>NC_135499.1:125596920-126311920 GCF_052857255.1 Amblyomma americanum
TCGTCAGCATCCCTGTTTTCCGCAGAACTCTTTCTGTTTCTTTAACATTTTCTTAAACGATAATTGCTGATTTGCCCCTCTACGGCTGTCCAGATATTTGCTTGTCACTTTGCTAGTTCTCTTTCTCCATTTGGTATCACCATTCCTTATGTACAGGTATCTGAAAACTTTTCTATCCCACTGGTTTTCCTCCATTTTTCTCAATCGCTTTTCAAATGCCATTTTACTGCTACCTTCTCTGCTCTCGAATGACGCCCGTCACATATCACCCTGTACCCCCTGATTTGGTGCATAGCCATGTGCTCCCAAAGTTAGCCTCCGTACGCCACGTTGTTTAATTTGCAACCCTGCTTGAACATCCGGTCTCATGCACAGGACCGCATTACCGAAAGTCAGGCTAGGAACCATCACCCCTTTTCAGACCCCTCTTACTACTTCATACCTATTGTAATTCCACTGTGCCCTATTTTTCATGACAGCTGCATTCCTACTAGCTTTATCCATTACATATTTTTCATGCTCTGTCAGGTACTCAGCACCGTTATTTATCCACACCCCAAGATACTTGTACTCATCCACTACTTCTAGAGTGAACTCCTGTGTTCTGTGTTCGCCGATCTCATCATTAAATACCATTACTGCAGATTTTTCTTTACTAAACTTGAAACCTAATCTATCTCCCTCTGTACCACATAAGTCTATCAACTTCTGTAAATCTTCCTTTTTGTCATCCATTAGCACTAAATTATCGGCGCATATTAGTTCCTGCAATGACTGGTTAATCCATTCTCCTTGCTTGAAAAAAGAATGGGTTCAAGCCTAGTCTGCTCCTCCCTTGATTGGTCTCCAACCCTTGCAGGTACAACACGAACAACAAAGGAGACAGAGGACATCCTTGCCTAAGCCCCCGCTGTATCTCTACATCTCTACAGGCTCTGATACATTTTTCCCATTTTATAAGCACTCTGATACCTTTATATATATATATATATATATTTTAAAAGATTAATTACTCAATCTTCCATACCCAATGTGTCCAGTATGTCCCACAGATGCTCTTGAATAACGGTGTCGTAGGCTCCCTGAATATCTAGAAATGTTAGGGGCCTGCGTTCCTTTTCAGCAATCTCTATACACTGCGTCAATGAAAACTGATTGTCCTCCAACCACCTTTGTTTCCAGAACCCATTTTGTAGCTCCCCTAGCATCCCCTCGTTCTCCATCCAAGCCTGCAATCTGTCCTTTATAATCTGCATCCCCACCCTGTAAACCACAGATGTCACTGTTATGGGACGGTAGTTACTTACGTCAGCTTTGTCCCCCTTTCCCTTATATATCATGTACATTCTACTTAATCGCCATTCCTCGGGGACTTTCTCATCCACTTTCATTTTGTTCGCTACCTGTATTAATGTTTGCTTGGATTTTGGTCCTAGCTTCTTTATTAACATAATCAGAATACCATCTGGTACTGTTGATGTGCCACTAGGAACCTTCTTCTCTTACTTTCCCACTCTCTTTGCTCAAGTGAAGCTATTGCAGTAACCGGTCTAACCTCTTGCGATAAATTATGTGCAACATTTCTTTCTTTAAATTATTCTGTCATCCTTGTTCCTATGCGTTTTATCGCTTCATCCCATTCCAGTCGAATAAACTGATCTGTAACAATAAACCTGTGCTCTAGCCTAGTATTATTACTTATTGCATTTAGATGTTTCCAGAATTTCTGAGCTGCTTTTCTATCCTTTTTATTTACTTTTAACATCCATTAGGCACCATTTCTTCTAATTTTGTCATTATTCAAATAGGATGCCCCCCTTCTACACTTTATGAAGGTATCCCATTTTCTGTCTTCTTCAACCTCTGGATCCTCCTCCTTCTTGGAATATCTCTGTTCCCTGGACGCTTCCTGACGTTTCTCTATCGCCCTCTTGAGCTCCTCATCCCACCAACTCTTTGGTTTGCGTCTTTTCTCTTTTAGTTTTACTCGCACCTTAGCTAGCTCTAGCTCTAGTAATCTAGTTAATTTGGTATATGTCCATTCTGTTTCACTATCCTCAAAAATTACTTTCTCAATTTGTTTGCCTGCTACTTCCAATTGCTTTTCTGAGTAAAAATTCGCCTCTGATTGTTCATCTCGCTTCAGTCTTACATAGGTTTCTCTTCTGAAACTGAACTTGATATGCTTGTGGTCACTACCTAGACTTCTGGAACCATGTTCATCTATGCTCATTACTCCTAATCTATTATACATCCTCTGTGACATTAGTGCATAATCTATCGTCGAGTGCAGACTCCCTGCCTCCCATGTTATGAGCCCTTCACACTTCTCGGTACTGTTGCATACAACTAAATCATGCCTGTCACACATGTCCTGCAGCATGCTTCCTGTCGAATCTGTGTACTCATCCAAGTCTTCTGTATGTGCGTTCATGTCGCCTAATATAATTATCTCGCCCTGTCCCCCTAGCTCATCAATGTCGCTGGCAATACATTCTAACATTTCCCTGTTTTCCTCTTTGGCTACAGCTCCTGTCCACAGGCATACAAAGCCAAAGATTGTTTGCTCCCCTGCCACTTTTTCTTTTAGCCATAAATGTTCCTTGCATCCCAGTTTAACCCTTTGAAAATTCTTACTTTTATGAATGAATGCCCCTATTCCATTACTCTTTCTGCTGCCCTCTGTTCTATTGCAATATTCTCATGCGTAGTCTGCGTTACAGGGTGGTTGCCCCATGTCTCTAAGATGCGTTTCCGCTAAACCATATACTATTAATTCCTCCTGCTTTAACTGTTCTTCTATTTTCTCCCATTTCAGTCTATTCCTGCCACATTGCATGTTAATGAAACATACATCTGAATTAACTTGGCCCTGGCGCTTGTCTCTATTTCTTCTCCTATGGTTCCATCGTCCCTTTTGTCTCGGTTTTTCCTTCTCTACACAGGCTCCCTCAGAGCTCTGGGTCCCCCTAAAGATGCTGTTGCCTGGCGATTTATCCTACTACACACCCTCTTGCCACTGGCACCACCTTAGTGAATGCCATCCTGTGCAAAAGGGTGGGGCCTGACCTCGTACACTTCCCTGTTAACTTCCATTACCCCGTATCTTAGTCGTCGACTCATTAACCTAATTACACGGTCAGCCTCAATGATCCTCCGTTCCGTTTCCCTAGCCTGCCTCTGGACCTCTGGGGTTGTGCATATGGTCACATGCACATTCTCAGAGGCCTCTCTAAGCCTACGCATCCCCACTTTTAACTGCTTCTCGAGATTCTGGCTCCTCCCCTTCAGCACATCGTTGATACCAGCATGGATAACGACAAGGTGTTCGCCATCCATGCTGCCCCCAACCACCTCCTGGGCTTTAGCCATTGCATCTACCATGCACTTCCCTGACTGGGCCTCCACCTGCACCCGCCTGTCCGCCTTCACTGTCATCAAAACACCTTCCTCAACCTTCGCTACTTTCGAGTCACCGACTACCAGAATCCTCCTCCGCTATAACCGTTCGCTTCCTAACTGCAGCTTTTGCCCTCCGGATCATACTACCTGTCTCTCCCGCCGCCGTACGCTACTGTCGTGAGCTTTTACCTCTCTCTCTCTTCCCCACTGAAAGCGTGCTGCGCTACAGCACTGTAGGATCGACGAGCCTCGTACCCCACCTGACACTGCTTCGAACCGGGGTGTCCTGCCGGCCGCAACCTGAGCGCTTCTACCTGCTCTGCTAGCTGGGACCGCTTTACCCGCTCCTCCTTCAGCTCGCCCACAATTCGCTCCAACAGGTCGGCATTAGCCTCCTCCCTCTTAACGACTCGGCTACATGAGTTTATAACTTAATTCGTTCCCCTCGCTCCACCTCCAGGTCCACTATGAGTTCCTTAATCCTAGCTGCCCATTCCCCTTTCAACGTCCGAATGGCCTCCTCAAAACGCTTACATATCTTGCACGCGAAGATAGCCCCATCTGCCTCGGTTAAGCTCCTGAACTTGGTCTCGTCTAAATAGCACCAACGGTCGCACTCCTGGCACTGCAATAACTCCCCGTCCCCGTCCACCTTGACTTTCCTAGCCTGCCGACCCATCGTCCGGCCGACTACGCAACGTAAAAGCCCGCCTAAATTCCGGTACGAAAATCTTAGGCACTACGCAACGTAAAAGCCCGCCAAATTTCCTGAAGAAAAACCTTCGGCGCTACGCAACGTAAAAGCCCGTCCAAGTTCCTACACCAAAACCTTCGGCACTACGCGGCGTAAAAGCCCGGCAAAATTCCTACACCAAAAACCTTCAGCACTACGCAACGTAAAAGCCTGCCAAAATTCCTACACAAAAAACCTTCGACACATACACTTCCGTTAGCCTTCGTACCCTTAACTCGGTTTAAAACCACTGCCCGACAGCATGTACAAGCGCAAATACCAAAAAAACACTTAGCTTCGGACGTAGTCGCTGGAGCTCCAAAAAAAGCGTCCTCCTCCGACGGCGTCATGAGCAAGTCTCGGAAGAACAGAAGCGCACCTTGTGGAATAAAGAATTCAAATGGGAGTCGAAACTGAATAAAAAATGAGCTTTATACTTCTCCGAGCGGTTTAACCAGTTTCTCAGTTTCTGCCCCGTTAAGGAAAGCGAACTGTTCACGTCTCTTTGTTGTTGCAAGTTTTATTCCTCTTTTGCCTTAATTTTGAGCATATTAGCGAAACCAAAAGGACATCACCGACACTAAAAAGGTTACAAATTCGACTGGTCTGCTTTTTTCTCATATCTTGCTACAAAGAGATGAAACAGCGGCTCGCGATCACAATATAAACCTGCTCTTAAATCGGGAAAGAATTCAGGTAATAAATGATGCTGATTTCACTTGCGTACCCTCAGAGTCGCCATGGTTGCTGCTATCTCGGCCATGGACTACCTAATTCCAGCCTCATTATAAGCTTTCTCCATATAATTAGCCCGAAACAGTGCCCGCGGACCGTCCATCGCGCGAGTAGACAACGAATGCAAAAACAAAAAAAAGTAACACCAATGCCAAGGCGAATAAGGGTGCTCGACTAATTCAGGATATCTTTTTTTTATGCATGTTAGCGCAATGCCAGTACGTAACACTGGTCTGAGCTTTCAGATTACTTCTGTATACTTTTTACAACACGTAGTCCTGAGTTCCTGCGAAAGGGCCTTTTCTGTAACGAGAGAAAAGAAAGCTCTAGCAGAAATGTTCTTAGGATTGACTTGGAGAGAGTCGCTCTTTACGGAAGGGCTTAACTTTAGGTGCCCCTGAGAATGCTGGTAACAAGGACGTGCATCAAGACTGCAGACAAAGCATGGGGAGGTCAACAGTTCACTGAGGTGTTGCGCGAGATGAGTGATGTTTTCTGGCATATTGTGCAAAATAAAGCCGTCAATTATAACCTAGCGAAGAATACACCATTCATTGGCGTAACTAGCAGTTAAGATTCTACAGCAGCCAATGGCAGCTTTTTTTGCGCATTTTGAAAATACGATTGCCTACCACTGCCTGTGCTGTTAAAATGTTCGCACCGGTGGCCATACGGGGGCAGGAGACCGCACGGCAAGAAAAGGGCAAAAAGAAAAAACTCCATGAATAGCACCAAACTTGTAACGCCAGATTACTGACAGCTTTCGAGTTATTTTCCTCTCGAAATATACCGATGTAAAGAATTTCAAACAGTATAGACTAGACTTTTCATTTTCTAGACATACTGTACATTTCAGTAGCTCTTCTACCTCAGTCCGCGATAGTAACGAAGGAAGACTTTTGTTCTGAGCAGTTGCAGGGATGTGTTCGAGGTATTAGACCATTAAATAACTCTAAAAAACAAGGCGTATTCTTGTACTTCCAGAGGCCGTCACAGCCATTGAAGTTACGAGGAGAGCTTAACTACCCTGTCGCAAGTTGACCACCCTGATGGTGTGTTGGCATAGCGTCTTCGCATGAAACGATAGCTGAAGGGTACTTAGCGATAGTACTATGTGTCGGAAATTGCGAAAATTACAAGAGTCACTTCTCATATGCATGTACGTAAAAGCATGCTTTCGCTGAATGGTGCTTATTCAGAACCTTTGCTCAGGCATATCGCTTCTTTTCTGCTGCTCAAAAGCAGAACTCTTTATTTACGTTAAGCGGAACCAGGGGCGGCCCTAGTGTGCGTAAGATACGTGTCTGAGGTGACTATATAGCTCCGTTGCATTACAAAAGTGAAAAAAAAAATCCCCCAACTCCTTTTGGGCGTAGAGACTGCCATGGATGTTGTACTCTTTGCCGAAGGAACCGTTTCACTCCTTGGGCAATTTGACGGACTAGAATGCTGTTATAGAGAGTACAGTAGCCGGTATACTCTAGCATAGATAGTATCAGTTCTTAGAGTGTACCTACCACTATATCATATGTTATTAGGTAACGCGAATCAGGTAAGTCGAGAGTATTTTGGATTATGCCTTGAAAGCAGCCTTAAACAGGAGATATCGATACTAAGAACTCACTTAGCCGTACAAATCAAAATACTTCAAACAGTTATTGTTCATTGCTGTACTGCAGGTAACTACATATCGCGACTGCGCGTAAGAACGAACAAAGCCTGCATGTTCACGGCAGAAATTTTAGTGTAACAGAAGTCATGCTCCACCGGTAAAAGGTCGCTTTTTCTCCTCTCTGACTAAAGCCACCACGTTCTGAAGGCGACGGCGCACAAATACGCCGAGATAATCACTAAAAAGGGCTAACAAAATAACGCACTACACTTCAAGTCAGGCCACTCAACGAGCCAACCAACCAGCGGGAAATTTCGTCAAATAGGAGTATACTGCTATTTGGGGAACACAGGTACATGTTCAACGCCGCGTGAAATCGGCCGCATTTACTTTTCATATGCCTTTATGCAAAGTTAGGGCTGTGCGCTTGGCGACAAGAAGTTAGGCGGTGGTCGCCCACCTTCCCTCTTACGCGTAAGAGCGCGAGCTCAGACTGACTGTTCAAACACCTTCCGCGCCCCGATGCCTAGAGCTTGTAACAGATCTGGTTTTGCGCTCGAAACTGTAGATAAAGGCGCGCAAGACGACCTGCTTCCCCAAGCTGCCTTGAGACGTGGAGACCACCCGTCCACCTTTCCCCTTTACGCAAACCTCTAAGCAAACGTGCGCCCCAGCCGGGATTAGGCTGAGGCAAGAAACTGCCCGCCTGCGCACCTATCCCATGAGCAAACAGCTCTGAGATGCATATTGTCAGAACAAAGTGTGGAAACTGGTAGCTGAGAAGGCGTGGCTGCACATACGTTAGATACATTCGCGGCTCTCTCCCAAAGCAGTAGATGATATATGATTGCAAACTTGCCTGGCACCGTGGCGTCATTTGAGCCCACTTCATGAAGGATTATTGGTGCAACAAACCCCTGTCTTTCCCGCCACCCTTCAGCACCTTACTACTTCATGCAAACTTGGAATAACTATAGCACTTAGTCATAGCCTAATTAGTTTAATTAGCCACAAATATTCTTATTTTTTGCAGCTGTATTTTTTCTAGACTTCGTTTCTAAAATAATCGTGGAAGGAACTTGAGAACCATTAATAGGCATTTTTTTAGCACAGGATGTGGTACGTACCTCGTTCCTTTAGACGTTTCTGTTCGGTTTGGTTTAGGTTTATAAAAGTTTAACGTCCAAAAGCGACTCAGTCCATGAGGGATGTGCCTGTCCAACGCGAGAGAGCTAACTAAAAAGTAGAGCGTCAATACGAACCGAGACATTGAGAGAGAGAGCGTAAACATCATTACATCTAAGCCCTCGAGAGCGGTCCTCTTAAATCGGCACCCCAGCGCAGGCTGCGTTTTTACGTTCGTGGCGGATCAGCAAACGGTAGTGACCACTGAAGGGTATAAGAAGAGCCAGTGTTCTAATGAGGCTCTACTGTAGTGTACAAATGCGCGGATGGGTGGTTGGAGGGTGCTCGCGCAGTCTCCAGCTGTTCTATAGATAGTAGGCGGGTCTGCGCAGAAGCTAGAAATTGGTGCCTCGTAAGCTAAATGGAATGCGGGTTTTGTGGCGAGGGAAAGACGTCTGTCTGTAGCTAAGCAGTCGGCGTAGATGAAGGTAACAATATTGAATGGCCTTCCTTTAGCAATAAACCTGCATAGGCTCATATCTCGTAACCGAATGTAAACATGCGGCATAATCTTAATGGAAAGAATTTCTAATACCGTATCCTGGCCAATAGGGTTCATGGCTTTCGGAAAACACGGCTCGAAGGAACCTCTAAGCAAATACCCAGTGAAAGGTAATGCTACAAAGATCTGAACTACATGCAGCAGGCTGTGTTCGTCACTTCATAAGAAATGGATAATCCTAAAGGGACTACAATTCACCGCTGTTCTACTCGGCTTCCCCAGCTCGGAAGTGTAGAGCTGTGCACCTAACTATAGCCGTCGTTGGTCTCGTACTGCTGTTTTATTAACGCGGAAGCATTTCTAGGCTATTTCAACGGGGTTGTGTCACCAAAAGATGTCCGCAGCAGTTGTGAGGCCCTCAGAAGAGGTAGCTTCAAAAGTGTTGTGATCGAAAGAAGGTGATGAGAGAATGATGTCGCAAAAAGAATTATATCGATACGATGAGCAGTTAATTGATTAAAGCCAAAATTTTAAAAACCGTGGAAATAGCGCGAAGCCGATATAATGAGTGGACGGTAGAAACTGACGTGTAAATAGCAGCAAAATGCTTAATAAATTGAGCTCAACAGTTCAAAGTATTCGAAAGTGTTTAGGAGATAAAAAAAGATGAAAAAATAGTAGTTAGAGGCAATTAAGTAATTAATGAGAAGCAAAAGCTAATGGACGGGTATATAGTGAGTGGCCAAGAATGAAGCGGGGCGCCATATTTTAAAATTCAATATGGTTCCCTGGATCAAACGAGGGTAAAATCAGAGTTAATCGATTACCAATTAATGAAGTAAACGGGAAAGAAACCACGGCGCCAAATTTGAAAGGCGACCAGTGTCGAGGAGGCGCCAACGCTTTCGCATTCTTCCAATGCGGGTAGCCGCAGAGATCTCTAATTTTTTTGTCGTCGCTCACGGCTCTTTCAAAGTAATGCATTGCCTGGAAGCGTTTTCTGCCCCTTCGCTTCGATTAATGCGTAAATCCATGACCATCGCTAGATCGACCGTTTTGTTAAGGCTGCGACATGCAAAGGAAAGCTTCTTGTCAGTCACATCTGGTGCATGGGAACGAAAGTAGAATATACGCACGAAAGCCGGAAGACGTCTTTGCATGCCGCCATTGTAACGCACCGGAGAAACAACACCCATCCCATCTGTCTGAAAGTTTCTGTGCAAGTTTTTACTTCGCGGTCACTTCTTATGACTAATCCTTTAACACTCCCAATGTTTCGTTACACTACACAAAGAATTCCCCCGAAATCAAAGCATCGAAGAGCGTCCCCGTAGCTCAGTTGGTAAGGAACCGGATGCGAAAACCGAACGTCGTGGGTTCGGATACCACCGTCGCCATGTGGTTGCTTTCCTTCTGTCTTCTAATCAATTATCAATTTATTAAATAATTTATGTCCCATTCATTGGTACCACAAAATAAAAAAAAGCATTCCTTATTCTCCATGGTTCCGAGCTCTGCCTGCTCAAAACGTTTCCCAGGACGTCGGTTCCGGAAGTCTTGATTCCACGGGTAGCATAAGAGGGTGCTCGGATATATTTCGCCCTCACCACTCTTCCAAGTTTTATGTGATACTTGCGCCAATACAGGAGGTACCACATCAGCCGCTATGAAGGAGGGTGGCGCTAGTGAACGCTCTCATGTTAGGTTACACTACACATAAATACCCCCGAAATTAGAAGAAAGCAGAAGAGCGCCGGACGTGAAATTCGGAGGTCATGGGTTGGGATCCCACAGGTGGCAAGTGGCTGTTTTTAAGGCGAAAGCCTTACTTGCCCCATTCAGCGATAATCTTTGCGTGTGTGCGTCTGGTGGCACTTGATGGTGTCCATAAAAGATGGTGTCCACATACAATCCGGCAGGTGATGGTTAAATTATTGATTGGTCGGGCTTGGTTGCTGGACGTTGTTGTAGAGCAACCTGTATAGCACAAATTGCACCGGTGGCAGTGCCTGCCATCGTAGCGCAGTGGCGCACCACTTACCTCTTGCATTACTGCGCCAGAAGTGGTATGAGCACTCTCAGGGAGCAATGAATGTTAATAACGACCATTTGTGCATATATGAGCAATAATTCTTTATATATCGCCTCATATACCCTTAAAGGTGTACTAAAGAGGAGTCCGAACTCGTCTTTTAACCGCGGGAACTCTATACTTTCCGGGCATTCTTAAAAACCTCGAAGCTTTCTCCTGCGCAGCCGGTTTCCCTAATTAAATCCGATTAAACGACCCGGTTGCCGCCTTTCTTTTTAACTCAACGCTGTAGGTAGGCGGAGTTAACCAACGCGTGGATTGCTTTTCAGCCAGTCCCGTGGCGGCTTCGCTTTCGCTTTTATTTTGTTTTTTACGTTTCTGTGATAAAACAGTTTCAGGCACACACAATATTCCGCAAATTAGGAACACGGAAATAAAAATACGCGTGTATTCTTTGATTTGCGTATCGCTCCGCCGATGGCAGAGCGGCAAGCCGCCACGGGACTAATTGACGCGTTGGTTGACTCCTCCTACCTACAGCGTTGAGTTAAAAAAAAAGGCGGGACCCAGAACGTTTAATCCGATTTAATTAGGGCAATCGGCCGCACAGAACAATAATTCGAAGTTTTTAAGAATGCCAGCAACGTGTAGAGAGCGTTCCCGTGGTAAAAAGACCAGTTAAGATTCCTCTTTAGTGCACCTTTAAGGCGAGTCAGAGCGCAGATCAGAACGTGTACGGCGGCGCCGCGGTGACTACGTAGAATCATGCAGAGGTAGAATTGCCAGCTCCGCGGCAATGGGTTAGATCACGCGGCGGCGCGCACCGACAGTGTTCACAAAGTGAGCGGGCGGGCTTAAGCAGGCTTAACTGTCTCTTCCGACTTTTCCTTGTGCTCTCTTATCAATTATTATTTAAATGAACAAATAATATCCCACTGATCAACACCTGATCAATGCTGCAGCGATGGCGTAGTGCCGAGAATTGGTAACGCATCCCCGACTGCCGAAGTCCCGGGAACGCTATCGCCTGCAGGCTCGAAAAAAGACTACATACAGATCATAAAAAACAAAACGAAGCCGTATTGATAATTTAAAGGAAAAGAGCCGATACGAAAATAAACCAAGAAATACGCACACTCAACACGCGTACAACACAACAGAAATAAAGGAAAGAGTTCACCAGGTACTGAGCCTCCGATGTGAAGTGGGGATACCTTGCAGACAGGACGGACGCATGTGGCCGTAGTGCGACGCGTGGCTGGCGTTGCGTCGAGGGAAGCGGCGAAAGAGGGCCAGGTGGTATTGGGAGCGGAGAGGAACAAGGGAGACGCCGGTGGTCTCCCGTCAAGAGCCCGAAGAACATGGCAGCAAAAGGAGAATCGTAGCCAGATAGCGTCGACGGCGGCCCGAAATGCCAGAGGCTTAAAGCAGGCAATCCAGGGGTGACTTTAGGCAGCACGGACCCTCAGTTCATCGGCTGCCACCTCCACACTTGCAAAGAACGCAGGAGGCTTACGTCGGTGAATTAAGTGGTTAGGGCGCTCGACTACTGATCCGGAGTTCCCGGGTTCGAACCCGACCGCGGCGGCTGCGTTTTTATGGAGGAAAAACGCTAAGGCGCCCGTGTGCCGTGCGATGTCAGTGCACGTTAAAGATGCCCAGGTGGTCGAAATTATTCCGGAGCCCTCCACTACGGCACCTCTTCTTCCTTCCTTCTTTCACTCCCTCTCTTATCCCTTCCCTTACGGCGCGGTTCAGGTGTCCAGCGATATATGAGACAGATACTGCGCCATTTCCTTTCCCCCCAAAACCAATTATTATTATTATTAAGGGAGGTCCACGGCAGCACGGAAATAACTTCGCTTGAATGACACGACCTCCGCTGCCCTGTCTCCCCTTATTTTTAATTGGTTTTTAGGGAAAGGGAATGGCGCAGTATCTGTCTCATATATCGTTGGACACCTGACCCGCGCCGTAACGAAAGGGATAAACGAGGGAGTGAAAGAAGAAAGGAAGAAAGAGGTGCCTTAGTGGAGGGCTCTGGAATAATTTCGACCACCTGGGGGTCTTTAACGTGCACTGATATCGCACAGCACACGGGCGCCTTTGCGTTTTGCCTCTATAAAAACGCAGCCGCCGCGGCCGGGTTCGAACCTGGGAACTCCGGATCCTGTCTCCCTTTACACTTCGGTTCTCTGACAAGTCAGCTCTCCACCCCTCGTGCTCGCCACGCTCCCTGTTGCCGTCGCCTCGCACACACCATTCGCACGTGCACACGCGCAACGCTGTCCTGCCACGTGCAGCGCTCCGCTATCCGACACCCAACTCCCTACGCACCGCGTTCAAAAATCCTCCGAAGATTTGTTGTGCACCTCACACCTAGAAGTAGAGCATCCGCCTTGCGTACAAAAGGACCGGGGTTCGAATCCTGGTGCCACGCAATTCTCCACCGGGTTTGAAAAAAAAAACACCCGCGTGTCGATGGAATTGCATAAACAGGCCGGGGGTGCGGCCTGAGCTCGTGACCAGAACCGGCAACGCACTCCATCACCAGAACAGGACTTGGAAAAACGCTAAGGCGCCCGTGTGCTGTGCGATGTCAGTGCACGTTAAAGATCCCCAGGTGGTCGAAATTATTCCGGAGCCCTCCACTACGGTACCTCCTTCTTCCTTTCCTCTTTCACTCCCTCCCTTATCCCTTCCCTTACGACGTGGTTCAGGTGTCCAACGATATATGAGACAGATTATGCGCCATTTCCTTTCCCCAAAAACCAATTATTATTATTATCACCCTGGCGTAGTACTTTCCTACAACGTTCTATGATCAAATCAATTAACCCTCGGCCCTCAGTCCCCAGCGGCAGCTGAGCATCTGACCAAGGCAGCGGTCTGACCTGTGACGCAGCGGAGGGTGCTAAGAATCTCTGGCTCCGGACATGCCACAATTGGAATCTGAACCTGGCAACGTTCAACGTTAGAACGTTATCTAGTGAGGCTAGCCTAGCAGTGCTGTTTGAGGAACTAGCTGGCATTAAAAGGAATCTCATAGGACTCAGTGAGGTTAGGAGGACAGGTGAGGCGTATACAGTACTAAAGGACGGGCACATATGGTGCTATGGCGGGTTGTCGAATAGACGAGAACTAGGTGTGGGATTCCTCATTAACCAGGATATAGCTGGCAACGTTTAGTAGCCCTGTAGTATTAACGAGAGGGTGGCAGCTATCGTAATTAGGCTCAATGAGAGGCACATGCTGAAGGTGGTGCAAGCCTACGTCTCTACATCCAGCCAGTGTGACTAGACCGTTGAAAGTTTTTATGAAGACGTGGAATCGGAAATCAACACAGTAAAATCACAGTACACGCGACTTCAATGCGAAAGTGGGCAAGAGGCTGGCTGGCGACGAGGCGGTAGCCGACTATGTGATAGGTTGTTAAAATAGCAGGGGATAGTTATAAGTACAGTTCTTAGACAGAAATAATTTACGGATCATTAATACCTTCTTCTACAAACGAGAGAACAGGAAGTGGATCTCGAAGAGCCCCAATGGTGAGACTAAAAATGAAATTGACTTAATACTATGCGCTCAACCTGCCATCGTTCAGGATGTGGACGTCCTCGAAAAGGTGTGCTGTAGCGACCACAGAATGGTAAGGTCTCGAATTAGCATAGACTTTAAGAGGGAACGGAAGGGTAGCCGACATAAGGAAGTTCAATATGGAGACAAACGAGTATGTTCTTAAGAATAGAGGGGGCCTGAAAGCGGTGAAGAGGAAACTAGGCATAGGTAAAAACCAGATTTATGCGTTAAAGGACAGCCCCGCCGCGGTGGCTCAGTGGTTAGGGCGCTCGACTACTGATCCGGAGTTCCCGGCTTCGAACCCGACCGTGGCGGCTGCGTTTTTATGGAGGAAAAACGCTAAGGCGCCCGTGTGCTGTGCGATGTTAGTGCACGTTAAAGATCCCTAGGTGGTCGAAATTATTCCGGAGCCCTCCACTACGGCACCTCTCCCTTCCTTTATTCTTTCACTTCCTCCTTTACCCTTCCCTTACGGCGCGGTTCAGGTGTCAAACGATATATGAGACAGATACTGCGCCATTTCCTTTCCCCCCAAAACCAATTATTATTATTATTATTAAAGGACAAGGATGGCAATGTCATAAACAATATGGATAAGATAGTTAAAGTAGCCGAAGAGTTCTACACGAATCTATAGAGTAGCCAAAGTAATCAGAGCGTTTCTGAGAGAGACAGTAACACATAGCAATGCGTCTTGCCGCCAGTAACGAAAGAGGAAGTAAAGAAAGCCTTAGGATCAATGCAAAGGAGAAAAGCAGCTGGTGAGGATGAGCTAACAGCAGATCTATTGGAGGACGGAGGGGAGATTCTGCTAGAAAAACTAGCCACCCTGTATATGCAATGCCTTATGACCCCGACCGTACTAGAAGCTTGGAAGAACGCAAACATTATCTTAATTCGTAAGAAAGGAGACGCCAAGGACTTAAAAAATTACCAATCGATCAGCTTACGGTCCCTTGCCTACAAGGTATTTACTAAGGTAATAGCTAATAGAGTAAGTGCAACCTTAGACTTTAATCATCCAAATGATCAGGCAGGCTTTCTTAAAGCATATTCCACATTAGATCATATTTACACTGCAAATCAGGAGGTAGAAAAGTGCGCAGAATATAACCAACCCCTAAATGTAGCCTTCATTGATTACGAGAAAGCATTCGACATAGTGGAAACCTCAGCAGTCATACTGGCATTACGGAATCAGAGTGTAGAAGAGCATTGTGACAAAATACTTAAAGAAAAATATATGGCAACTGCACGGCTACAATAGTCCTGTATAAGGTCAGCAATAAAATTCCAATAAGGAAGGGCGTCAGGCAAGAAGACACGATCTCGCCAATGCTATTAACCGTCTGTTTACTTGGGCTATTCGGTGGCCTCGATTGGGATCATTTGGGGATTAGAGTTAATGACAAACGCCTATATAATCTGCGATCATTGGATAAAATTGCCTTGCTGAGTCACTCAGGAGTTGAATTGCAAGGCATGATCAATGATTTAGACAGGCAGAGGAGAACGGTGGGTCTAAAAATTTACATGCAGAAAGCCAAAGTAATGTTCAACATCCTAGGAAGGGAACAGCAGTTCAGAATTGGAAACGAGGGGTTGGAAGTGATAAGGGAATACGTCTACTTGGAGCGGGTAGTGACAGCTGATCCGGATCATAAGAGGGAAGTAACTAGGAGGATAAGAATGGTGGTGGAGCGTCTATGGCAGGTTCTCTCAGATCACGATTACCAGTTTACCAATTTCTCTCAAGAGAAAAGTGTACAACCGCTATATCTTACCGGTACTCACCTACGGGGCAGAAACGTGGAGGCTAACGAAAAGAGTTCAGCTTAAGTTAAGGACCTCGCAGCGAGCCATGGAAAGAAAAATCATTGGTGTAACGTTAAGAGACCGGAAGCGGGCAGAGTGGGTGAGGAAACAAACGCGGGTTATCGACATCCTAATCGAAATCAACAGGAATGAATTGGCTCGGGCAGGGCATGTGATTCGAAGGCAAGGTAACCGGTGATCCTTAAGGGTGAGGGCGTCAGAAGGTTAGGTAGGCAGATGAGATTAAGAAGTTCGCAGGCATAGGGTGGGCGCAGCTTTCAAAGGACAAATTAGAGAGACATCGGAGAGGCCTTTGGCCTGCAGTGGGTGTAGTCAAGCTGATGATGATGGTGATGAACACCGCAGAATTAAAAAAAATCCCCTATTCGTAGGCCATAAAGCTCCACCCCCGAAACCTCCCTTTGATTGCCAGTGGAGCCTCTAGCTGCGGCTTCTGTCCTGATACGAAACGTCCAGCGAAGCTTCTTGACCAGTAAAAGTACTTTAGGATTCTGGTTACAGCATACACATTGCAACATTGGTCAACCCTAACCACTTATAATCAAGTGATAAATATAACAGCAGTCACTGTCAAAGGGACAAGATTCAACTCTCCTGCAAGCATAACAATAGTCTCTCACTCATCACAGATGCAGCGTATAAAGTATGGTTCCTCGCAGATCCAACCCTCATAATGCAGATGTTTCATTGAGCTAATGTCCTCTTTCTCAAATATATTATATGACTGCCCAGCAGCACAAACCTAATGGCTAAAGTAAAGAGTAAAAAAAATTGCTTGAATCTGGACCCGCGCGGCTTTTTACGGAGGCAGTTTGATCAGAGCAGCTAATTTCAGCCCAGCACACAGAGTGATCTTTTCCTAGGTCCAGTGTTGTTTTATATTCTTCGTGCGCATCAGTTTAAAAGCTCCACAGTGGTAGCAACTAGTCCACTGAAGAAGTTTTTTTGAGATATTTTTGATGGAATTAACGCTCAATGGCAGCAATTCGGCAAGTGGAAACGGGGTACCAACTTTAGACCCTACTAGTGTCTTGCTTGTTTGTAAACATAACTAGACTAACAACCACGGTACAGAGAGCTTTTCCAAGGAATCTTTCATAGCACAATTATATTTATGTTTAGTTTTAATTTGATTATATTTTATTTTTATGTGCCCATAAATTAAACTGAGAAGGAGGGGAAGAGGCTCTTTCATGACAACTGTCTTTAATAATTATTCTATCATGTGCGCCTTGCTTCGTGAAATATCAAGGCTCTTCTATAATAACACAAACGAAAAAAAGAAGTGTGGCGAGATTGTTTTATAAACAATTCATTTATGCATAGTACAAACCCGCGCCAGGCGTCCCTACACATGAGAAGGTTCAACGCTTATAGTGGCAAAGCAGCGTGAACTGGGGGGACAGTATACGCAAACGAGCACGTTGTACCTCTTTAGATGGTAGCTTTCAGTTCTGTGTCAGAAACGCAAATGAGGATCTCTTTTCCACCACACAAAAGGCAACCAGGTGGCGCCGCAGCACAAATCCAGCGCATCCTTCGCTGAACTCAGTGAATCTATAAAGCTCCTTCAAGCATCAGTAATATAGTCGGAGATAACGGCGTCCACACGGAATTTCAGGCAAATAAAGTTGTTGAACGCGGGTTTCATATGAGAATTACGGGACTGCCGCCGTCCTGGATCAAAGCACGAATATTGCAAGTAATTTAAAAGAGCCTCTACTCTTATTAAAGCTTTGTAACGTGCGTTTGAAAACATCACAATAACAACAGCGCGTTCTCGCTGGCATGTACACGGAGCCTGTGCACTCGTGCATGTTTCGCTTCGGCTCCTAGCACGCAACGTTTCTCTCGTTGGAAACACAAATGCGAGGAGTTCACTTTTTCCGCCCCAACGACCACCTCGCCCGCCTGCACGCCCGGAGTTTGCTCAGTTCGTTTCGTGATGCCAGGTTTTCGCCGCGCAACTTTCTTTCAAAACTGGTGTTCGCTTCTATGAGCATCTTGACTGTTGTTACTCGAGAGTTGCTCTGGCACGCTCTTTCTCGCATGTAACAATTTTTTTGTGTGTCTGTTTTCTTCCTAGGTTTTTTTTTTTTCATACTGACTGGGCAAACACGCTGAGAGTCTCTATTTTTCGTGAACGAAACACCGTTCAGGAACCAATATAAGCAGCTACCGAAGACGCACTTCGTAAACGACGACATAAGAAAAAGGAAATAATGACACTGTCAATGCTAGCACAGCTTCTGCTGTTTCTCCGGCTTAGGCTCTTTGTGTTGTGCGTACCTTCGACAAATACGTCTCACGACGTATTTGCATCTGGCTTAAGTTGCATCGTGAACCGGTGTTCTTTGTTCTATTGCGTCCCGCCGCGGTGGCTCAGTGGTTGGGGCGCTCGACTACTGATCCGGAGTTCCCGGGTTCGAACCCGACCGCGGCGGCTGCGTTTTATGGAGTAAAAACGGTAAGTCTGCCGTGTGCTGTGCGATTTAGGTGCATGTTAAAACTCCCAGGTGGTCGAAATTATTCAGGAGCCCTCCACTATGGCACCTTATTCTTCCTTTCTTCTTTCACTCTCTCCTTTATCCCTTCCCCTAAGGCGCGGTTCAGGTGTCCAACGATATATGGGACAGATACTGCACCATTTCATTTCCCCCAAAAAACAATTATTATTATCAATAATTGTTTCATTGCATTTAATGCCTTAACCATTTGTTTAAAGCAGTCACCTATAATGAAGACGCCGAAGCTTATTCCTCTTATTTACGGTTTTTTAACTTGATGATGCGGGAGTGTTCTTCAGGCGCACGCCTAGAGGTTTGCATTTCTTCAGTAAACACCGAGAAAAATGGCTTATTTTAATTAACCGGACTTTAGATGTCTTGAAACTGTCTGTTCGCAATATCTTTTTGCGAGAAGTTAAATATTTCCATACCGGCTTTCTGTCTTACATTAGAGGTTCATTCAGCTCATAGACACACGATTTTGTTTTTAGCGGCTGCTTCGGTGGTCCCGGAATAAAGGAGTGGGAAGGTCTAAAGTCTCCAAAGCAAGCCACTATAGAAACGTGCAGTAGCACTAAGTGTTACTTTCAAAGCGCATGCTGAAGTTGCTTCTTCCCGGACGGACCAGATGAAACCCGGCGCCTACTGTTGAAACCTTGATGTTGTTAATGTCTTTATTTTCCAAGAAATGAAGAAGACAACGCTGCTTTTTAATATGAATTTAGTTCACCGTCGTTCCAAGCTAATCAAGAGGCGAAAGGTAACCGACATAAGGAGGCTTAATATGGAAAGATTTGACAATGGTCTAAACAACAGAGGTAGTCTAAAAGCTGAATAGGATACCAGGGTTAGCCAAAATCAGACTCAAGTGTTAAGAGATAAAGCGGGCAATGCCATCGACATTATGAGTAAGATATTTAAAGTAGCCGAAGAGTTCTACGAAAATCTATGCAGTAGCCTATGTAATCAGGACGTTCACGAGAGAGGCAATAGCGCACAGCAATGAGACACTCCGCCAGTAAAAGAAGAGGAAATACAGGAAGCTTAAGAAAAAGGAGTTCCTGAGGATCAATGAACAGCATATCCGTTCAAAGACGCGGAAAAAATAATTATAGAAAAACTAAGCACCCTATATACGCCATGAATTATGACTTCCAGCTTACCGCAAGCTGAGAAGAATGCGAAAATCATCTGAATTACATAAGAAAGGAGACGTCATGGACTTGAAAGATTGTAGACCGGTCAACTTTAGTTCCCATGGGCTAAAACGTATTTACAAAGGTAATCAGTAATAGAGTGAGAACACCCTATCCTTCAACCAACCAAATGATTACGCAGGCTTGTGTAAAGGTTACTCTATAACAGACCATATTTACACACTCAATAAGGTGATAGAGAAATGCGGACAATACAACCAACTCCTGTATAAAGGGTGTTTCACATAAGATTTTACATAATTTTTAAAGATAGGCTTTATGAGTTAGAAGAGGGCTCTTTTCGACATAGCATTTCTAGCGATGTAATACATAAGGATGCAGCAGAGACATGCAAAGTAGCAGGTTGGTTAACTAATTTTGGATACTAATGTTTTTAACTATTACTGTTTGGCTCCTTAAATAATGAGAGGCGTGTAGCCCAACATATGTACTGTCCACGTCTATTTTCAGAATTTCGATAACGCGATTAACCTCGCCGCTTTGGCCCGACCAATTTTGCCTACCAAGCGCCAAAATACGTGCGCTTTCGAGAAGCTTGCAGGTGAAGCAAACTCTCCAGTTCACGGAGCCCGTAGAAATAGCCAAAACTTGCTGGGTAACAGCGCCGAGTGTAACCACGTTTTCGAAATTCTAAAAAATGATATGGATATAACTTACGTTTGCCTACACGCATCTTATATTTAAGCAGCCTAGTAGCAATAGTTAGCAACGTTAACTTTTCAGTATTAGTTAACCAGCCGGCTAGTTAGCTCGTCTTAGCTGAATTCTAATGTACTATCCCTCTGACAATGCTATGCCGAAAAAAGCGCTATTCTAACTCACAAAGCAAATTTTTACATAATGCGTAAAGCCTCAGGTCAAACACCCGGTATATGCTTTATATATTACGAAAAAGCATTTCACTCATTCGAAACTTCAGCAGTCATGCAGCCATTACGAAATCAGGATGCAGAAAAGCCTTACGCAGATATACTGGAAGATATGAATAGCGGGTGCACAGCCACCACAGTCCTACATAAAGTCAGGAATAAAATTCCAATAAGAACAAGTTTCAGGCAGGGAGACGCGATCTCGCCAATGCTATTCACCGCCTGTTTACAGGAAGTGTTCCGAGGCCTGGATTGGAATCAGTTGGGGATAAAAGTTCAAATCAAATCATATTTTATTCTCCAGCAAGTATCTGGATGGTCACCTGGGCTAAAAGCTTTACGAACAGCTTGACAAAGGCCCAGGAAACCATTACATGGCAGCAGCAGATAGAACGAAATAACAATTAATGAACACTACAGTAGTGGTCGTCAATAAATAAATAGAAAAGAAATTATACAGCGTATGCATAAGAGCAACACAGCAGAAATAAGATAACAGAATGTTTATCAATAATGAATGAATGCAAAAAAAGTACAGTGATAACAGACATTTTCTCATACGACATAAGAATAAATACAGATTACATTTTCACAAAGTATATTCGCAGTTGCTTTGGACTAAATCCAGCAGTATCTTTATATTTATTAAGAAAAATGGCAGATTGTGAGCCAAGGATTGCAGCTTGTAATCAGTTCGAAACTGTGGTAAGGACCAGGTGTCAGTACAACGACTGTTAACTGTTGGTGTACGATATTCAACGGAAGCAATTAAGTTGTGTCAAGAAATTACTCATACCTGTGGAAGAAAAGTATGTTATTTGTAACATACGAAATTCATATATATTATCTACACGGACCATATTGAATGATGCTATTGTGGGATTAACACTTGATGTTGGTTCGGTGTTTGCGATAAGACGAACAATTTTCCTCTGAAAAACGAGAAGCTTGTTAATATTTGTTTTAGTTGTTGCCCATACCAGTGTACAGTAGTTAATATGAGAAAGAAATAGAGTGTAATATATTTGCAGTTTAGCGCTTGTAGGAAGAAATGTGCGGCAGCGTGAGATTACGCCAGTAAAAGCAGACAGTTTTGTAGAGATATAAACAATATGAGCGTCCCATTTAAGATGGGCAGAAAAATACACACCGAGAACCTTATGCTCGCTGACTATTTCTATATGCTGGTCTTGAAAAACGAATGAATTCACCGGAGGAACTGTTTTATTCTGAGCACGAAAATTAAAGGCTTTGGATTTAGTTGGGTTTACTTTGATTTAATTTACTCTAGTCCATGTAGATAGTTTAGTAAGGATATCATTGCATTTTAACTCAAGTGCGCTAATATTACTCCCAGAAATAAGTAAGGTGCTATCATCAGCATAGACTACGAATTTTACTGTGGTGTCGATATTTACGATATCATTGATAAAAGTATTAAATAAAAGGGGCCCCAATATGCTTCCTTGTGGCACGCCACATAGTATTGGTAAGAATGATGACCTTTGGTTGTTAATACACACGCAGTGGTACCTATTTTCTAAGTAGGATTTAACTAAAACCAAAGCTGTACCACGAATTCCATATGATGAAAGTTTACTAATGAGAATACTGTGATCAATGGAGTCAAACGCTTTACTAAAATCGAGGAAAATACCTTATTAATCTGCCTTTCGCACACATTACCTTGCTAAGTCAGGAGATGATCGGCACAACATGATCGATGAGTTAGACAGGAAGAGCAGTATTGTGGGTCTAAAAATTAATTGCAGACAAGCAAAGTAATGTTTAGTAGGCTCGGAAAGAAAGAGCAGTTTACAGTTGGTAGAGAGGTGCTAGAAGTTATAAAGGAATGCATCAACTTGGGGCATGTAGCGGCCGGAGATCCGGATCTCGAGAAAGAAATAACAAGAACAGAAATGTGGTGGAGAGCATATGGCAGGTTCTCTCAAATCATGCATGTCAGTATACCAAAACTGTGAGAAAAACGTACATAAGGGAATCATCTTATCGTCACTTCCCGGAGCTAAATAAGACTTTCCATGCTGAATATAGGTCTCATTCCACCTTTTTGTTGCTGCCGCACTTCAAAAATCATTCTTCCCGTAGGATGTCGCTGTTAAGCCAATGCATTGGTTTTTAAATGTCCGCAATGACCGAGGCTAATGTATGAAGATGTATTTAAGACTGCTGTATCAAACGAACCAAATATGGCCACTACAGATAAATTTGCTTTTCTTCTCGCATTATTCGGTGTTTCCTTTTGCTGTTTAATGCTCTGCAAGGAATTATGTTATAGGTTTAAAATAAAACAGTAAATATTTAAAGAAATCTTGCTTGAGTGGATGCCCTCTAAAAGCATGGGTGGTGTCTCAAGCCCGCTGCAGTGTAACTGCAAGCGGCCGTCATCAGTGATGAGAAGTACTTAATTCGTAAGCGGCAGTTTATTCCTAAGCGCCAAGCCGACGTATTCCTGAGTTGAACAAGAATACACAGCCATCGAAAAGTAGTAACTCTGAATGGATGCCACCCTCTAGACTTCAGCCCTCCCTCTGCTCTAATTTTCGAGAGGAGCCGGTGCTCACTCCGAGATGCGCAGCGACGAGGTCACTCAAGCGACATGTCATTGGTATTTACCAAAGTAGCTTAGTGGTGCCCTCTACTCCCGAAAGCAATGACTTTCTTCGCAGCCCCTGCCACTTGTCCTGCCCGGATGTTCTGATCGGCGTGGGCTGCACAATGTTATTCTGGTAAACGTGTGCAGTTGCTGTTTCCTGTTAGGGCAGGATGCCGGGGCGGGATGAAAGGTTGGGAATAATAGCTGATAAGTGTGGCCGAAAAACGAGCTCATTTGTACGTGTGGACCGAGAGTACCCTCTTAGACATAACAATACGCGGCTAGATCACTCTCCTCCCTGCTCCTAACGCTGTGCAGGAGCTGTTTCTCGACACCTATCGCCAAGCCATGAGCATAGCGGTCTCGGTTGCGGTATTGGATCTAGAGAGATCAGAGCCTGCCGCCGTGCCGCTCTATTGCTCATTCTGATAAGCACGTACTACATTCGCTACAAGGTTCCGCCAGAGCCATTGGACACCAGAGCGGCCACGTCCATCTGGGAGCCGAAGCTTGTTTAGAAACCGGCTCTTTTCTTGTATTGGTAGCCATGGTAGCTGAAAGGCGCTGTAGGAGGTGATTAGCTCTGAATTGTGGCCTCCCTTGCAGTTGAACTTGAAGAAACGGCGTGGCAGCGCAAACACAAGGACGCGTAGACAGGAAATAAGCGGTAAACATGGACGGACCCTGGACTTTCAACTGTGCTTTATAGAAACACAAACTGCCGCACAGGCCTTGCGAAGCATGCGTATATTGGCATCTTCCTATCACTTGCACTGATGTCAGCCCTCATCAGGCCGCTAGGTATGCACGTTCTTTTTTTGTAAGACACAAGGATGCGTTATTAATGCAGTTTTCTTTCTATTGCCGATATGAAAGGCTTCTAGAATTTCACACAAATATCTGGCCCATCCCATCCCCAGAATTGTCCCACGATTGAACAACGGCACATTCGCAATCATCGCCGCTACGGCAGTGAGCTGTCAAATGCCTACCCTTGTCTCCCTCTCCCCCAAGTGAGGTGTTGCGTTCTGGCAGTCGCTTGTTAATACACCTGCCTGTCTGGCCTGTACACACTTTACCGGAGGCTAGCGGAGAGCAATAAACACCAGTCCTGCACCCAACAAAAGGGTTCGCATGTTCGATTTTGCAATCGCTTTTCTTCCTTTCCTCATTCCGAATCATCGCGCGAATCAAGGAGTGTTTACGTCAAATGAGGCACGAATAAAAGTACCGTATAACCACTGACACGACGTTTGTTGTCATCTCAGATCTTGAAGCAGTCTGGTGTAAGCGTTCTATTGAACTTATGCTTGGTATCAGAGATTATATTGCAGTTTTGTCGTTCGTACGTGACCAAAATAATCGCATTGCACGTTAATATTACTCGGGATTTGCATTCGTTCGCCCCTATTGGGGAGGATAGTGAACGTCTCCGCTCTCGCAATATGCCAAACCACGTGAACTAATCATTTCCTTCCATTGCGTAATTGACTGGGTCGCAGAAGATTATGGCTTCTGATACAAACGGGATACGAAAAACCCGCCGTGCCTATCAGCGTATGAACGGTGTTAAACGAGAAGATTCGTAGACTTGCGTTCACATTAACTTTGTTTTCAACTTCGCCTCGCGCCTAGCAGTCCGCACGTTGGTCACATTAACGGTTATACTGCAGAGGAAGCCTCCGATTGCGGATCAAAGTGCTGCAGCACTTCTTCCAAAGCCTCATCTGGCCTGCGTGTGATATAGGGCTCGAAAGGTGCGTTTCGCGTTTCTATATCCAAATTATACACGCCTCCTTGAAGAGAATAGCTATGCGGCGAGGTTGACATTTAAGGAGTTTCGCACGTGGTTGCTCTGATTGCGAATGCGCGCACGTATATGTTCGTTTAAAGCATTCAGAAGGCCAGATGGCTTGTGAACGCGCGAATATGTTGGACCACTTTTCGCGAGAATATAACCACCTCGAATACTCGCGATCCTGCACTGTGAAAATTTCTGTCCTGGCTTCTTGACGCATGACGTATTTTCTTTGTAACGAAGGTCTCGAAAAGCAAGTCTTCAGAGCATCGTTCACGTAAAAACAAAAGATGTTCTGTAAAAACAATCAAATGTTAAGCTAACAATTTATTTCTTTAACCGCGGCCTGTGAAATTATCTAAATATGATGGTCTAGAGTGACGTGATAGCTGCAGCTGAGCAAGTGGAACTTGCTCCGTTGAATTGCGAAGTGAAGTTTTTCGCCGCTCCGTTTCGCTGGGCGTTCCTTCATCTTCGCCCCATTTGACACGGCGCATGCGCACAGCTGTGACAGCTTGGATTCGCCGGCGCGCCACGCCGCCGGCAGCAGCAGCTGCTCCGCACCGCACGGCTGGTCACGTGACCAATGACGTGACGAACCACGTGATCAGCCACGGCGCCGCGCCGCCAGCAGCTGCTCCACACCACGTGACCAACCACGTGACAGCGTGGCGACGCAGCCAAAGGGTGGTGGCGCCACCATGCTGAAGGCCCGACATGCTACCGTAATGTAGCTATCGCTACAAAAGCGATCTGGCGCTAAAAGACGGAGACAACAGGCACAAGACAGGACTGGCGCCAGTCCTGTCTTATGCGTTTTGTATCCGTATTTTAGCGCCAGAACGCTTTTTGCGTAAACCATGCCATGCTACAACCAACTAGCTCAAATGAAAGTCTTGCCTAGGCGCAGCCAGCACCACAACCATAACAATGCCAGGCTGGTACCTTTGTGTCACTCCATACTCAGAAGGGAGCCAATTGGGCGTTGGTCGTTTCCAAGAAGACAAGCAAAAAAAAACTGGCGCCTACACACCATGACACTCAATTTCTCTTCCCTCGCGTGCCCTTGTTATTTCTACGATGCCTCGGATCGCGTTCATTACACGCCAGAAAAGCAGGAATCTCGCGCGAGGTGATTGCCTGCTGCTCGCGTAGACTCGTTTGGCGTACGCACCGATATACAGACCAATATTGGCGGCGCCTTCTTTAGTTGATGGGCTTGCTCGGTAAGAAGGAAGTGTTCAGAGGATCAGAGGAATGATTGGGGAACAACACCTTGGGGCAGGAAACTACAGGACACACAAAGGCTAATCAGTCTGTTTGGTAAATTCTGGGCTCTTATTGTGTCATTACTGAAAGTTGTGCATTGGATCGTGCAGACGTAGTAGTGTCATCCGCTGACTGTTTTCTGCCAAGAAGGATGCCAATATCCCGACTTGAGGATGGTTTATTTGTGAATCCCACAACGCCCAATAACCTGTGCACACGCCGCTATACGACTGGTTTCTCAGCAATATAAAACTAAGGCACCAGCAACTATTTCTAGCGCTTTTTTCCCTGCAGGCTTTGCTTTTGTAGACGCACGATATCCTCTGAGGATACTGCAACAGAATCTTGCTAAAAGCTTCAGTTCCAGTAATCTCTAATATGAGCTGGTGACCTATTCGTTACCGATGTCAGCAGTCCATTAAATGAGTAAAGACATCTAACTTTTGGGTGCGTGTTTTCTTGTTTGTAATGATACGTAAGGCGTTGTTATACTTGAATTAGCACCTGGTGTTCTGCTACTAGCGATAAATAATTTATTATCGCATTTTTCTAGTGCTGCTTCGGTTTCGGTTTCAACAGCCGAATGACGACTGTGACGTCTGCGTGTGCTTACAGGTTACATGAGACATGAAAAACTGAAACATAATCGCTGCTTTCACACTTGTTGTCATTACGGCTCTAGAGGAAGGCTGGCTTAAGCAGTGCGGTAAATTAAAACGATTAAGCAGTGATTATATAGATGTTTTTCTATGCCTCACGTGACACAAAAGCACTCTTTGACGTCCCAGCCATCGTTCGGCTGTTGAAACCGAAGGCGAAACAGCATGACAGAAAAAAAGATCGATTATAAATTGCTTAACGGTCGTAGGCGAATATCACTTGGTGATTCATGCGTAGGAGTATCTTCCGCATCATTGTAGAGAAGGAAACATGTCATAAAAATTACGTGACTATAGTTCTTTAAATCTATTTTTTTCAGCACTGACGTTGAAAGAGAATTTAAGACCTAGTGCGCGGTTAGTTTGTGCACAACGCGTATCACTGAGAAGGAGTGCCACATTGTTAATAAGGTGCCGTCAACAGCTTACAGTGACCGTTTAAGGACCTCATAAACCAGAATGCTTGCCTTGAAGAGTACGCCGCATTCAAATGTCAACCAGCTGCTTTGTGGTTCAACCTGACAGCGACGTAGCGTTAAGTCCCATGTGATTGGCTTCGATTTTAATTTCAGTTCTCGGTCTTGCTCTAGCAAAAGGCTTTCACACTTTCGTACAAAAATGCGCGGAGACGCAGTAAAACGTCTTCCTGACACAACTGAGACCAAACAGCGGGCTTTCGATGGCAGTTATAGATCTGCTGAGTATTTCAGAGTAAAAATTTGGGTGGGACAAAGTAGGGTGAAACGATTGCACTGGGTGAAATATCGCAGTCATATGAAATTCTTTCAGAATCTGCTAGGGTATACGCAGGTTCCTAGGAAGACGTCAGGTTGCCGTGAATATCAGAATGCAGCGACACCTCTTTATTTCCCGTTTGAGCAACCATGCGAGCTGCTAGTTTCGCAAATAAAGTTCCATGAGAAATTGAGTTTACGGCTCTATAGTGAACAATCCGGTTTCTCTTGTGATCGACTTACATGCGACGTTTTCTTTCGCTGGTTTCTTTGAAGTGCTTGCCACATACTGAGCGAAATTTGCCGGCTACAAGGCTAATAATAATAAATGTCAGCCTACGCAAACAACACAAAATAAGAACTCGGCTTGTAAGGCCGTGAAAAGGGAGACGAAAGGTGAGACCGCGCCACAATGGGCGCCAGTTCTAGCATCGTGTATGATGTGGAAGTGGTAGGCAAGGTAAGGTATAGCGACCATAAGATGGTGATGTCTAAAATTATCCTGTATGTGAAAATATTGAAAAGACAGAAGTGAATGCGGTGGGCAAGGAAGTATATCAGAGTTAGCCGTTAGAATAAAACTGAAAGAAAAAAAAACCCTGCTCAGAGATGGACATTCCGCTTCAATGGGAACGCTAGCTTTGGTGGTAAGAATGGGTTGTCGGCCATTAAAAATATAATCACGAACAGCGCAATACCAACAGAAGATAGAATGCCTAGACGGAATACTCATGGCGTTTGATCAACAAGAGCCAAAATAAAAAGATTTGAAACCCGCAGATGACACACAACTATCTTCTAAATGGTCAGTGCAAAGCACGGAGGAAAAAGAAAACGTAGCAGGGAGCGTCACGTGATATTTTTAAAGCCTAGTCATAAAAATTGAATGAGAAGTATCATCGGAAAGACGCCCTTGTGTGAAAAGGCAGCACTAGTTCCTAGCTGGGTTTCGCTTTCGCTCGCTGCACAGCGTCACGCCTGCGGTTGAATTCTAGACGCCCCTCGGGCGCAGCCCATGGAACCCAAGACCACCTCAGTACGAATACCAGAAGAGGATACGGACAGGCGCTGCGCCAAAAAGTGCACGTTCACTAAACAAGACCACGAATCAAGCGATGGCTTCCAGTCTGGTTGTTATGAACGGCCTATGTCCCAAGATTCATTGCGCAAAAGGGCCGTCTGAGAAAGAAAACTGCCGCGACAGAGAAGGGTGGCTTACGGAGGCTTAGCGTTCGACGTCATAGTCATTTGTTTTTTTTTTCTTCAAAGCGCAAAGTAAGCGACTTAAGAAAGCGCAGCACTGTGAACAAGGGTAAAGCAGACTGTAAACATTGTCATAAGGTGACGAGGAGTCAGCTGGGCGATGAGGCTTGAAAGTGTGCGGGGACTGGGTAACCGCGTCTGGCACAGGAAAGGGTTAATAGTAGGTCAGTGGCAGGCAGCATTGTGCAATGAATGTCTTTCGGCAGATAATGGCGTCAGTCGTGATAGGCCTCAAAGTAGAAGGTTGCGACTAAAACTCGTAATATTTAACTGGATGGGAAGTTAACAAAGGGCAGTGAGCTAGCGATTCGTAACAAGATATAAGAAGAAAATAAGATATCTGAAAATTTTTTCTGATTGATATCAATATTTTTTCTGACCAGACTGTTCAGCGGACTGCTCACTGCACCTGAAAACAGCTTCAGACTAAAGAACCTCGTGCTGCCCAGGCGAAATGCGTGCGCCTGGTCGCTGGCACTGCTGTGAGTAGAGGCGATCGCGAATGCCTGTTATGTGGGACGGGCCACACAATATAAACTGGTACAATTGCTTGGACAGCTACTGCCGGGGTGATCTTGCACTTGAAGGGGCAAAACGACTTGAAGTCTTCAACATTAACCTCACAGAGTGTAGCAAATACGGTATCGGGGGGCTGCGTTTTTATGGAGGAAAAACGCTAAAGCGCCCGTGTGCTGTGCGATGTCAGTGCACGTTAAAGATCCCCAGGTGGTCGAAATTATTCCGGAGCCCTCCACTACGGCACCTATTCTTCCTTTCTTCGTTCACTCCCTCCTTTATTCCTTCCCTTACGGCGCGGTTCAGGTGTCCAAAGATACATGAGACAGATACTGCGCCATTTCCTTTCCCCCAAAACCAATTATTATTATTATTATAATTTAATTTGCTATCTACAAGATAAAACGGAAAGTGTTGACGACCAATAGCTGGCCGACTAAACAGAGTGTTTTTATGAGCCTTTTTGGTGAGCGTTCGACATGGCAGATGTACATGCTCCTAGTTTGAAGTAGCGCCGCTTGATCGCTAACCAATCGAGGAACCTCGTACACCACTGATGGATAATTGCAGTGAGCACCTAAAAGCTAGATGTGAAGAGAAATGGATGTGGATTTCAGTCATGTTGTCGTAATACTCGAAACTAAAAACCCTAGTGCAGCCTACTCTCTACAAATCTCTTTAGAGTTGCTAGGGGAAATTCTGAGGTTGCAATAATGTTCAGGAGACGTGTTCTTTACCAAGACGTCGCGTTTGTTACAACGCAGGTAGGCTTCAATGCGAGAGCAGGCTTATAATTGTTGATAAATTTGTAGCACTGATAAAAAATATTTTTGCGAGCGAATTAGGCTCAGCCGTGCTGTTTTCCTGACAGAGAGCAGAGCGCTTCCGGCAGGGTCTCAAGAATCTAAAATAATAAAAAGGCATAACTTTTCTTCCGCAACGCGCCTTTATGTGTAACATTTGCTAATAAAACCTAGATTTTGAGATCATACTTATTATTTGTCAAAATAATCGAGAAAAATCCTAAAAAACCACGCAAAATGAAGAAATGCTTTCTTGTGCAAGCGAACCAATAATTACCTTTTCAGTAGCTTAATTGATGCAAGAGTGACGTCAGAGCATTCGTTTTTAGCAACAATAATGAGTAGTCAGAATTTAGAAACTTCATATGCAACGAAACTACCGAAGGCTATACTACGTGCTTAGTGGAGAACGCATCATTGTCTGTGGTGATATGCAATACGAACCCGATATCTATCGCCGGTAGAATTTTCAATCGTGGTAACTAAGCGCAGTATATGTGTTGGTGCATCGCACCAAAGAAGCATGACGCCACAAAAGTAAAAGAGATGCAAGCGTAGTCAATGGAGAAAAAATCAAGCTAAAAGTAAACACGCATTTTCAGTGTCCTTGACATTTTTTTTTTATTCAGACATGAACTTGTATGCACAGTACATGCCCACGAGATGAGAAAAAAGGAAGAAGCTGCTGGCATTCTTCCTGACGAGGCCTCACCCCGGGTCACACATCAAAGGCAGAAGGGTGGTTACATTCATTAAAACTCAACAAGCTCTTTAGTTCAATTTTCACAGTAGTTGAAAGTTAATGAAGGCACATAGGATAATACTCTGGTAATTTGCAATGGGGGCAATAACTGCGCCAGTAGTACTTCTGGATGACATTGTGAGAATTAATTAAAAGAAGAAAAAGCGTGATATAAAACAAATTACCTAAATCTTCAATTTCTTTCTAAGCAAGCAATGAATCTCACTCGTGGAAAAGAGAATGGCCACGCTTTCCGCGCAACGAACGAGACTTGCCGTTTACGACGCCAGTAACTAGCATGTCAGTCAACACATAAACGACAACTACAACCGCCAATGTAGCTGTGCTGGCGAAATCCGAGCCGGTCGTGGAGTTCGACGTCATGGAAATGCGATGATACAATAGCTTACAACAACCAGCACCTCGCATTTGCATTTCCATCAAGGAGCTTCCATACAAACAACAGCCTTGCTTCGCAGAAGCTATGCCTGCAATTGACCGTAGCGGACTGTTATTTGATAGGCCTTCGGGATAGACCACATTCACGGTTAGCAATTCCGCCTCTCGTTCCATCATATTCTTACTCCAAAGGATGAGGTTGCTAGTAATCAGGCGCGTGGGGCTTGTGTGCGAGACTAGGGAGATATAACACATAGAACAAAAGTCTCAAGGATGAGTGAGCTGCAATCGCAGCTGATGGTTACTTTATTAGCAGATGACTCAAGACGTGGCTCTAGGCTACGCTTGTGGGGGTCAAATTCAGACTCGGGCGAGAAATAAGGTGATCACTGGTTAACACGGCATCTATGCCCCAAGATTATTTTTTATGCGTCGTGTAGACTACTCTTCTCAGATTCTACAGATTGAAGACAGCTTAAGATTAATTTTTGGCTTGTTGGCGCCATAGTTCAGGCTATGCTCGCACGCCGTTAACGTAGATGCAAATTAAATGCGCTGGTTCATATCTAAGTTGTTTTGAACGACTGTTCTGAGTTATTGAGATATTCTGCGCAAACGTAACGTTGCTTACAAATGGCCTTGATGCAAGAACAAGAAAGGAGCTAAGAACCTCTCTTGATAAATCCTGATGTGGTTATTAAACATTTCTGCGCGAGAGCATAATTCGGTCACCAGTGTCACAAGTGCACTCGTTATTGTTTAACCTGCCCTTCTACGTCGAAACTCCAATTATAAACTAGGCCTTCTCAAGAAAACAATTCCAGTGTTTCGGATGGCGTGAAATTCCAGTGTTTCCGATGAAGCGGGAAATTATACTGAATTTGACGTCAAGTTATATGTTTTTCTGCTTTAACTGTGCGCTTCTACGCGAGTTTTGTGAGACACCAGTCTACCGATCGATAGCTTCCAGGATGCCCGAAAGCGAGTGCCCGTTACGAATGCAGTGACATTCGAGTTAAAATCCTTCAAGCGTCCACTTCGTCCTGAAGGGGTTGTCGGTGTGTCCGTGTTCACTTAGAAGCCGCGTGCAGAATACTGAGTTCACCCAATGCGGGTGTCACAACCGGAGCGGGTAACCGGGCTGAAGTTCTTTTATTTTACAGAATTTGCTTCCTTACCTCCTTTAAAACCTCAGCCGAAACATTGCGCGACTCTGTCAATTGGGAACATTTTGTTCACTTGAGTTTCTTCTTTTGGAGGCCCGCACGCATAACAGTGCGAACGACTGTTTTCAGAATTAATTTGTGGCTAAGCCACGCTCTGCCTTTCTTCAATGTACCGCATACGACGTCCGAAGGCGAGAATTTGGTCGCTGACTATTCCTCATGCAGTCGAAAGAGTGAAAGGTGAGATCTCTTATTCATCCTATGTTATAGACAGCATTTTTTTTTTCCTAGCAGGAGCCTGCAGAACCACAATATACCAAATTTCTTTATCGCGTTAGCATTATAAATCCAAAGTTAGAAAAAGCAGTCCGTCCGTCTGAGAGGCCCTTTTAATTTACTTTTTTTTCTTTTCATGCCTCACTGTCCCTTCGTTTGAAGCCTACTTTGGCAGGTGGTAAAGGTGCGAGGTCAGAGTCCTCCTCACTTTCATAGGAGCGAAGAATAGGGAGGAAATTGAGAGAGAAGACAAAGAGAATATGTGAGATTACGGGCGGCGGATGGGGAGAGTGGAGAGGAGCTACAGCGTGTCACACTGTGGCTGCTGGAGCAGGGGTAAGGCTTGTCACATGGCTTTTGACGGACTGCAGCACGCCACTTGCGCATACGGACTGAACCCGTCAGCGGCAGCGGCTTCTCCGTTCGGGGAAAATTTAATCCTAACGCATACTCTGCCGCATCGAGCCCACTGATCACCTATAATTATTTTTTTCTTTAAACACAGATGTAATTCCGACCAATGGTAACACAAGAAAACCGCAAAATGTGAAGAAAAGTTAACGCATGCGTTAAGAGGAAGACAAAGTCAGACCTGACGGAATATCAATTTGACACAAAGCCAGGATCGCTCGGGCAAAAAACAAGCTGTGCAAAGATACAATCGATCTCTTTCCATGACAGCAGAACATCGAGAATACGGAGGCAGTACAGAGAAGTGTAAGGCTTAACGGCGTCGAGGCTGTCTTTTGCGGTAGCTTGGGCTCCTGCGGCAGGTTACTGCCGTTTGTAGTCACACCGGCTCCTCAAGAGCACTCGAAAGACGATGTGTTGCTCGGCTGAGCTTGAGATCGTGAACTTTCTTAGAAAACTGACGCAGGTTCGTAGCAATTCTTCCGATCCTAATGCAGAGCGCAGCTGCCTTTAATTTTTTTCGTTTCGTTTTATTTGTTGTCTATATTATGTGCGTTTTCTTTTATTTTTCGTTGTTTTATATGTTCTTTTACTTAATTTTATATTACAGTGCCTTTATTTTTTGGTTTTCTATTTTGTGTTTAATTGTTTCCTTAATTTATTTTCTTATATAGTTATATATTGGTCGTTTTATATTTGTTTTCATTATTATTTGCTGCCTCCCAAGGTCGTTTTTCATGCTGACATGACCTTGAAAAACGGGAGCAGTAGAGCTTTCGCTCCAATCCCTCATTGCATGCCGCTTCTTTACGCGGCGCAAATATGGCTGGCTACGTTATGGGCTATGTCGTGTTCCTTGCGCATGCAGACGAGTGTGAGCACTATGTTCATGTGGAGTCGCTCATCCAAGTGCCTCTAACAGTGGTGTGTGTATTATTAGCGTCTACTTTAGAAACACTAATACCTCCTTCCATCTTACCAATAAGCACTTCCATGCAATGACTTTTTCACCCACTTTTTAGCACTTTGCACTTCACCATTTAAAATCAACTAAGCTTACTCGTTCATGCACCTCAGCCAAAATTCAGAGCCATTTTTTTTACGCGGCAACGTTATAGATCTGCGTTCGTCCGTTCATGTCACTAAAAGCAGGTGACCAGCCTGACCAACGTGCACTGGGCAACCTTCCCATCATGGTAGGTGCCAATTAAGTTAATGCCAATTAGTTCAGTACACCTGCGACCTTGCCGCCATGGTACTGCACATCATATAATTATTGAACGAGAGATACCCAACTTCCTGAAAAGCTATATTCGCAAAAATTAGGCGTACGGGAGTCCATGGAGCAAAACCAAGCTGGTTCCCAAAAGCCCAACCGACGTATGTGTTTGAAGCAGCAATCTGCCTGAGTAGCAGAACATTGTTTGACCGCTGCGCCACTGCACCAGTACTGGTATGACGACTCTTCGCTATCTGTAAATCTCTGAAATGGAAGGACCAGTTGCGCGGGATATATATCTTATGATATCGCGTTGTGCACATACGGGTGGGTTAAGTCTCAGCCAGGTTTTTGTTTCCTTTTGTTTAGTTTTTTTTGTTTTTGTTTTTAAATTTAGCCTCTTCTGCACCGCTCTCTATACATCCTCTCCCCAATCGCCATGTTAACGCGAATTAACCAGTCAGCAATTTTTAAAACGTGACTAAATTCTCTGCTTCTCATTAAACTGTTTCTCTCTCTTCATGTCGAGTACTACGCTGCTTTCTGCTATAGAGCCCGCACCATTAACAGCCCGACCAGGTCTCAAGCGTACGTGTAAACAGAGAGGCTTAAATATTTTATTCACAAGAAAAGCAACTGCAAGCTAGCCGCTTGCCTCTAGTGATTTTGACTGCGCTGCTAAGATCGCCTTTACTCCTTGATTTTTTTTTTTATTCCTATGATGCAGGTTTGTATAAAGCGAGCTTGCGCAATTGCTTCTACTATCGGTTTTACTCGACACAGGCCGACATTTGCTTCAATACAGCAGTAGAAGAGATGAAAAATATGTGCGTGTGTTTTAAAGAAAGGGGAAGCTGGCATTTAAGCCTTTTGTAGCTTGAGCAAATTTATTTCGCTGTTGGTATTCCCTCAAAATCTGTGTGTGGAGGCTACAGCTATGTCAATCAACCATCTGCTTTATTCACAGTACTGATCGCAGTAAAAGCGCTTGAACAAATGTTCGGTTCTTATGACTCTACATTGCCAGGTGGCGCTGAGGCAGAGACGTTGACGCTGGTGGCGCGCGGATTGAAGGACGTTGAAGTTCACCGTCTCTCCCACCAAAGGACGTCCCGCCGAGCCCTCTCTTGCCGGGCCCCTGTCTTTTCATCAACACCGTGACAATATAGCAGGATCAAATCAGGAGTAGTGGCAACTAACTCAATTTTTCGGAAGGTCAGTGAAGCCAAGACACGCACTCAGATATAGTGATATTAGCTTCGTATACCACGCAATGCATCGCATCGTCCTAGCGCAAAGTACACTCCTGTTATGCAAATCTTGATGTAGTATTTATTAAACTGAGAGCGCTGACTGCATCCCTGAAAAATAACTGCTTTCTTTCTTTCCAGCTCCTAGCTTATGAGATCTTCGCAGTACATGGCAACGCCTTATGCATTGGCTGCTTGCAATACGGCGAAGGTAGTCTCGATGGTATCCGCCGTGATTTAGCAAGGCCAACGGTGAAAAATTCATCTGGAGCCTTCTAGTACGGTGTATGCTATAGCACACAGCGGTGCTCTGGCGGGAGAAAGCACGGAAATGTATTATTCATATTTCTCTGCGCGCATACTGCGCCCTTCACAAAGTTCAGGAGAAGCTAGCGGATAAGAAACAGTACATCTCCTGAAGGAGGGCCAGATACGCTTTAGTAAAGCTGTTAACAACTTCCGCAATTGCCCACCGCTTTCACATTCAGCATCGCAATATTAATTCTGAGTCAATTGACTGACGCCAGGATGACGGCAGTAAGCTCTTCACCGGCTTTTGTGCGAAGGGCGTATTTTCTTGTCTGTTAGAACGGAAACACGATAAAAAGCATTTATGACAACAAGAAATTTTTAGATTGTTTAGAAGGCATTAAAAAACGCAAATATAAAACACCGCAAATTAGTACCAATTCTTTATTTCAGCAGCGACTCGCAGGGCTCTTCAAAAAAAAGAAAAAATCGCCCCTAAGGTTACCGTGTTCTCTCGGAGGAAAACAAACAAAATGTACACCGAAATCCATTCATCATACTCAAACTTGCTTTGTCGTACTAGCTAGGGTACTGTCCGAGGGTGTCCGATGAGATGGTCTCGTAAGAATGCCTGCTATGTCTCAAACTGAAGCCGGAGAATGCTCATTTCGTAGTCCTATAAACTTCGCGTTAATTTCTAGTTGAGAATATTCTGGCGTGTAGGATATTAAAAGGCTGAATAAACGTACATCACTCGTTAATTCAACCTTAAAACCTTTCTTTATCATGTTTAGCAGCCACCTTTACCCAAAAGCACAACCACACCTTTAGAAAATATACAGAACTTATAGTAGCTAGGGCTTCTAATAGGGCACTGTTGCTACAGCTTTCTCTAACCTATAAAGCAGGTCTCTTATCTTTGATGCTGCTCAGGTATTTCTGGCTCGTTTCGTCATATGAACCATATTATTGTGTTCAAGTGGGCTTGAATGGTCTGCGAGCACTGATAACCGCATGAGTTAGCGTATTCAGGGGACGAAAAAGTTCTTGCGTTACCACTATCCTTGCTTTTTGCATTTCCATGATTTTCTGCTTCCATAAAGTGCGCAAACTTTGACAGCGTTTACAAACAGGCTAGAAGAAAGAGCCTGAGATGTCGCTAGTTCAAACAAATTTTCTTTACCATTACGACTGCCGCTGCGTGAAACAAAATGTCATAAGTTTAATCGCCTTAGTATCTTCTATCTGCGGTACCAGCTGGTTAGGTTAACGATATCCCCACTCCATCAGTATCCATGTATAGTGTAAATGGTTACGAACGTAAAAGTATCGACATATTTAAAATGATTCTGCAAGTAATACATGCAATTTAATCAAGACGCTGATTCGGTTTCTCACGTTCTTTGACACCCTTAAGTTTATTTACAAAAAATTGGGCTCCTATCAGGTTGTCAAGCCGTAAGGGCCTTTGCTTACAATTGCACTCACGTGAAGAGGGATATATACATACTTAGGTCGGGCTGGCGCTGTTACGGTGTATTGAAGTTTAGTGTGTGCACACTGCAGGCGCTCGAGCAAGGAGCTCAGTAGCTGTTTTCCGCCTGGCCCTGCTCCAGAACTGACCAGTATACGCGGAATGCAGCGTTCGCCCACTTCGCACTAAAGTTCTTCAAGAGTCAGGCACACAATCAGCTTTTAACAGCGATGTAGCAGGGCGTCTACTGGAGCGGCAGAAGAGCAAGTATGAGACAAAAGATATATTTATGGTACAAATCACCTTTTGAACTGGCGTTTTTACTATTTGTCTGACGAAAAACAACGGTCCTAGAGCTCTTTTTTACCCGCTGGTTCCTCTATTAGAATTCAAAGTGGGCATTAAGGGAACACTTGTGCGATTGAGTGGCCGTGAGCGAGCATACTGCTAACCAAGATTTTATTTATCGGTGTGCCACTTACGTATAAACACAAATCCCACCTCTACATATTACCGCCAGCGCTCGTACAGACGAACGCGCCTATCAAGAAGAGAAAGAAGTGTTGTTGTAGAAGCACTCGTCCAGGGCTACGCCGCTCCTGACTCTCTGCCGCTTAACGCCAACGTCACCGCATTGCTGTACATACCTGAATTTACAAGGTTGACACGTTTGCTGTATATAAATCACTACAGAGGTAATTAACTGATTACATATTTTCATTTCATATATCAATTGATTCTTTGCAATCATTGTATGTATTTTCCTTAATTTTACACGCGTATGTACACTAGCCCATAGCGTATCAGTCTGTCTTATGATCTTGTACTCTATTTTCGTTTCCCTGTTTACATGTGCACAGCATTCTATACCGTGTATTTTAACTTCTCGGTACAATCGCTTTCTTTATGTCAAATGTAAAAATAAACGTTTTCTAGACACACATTGCCCCCTTCGCAATATCCAGTTGGCTGTTGGAGAAGCATTTCTCTGGAATTCCAAACAGGATTTACCAACTCAGCATGCATTGGTGAGCCCGAAACGAAACGGGCGTTGTTTGCTTTTGAAATGGAAGTGGCACCGAGCAAACAACAGCAGCGCCGCCTGTGCTTATAGGCGGAGAGCATCACTCGATCCCATACGAGCGAGTTCCATTTCCGCACTTCTCAGTGCTTCCTGTTCACAGCGTTTGATTCCGCCGCGATGTTTTCTTACGCTTTTTTTTTAGGTCGGTGAAGACTTTAGCTTGCTTTTCCTTCGAGAGACGCAAGAAAGTGTCTCCGCGCTTAGCTGACTAGCCGCCTCGCATATTTTCTTCGCATTCCAGCGAGTCAGAGAGAGCCGGAAGTTGCAAGCTGCATGTGCCGTCTCGTGCACGTCGGCATCGTTTTTCAAGCTCCTATCACGATACGGGTAGTGCTTCTTCCGGAAGGGACTCTTCTCGCAGCTCGGACAAACTTTCTCTTGAAAATCCAGTGAAAGCATCAATTCTTGCTTTTTGCCGGCCTAAAGTGGTCCGGGCAGCGCTTTTGTACATAACACGAACATAACACTGTTGCATTAAGAACAGCTGCAGAGAGCGGCGGAATGCCACACTTTAGAAGTTTGGCGCAAAAAAAGCATTGAGATGTTAAACTATAAGTGAACACACAAACACACACAAATAAACTTTCATTTCAGACAAGTGGCAATAAGTGAACACACAAATACACACAAATAAACTTTCATTTCAGACAAGTGGCATATTCGGCCGGAGTGAGATAAGAAATTCTATATCTACCGCGCTAAAGACGGGACAGAAGGAACACACAAGTCACACATTAGAGCGCTGACTGTCCCTACAGTGACCGGTCACTACAGTGTTTGGCTACGTGGCCTGAAGTGGCCACACGTGCGAAATTGTCATGATGCTCTTTTAATCTTTTGTTGAGACAGCGGCCCGTCTGTCCAACGTACCTCTTCCCACAGGACATGGACAGAGAATAGACGACCCCTTCTTGGCAGGTAACAAAATATGACAATGTCGCACGTGTGGCTACTTCAGGCCGCGTAGCCAAGCACTCTAGAGTCTGCAAAACAGAGGAAACAGAAGAAAGTGAAAATGAAGCCTCTGAACCCCTGTACAGAGAATGCAGCGCGATAGGAAAACATCGTGACGTTCTGACAAGAGAAATAATGGAGGCACATATGATTGAAAAATTTCAGGATGTTTGTATAAGCGCGCCCGCCTTCAATAGCATTGTTACAAAAAGAAATGAATTATCTTGATTGCGAGATTTGACACGTGCCACATTTCCGCCGGCGCTAGTTACTTTCGTGCATGTTTTTTTTATGTTTTTGTGCTTCTTTCCTTTCTGATAGCTATTAAGTATGAAAGCTTGCTGGCCGTCCACTGAAAATCAGTTATCAGTCAGAGCTCTGTTGTGTGATTTGTGTGTTCCTTCTGTCCTGTCTTTAGCGCTGTAGACATGGAAGTTAAAAACCAACTCGCCCAGCATACTGTATTGTCGATATCAGAAGAGCGCTGTTAAGTTGAGAAGAGCCGTACCGCTTGAAATGCAAGTTGACTGCACAAAGTTAAGCAATCAATGCTAATGAATCCTCCGAGGATAATCCTTGCAGGGTAACTTAATCTTTCCGCAGGAACCGAGGGTTTCCTTAGCGCTGAAATTATAACCTCGAAAAGTGGCTTACTTTGGCGAATTAATTTTAACAATGTGGAATTCGCAACACCACCTCCTGATAATGCAAGCGCTTGTTTCGGATAATTTTCTGCATTTTACGTTACCGTTCGGTCCCATTGTTCTTGTTCCAGCCCCTAGAGTTAATGGATAACGAAAGCGCATACAGAAGTTTACGAAGCAAGTTACGGATCTGGTCCCGCACTTGTGCCACCGTGATCACTGCACATGACATCTGTTTCACTTTAGTTCGTGTGGTGTCGCCACTGCAGAGTGAAAAGTGCGAAAACATTCTTAGAAAATCCTAACCTGGTCGCGTTGTTGTTTATAAAGTCATTAATGTTTTATAATGGCAATAATCACGACGAAGTTAGCGTGAGGCACGGGCTTTATTTACAGGGTGGTCACGTGACTCCGTGCGCTTGGAGGTCACTATTGCAACAACTATGCGAGGCCGGGAACATTGATATAAACATCTCAGGCTGTAGAAAATAATAAGTGGAAATGGTGCGCAAGTTGCCTGGTCTCGGTGTCTGCGTTGAGATGAACCCTGGTCGCGTTTTCTTCGCGTATTTTGGACCGCATGGATGCATACTAGAGTTCGAGCATCCCTCCTAGCGAAGAACGGCGGCGTTAGATTCCACATCAACCAGTACAAAATGCCGCTGCAGTTTGATGAGCAGTTGTCGGAGGCCCATAAATTACTGTGGTTCCTCCTGGTGCCCTACAGTTTAACGCGTCGCCGCGTAGATCATGCGGTCAGTTCTGTAACAACGGTCATTAATTTACTTTTTTCCTTTGTGGCCACGGATGGTGTTAAAAAGCCATTCCGAGCTTTTTGTTTCAGTGTTTCGTTTTGTTGTGCCTTCGTCCCAACGTACTATTACGCGAAGCTCGTTAACATTAACGCGCACGAAACACTATTCTATGTATGCAACGTTGCCCAGGCGTAATCTGGAAATCAGGCCCAAACGCGTTAGGCCCCAGTGTGTGAATTTATGAGGGGGTATCGGAGAACCATATGCTACAGAGAAGAGACGTGGTGCTGTTTTCTTGTTTATTAATAGCGTACAGTTAATGATGCAAAAGAAGTGCTGTTTCCGGTACTGTATCAATTGGGGAGCACTTCCTGGTCGAAAGTCCGCCCACGTATTTACGAAGACACCAGATGCATTATTATGATATTCCTGAGGAGTCCCAAATAATTTTTTTTTTCCTCTTCAAAGACTATACTTGTGCACCCGCTGCATCGTTTCTATATTAGGACGCCAATATAAAGTGTGCACTTCAAAATCACCCATCGAATCACTGAAAAAGCATAAAAGAAGCTTTCTCTTAATGAATTTAGGCCCATAAAAGAGGCACCCACAAATGAGCCCAATATAGTTACTGAAAGCGGCAGTCGTTTTTCACAAAAGATTACAAATTTTCAACGCAGTTTGTTACAGTTTTAACCCATTCTTTTTGCCGCGAGCAGTGAACAAATTGCAAAAAAAAATAAAGATATTGATGCATGGCAACCGGTAAATAATTTTGAATGTTTAACATAAATATGATAGGCGACGATTAGAGCTCTAATTGAAAAAGCAGCAGGAGAGGCATCTTCGGTAAACCGAAATGTATTTTCCTTCCTAGTTGCTAAACTGGAGGTACTCCAGTTCTTTCGAGGCTAGAAAAGCATAGAGCCCCATGGACGCACCCGGAAGGAAATCATAATTTGCTTGCTAGATAAAAACGATTGCGAACAAGATTTCTCTAGTTGGAGGAGGACGACGAGACACTCCTAAATGATCACATGGGATATGAGCCTAGGCACATGCCTTGTAATCTAATTCAATTGAGGGTGACAAAAATAAAGCGGAACACATTGAGACTAACCATGCTATCGACACATGTAGTCATATTAAATATTCACAGCGTGCGTGTAAGACCTATGTTCGTAAGAAATTTTAAATTTGTTTTGTTTTACGTAACACCGATGCTGCGCACACTTGGTTCCAGTCATATTCGTTAGGCAAAGGTTGGTGTCCTTGCGTAGCCTTATTGCAGTTTTCAATATTTTGCGCAATAATATCCTGGTTGCATTAAAGTACGGGCACAGGTGGTCGCTAAACGAAATCTTCGGTGTGCAATTTTTGAGTGTGAGCTCAAAGTCATCTACTAAAAGTTGTGCCTTACCCTTTCCTCGCCAACCTGTTCACTCCAGCCGTGGATGTCAGGTCACGCTTGCAGTCTCCGAAGAAGCGCAGCTTCCTCGTTGGTCCGGTTTTCACAAAGTTTTGTGGCTTCACGCTCTAACAGGTGAGCACCTGTAAGCACATTCAGACTTTACTTTGCACAGCTTGCTCAGTTGTGCACTGTAACATGTTAATAGCTCACGCTGAAAGATTTCTCTCTTGTGATGCCGGCTCTGCACATTGAGAGGTAATTATCATTACAGCAAGGGCGGAGAAAGCACATTTGGTAGATCGAACCACAAGGCTGCATCGCCTAGCTATTGCGCTCGCAAATAGTCCTAATCCGCTATCTTTTGTGACACACACCTCGTGTTTTGTTGCAGGTGCCATCAATCACGATAGCACTTTACTGCCGGCTCATCCTACTGATCCGCATTGTTCGTCTGCCAGCAACATTGTCCAGTAATTGAGAAAGACAGCGCGAGCCGAATGCCCTGATTCGATGTTATCATTATAGGCAACGGAGGTTTTAGGCGATATAAGGTCGAAAAACTCATTGCTGTAAAGAGGCATGAAGTGTAGTCTCAAAAGCTTGGTTTATAATGACAAAGGTTTTGAGGCTAGAAATAAAGACAGAATGGAAAAATAACTGAAGAGCGTCAGTCGGTTGCCGAAACCAAACAGCCCTATTATGTCGGTACATTTGAAGAGCGCATATAGGCGGACTGAAATCAAATGCGCGAAAGTAATGGTCGGCGTATACGAAGATCCTACATGTTATATCCTTAACTGGAAGATTATAAGAGGAAAAGTTGGCCTCATTGAATAACATGTTTCCGGGGACTGGCTAATCTCAACCCTTCTCTCCGCTGCATCTGCTTTGCGAAAATGAAACTTTTGCTATCTGTATGCAGTCGCCAGGTCAAAAGTAGAGCACGTAGAGGCAAAAATATCTTAGCTTGATTTAGTTTTCTCGAAAAATAAGCTTACACATATGCGTATGGTAGGGGTACCGTGTTACTCCCTCGAATTGATCAGAGCGATTTGCTGGTCGATGTTCACTAATGAAAAAGATACATTCTAGATTTTCTCTACTGGAACCTCATTAGCCAATGCTTGTCGGAATTTTACAACGGGAAGAATTGTCTTGAGGCGCTCTCACAATATAATAGCCCACAACATCGCACCTTACTGCATCCGGAATGCTCGACACTCTGTTGCGCACTAGTTGTGGAGATTTGCCTTGCCTCCTCATGTTGTGTGGTGTTTTGTGCACTTATGAGACCAAGAGCGATCTGGAGTTTGAACTCCGCGAGCCGATTTCCGAACCCTTTGCAAGTGAACGGCGTGCGGACCTCAGATGCAACGGTAACCTGACGCTCCTGACGGCAACGCATGTGGAAGCGCTGATGATCACTATTCTAACAAAACTTTCGCAGCCCAAATAGGAAGAAAATTTGAATGTAAGCAAGGCACTCTATTGCTCTTGTTAGAAAAGAAAAAAAATTAACGAATGGATGTCATATTCAAAAAAACATGCCCGAAAAAAGGCAGGGATGTACCTCGTGCAACCACTCTAGACAGCACCATGCTTTCTGCTCTGCTACTACGGGTTGTCACAGCGCTTGATCCCGCCAAGGGCGACTTTTAAAAAGCGTTCAGACTATTTTATTGCAGTTTGGAAGCATCGTGTCAGACACAAGATGTGAAATTTGTATGCCACCGTTTGCCACATATGTGGCCGCTGGGATACAAGGGGTTAATGTTTACAAAAAAAAAAAGTTCCAACTGAATGCTGGAAATGTGCAACAACGCAAGACTCTCTGCCTCTTTCAGTGCAACTTAACTTCAACATCATCTGGCGCGATTTGACAAGCATGCGTGGCCTTAGCGAAAACTAATACGTTTGGAATATACAGCGGGATTTTTATAATGTATTTGAAACATATTTTGTATTCATGAATGCACTAAACTCATGCCGGAAATAGGTCCCTGAAATTTTATGCTTGCTATTCGAAATATAATTTTAAAATTTTCCAAAAATAATTCACTTAAAGCATGCTTCGAGCACGTTTCAAATACGTGAAAAAAAATATGTATGCGGTTTTAGCATCTTGTCAATGTAATAAAAGTGTACTTTCTTAAATATGAAATTAATTTGTTACAAGTATACTTCAATTTGAAATAACGTGCAGTCCTTTTAAACATATTTGAAGCACACTTTTAGCTGCCGTAGAACAATCTAGTGCTCGAAATCGCGTTTCGGGGAATGACCTTTGCATGTTGGCAATATACTGAAAGTGTATGTTCACAAATACGACATTAATTCGTCCAATGTATACTTCAATTCTAACGAATGAGCTGTCCGCATAAACATATTTGCAGCACACTTCAAGCTGCCGTTGAACACTTAGTGCTCGAAATCGCGTTTCGGGAAATGGCATGTTAGCAATGTATTTAAAGTGTACTTTCGTAAATACGAAATTAATTCATCGACAGTATACTTCAATTCTAACAAATCGGTAGTCCGCGTCAGCATATTCGCAGCAAACTTCAAGCTGCCGTGGAACAACCAAGTGCTCGAAATCACGCTTCCGGGAACAGAGAAAACTCTCCCTTTTCTGTTGTCCATTCGTTTATGGTAGCTCCTAGCAGGAAGGCAATCAAAACTTCTTTTAATTACGTGTGGACAGCGTGATAGAATTACCCCGGCAAGAGCGCCATGCGCCAGCGAAAAGGACTCCGACTGGCAAGGCCGACCGGCTCCCATAGACATCCATGCATTTGTTATTTGATAGTTCGACTCCTGACCGGTACCTGGCGCAAGTTACGACTACCAGTTCGGTTCTTGATAGACCGCGTATACTAAAGTGGCCTCTCCGGCACTTCTACGATAATTTTTTGGCCCACAGTCTTTGTGCAAAAGGCGCCTCACCGGACAGGATAATGTGTCTCCTATCGGGGGTATATATAAGCCAAGCCAAGTATCACGCTTGTCGAAGCGGTTCCTGTTTGCTGACGTCACTTTCCGTCGGCATTTACTGTGTGGCGTCATCTTTCTCCTTCAGGTCCCGTCACGTGAGGTTGCATTGTCATAAGAGAGTTTTAGCGTAGCCGGACAGCCGTGCGGAAAATACGGTAACACGTTGCCGTTGCTACAGATGCCAGGCTTGCCTAGCCACATTTGCCGCAAGGTAGAAGTTTCCGTACGTCGTTACCGTGTTTACCGTAAGGGGGCTAAAGCTCTCTATTGTGTTCTTGATGACAACGCGTTTTTCTGGGTTCGTCTGTGTCCTGATGCTTATAGCCAGTTAAGTCATTACTTCTGCTATTCACAACATTACAACATTGATCAGTACCATCCGGTGGATCCGACTATTACACCTTTTTTAAGCCGATTTTGATGTATTTTTGATGAATTTATCGCATATTTCTCGTGGATTTTAGTGTATTTAATGTGCATTTCTCGTGTATCTTTGAAGTATTCAATGTGAATTTTTTGGTATATTTTTAATGTATAATAGATATAATAAGCGGACAAAAACTATTTTTTACGCATTTGTTAGGATGTTCAAAATATTACTCCTCGCATACTTAGAAATCATTCGTATTGCAATTTAAGCATTGGGACAAAAAGTGCTAAATTAAGATGTAATAAATACAATGTGTTCGAAATGCATTTTTAGCACAGCCTTTTTCCGCTAGTGGTGGAGATGATGCGCTTTTAGGTCACTGTTGCTTTGTTTTGCTTGTCCGAAATCAAGATCATTGCCCCAGTACGGAAGTGACGTTCATTGCATGCCATGCCTCCTATGCACTACTTCCTACCAACATTCGCCATCGGCATCACTGAGTAGCATTTCTCTTGCTGTATGCTTGCACGAGGCATACATACTCTTTAGTACAAAGTCAAAGCGTCATGCACCCGGCTTTCTGCTAACGTGAATTTACCTTCCCTGCTATCTCGCGGTCTTGCCAAGCTCTTTTTATACCATCCTGTGAAAGCTTTCAATACACGAATTTAAAGATATAAAGATAGGATGTGTCTAAAGGAAGCTTATTCGGTAGGGTTGGTACACTTCCTGTGAAATGTACAAAGCATAACGAGGATACCATGACGTTAGAATACAGATGAAACGTTGTCATTATCGACGCGGTGTTTGTTTTCTCTTTGCTGGAAATAGATGACTCGGCGCTAGTAACGTTCATCTTGCTCCTGAACGCCATTTTGTTTTGGTCTGGCGTGCCTTCCTGTCTTTGTTAGGTTCCGACTTTTTTACGAGTGCCTTACAGTTTCGGGGTATCATTAATATGCTGCCCAACGAGGCTAAACTAATTATTTTGTACTTAATAACTTTCTACTCGAACCTCATATTGCTAGCAGTTAGTTAGTATATGTGTTTACATATGAGGTGATTTTAACTACATCAACGAACAGATAAGTTTGGCCACCAGATACTTATTGAATCGAAAGCGAAATCGCTGAATCGAATCTGATGAGAAATCGCAATTTGTGATCAATGCTAGACATAAATGAAAACTTTTTTTGCTCCTGTTCCGCCATCTAAAATGCGACATAATTCTCAGTAGCAGAAATTCCCAGCCACTGAGCTGCACAGTGGGAAGTTGAGCTGCCCAGCGACTACCTAAGGAATACTTATAGCAAATAATCCACATTCTGAGGATAAAAAGGAAAAAAAATCAGCTACACAGAATAGTACATAGGAAGTCCATTAAAGTAAGCAGTATTGTAGCGAGAGGTCATAACTGCCGCAATAGAGGATAAATGGCGTGGGCATTGACTGGTCTTCAATTATGCATGATGTACACAATAACTCAGTGAGCGGCCCTAATACAGTGATCGCCGACCATCTGTTTCCTTGTACCTTACTTATTGCATGATATAGGGCGGTGCTGGGCCGCGGTGTCTGGCAATAGCAGTGAATCCCTTTAACTCGGTCTAAAATAACCATTAGCTTGTCGCTGGGCCTTGTCTATTTCTGCTCATGAAAATCTCAGAGTCTTCTCTGACGGGTGCAGTATGTGCGCCGCTGCTGCCGATAGATTGGTGCTAGTCGGGGTGCCATATAAAGAATTGATAATTCCCTTCGAAGCCATAGAAATGCATAATTTCGTAGCAAAGCCTGATGAAAAACACAGCACTGCTTTTCAAACGAAAATAAAAATTGCGCTTTGAAATTAAGCGCCGAAGACGCTATCCCTCCCAAGGACATCACAGCGGACTCGCCTTCCTGCTCAAATTGCTAAATAAACGATCAGAAGGAGCTGAAGAGGGTTTTAGGAAGCGTTCTAGAATTACCAATCACATTCGCAAATTTCACATGTTTCCCCTGTTCTGCTTTTCTGTCCCTGTACTTATTTATTGCTGAATTACTGTGCTATTGATTCTTGTATTTGTTTTCCTCAACTCTTACACCTTGCTGAAAAGCTTTCTGATTTCTCAATTTGTTGGATCTGGCTTCCCTCCTGCAGACTGCCTATATTGCCGTATCAGCCATCTCTAATATATTTATCGAGGTTGCACGCTCCCGCATTTCTCAACACCATCTGTTTTTTACTGGAACAGCCATAGACAGCAATGATGCGCCTGCTGACGGTGTGCTCCAACCCAGCCATGTTCTTTACACGTCATGCATTGAGCACAGCTCCTGTTGATGAACAGGAAATGTCATTATGAAAGAAATTTTGTGATGACAATTCATCCGACTACTACGTGCTGCATAATTATGAAGAAAACATTTCTCGCTTTCTCTAAATTTCTTTCCCCTAGGCGACTAATATACAAGAAATTTTCAACGTAAGTACAAGAAGAACGAAGTTCGTTCTTGCGTACAGACTGCCTTTTTCCTTTGCTGTTCCTGTATCCTGTACCTATATGCGTTGGTAAACCGAAAGAAGACGTACTTTTGCAGTGGCCTCTTGGATCGCGAAGCGCAAACGAGCCAGTCCAAGTGATCATCCTACAAACTATATTAGTGCTCCACATTCGTAGTCGTTTACTGAAAGGACCGGTCGTGTTTACCTCACCGCAATGTAAAAAAATTTATATATATTCATGCAAATTATTTTATTGCAGTACGGGACTACTTTCAAAATAACGTCCAAGACGTAGGAAGCACGAGCATGGTGGCGCATATAAAAACCCGTGCTTACAGTGTACCAAACATATTTGGGTTCTTGAATCGTCTGAAGACGGTTTGGGCGTTTCTCAATTCTGTGTCCAAGCATCTGACTCTCAGCCGCCCTCAGTCGCACAAGTAGTTTGCGTAAATATTGAATAATACCACTTGTCAGTCTTGACTTAATGCTAATAAATAGGAGGTACTGACTAGAAGAGAGGTGCGGTAACTTCCTTTCTACTAGCCAACACTGAAACTGCATTGTAGGGAAGTGACGTAGTAAGTAAACGAGGTGGAGACGGAAGTAAACGCAGGTACTTAAGATGCTACGCACGGACATGAACAAAAGTTTGCGGGATTCGGATTCGCAGAAAAAAAACTTTATTGTGGCGGGGTCAGGCACAGCAGATCACTGATGTTCTTAGGCACATGAGGAGACAAGCGTGTTCTATGATGAAAAAATACAATCTGCCTATATATTGAGGGAGCGCAGAAATAAATTATTTCCCGCAAATTTGCATCCAGCAAACAGTTGTCCATGACTGTACAATCCATGCAACTGCATGAGACTGCCATTTCGCAGCTCATCGTCAGCCTGCACACTGCATGCACCCGACTGAGCACATTTCTAGATTATTGCATAATTAGTGTGTCGACGCTGATTGCAAAGTAGACTTCACCAACGAAAGCACAGCTTCTCGTAAAAGCTTACAAGGGGCGTTTGTCAAAATGATCGATTTCCGGCACTTCTAAAGGACAAATTCTTGACAGTCAGTATGACCGCTTACCACTCAAAAGGATAACACTGCTAAAACCAGCGTAAGCAGTCACGATAATGGCGGTTCTAAAAAAACGGTGTGTTGATATCAGTTGAGTGCTAGTATTTCCCAACGGAAAAGACTAGCACGGACTCACTCCTGAGATAACAGCTGAGTGCTAGTCTTTTCCAATGCAAAAGACAAGCACTCAGCTGCTATCTCAGGAGTGAGTCTGTTGGAAAAAATTCAGGAGGGAGTCTTTTCCAACGTAACAGTCTCACTCTTAACCTTCTAACCTTTCAAACCAGATAAAATCTGAATCCGTCTCACTGTACAAGTTTCCGGCACAAGCTTTCGATCATTTCCAAACATAACACGTGCGTGTTTATCACAGAAAAAACAAACATATCAACTTAGTTATATTGGTTAACTCGAAAGTGCCGGCACATTTCCCACAATCCCCAAATCTAAGTTTGACGCCAATGTTGTACTGCTTGAAACTTGCACAGTGACATCTGGCTTCTTGTATAACGGACTCATATGATGTTCGCGATATAATGCTGCCGTAATTAGGCTGGGGGATGTGCCTGTGAACAGGAATGATTTTCGGTTTTGGGTTCCATTAACGTGGCGAATCATTTTCCTCATGTATAATGTTCTCATAGTTCATTCTTTTTTTTTCGGGCGCAGTACAGGCCACCTTCTTGCTTGTAGGCAGCCACAAACTAAGTCTTAATTTAAAGATTCACGCATGAAAAATTTATGGGAAGTTCTGCTTTTTTCGGGTAGAAATGGTAGCGATCGCTTACCACTGTTTGTAATTGAGCGAAATAATATTTCTTCCTTCCTCTCTTCTGGACTTAATTTTGTAGAGAAAAATGCGGTTTCTAGATGTCCAACGCTGCTTTATCAGGAATTTAAATTTTCCTGCATTAATGCAGTTAAACATTCACAATTTCTTGCCGCGATAAAATTTCCCGAAGACTTACACTTTAGGGACGCTTCATTAAACACAGTGTGCTGAGGGGGAGAGAGCAATTCAATAACAGCAGCTTAGAGCACCTGCTAGGAGAATTTGCAGAGTTGACGCTAGAGTAGATCAGATGGGATGTAAGGCTGCACATTATAGCTTGTTTTCATCCTTCGGTCTCAGGGCATGCTTTTGTACAAAAGATGTGGTTTTTCCTCACTTATTACCAAATTCGCTTAGTGTAATTAGCCAAAAACAGAATAAATCACCCACAAGAAAGAACGATGCGTAAAAAGTCTTCATTTCTTAGCAACCCTAACGTTTTTGCAGTTCTTTTGCAGTTCAGTGAAAACAAAGCTGCGGGAAAACTATTCTTGTTTGTCTCATTGCGGCCATGTGCGCTAAATATTGACATATTTTACACCCCAGATACCGTCATTAACTTCATATTTGAAAATCCAAAAAATGGTCTTTGAACTCATGAAAAATTTATAGAGGTTCTGATTTTTCGGCGAGAAATGGTCAGCATGGCAACGACCTTACAGAACTCTTTTTTTTCTGCCTTGCAAGTTACGCAGACTCTTAGGGGGGGGGGGGGGGGGGGGGGGGGGGGGTTAAAAATTGCAATCGTTTTTTTTTCAGAAAATCGGGTTGTGCAGTTAACGGCGCGCGCATTAGTTGATTATTCTATTTGCACCCTCAATTCTAACAGAGATAATATTGCTAACTAGCCGTGACTCCTCGCAGCCTTCTGGTTAAGTCCGCGGGAACAGACCTCATGACCTAATTCCCCGTCTACTCGTTAGCTTAATTAGGCTAAAATCTTGGATACAACATGTGCACGGGGAAATCATGCAGTTTTCGTTGCATAGGAGGATCGCGCACAGAGCTCAGCTCTATGCATTTCGTTGCAGATACCGGGCGCAAAGAGGACTTATAAATTGTCCGCAAAAGAGCATATTGCAAGTAAAATGTACAGTCGATTGAATGCTGCGACCTCACTGCACAAGAAACCCAAGTTAAGTGCATTGTTTAGTCTCCATGCGTCCAGCACTAGCGAGCAAGAGCGCCGATTCGGCACACCTGCTTACCTGATGTCTTCAGCGAGGAGTGCAGCGAAATGTATGGACGTTTATTTCTTATTGGGTAAATCATTTTAAAGAACTGGCTACTTTAAAAAGCAAAGCGCGGATAGTAACTACCACAAGATGGCGATGGTTGTTTTGATCTGCACGTGAATGCAGCACTGCGAGATGTCCAAGTTTTAGGAACCAATGTATACGGGCCGTGAACAAACGTCGCCATGTACACTTCGCCTGGTTTGTCTATTATGGGCGGCGCTTTGCGAAGAATTAGAGTATAGCTAAACTGAAGGAGATAGATTTATGGCTAATCGATGCATTTCACCACATCCATATTATCACGTCGGCCGGAGAGCTTTTCACCTCCCTGTTTTGCTGTCACAGGGCACTTACAAAAAGTTGAGGCATATCGTAATTAGGAGCGAGCTCGTTTACGCCTAGTACGCTTTCACGGCGACAGTGTTTTGGGGGGAACGATGCAGATATGGAATGTTGTGAAGAGAACCCGCTCTAGCCGTTTTGTTGTTTTAGTTGAACGTGGCAGGGCGATCAGAATATTTATTGGAAAAACGAGAGTAACTGCCTGTTTAATTTTCTCTACCGGGTTTTCCTTCGTGTGCAGTTGCCCGCAGATTATGATGTGTGAATGATTATGCGGAATTTCTAATGTTTGTTTGCTGCGATTAGGTGACGAAAGCGTGCCTTGATCGAAAACGAGGTTCTACTGAAGAAAAATTGAATAGTGTTGTTATTTGCGTCGAAGCGGCTTTTGTTCCGGAGCAAGAATTCCACTGGCAGTGAAGGTTAATTAGAAGAAAAGTCGTCATACGATGGCAAAGGGGGAAGAAACTGCGCTAATAAAGTTAAAATATGGATAATGATGAATATGTATGAGGCAGGTCGGCCCTCGGTGTGAAGCTGCTCTTTAGTATTGCTCCAATCTTCAAACCCTTTCTCTATACACCCGTTCTTTTTCTTACAGAAGCCGTTCAATTCACCCCACAGTCTCTTTATGGAGCACCGTTTTTCACATGACTATTGTAGACAATCCCTGTTCTGCTGCTCCTCTGGCATTCAACTTTATTTTTACCCTTATGACTCTCTCTCCAATTGGCACAGAATTTAGTTTCCCACGTGGCTGGTCAATTTGCTGCTGTTTTGCGTTTTACATTTCTTTCTGCGGTATTTTGCACCGGCCGCATAGTCAGAAGGTCACAATATCATTCTTGAGCGCTTGCTTTAGCTCACCCGCCGCGGTGGCTCAGTAGTTAGGACGCTCGCGTACTAAGTCGGAGTTCGCGGTCGGGAACCCGACCGCGGCGGCCGCATTTTAATGGAGGCGAAATGCAAATGCGCCCGTGTGCTGTGCGATGTCAGTGCACGTTAAAGATCCTGAGGTGGTCGAAATTTTTTGGGGGCCCTCCACTACGGCACCCCTTTTTCTCTTTCACTCCCACCTTCCTCCCTTTCATTACGGCGCTTTTCGGGCGTCTGCCAAGATGTGAGACAATTACTGCGCAAAATCCTTTCCTCAAAAATCTATTCTAGATTTGTCTTTGTAACCATTTACTCTTTGCGTTGGCGTTGACGTCCTAATTATCATTAAAGCGGACGCTTAGGGCTCATTTCCATCATTGCATTTTCGCAAATGACCCTTGCTATTACTTTTAAGCAACTCTTGCTGAACTCTGCGTGACCATGCACTCGAAAGGCCACCCTTTATCAGAGTATGGCTTCTTGCCTTGTGGAGAGAACTAACTGCTCATCATCTAACGAAAGTGTGAAAAAAAAATCTCACTGAAAGGTGTCCAATATGTAACGCGAAATTCAGCGATAACTGTTCAGGCATTTTGTTTTGGGGATATTTCTAGGTCAAAAAGATACAGTGATCTCATATCGCGCTGGTGTAGTCGTCAAGTGATGCACCCCTGCACCGGCAGGCGGCTGTTCCAAACAGAGGCACCCGTAGGCTTATGCGACCCATGTTGACCGTGATATAAGCTGAGTGCATTAATGACCGGTGGGTGCGTTAATGACAGCCACCCGGTGGACATCGCTAATGTCATTAACCCACCCACCGGTCACGCCGACTGCGGCGACCGCGCTCGCGCATGCCTGGGACGGGCACCTAACAGCTATCGCTGTAAAAGGCACTAGGTGGCGTGATACCCAAAGGCGCGTTTTATTCAGGGTACAACGGAGTGCGGCCAGCATGCATATAAACTTGGATCGAATTCTTCTCTTTGCGAATCAATAATCTTGCAATAAAAACTTTTCATACTTCGAATTATACAATTCTTGTTAATAATTTTAATATTTTATAGAAGTCAGTTCTTATTATACATTATATTTTCTTAACTAAAAGTGGTTTTCGGGCTGTTACTGAGTATGTTGATGCTTGCACGGGAGCGGAGGACGCATTAATGGCTGACAAAAATTCATTTTAATGTCTATATCGAAAAATACTTCGCTATCACCTTTTTCAAGTCAACTGCTGAGTCGCCTTACCTTTTAGTCAGACCGTTTAGCGGCAGTTATTAAAGAAAATTTATTCGGTACACTCTAAGGTTTAGCCAGAAAATCATTTTGTAGGATAAGCACCCGCGACCTACTCCCGCGGCACATCGCACTCGCTCTTCACCGCAGCGTAGGCGGAAGTCTTAGCTAAGGAGACAAATGACCAGTGCTTAACAATCCCAATGCGCTGGGTTCGTGCGAACTGCTCAAGGTTACGGCTACGAAAAAAAAACGAAGCCACCGCGTGGCAGTAGCCTTATAACAGCCCACGTGTTAACAACAGCCCACGTGGTCATCCGTGTCAACTAGACAATAATTCGTAGTGTGTTAAACGTCTTCGAATTAAGTGCCAATTTCATTCTTCTCATGTTTAAACTACTCTTTTGGCCTTCTTCCTCAATTCGGTTAACTTCTCTTACTAGATCCTGAATTGAAGAGGGCCCTATATAACGGCGCCCTTTGCTATTAAGGCCATATTTAGGTCACAAGAAGAGAGTCACCGCTCCTATGCTCTTTCCAATGTAAACCTGGTTGGTTGGTCGGCCTCAATCAAAGCTGGCACATACCCACTGCGGGGTCATGGCCAAGGCACAGCCGGTTAATTGCTTATCTATGAAAGTTATGACGGGAAAACGTGATCCTTGACAACCTTTGAAGTCACAATTTATTCCTTCCTTCTTCACACTTTCACCCTAAGCCATTTCGGCTCTCATAAAAGATGTATAAATATACCTGTACAGTTCCCGGGCCTTCAAGCTACGCCAAAAATTTTAAATTCATGTTTCGTGCTTAATTCAGCGACAATCATTTTTTTATGTGTAAGCTAGGCTCACCAACGCCCGGCTATGCACGCGCAATGGGCAGCCTCGAAAACGAAGAAGAAATTTGCAATTCCAGCCTGAGGTCAGTGGACTGCATCCCCAGAGCAAACTCAATTTCAGCCATGTCCAAACCACAAAAGCAGTCCGCATCGACTGCGCGCCAGGACGGTGAAGGAAGGCGCCTTCCCATGCAGCCGCAGGAAGATGAGCTTCATCGCGGGCAAGGTACGGAACCACTGTCCGACCGCCGGGACTCGACCAACGACAACAGGACCCCTAGGCCTTCGCTCAGCAGAAGCCGCAACTCACCGTAAGTAGAAAACTCGCCTCCATTCTTGGGATCAACGTTACATCAACTCTAGAGGGATTTTTAACAGCGGATCCAGCGTATTTCTGCTTGTCTTCGTGTTGGGAACACAAGACAACACATTCCTGAAATGCCTTATTTTTTCTGCTAAGAACCGCGTTTCGTCATTAAGGTAATAAAACTCTTGTAGCTGGAAATGCCCTCTCAGAACCTATGCGGCAAGCTCTGTATTCGGCAATATAAGTGGCTATCTGATGGCTTCCACAAAGGCGGTGCACTGCGATAACCTGAGTTTCACGCCATATATAACAAACAATACAAATCTTACCCAATTCAGCTTAGCGATGAGAATGTGAGGTCATTTTTTCATGACACAAGATGCTGAGTCAGTGTTCTGAGTATTTATGGTTGAGTAGAATTCTAGCACAGAAAGACGTGGACAAATAAACAAGTGGACAGGACAGAGTGCTACTAACCGCGCCATATCTTACTGAATGAGCACCGCTTTTACAGAGTAACCGTTTTTAACAGCAAAAAGATATCGCCACGGCAGCTTATGATGTCGCCTTCTTTATCTCTCTCCGCCTTACGCCTAAAATGTTTAATTGGGGTTAATTATGTCTAAGATAATTTATCTCTTTTCCTGTGAGCAATACTGATAGTTTGCCGGCACACATTGTTCCGAGAACTTTTGATTTCCATGGCTTCAACTATTTGACTTCCAAGCTGCGTTCTATATCTGCGCAGGACTGTTGTGCATTTAAGCACTGGGCTGCAGTTGCAGCATTCTAGAATATCCTTAATCACTTAGCTTCATGTCTTCCTTTCCACGTCTCTGGCGTGTTCCCATAGCCTCTTATTAAGACACCTTCATGTCTGCCTATGTAAAGTTTACCGCAGGCCAGCGGAGCGCAATAAAGGACTTCTTTGTTGCAGGCTGGAAAGCTTTGTTGGTGTCGTCTTGGCTTCTTGTCCTCGTTTTTCTGCGCTGAAAATTCAGCCAAATATGTCCCATGTAGCCTGCAAGAATGCTCTCGCATGGTTGATTCCTCTGTGCTGGCTCGTATTATGCTGCGCTGCGTGTTTGCCCAGGACAAGATTTTTTTTTTAACTTGAACAAAACCAGGACAAGCACAACCCTATCTTTGAATATGCAACCGCCTTACAACCGTTGATTCAGCGGTCAGTACACAGCTGCCAGCTTATTCTTCATGCCAATCACAAAGTTAGAGCGTGCTGATTTCCCTCTGTATGTTTCATACGCATGCTTATTCTTACAGCGGTGGCAATTGGTTACCAACCAGATGAATATGAAAAACATCATCAATTTAAACTTTAGGTGCGTTCACATCAGTTCCACATTATGACAGAGCAGGATGCCGCCTTTTCTACTGTATCATAAAAATAAGTGAGGCTGCTGCTTTACACGTAGTCCATCACCTCTCACGTGAAAGTAGCGGGTATTCGTCAATCTTTGCAAAAGGCGCCACCCCTCATCGTCGTGGGGTGCCGGCGATGAGAGGGGCCAAATAACGGGGGCCCATGTACTGCATCACTCGCATTCATGTGAATTGCGAAACTCCAGAAATATGACGCGACGTTATGCCCTGCTTGGCGCTCCTATGTAAACGCAACTTTTGTGGTCAGAGGCTCAATCACTAGTATTTGTTTTTGAACGTTGGTTTCACAGGGACCGAGATACTTTAGCGTTGGAACGTCATTCATAGCGTCAAACTTGATAACATTTTTGATCAGAGCGCACATGTTAGCCGTCACCTTTTTCTTGAAAGGTATTTTGATGCTCTTAAGGCGCAATTTCGCTTTTTGCTTAGGCGTTTTTTTTTATGTACCTTAAAATTCGCGGTTATTGTGTTCAACGGCAAATACACACAAACAGGTTAATATATACACACACTCTGGATGCACATCTGGCCGCTGCAAAATGACATGCCGCGTTTGCAAAGCTGTTTGAAATGCTAAAAAAAGTTCAACATTAGCGAAGTTTCCTGCTATGATAAGTCGTGAGAAAGAGTCAAAGCGCCCAGCCCATGGCGCGACAGAACATCATTTTAACCGAGCAGATTGAAGATAAAGTGGTCAGAAAACAATAAATTATTGTTTTGTCAATAAACTAATTTCTCCGCTCTGGAGGCATTGTTATGGTTGATGGAATCTAAAGTTTGGCAGTTTATTTTACACACGAAAACCATTTTAGAACTGAATATGATGCTGCCATCGTAGACAGTTTAGCAATATTTTTTTGCGAGAAGATTATAAAACTGCTGGAATCAAGAGAAAGCCAACGTCTCTGCGTTCTAAGATAGTCTCATTGCAAGAGCTATTAGAAATGACTAGTTACCAACAAAGAACACATAGCTCTTTCAGACGAGACCGTTTAAGAGTTTAGCAAAGCTTGTGCAAATATCATAGCTAGTGGCTTGGCCTGTGTGTTTCCCTTTCATTCCATTTTTGCTAAGGTCGACATGCATTGCTCTTTCAAACCAAACGCGCGTTCATTAAGTGACGACACGCCCCTCGTCCCAAACCTCCCATTAGAGCTTTTGTAACATCGTTTAGTAAATAATTGCTCTATCACTCATTCGTTAAAACCATTTCTGTCCAATAACGAGTCACGGCTGCGTTGCAGCCAGTTTAGGCATTTTGAGGCCGCACATGCGGCATGAACAAACTTGAATGTCGCCTATGTATACAAACTGAGAACAAGCAACACTTCGACAAAACGGCTGCACTGAAATAAGCGAATACGCAGTACCGAGACATGACAAAGCATCTCACACAGGTGAATACCAACTTGCAATACCTCGCAAAATTAAGAAAATTACGAAAAATATCTTGTGTGTTCCTTATGTCAAAGATCCGAGAAGCTGGCAGTATAAACAAGGTAGAATTATTAGAATATTTGGTACAGCTCTCAAAGACAGTCGATTCATCGCTGAAGCGCGGGATAGTAAAAAGTAAGTACGAGAGTCAGTAGCATTGGAGCGCCTTGTGGTCGGAGAAATAGGGGCAAAAACTGAAACGAAAGGCCACAGAAAGGGGTCGAATTTTCCCCTGTTTAACGTTTAACCCTTTACATCTTGCGACCGGAGTGACCCGGTGCTCGATGCAGAATCTAGTGATAACAATGTGACATGAATCTGACAGCATGCTCGCAGTTTGATTGCTTGAAATTTCTCGATCACCCACGTGTTGGCACCGATAATGTTTTGAGGCTGCGAGATCACGCACGGAAGGCACTCGTCAACCACTCCTACAATTTATATCATGTCTGTTACTTGAGATCTCTTTATGCCATGGTGCCATGGTCTCCCACGTTCCGCAGGGCGGTTGCACGCATGAACAGAAAACCGAGAAGAGAACCGGCTACCTATACCGTGTTCGTGTCTCTCATTACTTGCCGTATTCAAGTAACATGACTTAAAAAGTACATATATATATAGTATATATATATATATATATATATATATATATATATATATATATATATATATATATATATATATATATATATATATATTATATATATATATATATATATATATATATATATATATATATATATATATATATATATATATATATATATTGTAATGGGACCGACCGGCAGCAGTTCAAGCAGCGCAGCGAGTAGGTAGAACAAGTGCAGTTGGGATTTCGAGGGACGGTTGTGAGTGTGTCCGTCGTGTTGCCGTTCGACCAACGCCAACCAACCTGCGCTTCGAGTAAACACCTTTACAATATATATGCTCTTCGGTTTTTACTGATAACCTGCTCAACTTCATGTATACCTCCGCAGCTACACCTCCGTCCGCGGCCAAGGCACGATCTTCGCTGGTTCCAGCAGGCAGCAAGGACCTTCATCCCGGGGTACAGACGGAGAGTCCTCCTCTGCACCAGCAAGCAAAGGAGGAGAACGAGCTTAGGTCCGCTCCTGGTGAGGAAGTGAAGTACACGCTACCCGTTTCCCACGTCGCAAAGACATTTGTGTCCCCGGACCTCGCCACCGACAGCCACCACCTCAGGAAAGAAACGAGTGACGCCGTGACCGAATCCGGGCCGCACCCCACGAGCACGTTCGCACCGTCGGAGCAGCAAGCCATGAAGCTTGATGTACCGTCGACGGTGAAGTCACCAGCATGCACTCCTCATCAACAGGATGACCACTACGAAAGAAGTAAGGCTGTGACAGCTGAGTCCCCTCCTGACCTGGCTTTGCCCTTCTCGTCGACTCCCCTGGATGGGCCTCCACACACTTCGCACTCTTCGCTGCTCCCGCCGACGCTGACCACGTTCCCCGCCTCTCCGCTTCTGACACCCGGGTCTGGCATCGGCCCGAGTCCCTCGGTGTGCGCCCCCTCTGAGTCACCTTCGATGAACCTGTTTCCAACTCAGGCGCCCTTCTCCAAAGACAGGCACCTTGCCAGCGGTACCGCGCCGACTCCAGTGGATGGGGCTCTCGCGGAAATGGCATCACCGGTTGTCCCTAGCAAAATGGATATGTCTGCAGCAAATGTTAGTAATATAAGCATAAAAGCATTCTTAGCCGTTTTTTGAAAATAAATCCATGGTGACATTACGTTACATATGCCGGCATAGCTTGCTCTCAAACTTAACTGGTAGGTCTCCAGTAGTCATGTCAGACCTAGAAACATCCCCTCGAATCAGATTGTTCTCAGATTCGCGAAATCCAAACATTGTGTTCTTAAATCTGAAGGCCCCACTGGGGGGGGGGGGGGGGGGGGTATTTGAAGAATAAAAAGAAATAGGCCGCAATGCTCCAGTTTCAGTTTGGCGACCTCAGAATCTTTTCTATTCAAACTTTTTGAGTTCCAAGTTTTAAGTTTCTGATCATGATGTGTATAAAACATTAACTTTAGAGCTCGCATTAGGCAATCGGCGGTTTTGAACGCCCGTACGTATTGTAAGAGTTCTCTAAACAACCTACAAATAAATTTGCCACGCAGTCGCGGTGAAGTTCTCTCAACACGTTCATCTCGAACCGAATTTTCTCCCTTCTCTCACAAGCACGAGAAATTTCCCGTGTTAAGTTGGCAGTGACACCACCACGCACTAGAGCTAGTCTATTCGGCGGTGCGTCCTTTTTGTGGTTAAGTTTGCTACTCATTTTCAGCGCTTCCGTTGCTCGGTTGCAGCAGTTGTTTTCAGCTGTTCCTTGGTTTTATTTTGTGTTATGCGATTGAGCAGCTTATGGTATGAACAAAGCTTCTAAACCACTAGTTTATTTTATTCTTTTATGCCTGGTAGTTCATATTAGATATTCGCGTGGCCAAACCAAAAAAAAAAAAAAGCGCGTCCTCTCCACACATTGTGCTGTGGATAAATTCTGTTTGCGATGCAGGTTGCGTTGCTGCCTTTCCCCTAAATTGCGCCGTGCACAGTAGGGGCATCCCAGTCAGCGCTTGAGTTTTGAGGTTCGAGCGCTGGCAGGCTGCTTCGAGGTACGCGACATTGTTTGGGCATGTGGTCGAGAATCACCCTGAACACATAAGCGCGGTAGCGTATTGGAAGACCGTAGAGAAGTCAAGCGTGAGTGGGAGTGTGATTTCATTTTATACCGCCCATATGGACAGTCTTCGAAGCGCTTACTGCATTCGAGCACTCTGCTTGAAGAGACGCAGCGCGTTTCTATCTTGGTTGAAAACAAAAGCATAAAACTACAAATTATTAGGTTCCTCTGTTCCGGCGACGCTGCCCAAAACTTACAAAGTTCCTGAAGCTCCATAATTCGATTTGTGTTTCTAAAACTCCAGTTTCTACTATATGGCCGTCCGTAGAAATCTTCAACTTCGTCCAATGCCGTTTCCAAGCGACTTTACCGGCCGAAACCTACAAGAACCCGTCTATAATGATCTATGGCACAAAAGCTTTTGAGTTAATTTTTAACTTAAACTTTTGCTTTGTGACTTCTTTTCAAACTATACGTAACATACGCAAGGAAATATTTGTATCGTGCCTGCTCCATAACTCTTTCTGTGCAGAGTTCTATGCTTAACATACCGCATATTTTCATTTCAAAGTAGTCTCAGATTAGTACTAAGGTGATCCAATACTTTTGAGTGAAAAAAAAGGCAGTTCCCTAAACATATTCTATCAAACGTGGTATTCCCGATCTTAAACACACTTTTAATCACGCGCAAAAATTGTCGGGGATATTTAGACACTATTAGTATTCCGAAAGCACTTTGAGAGCGGTGCTCACAGACCATGGAATGATTAGGACTAACACAGAGAACGACCACTTCCTATGTAAGAATCAGTATTGTTTTCGTCGTCACATTGGATAATGTTTCCTTCAGAACTCTGCATATTTAACGCTTAGCAGAGTTTGTAGGAAGACACCGCGTCTTAGGAAATCTTTCTACAACGTCTGTTTTGCGATGGTCGACTTGATGCAGTGGCCCGAAGGCAAGCAGAGCCACCCTGGGAAGTCCTTTTCCGCCTCCGACACAGCGTGGTCCAGGCACAAACTGACAGTGCGATGTGAGTCATTGGGAAACACGCAGCTGGATACAAATTTCACGCCAAAAACAGCACGGGTTTAAGGTCACTTCATGTGATGTAGCCGCCGCGGTGGCCTAGTGGTTATGGCGCTCGGCTGCTGGCCCGAAAGACGCGGGTTCGATTCCGGCCACGGCGGTCGAATTTCGATGGAGGCGAAATTCTAGAGGCCCTTGCACTCTGCGATGTCAGTGCACATTAAAGGACCTCAGGTGGTCGAAATATCCGGAGCCCTTCACTACGGCGTCTCCAATAGCCTGAGTCATTTTGGGACGTTAAACCCCCATAAACGAAACCAAACCAAACTTAATGGGATGCTAGTTCTCTGGAGGCCTTCACGTTTGAGTTTAAACTACACTAGATGAAACTGGTGCTTTTGGTGGTTTCTGAATCGGAGCTTGTCCTCTCTTACAACTCAACTTATGCACGCTTTCTTTTCAGTAATCCTCACAAAAAAGAAGCTGACAGGTGAATGAAATTCACCGGTAGACCTTTGGGTCAAAGACATGATGCTTTTTGCGCAGTTTCCGAATTACTGAAAGAGAACACGCCGGGAATATTTCAACATCATGTGCTCTTTTCAGTGCCTTAATGCGTAGTCGAAATCATCGATGCATTTTAGCTGCCTGTCTCCACTGACTGATCCACACTGACAGCACCCCTTTTCTCGTGCTGGAACGCAGAGATGCGGCTTATGAGTTCCTACATGGAAGCTCTGAGATCAACCCCAAAATTCCCGACTATAGAGCAAGTGGTTTGAAGTATCTGAAGTTCCAATTTTCTCACTGCACGATGAGTGAGGTTTTAAGCCTCCAGCGGCTAATTTCACATTTTTTATGTGTACAGGTGTAGCCAGGAGTGTAGTTTACTCCTTTTAACAGATAGAGCTTGTAAACTGCAAGTTCATTCCTTTTTGCTTGCCATGAAGCACAATGCTCATTAGCGTTTATTGAAACTGGCACTTGCCGTGGCGGCGGAACGGCTGTCGTTCTGCCAACGAAGACGAGGTCACGGCTTTGAACCCCGGCCGCGGAAACTGTATTTCGGTTGAGGCAAAGTGCAAAAAATAGCTGACGGTTCAGCATGGCTAAGTGCGAAATGTCTTGCAGTAGCAATAGATTAGGTAGCTCAGTCGTTATAGCACTCGGTTGCTGACCCGAAAGATGAGGGTTAGATCTCGGCTGCGGCGGTCGACTTTAGATGGAGGCGAAATTCTAGAAGCCCGTGTAATGTGCGATGTCAGTGCACGTTAAAGAACACCAGGCAGTCGGAATTTCCGGACACCTTCCCTGCAGCGTCCTTCATAGCCTATGTCGCTTTGGGACGTTAAACCTCCATAAACCAAACCAAGTGTTTGGCTTGAAGGCCTTCTACCTAAATACAATTACCCGGAGGGTCTTTACCATGAACGCGTGAATTCACCCTAAAGCCCTTACCATAAGGCATTTAGCATAGAGGTCTTTGGTTAAAGACCTTAGTAAAGGCCTTCACCCAGGTGACGGCCTGCCAGGTGTACTGATTGCCCAGAACCTGGTGGCAGCTGGGCCGCCTGTGACAAAGCAGGCTTAAGGGGGCTACGTACATGCCCGAAATTCAAAAATGCGCGTAGTAGTTGCGCTAAAAGGTTCATGCGCTGTTCTGAGTGCAAACAAAGAGTTCCATTTGGTCGGAATTTGATCCGTACCTCTTGACTGCGACTACTCTCATAGGCTGCGTATAGCTTCAGGACCTTAAATCCTACACGCCAAGACAAACCTCACATACCCAATAGCTGAAACAGTCGAGGGCCCATCAGGTGTTGTGCCACATGCATTATCATCGCAGTGGTGTGCGTTTGTTGCGCCTGACGTGCCGCAATAGTTTTTCATTATGAGGACCATCGCTGCTGAGAAAATTACACGAAACACTTCGTATACCCGATAACCTTTGAGCGCGCATTTGGTAGAAAATGAACAGTGGTCATTTGTACTCCGTTTTCCTCGTGATTAGCAGAAGAAACGCCAATAACTACAATATATATTGATATATTTTGAAACACAGGTTTATGTAATTGAAGGCACGTGTTGCAGTCTGATGGACACGAAAGGTACTGGCATTTTTGGCATTTGAAGTGGCCTAGAAAATTTTATTCAGCATATATATATATATATATATATATATATATATATATATATATATATATATATATATATATATGTGTGTGTGTGTGTGTGTGTGTGTGTGTGTGTGTGTGTGTGTGTGTGTGTGTGTGTGTGTGTGTGTGTGTGTGTGTGTGTGTGTGTGTGTGTGTGTGTGTGTGTGTGTGTGTGTGTGTGTGTGTGTGTGTGTGTGTGTGTGTGTGTGTGTGTGTGTGTGTGTGTGTGTGTGTGTGTGTGTGTGTGTGTGTGTGTGTGTGTGTGTGTGTGTGTGTGTGTGTGTGTGTGTGTGTGTGTGTGTGTGTGTGTGTGTGTGTGTGTGTGTGTGTGTGTGTGTGTGTGTGTGTGTGTGTGTGTGTGTGTGTGTGTGTGTGTGTGTGTGTGTGTGTGTGTGTGTGTGTGTGTGTGTGTGTGTGTGTGTGTGTGTGTGTGTGTGTGTGTGTGTGTGTGTGTGTGTGTGTGTGTGTGTGTGTGTGTGTGTGTGTGTGTGTGTGTGTGTGTGTGTGTGTGTGTGTGTGTGTGTGTGTGTGTGTGTGTGTGTGTGTGTGTGTGTGTGTGTGTGTGTGTGTGTGTGTGTGTGTGTGTGTGTGTGTGTGTGTGTGTGTGTGTGTGTGTGTGTGTGTGTGTGTGTGTGTGTGTGTGTGTGTGTGTGTGTGTGTGTGTGTGTGTGTGTGTGTGTGTGTGTGTGTGTGTGTGTGTGTGTGTGTGTGTGTGTGTGTGTGTGTGTGTGTGTGTGTGTGTGTGTGTGTGTGTGTGTGTGTGTGTGTGTGTGTGTGTGTGTGTGTGTGTGTGTGTGTGTGTGTGTGTGTGTGTGTGTGTGTGTGTGTGTGTGTGTGTGTGTGTGTGTGTGTGTGTGTGTGTGTGTGTGTGTGTGTGTGTGTGTGTGTGTGTGTGTGGACATTTAACTGTAGGTCTGCCCTCGATGTAAAAACGCCCCTGTCTGTTTCAGTTCAGGCTCGAGAGCTTGGCACGGCTCCATGTAACCTTCCATGCTCATTTTCGCAAGCAATTCTATTCGCACCCGTTTTCTGGCTTTCAATAACTTGCGAAAAATCGTTTGAAATGCTTAATGGTGTGAGGTCTAAAGTTCGAGAAGCGGTGAGTCTTGCACTTTGTTTTGTTCGGACGAATACATCTTTCATCGCTTATTCGGCACCTTTGTATATTCAGCAGTGCATTTTCAAAATTAAAAATTGGATAGCACCTCCAGTGGTCACACTGTCGCACTTCAAATTTTCTGCTCTCTTAGTGTCACAAAATTTAGTAAAAGCGCTCCTATAACGAAATATGTGGGAAATTTTAGAAATAATACACATGTCGCGTATTAAAAGAAGCTAGCACAAACGTTTAACTCTATGACTGCATTGCTCAAAGCTTGTATAATGATCAGTCATTCAGACATTTGGAATCCTCACGATGCCTATCTTATCACTATGCTAGAATCTATCCAAAACAAAGCTTCCCGCTTCATTCGTTCACATTAATCTCTGCGTCAAAGTGTAACAGCATAGAAAATGTCTCTTAATGACCCGCCATTAGTCATGACCAGAAAATTCAGCCCTTTATCCCTTCTCCATTCGCTCTACCACAGCAACACATCATTTAAATGTTCACATATTCATTCGCCACCGCATACATTGGGTCGTTTAGATCACATCAAGACAAATGAAACGAATTTTCTCTCGAACAGAACGAAAAAAAATACTCACACCTGTAGTCCTGGCGATTAAAATTTTGGGTCATGGGGTTTAACGTCCCAAAGCGACTCAGGCTATGATTGACGCCGGATTGAAGGGCTCCGGAAATTTACACCACCTAGGGTTCTTCACAAGCCCTGGCATTGCACCTTGCACGGGCCTCGATAATTTCGCCATCCAAATTCGACTGCCGCGGCCGGGATCAAGCACGCGTCTTTCTGGTCTGCATGCAGCCCAGTGCAATAACAACTAAGGTTCCGCGGTGGCTTTGGCTATTAAAGAGCGGAATTAGCATCCTTATACTATTGTGTTTCTTGTTGAAACATCATTCTTCCAAACTGCTCTTTATTCATATTTACGATCTTGAAACCTAGAGTGGTGTGCGTTTCATCTCTTTTGGTTCAATATGCATTTTCTCTTTGTGTGCGCGGGTGAGGGTCGGCCGTTATGCTCTCAGAATCATTAGATAGCATGCTTCGTACTTCCGAAGGCAGAATTTTTGTCATCTTTCTCGTACAACTTTATTTGCCTATCTTGTTATATGTTTATTTTTTCTTATTTTTCAAGGTCCTCTTCCCGGTCATTTTTTCTTTGCTTATTAATTTGTACCTGGCTTCATGCTTGTTTATGGATGTTTTTAGCCCTTTAATTGTGCTTGGTATAGTTAACTTGTCAGCTTTTCTTTGATGAATACTCCCCCCCCCTCCCCAATGTATTGTCTGGAAAAGTCCTTGAAGTATCTATCAATAACACTATCAGCGTCCTGTCCGCTATTTAACAAAAAAACCTTTAACGAATTGCCTCGTGAAAACTGCTGTAATGCGGTTTATCCCTGTTTTCTCTTCCTTTCAAATTATCAAGCCGGCCTCGTTGAGCAACAATCCAACAAAAATCGTTTGCTTCTCAAGTGCAATAGTTCTATTGGTTGCATGGTCTTTCTTTTGGTTTATGACTTTATATGAGCTACGAAGACTAAATTTCGGGTTGTTGCTGAGAGGGATTTAAAACAAACTGCCTGGTAATCTTTCGCCTGAACATATCTTCAACTACGGATATCTTGAGAATATTATTTGTACCACACCTTTTGCTAATATGGCTTCAAATTTGTCTTTTTCCGCGCGTGCAGTTGGCACCACAACCATTCGCGAGTTTACACAAGTGACCCTCTCGTATATCGATGCCCACCCTCTCCAGTGCAGCCTTGTGTGTGGAATGACGCTGTTCTCCGCCACGCTAGTAGCCATGCTTGTGGTCCTGTTTTCACGCCTGAACATACCCACGCCTAAGGAGGGCTGCTACAGTGCCGAGTGCATCAGAGCCACCGCCTCGCTGCATTCCCTGATGGACCACGCAGTGGACCCATGCCGTGATTTCTACACACACGTGTGCCGCCGCTGGGAGGCGCTGGTCGGCCTCAGCTACGTTGACGAGGTCAGGCGGCAGCTGTCAAGCCGCGTCAGTCGGAGCCTTATCAACGCGAACGGGGGCAGCTTGTTCCCCCGAAACACACGTCTTGTAGCAGCATTCCACCGGTTGTGCTACTCGTTCATGCTCAAGCCTAACGGACAAGCACTACGCGCGGAGATGCTGCGGTCTTGCGCTGGTTTCTTCGGGGACCTGCTGACGCTTAAGCGTTACCCGGATATCCTCGTGCGTTTAGTGAACCTGTCTTTATCTCAGGGTGTGCACACAATTTTCGGTGTCAAGTTGCTGCGCCGCGCCCCCGTTGGGTACGTGAGCTTATTTCCGGGCAAGGCGTTGGGGCAGAAAGTTCGCTTGTCTTCAACAGCGCCATTCGATCAATACCTGCTTAAATTGTTCTCCGCAGCGCAGAGCATTGGAATGAACTTTGACGTCAACATAGTGCGGCACATTGAGGAACAGGTCGAACGAATTCTTGTTAATAATGAAGACGGTGGCACTGACCAGCAAGAACTGGAGGCAAAAAACATGGTGTCCCTAAACGGGGCGCTCGACGCTACCAAATGGTTAGCAGCTATGAACGCTCACCTTCCCGCTGCTCAGAAGCTGAGCGATGATTCCACCATCTCCGTCGACGGACTGACTTCCATCAAGAGCGTCCTTCAACTCTTCGAGAGCCTGCCTAACCACGGAGTAGCCTACTTGTACCTTAATGCGCTGCTTGACGCGTTCCGGTTTGACTACTTGCGAACTGTGCCCGACAAGAAGGACATGGATATTGTACTGGACTGCCTTCAAGCAAGTGCTGAAGCTATGTGGCACACGAAGAGCGTTGTGGCGGATGTGATATTTGGAAATCAAACCAGCGAAGCGGGAAGAGGAGTCACAGGGGATGTACTTCACTGGATACTCCTATCGATTTCTAGCGGTCATGGGTCTCTTCGCTGGATGGGAGGCGCCATGCGGCGCTACGCCAATCGAACGCTTTCCACGCTGTCGCTTCACTTTCCAGACAAAAGCGATTGGAGCTCAACCCACCTGGATATCCTTCACGCTGCAGAGGACCTGTTGGCAGTGAAGAGAGCAGAAGAATTTCCGGCCATATACTTAAGGCTGCGTGCTGAGCAGCTGCAGTCGTTTCTTAGCAACCCCTCCGCTAAAAGTGAGTCCGACATGCTTCACTTCTTTGATGAAGCTCCCAAGTTTGACGAAACATCGAATGCGTTGATTGTTCCCTGGCCTTTGCGCATAGAGCCGTTACTTTACTCTCAAGACGTACCATTAGAGTTCGTTGCAGGAACTTTAGGCGTTTTAATTGCTAGGGAGCTGCATCGAGCGATTTTGCTCAGTAATGCATCTGGCTTCTGGAGCACACGAGAAGAAAGTGCTTTTGCAAGATTTCAAGACTGTGCCAGTAAACTTGCCGTGACAACCTTCAATGTATCAATAGCTACGGGTGTAAGCGACGAACGGGGAACACCGAGCAAGAAAGACGCCCTCTTAACCTGGATGATGGCTGCCAGAACAGCGCACGAAGGACTCCGTTTGGCGTTGGAGGGCTTTCGGAATGCATCCAATTGGGCCCGCTACTGGAAGCTAGCGCAGAGAACGTTTTTCAGGCGCTTCTGCCTTCTCACGTGTGGTGGTGAGCTCGGTGCTGTGATGGAAAGCGAGACGGTTCCGCCCAAGCTTATGTGTTTGCTTTCCGTGGCAAACATGCCGGAGTTCGCCCAGGCTTTCGACTGTCAAGCGGAAGTTCAGCCGGATACAATGTGCGCCCTTGAGTGATATTATCAACAGGACATAAAATTTTAGTATGCATGAAAGTAGGGGGGGGGGGCACGATATTATTAGATTAGGGGGCACGACTTTCGCGTTTATGACATACAGAGTCCCATTATTATTTTTATATTCCAAATACTGCTTAGCGAAACTTATACTAGCTATAAAGTGTGACGCGAGTACTTTTTGCAGGCTCTATTGAGCATTGTTAAAGAGAAAGCTTTGTTTTCTGCGAACATTTCCTGTGCATTCAAGCACCCGAGCAGCTTAAGACTCTTTTTGACAAAACGAAAACCGCATTGGTCCTTTTGTACGCTACATACCTCGCCAAGCTTTTCCACTGACGCTTTGTTATGCACAGAATGGTACTGTTTTAAGAAAGCATGTGCTCTTCGTTTGCTTTGACGCATGATTTGTTGGGCCAAATACCTCACGCTGCCTAGCGCGCACCTTTTGCTTCTATCGGGGCTTGTATACGTAAGAGTCGTTTACGTATTAAATCTATATCAGCGGTACCTCTAGATTCACTGTGGAAATGAACTGGTGAGGAACCTTTGTTCCGCGTCTGCACTGTGTGTATATGTGGCCATTAAGCCTCTATTTGGTTTGCACCGGTAGTTTTCTTTCTGGGCGTGTCATTGATATTCTGTTCGAAAATTAACTTCACACAACTTGTAAGCAATAAGAGAGGCTACTACTGCTTCGAAAAGTGTTGAATCTAGCCAAACAATGGAAATCATTGCGCTAGAAAAACATCTACTTTTTTTTATTGAATGAGCAAACATCCTTATTTTCGAAGAAGCACAAAACAATTCGACTATGATGGTCTCAGCATAATATGCTAGCGAATGAAGTGAAATGTCATGGAAACATGGGAATGCATTGGATAAGATGATTTGTGTAATACTCTGGGATAAGAGGCGAATTCATAACAGGTTGAACGACAATCTGATGCTGCAGGTCGAACCCTGCATGACCAATGCGGCTGTCACACCTGCTGCTTTTGAAAGTATTTGTTTTCCGTGTAGCATAGCCTTGAGAGTGGTCACCAGTAGTCCACCCGTCTTATAGCACCAGAGTATGCAGCTTCAACAAGGAAATCCCCCCACCTCTTACCTGCCCCACTACCCCACCCCATCCCTCACCCTCCCTTACCGAGCGATGGGAGACCTTGCTAACCAGCCCCGCCGTGGAAGACCAGCTCGTCCTGATCTCCAGGGGCCAGGCGGCTAGGGCAGCATATGGGTCCCGTGAAGAGGGAACCACTCCCATCAACGGCGTCTAAGCAGAGGTCGAGCTCGAATCAATTAAGTTTTTTCTCTCTCTCTCCCTCACCGGACGTATAACTTCATTTTGTGAGGCAGCTGCACGCCAAACGGGCAAAAGTGGACTACCTGAAAGAACCCTCCAGCTACCGATGGTATCGGGATTCTTAAAACTGTGGCCCTTCATATGCTGTGGTGCAGAGGATACGAAAGGGGCTCCCCATAAGCTACGAAAAGGGCCAGCAGTTACCGAGCGTGCGTCTTGGAATTTCTTTACATGCGCGTAGCAAAACTAGCTACATTTCTTTCAGAATAGGCTTTTGTTTCACGTCGACCCATTCAACTTAAAGAACAAAAAGTTAACTCTCTGCGCCTTAATTTCGGCCTCGTCCGATCAATCACTTAAATATATGATTCCACATGAGTTCGCATTTGCAGTCTGCGGAGCAGAATTTACATTAGATTTTCTGGCTGCCAATGATTTGCAATGCTATTCTACTCTGGCTAGCGCTCGATTTATATCTGGCAGTTTTTTATCCTCTTTGTTTTGGCCTGCTGTTGTCTGATAGATCCCTCTCTCTAGTTTTGAGTTCGCTTAATGCCATCAATAGATCCCAGTGGTCATCACTGTCACGTTCAAAACGATCCCTCTAGGATACAAAATTGCGTTGTTCCACCACGAGGGACTGCAAATTATCACACCGCTTTTTACTTCTTCGGTGAAACAAGGCACTTCATTATTCAAGGTCCCTTGGGAACTAAGCATGGGTTGCTTTACTGTAGGTGTATCTTTATGGGCTTCGTAATATTTGTAGTTACACAAAACGAGAGTAGTGCGCGTCGACTCTACTTTAGAGTGTAGGCTTCAATTTACTCCTATATTCTTCTTTTTCCAGCACATTACGCGTTTGATCTGTGAAACAGAAAAAGAAAAATTTACCCCGATTCACAAAATTTTCTTTTGCCAAAGGTTTCTTGCGTTATGGAAGTAGTTTTTAGAAAACGCACTTGAAAAATTTACTGCTGAAAGCAGCAATGAATTAAGGGTTGCCCGTTTATTTCAAACCTTTAGGCTGAGCAGGTCTATTCGATGTTGATCACTGTCGCCCCTAAAGGGAAGCTCCGATTTGATTCCCTTGCAATAGTCTTGCTGGCCAGAAAAGTTCCCGCTTCCTTGAAAGCAATTTAGACCATACTTCATTTTAAACTTTTTGTGTATCTTAATGTTGCACTAAATAATTCTGATTGTGTCACTGGATTTTAATCTTCCTCTTTTCCTCAGCAAGAAGCGACGCTGATGTATTTACTGTTGTGGTTCAAACCATGCTTTTTGTTGAATATTACCGGTATAGCGTTAAGGCTCACGTTCTGCTGAGAATCCACCGTCGTTCGTGGCGCCGTAGCGCGCGGGAAAGCAGGCGGCTCACTTTTGCGACTATGTTACGTTAATTTGTGACAACACCACACCTTGCAAACCGTGGCAGGTGGCAGTTAGCTTAAGGATTGATCACGAGAGGTTACTGTCGAAGAGCAACTTTAGTTTCACAAGTTCCACCGGTGGCGGTTCGAGCCCTCTTGCGAACTCCGGTGGAGGAAAACACTGATTGACGCGATCTACGGCGCCTACTCCATTTCTCAGCGCTGCCACCTGCTTCCAGAAATTTCGTGCTTGGTTATTTAAGAATGTGTTTCGCGGTGATTAGTGGTTCTTCTTCGTCAAAGGAAGTAGACAGGCCCCGGCTTTCGAGAAGACGTGGGTAGCAAGCGTTCAGCTCGAATTTTACTGCTCCAGCTTTGGTACTTCAAGGAAGCTTCTCTTTCTTCTGTGTGTAAATAGTCTAAGACAGTTTTTTTTTTCTGAACACTGAGCCACGCAACCAGTGGAACTGCGTAATCTGCCACTTCCTGGTTTCGGCTTCCCGGTTTGCTTCTAAGTTGTGTAGCGGAACAGCTATCGCACCAATCAAGCTATAAATCACTGTGACGTTAGGAGAACCATTTTTCTCCCCTTCCAATACCTCTTGGTTTTCAGGAAAGCCGTAGCGGCACCACTAAATTAGGCCAAAGCAAACAATGCAGCCTGGTTACCTTTTGCAAATACTGTACATACGTACGTGTATCTGTCATCTGTCTAATTCTTTGCTTCAATATGCCTCAAAATAAAACATCTGAAGAGTACCGCTCAATTTTATCATTAGGGAGTATCCTAATCATCGGTGATTTTTTTCTGCGCGGTAGCAATCAAATGGGGAGTTTGGAAGTATGTCGGATAATACGCCCTCATGTTCAGCGTCGGGTAAGGACGATGATCGCATTAATTTGCGAAGAGCGGCAGCTGAAGCAGTGTTTAAAAACATGCTAATCAGTTGTTACAAGAAACAGGAACTCATTTTTTATTTCACCTCTAAAGCATGAAAATTCAAACGGCAATAAATTTTGAAATGTCATGTTTGAAAAAAATGACATTTTTAAATTTATTACAAGTGCTTTCTATAACCGCAATGCAAAAGATGAAGACTTCTCGCACTGACTCCGCTACTCCTCCTAGCATTTCTCTCTTGATGAAACTACAACCGTCAACTACTCTGGTCTTCATGTCATAAATATCAACTGGATGTACTGTGAAAAAGCGCTTTGTGCCTTCCTTTCAAGGAAATAAAAAATCAATTGAAAAATATCAGGGTCTCCGTGCCGTGAATGTGTCTTCACGCTCGATAAAGTGTTGTGTAAAGACACAAACTGTATAGTGCTTTGCTAAGAAGGAGTAAGACGGTGGGGCTGCGACATGCTGCAACCAAATTTTAGCGGTTTGTTCAGCCTTTTGCTCACTGGGAGGCTGGATGTTAAGCTGTTGCCAAAGAAAAAACAATATTTCTTGTGCATACTTGTTTCCGTTCATATTCCCTTGAAGTGAGTAAGCACAACTAATGCTGTCCCCGAATATGCCACACTGCGGAGTCAGAACCAGGCAAGGTTTTTTGTTGTACAGCCGCAGCCAAAACAGGTTCTGTAGTGACCGGTGATGCCCGTTGTGAATACTCATGGTGCCATCTATACAAAGCCGGGCTTCTCGTTTTAAATTACCTTTTCGAATAATTCGTTTTCTGCGTTAGTTTCTATCAAGGTTTAAGTGCTGAATTCGAGACGCCTTTCAATCTCTCTAACATTTGTCTTCGTGAAGGCCAGATTTGAACAGGGGATACGTTATTGTGAATTTTCAGGACTTTTGCGAGGCTAGGTTCACACTACTAAGAAATTGCTCTGAACCTGACTTTCGAATAAACTTTACCTATGCTCTGATTTTATTCCAAAGTCGTGATTAACAATTCTCTAATTGGACAACATTTTGTAGTGAACTGGCTAGAAATGTGCAAATCCAAATTTGGTCAAATCTGCAAATCCTTCAAACGTTCATGAACAATAATATGCTCGGAACCCGACGTCCCGACAATGACGCGACGCGATTTCAAATGAAGCATTTCTATTCATTTCTATAATTACTAGCACTACGTCTGTTTTTCCTTCTGAGTGATACTTCCCCCAGAATGAAGCAGAAATTTGCTAAATTAGAGAATCGGAATGTGGTGCTTGCTCAATGTCACATCATCATGCGACCCATTCGCAAGACAATCTTTCATGATTTCAATTGTGCGAATATGTGCCAAAATATTATCTGCAGTGGTAGCTGAACACAAAAAAAGTGGACAGAAAAACTGTCGCCAAACCAGACAACACACAGCAAGAAAGACTGGTTTATATGTAGCAACTAGCCCCCCAACATATTCTACACAAAAAAATCAAAGTGGGCACATCGCCTTGCGCAGTTCTTCTTCTCTTGCACTAGTTGGCGCTGAAAAAGCAACCGTTATTAGCCTGTCGTTCACCTGTCATTCCACGTTGTTCTCAGATGAAACGCGGAATGCAAACACGTAGTCACACGGGGATGAATGTTGAGCCAATCTTCGTACTGTTGCGAACGCAATTAAGCGGATTGAGTTGAAGGCTTAGAAGCGATATCTTAGATCAGCTCTGCGATAATTCTGCAGAATGGAATAGCCCAATGATATGATGACCTTCGAGTTTCAGATGTAAACATGCGTCCAGACTGCACTGAATAAAATGTTCACTATTTTGGTTCAGTTATGGAGGATGTTGACCACCACAACTGTACTCTCAGTTCGGATTCGCCTGGCACCACAACCTGTATATGCAACCGAAGCTTTTCTGTTTCGATTAATCACTCTTAATTTTAAAAAATGCTAATCCAGAACTCGGTGTAAAAAGTCGCGGTCATGTTCCATGGATAGATTCGTCTTTTTTAAATAATTTTTTACTAACTCCTCATGCGATGATATATTGTCGAGATACCCAATGTATTCGTAATTGAAGCTTTTTCGCGCCCAATAAGCTCTCCACTCTTACTCCTATTTGCGTTATTATATTTTCATGCCAATCAGGAAACTTCCAGTATCACTAAGTGGGGCTGTGGAGCTCAGTCCTAATCTCTGTATTCAATCTGCGGGCCGTGTGAGAAGGCTGAAAACCGCCTGGTCTTTCACGGTATATTGGCTCTTACAGACCAGGTAGTTGCGGATACCCTCATTTTTATTGCATGCCTATCTCACTCCCATCTCGAATGTCGAGGAAGTATGGACGCGTCGAACACAATACACGTTTTTTTCATTGGCGTCAAACGTGAGACTTATAAGATTCTCATATCATAAGGTGCCGAATTCTACAAAGTAAACGAAAAAGTGTCGTGCCAGAAATTCAATACCACGTTACTTGTGGTCTGGAAGCAAGAGTTTCTTAACAGGATGCCTCTTTCTTGCGGCCAATGCCACTTCGGCAAAACGGGGTGCTGCGTAACTTGAAGCATATTGGAAGCCAGCCAAACGACGGACAACAAGGAAAATGGTTAGACAAGTCAAGCTGCCACTAACGACTAGAGTTTTATTAAGGATATCTGCGTACCTACCAACTCTCCAAGAACTCAGTGTTACAACAGGAAGATTACGAGAGTGCCTTGGGTTGCTTGAGGCAAACAGAAGAGGAGCAGATCGAGCAGATTGTCGCCGGCGATATCCTTTCCACCCACACCTAGACAGCACTAGAATAACGATCTTTTTTTTATGCGATCGCGTTAGAAACCACACGGCACCAATATGCGTCGTCGGTCATAAAATTCTACCACTGGTACCGCTTCGGTCTTAGAATGAAGCGGTACCATTAGCAGGAGGGAAGTGACGTCGCCAGGGTGCAGCATTCCCACTGGTTGGAGGCAAGTGACGTCGGTTCCTGTAAAAGCATCAACAGCTCCCAATGCTATTGGTCTAAAAAAAACAAATGGTGTTATGTGTCCTAGTGATTTTTTTTTTCTGCTGAGGTTGCCAGAGCAACGTTAATCTCACCCTAAAGGACACTAAAAGAGACTACTTAAGGACGCTAAACCGAGCCGTTAGTTCCCGTGAGAGCAACTGTGTGATGGTTACATGAAAAACTGCTTTTATAAGCCATAAAATTGCGTAAAACAACAGCGGAAGGAACGTACTATGGACCGGTCATGACGTCACTTTTGCCAAGCAGCCTCGCAATCGTAAGTTGGATCGCCTTTCATCCTCCATTGTTTCTTTTTGGTCGCCTCCTTCCTTCTCCGCCGAGCTTCTGTGCCTGTGGCTCGGCTAACGGTGTGTGGCAAGAATTCGAAACTTCTGAAAGCGTAAAGTGTAGTTGCGTCATCAGCCGGGCTTTCAGAATGGTGCGGCTTAGCAGTGGAGCGTCATTTTTGAAGGCTATGCGCTTAATAGACGTTCACTAGAAAAAGGGGGTAATGATGACAGGATAGAAGTGCAACATTCCGATTTAATTCATCACAGTTGAAAGTTGCGCTTCTATCCTGTCGTCTCTGCCCCTTTTTTTCTGTGAACGTCTATTTAGCGCACAGCCTTTCAGAAATGGACATGCGCCAACTAGCCCGTCAGAAAGTTTTACTGGAGTGTCCTAAGCCTGCTATTGTGTTTCACACTGCATGACGCGTACACGACCTTTCGGTTTCTCAATTCAGCATTTCAGCGATTCACCTGCTTATGCCAAGCTAAACGTGCTGCGCAACGTTCACTTGCGCGCTTTTTTTGCAAAAATAGGCTCCATCGAAAGAAGTGCGCCGACACCATATATAGCGTCAGCCCCTAACATGTTCGCATCTAGTCCGACTTACACGAGTGATGCAGTCTTCGCGCTCTTGGTGAGAGACAATATTACATCCAACTTTAGTGTATACATGCCTGTATATTAAATGTCATTAAGCTGAGTATTAGAAAAATAATAGCGCGAAATCTGTGTGCTCATAGTGCGGCACGGAACATCGTGATTCAAATACTTGCTTCATGCCCTGTATAATGCTCTGCGTTGTTCTGGCTAAATACAAACTGGGAAATGATAGGAGCAGCGATTGAGGTCGCTCGAAGAGTACATGCATTGTAGTAAAAACTGGATAGCATTATCGAATAATCTAATGAAGCTCACTCCTGAAGAATTGTACATTTTTGTTCTGTATAAATCTCCAGGCTAATTCCAGAGTATGTTTTTACAAAAAAATTCTAAATATGAGAGTGTACAAACGTTCAGGTTATTGAAACAATTGTGAATTTGGTATAATATACAATTTGCACATCATGCTAATACATTACAAATATATTGGTTTCGTCATATATTTTGATGTGTGTTTTGCATATTGTACTCCAGAATGTTTGAACAACACTGGTACATTCTTTCAAGCCAGCATAGGATGATACACTTACTGTGATCATCACAGAGTAAGCAAAGGAATAAAACGTCTCAGGGTTTAGATTGCTTCAAACGCAGGCAAGCACCCTGAGGCACCGCACGCTTTTGTTCGCTTGGTGTTGTAAAGAAAGCCATCTATCTCTCCTCTCTTTACCAATACGTATTGTGATCACACATGAATTCATCTATGCACATTATGGATTCCATGCCAAGAAAAAATTCAGTACTTCATTTGGGATGCGTCAGCTTTTGTTGAGGCTATAAAAGAGTCTGCTTTAAAGTACGGTGTCAGTCTATGGTTCCAGTGCATCCTCAAGAATAAATCGCATCGAAAGAATACTGCACGAAATCGTCTCAAATGCATGGTACGTCTATGCAGGGCCTAGATAGCAGCTGATGCATGCAGCTAATGTGCACTTCCTTCAGGATTTATTCATACAAGTAGTAATTAGTGGAAACTACTTCTGAAATAAATATAAGCGTCTTGAAAACAAGCCTAAAGAACTGAGAGAAATAGGGGCGTTCAAACTCTGGAAGAAATACACAAAGAACGGAAAAACGTGCTGAATGTTCTATATCTCATACCATTTTAATCAACTTCCTACTGAAATACAGTCGTTACAGTTACTTAAGGAGGTCAGATTCAAAGTAAAATTGTTGCTAATTACGTCTTGAACACTAACTGCTAAACGGAAGTGGATGGTCAGAAACACTGAAGTTCTGTTTATACGTCTTGTTTAACTGGTTGTTGTTGTTCTTTTTCTTTGCTAGGAACCTGTCTAATTAGCAACATTTATTTTTCGCACAATGTGCAAGTGTGATTGTTGCTCTTGAAGTGTATATCTTTCTAATGTATTATTGCCGGACTTTGCACTCTCTATAACTTTCATGTCTCCATTATGTTGCGAAACGTTATTGCTTTTTTTCTCTGTTGAGACTACTCTTTTGATGATTGCCGTTTCTCGCACCCGAGCGTTCTTTTTTGCGTTTCTACGAGTACCCGTCGAAGCATTTAAATCTGTAATTTGAAAAAATTTCATTTCTTATCTTCTTGTAGCGTTTTATTTCACTTTGGATTTTTTTTTGCTTGTTCACATCAGGAGAAACGGTAATAATGATGGTGATAATAGAAGAAATTTCAATATATGAATGAGGGGCCGTTAAAAGCTATTAATCTCCGGAGCCCACAGTCGGGAGCAAAATGTTCACAAAATTAATATGCTCAGGAACAAATTCATTTCAGCCCTGCTTCCCTCGACTGCCGCAGCCAACGGCAGTGGCCCCTGTCAACTGCCTTCTATCTGTGTCGAGGACCTTATGATAACTCGGCTACCATCCGGTTAATTTTACGCATGCATTGAGAGCCATAGTTATCAAGGATGAATTTTGTAGTCTCCAGAGAGAAAAAAAAAGGAAGGAGGTGGGGGGGGCTTTTTTTATGCGGACGCTCACGCCAACGGCATCGGAAAACTGGAAAACAGCTTGAAACATCTAAGGTTGTACACGCACTGAAGGCAACCGCTTGCGAGAAAAAAGTGAGACAGCTGGTGCAGGAAGATACGCCGTTTCTTAACATCCCGACTTTTTATAGCTTTCTTTGCAGTGGTATGCATGAAAACTTCACACAGTGCAGCATAGACTGTGTTGGGTATACCAGCCTCTTCCTATCGGCTGAGCGACCCGAATTTAAAAGATGAGTTCATTTCGAGACGCGTTCTGTTAGGGTAGGAGTATTTGAAGCTGCGTAAATAAGCACCTCACCACGCGCCGCACAAATTGGACTCGGGGAAACTCTGTGTAAAGTTTCTCAATATCGAGTTCGCCCGAGAGCACCACCGGGCGCACGCTTTCAGTTTCGTCTCTGTGACACGTTATCTTTGAGACAAGTGAGTGGCTGGAGTGCAGTGCCAGGACAAACACTCTTCTAGTGAACTCAGGAAGACAGCTTAATTGCAGTCTTAATCGATTTGAATTCAGTATACCTACTTTTTCAGAAGCACGAATGGGAAGCGGATCAACAAAAGTGTAAAATTTAGGCCTGTGTAGCTTGCTAGTCAATGCGTAATTCAGAATTTAAGACATTTCGTGAGGGAAAATAACCCCGCTGAAAGGACGTATTGAGAGGCCTTCCAATTTAGGATGTTACTCATCCTTGCAACGAATGCACACGGAGTTGGCTCCATGGCCACCAACACAACATTAGTGAGCCTATCCTAATGACGTACGCTGCTTCCAGACAGAATCAAGCGCTCTTTTGTTCATAGCCCACTAACACCTATTACATTGAAGGCGTTGGATTCGCTGTCTTACACCTTTAGGCTCCAACTAATATCGCAGTGTATTGCAACAAATTGGCTCTTTTTTGAAACCTCTTCAGACGCATCCCTCGTTTCGCGCGTGACTGCAACTATGGAATAATAATTGAGTATGACACATTTCTTACGCTACAGTGATTATGGTCTCTTGCACAGCTCCCACGTCAGTAGCAACCATGAAACCAAACAGTCCGATATTACACTGCGTCAATTTGAATTCGACATTTGTAAGCGGGCTCAACCGTGCCACTGTTCTGTTATGTGAAAAATGTTCGTGTTTTATGCAAAAATAAGGATTGAAAACTTGGTTTCTGTGGAAGCCTAGTTATAGCTTGGAGACTTTATCAGAGCAATAGGATTGCAATCCGGCCAGCAATGGACTTACGGTCTTTTCTGGTAACTCTAATATCCTCATAAATTGGACCTACGGTCGGATCTCCTAAAGATTCGGTCTCCGGGGCCGATACGAACGCTCTAAGCCGATCACAGGAATGACGCAGAAAACTGCTGCAATGATGTTTTATGTCCATCGAGAAAAATATTTTGCTCTTGCCTGCAGTTAAGGCAGCTGTAATATACATCCGAATTCTTTTGAGCTTCTCGCAATCTTGCGCTCAACTTTTGGAATGTACTTTAAGTAATGCTGGTCGGAAAACTTCTAAAATATGGTGGTTGGAAGGCTTCGAAAATATAATTGGGCGTTTAAGGTTGTATATATTGTTTAACCGGCCCGCTGTCTTGCGCTTGCCTTAGAGCGTGGTATTAACCCTCATACGCCGAGTGTCCATCCAATTACACTGAAAATTGCGGCCAAGTTGTTTATAAACCCTTCAGACTAATGAATTTACATATTTTTCCTCGGTCCGAGTTACAAAGTTAACTTGGTAGTCCTTTAACGGAGCAATGAAAGACGGGAATAAATCTTTTCAGTAATTCCACCGCGCCACCAGGCGCCCTTGCAAATTACACTAACAAAACGCCGCACACCGCTCGCCTCTCCCCGTCTCTTTAGGCAGGCAGGCAGGCAGGGCAAGGCAGGGCAAAGCAGGGCAAGGCAGGGCAAGGCAGGGCAAGGCAGGGCAGGGCAGGGCAAGGCAGGGCAGGGCAAGGCAGGGCAAGGCAGGCAGGCAGCCAGGCTTAATGACCGCAATGACCACAAAGTGAGGAATATAGTTGTAGACAATGGGGAACGGCGTAGTGGAGGGATCCGGATTAATTTAGACCAACTAAAGTTCTTATGCATGCGCTCGCATCCCACAGCAGGAGTGTTTTCAACACATTGAAGTCAAACTACTACCCTAATGCATTTGCACAATGTTTAGCTGTGGTGGTGAACAGTATTTATTTAGATGCATGTGGATATCACTTCTTTTTCTGATTATACCATGTGAATGGCCAAGTGACAATATTTGTGCAGTCATGATTATTGGAATGAGACAAACTAGAGGGTGCGTGCATTTTGTCTTTAACCATTGTGAAAGGGTAATTTCAAAAGTCATATTGCTTATTCTTTTGCGAGTGTCGCTCATTTCCAAAATCTCTTTTCAATAATTTTCATTGCATCGGTCTTTAATTGAAAATATTGTATTTTTTGTTGCATACTGTTTCGCCCATTTTTTTTCAGTGCAGTACAGGAACGCTTATGCAACAAAGTATATAACTTGTGAAGCCTATTTGACGGGCAATGGAGTGCGCGATTTTCTTTTCTAGTCGTTTTTGAGCGGTGATAAACGCGAAACTTTTACCAATTTGCGTGCTCAATGTAGGAGTCATTTTTAGTGCTCAGATTCATCTTTCCTTTCCACTACTTAGTGTTAACGATTATTTGATTGCATTTTCGTTGTCTTCTACTAACTTTTGCAACCTTTTATTATTCGAGGCAGATTGTTTCAGTACAACTCAAAAACACTTGTACAGCAATGTGCGCAATTTGAGGTGACTATCAGACAAAGAAAACGTGTGCATGTCTTTTAGACAATTTAGAGCTGTAATAGGAGCAGAACTTTTATGGAATATCCCCAGTATTCGTGCGATGTGCAATATATATTCGTTCATCAGATTCCTTGCCCTTTTTCATGTGCTGCTGAGAAATAAACCTTCTTCAGAAATACTGCGCGGCAGTACTTATGCGTTCTCTTTTGTACTTTCCTGTGCAGTGGACCGTACAAACTGACAGACATTTTCTGCGACATAGATCGTTTCAATTTTATAGATTTGAATGCTTTGATTTTTAATACGAAATTTTTAATACAGGGGTTGAAACTTTCAGTCTACTTTGTCTACTCAGATGGACTTTCAAAACAAAATTATGTACCGTCCAGTATCACTGGTGTTGAGAAATAAAAAGCACTGAGAGACTGCGGCATGCAATATGACACAGCTTGATGGGATGGCCACATTAGGGTCTCAATAACCACATTGTTAAGAAAATCTACCAAGTAGGGGAATATGTTGCTGGCAGTTTATGTGCTTGTACCTCAATGGAAATCATTGCCCTCCTCTAGGTGGCCCACTCTAACCTGAACACAAAAAAGTTTGCTGCACTCTCACATTAATCAAAGGATATTGGCCAGCTGGTGACTGCACTGTCCTGTGTTTGATGCTGATAAATAAATGAAAGCTCAAATTTCTTCAGTGAGGTGAAACCACTATAAAACCTGAGCGGCTTCTGATCTGTGACCAAGTCTTCAATATGAGAACTTTACTTGGTCATCTGCTTATCTCTAGCCCTTTCAATCTTTGCCTTGTGGAGCAATGAACGCAGCTTTGCTAATTCTTCTCAAATAAAATGTATTTCTCTCTCAGTTTTCCTTTTCCTGTTGTAGTTGTTCACGCATGGTTACTAGCTCTACAGCTTTTACTTGCTAACAATGTGCTGCCTCAGGCGCTGGTCACATAGAACACGTATGAATGCAGCCTGGAATGAAGCGTTTGAAACAGTTATGATAGGCTACATCGAGCTAACTAAGATTTACATTTTGCAAGGCGAGGCTTGCTAAAGCGAAGGCAGCTATATATGAAATTATTTGTAGTAAAAGTGCTCATGCAAAACAAAACGACCGCAGCAGGTCATTGTGGATGACTTAACAGGAGATTCAAAACAGAATTCCAGGATTATATTTTTCAGATTTCATCTACATAGTCTAAATGCACTTGATTATATTCACTCTTTAAAATAGGTCTCGCTTTACGTATACAAAACATTTGAATGTAAGGTTACCTGCTGGTTGCTGGGGGATGAGTGCTTAACGAACAAGCAGCCTGCAGCAAGGAATATTGTGGCACACAATTCGCTCGCCATCGCCATCTGTCGCCATCTCAGTGCTAAAGCAAAGCGGCTATTTCCAGCCTTAAAGCGCAACACAAATATTTTAGTAACGCTATTTTTGTGTAATTATTGCATAAAATCACTGCAGAACTACCGCTTACAAAAAGGTGCCGCAGAGTAAAGTACAGTTCTACAGAATACTACCACAAAACAAGACAAAGAACGGACGGTACGTGAATAGAGTTTTTTTTGTATTTTTGACACGCATGTGCAGTTGTTTTTTTATGACTGGGTTGAGGTTGCAATGAGGAGAAGCAGCATACAGAATTCTAAAACAAGTTCTTTCGTAAAAAATGTTACGACCATGACGCATGCAATGTACTCTAACCACGTTAATAGAGCTTCGGTGGACATTGCCAACACCAAGTAGAGGACGTTGCATAGTGATAAGAATGGCTTCATTTTAGTATAGGTCATCACCGCTTGCGCATTTCATTAGTCGCTGTGGCAGCGGGTTTGCACCGCGCGAGATGTCGAAGGTTAGAAGCCAGTATTTGCAAGAAATATGCAAGATGCAATAAAGATGCTCGCACTGAAACCAATGGGAGGACATAAAATCGTTAAAGTAAGTGAATAAAAGGAGCGCCTTTACTCCCTGTCCTCGAGCTCCCGACGTTTTGTATGATTAACGCCCTGCTATATTAGAGTGCTTGTCGAGGCATGTTGCAGGAGACCCAAAAGCGGGGAACGCACGCTCGTAAGAAGTATGCTCCTTGTGTGTGACCAGCTGATGGCTGGCCTAGAGCGTGACCTAACAAGATTTCATGTGTGCGTAGCGGTTCGGCGAGAAGCGAGGTCTCAGAAAGTTCAGATACACAAGTCCTGCTTATAGGAACGATAACTTACGGAAAAAGAAAACATAGGAAATGAAGGCTGTGGTCATGCCCGGTAAGAAAGCGGAGTGTTTTGGCAGATATTGAAGCACTGAGCCTCACATGGTTCAAAAGGATGGGAAAAAAATATATTTTATGTTTCATCCTCATGGCAGAGCTAACTCTTGAAGCATAAAAAGATAAGAGAGAGTAATTCTTAGTAACGATAGCCGTTTTCTTCAATAATAATAATTGCTATTTAAAAAGCACGTCTTATTGTTTAACTCTGGTGGACACACTTGTTCGCACTATGTTAATTACTCGAATACTTGGTAAGAGAACAGTGCTGATATTTGTTTTAACTGTTACACAACTCTTTATTAATAAATTCAAATTGGAGGCAGTACTGACGCAAAACTTGCGATCGACATCTGAAAAAAACATGGCACGAGGTTAAAACTGGAGTTACAAGGTTTCGCAATTATTAGATTAGACTCTAAAAAGAGCAGCAAATTGAGACTCTTGGTGGCAAAATGCTTTAGAATTAGGAGGCAGCCAAATCATTATATTTGGGTATCTGAGAAGATTGCAATTGGACATAAACGTGCCATTATTTGAACTCTTTCCTTCGAAGCAGCGGCTTCTTGAGCCTGCTGTTGAGTTTAATGCTGCCGCATAAGGAACAGATAAATCAAGTATTGTTATATTTAAGACTGAAATGAGATTTTTTGGCTTGATATGCTTGGTTAAGTTTCTTCAATGTGTTACGATGCTGCTCTAGCCCTTGGACCGCCAAAATATTTCCCGAGAAACGTACCAAATCGTCAACTTGTTGGGCGATTTTTCGCAAAAATTATGGTTGTTAGTCTTAACACACAGTCTAAAGGTGTAAAACGTGTTTCATGGCAACTACTGCCTTCTAGAGCTGCAAATTTCAACCAACGCAAGTGCCGACCGTAACATATCTTTGGCCGTGGGAGCAACGCAACATCGGACACGACGAGTTTGACTCGCCAATGACGATATTGGTACAATTTTCCATGACAATTACAGCTCGGGATTGGTGGTTAAAGGGCTGGACTGGCATTGTTTTCGCTCCCCGCTGTAAAGGATGTAGACGACCGCGGAAATATTTTTTTTATTTTTGGAAATCTAAGCAATGACTTTTTATGACCCAAACTCAATCTCTTATATTATAGGCAAGAAAGTCCACTCGCTTTTAAAACAAAGCTTTCCCCTGGGCTGATAATTAGATTTAGAAGGGTGTAAAAGGTCGCAAACGGTCTTCACTTTACGTAGCGACACGCCTGAGGCACGGCATTAGTTTCGTGTACAAGATGTGCTCGGGGCACATCCCACGCTGGCCGGTGTTTACTGGCTGCTGTAATGAGTATACGTGTCATTGCTTGGATGTACTGTACGTGTTTCGGGGTAGATGAAAAGCATACAAAACATGCAAAATTGACCCCTAGTGAGTAAAGCCAACAGTTACTTGAACTTTTTTGCAAAATGCGTTTAGAGAGTATGCGACTGCCTCCGCTCTCAGGTGGCTGCACAGTAAGTATACCCGCCTTTTTTTTCGTTAAAGAGGCTGTTTACTTCAAAGTGCGTCTTCCTATGTTTTCTCATTTCCAGGAATTAAGCTCTGCATGTACCGTTTTCGCGCAATATGGCTGGAAATAGCACTATATTCTTTATTCGCATTAAGTGCGTGAAGAGTTTTCACTGCAAACCTCAGCCGCAGTTGAAGCCGGTATAAATTTCATAGCTCTATCTCGCACCAGCGTAGCTGTTGAGTAGATTAATGAAGGAGAAGGTAGGCGGTGCTAATTAAGCAACTCGAAACAAAGCGCGACAGGAAAACTGATGCTCGTGGAAGGGGGACGAATGAATATGTCAGTCTATTTGTGAATGAAAAATCTCGTGGCTTTTGTGCTGGCGGACAAATGGCATTGAGTGCTTGCTAAACCATCGCAGGCACAAGAAGCCCAACTCCTCGCAAATGTCTTGACGTTATCTTCTTGCATATCGGGACTTATGGTGTGACTCGGCCAGATACACCATTTGGAGCTAGCCTTAAATGAGTTTTATATTTTGGACTGAACTGCATCACTAAAAGACACTTGTTTCACGCCTTCTCGAGACTCTTGCGGAACGGCCCTTTATTATTGAGCTTGTGAATTCAGCCAAACATTCTCCCCAGCATAGTAGTACCTTTACCGCGGGTGCCGAAATTGGTGCCATTTGCGGTCCCCATTGGTGACAGGATTGTGGCCCACCCATTTAGTGCCGAGTGTTCAGAATGGTGGAAAACGAATCCGCACGATTCGGCGCAAAAAGTTGTCAGTCGAATTGAAGCCTGGTGTGAATTGTGTGACAGATTTGTACCGACGACCTTTCCTCCTCGAAACCGTTATGGGAACGACCTTTGGAGGGCCGTGGCTGGCGATCCCGTGGTCGCAGAGGAATGCGAGTGGTACCATACGAAACTTCGTTTCGTGGTGTAGAATGAAACGATTTTAGTACTTAGGAGTAATATTCCGATATAAAGAATCTGAGCCTCAGACATAACTGAGGTGCACGTTAATAATCGTCGTTAATAATAATGTAAAGCACAGTCGAAAGCATGCGCAACTTAGCAAACGCTCTTCATTTGATTTCGCATTTGCTAATCCTTCCTTAATTTTTTTAATGGAAGCACACTAACCTTAATTGTTTACCCTTCTTCTAATTGCATACTTCTCAAGGGATTCTCTGGGGGTTTCTCAATCAAGAAAGTGACATCTCTATGGCTTCGGCGTCCGCGCGCTGAGCTTGAGTCTCACAGTTGTATCCTGGCCACTTCATCGGTAGTAAGCAGGAGCGCATATGTGGTAGGATTTGGATGCATGGTAAAAATAAAAATCAAATTAATCAATTAGCATCACTCCTATACCTCGTTCCCCACACCCAGCAGTCAGCTTCGGTAGGCGAAAACAAAGCAATCATTCATTCAGTGTATTGAGCAGACAAAGGTAATAAAAAAAGTGGTTAGTACTACACTTGCAGGAGGTCAACAGTCTTTTGGCTTCGTGTTGGCATGTTCAACCAATCTGTTAATCTAAACTTACATGTACGTCAAAACCACTGCGTTAACATTCATTCTTTTCCGTGCAAATCTCTTAAAGTAAAGAGCAGAAAAACAAAATTAACTTCGTAAGCGGCGTCGTTGTGCATGACAGGCCATGTGTAGTTCTAGCATAAGCGCCAACATAGCACTACAGTGAAAATCAAAACTAGAGGAGCAACCATCCTCCTTGAACACTAGAGCGCAAGTAGAAATCGACGCTCTACGTCAGCTGCCGAAGTGCAATTTTCCGTTGCAATACAAGTTAATGTTGTTCGATCGAGTAAGGCAATGTGAATTACAACTGAGATAATCTAGTTTATCATAGTGTAATTTTCCAAATCGTGAACTCAGTTACTTCGATACCGCTCACCGAAACGGGAAAATATGACGCAAAGATTTTCCGCCGTGATTTCATGCGTCATAAAGGCTAAATTTCTGTCAAAGAATAATTGGGCGTTTACAGACGACGCCTTGTAGTGCGTCAGTGTCTTCACAGAATCCTCTTAAATGCGGTAAAAGGAATTTATAATCGCTTTAATAAAACGTGCATTTTCTTTTAGCACAGAGGCATTTTGTCGGCACTTCTGTGCTTTTGGCTATGCTGGAAATTGTGGCTTTGCTGCAGTCGTTTCACACATTAGGTTCATTCGTGTCGTTCAAGGTTAGCAAAACCCGTCAGGAATTGGCAATGCTGCATCGTCGCAATATAGTGAATCGGTTGAGCTAAATTATTTCCTTGGGACCGACCGGCCTTCTACACCGATTGGAGTGCCAGACTCATGGAGCCAGATAATACGTTCAATAGGTACCCTTGAGACCTTCGCATCATGGGGCTAAAGTCCTGAAGTGTAACGCACAATGCTTGGCAGTGCTGTGCAAATGTTTTTTTTTAGCATACAAATGTGTGCGCAATTTTCTTCACTCAGTGCTAATCGGTTCAATGATGATGATTGTGATTTTTTTTACGACGCTAGAACATCTGGGGCCAAAGAGCGTCATGGCACAAGGTATTTTTATTCTTCTCAAGGTAGAGTCTGATGCCGATTTCCCAGGAATTTCATCCTAAAGAAGCCGAGAACCAGGCCAGGGGAAACCTTGTGCCCATTGTATCACCGGTGGGCACCCGGCGGCACTGGGGATCGAACCCCGCATTCCCCGCATGCGAGGCGGATGCTCGGAACCACTAGGCCACCGCTGCTTGTACAGGCAACTGTTGAGGCAACTGGCATGAGGAGACTGCATAGTGAAGGCAGCGGCTTATTGGTGAGTAGAAAGTTTTCGGGGCAATAAAACTGCAGCGTTTTTCCTTCATGTTCAGGATGAAGAACTGCCATGACCACTTATTATGATCAAATAAAGTACTGTTTTGTTTTATGCTCTGCTTAAATTCGAGATAGAAGCAAATGCATAGGATCGAAGTGACGATAATATTAAAGAAGAGCTTTGATGTGCCGCGTAAACAAAGTGGGAGGCACGGCTCAAATTGAGCCATGCCTGGTAAGTCGCCGCAAATGAAGTTATGGGGAAGTTCCATTTTCAGGAATAGCCGCCGGTACAGTCCAAGCTTGGAAAAATGTTTTCATTTCTACTGTACTTCTCTGCTCAGGAAATGGAGTTATCGTGCTCAGTGCGCATTAACTCTGTGAAAGGTAGTTGTGCTTTTTCCTGGGAACTGTTATTGGCACGACCAACGCCAAGTGTTCCGCTGCACCGTACGATGCATGGACCCCATAGGGGGCGATAGCTTGTGAAAAGAGCAAAAATATTATATCCAACTATAAAAAATGCAGTGCACTGCTCCGCTTAAAGTGGCAAAATTAGACAAAGTTCCATGTTAAAATTGAAATAGCAGTGCCATCTAATGGTTTCGTTTCATCATGCTACTTTAAAGTTCACCTGAACTGGGTTGTGTATAGATTGCAGGTGCATATCTGTTTTTCGCAAGCCTTACTAAACTGACTAGGAAGGTATGTTATTCTTTTTTTTGTGTGTAGCGATAGCTACATTACGGTAGCATTTCGAGCATTCAGAGTGGCGGCGCGCAACCCTGTGGCGGCGCCGTTACCCTGTTGCTGCGCGCCACCCTGTGGCTGCACCGCCACGCTGTCAAGTAGTTGATAACGTGGTGCGGAGCAGCTGCCGGCAGCGCTGCGCCGTGGCTGATCATGTGGTTCGTCACGTGGTTCGTCACATGGCCAAGTTCCACTCGGCCAGCTGTAGCTATCGCGTCACTTTAGGTTTAACCAGAGCTAAACCACCGCCAATTTTTTTACATTTGTTCCGAGATTTTCTTCGTAATCCTGTTCTGACGGATAGGATCCTTGACAGTTTTGCTGAACTCCATGCGACATGGCCCGTCAACGGGCCGGACCGGAAGCGGTTTGCTCCGACAGTTTTCGGCTCCCACATAGTGCCGTCACGCATAAACGGTCTTATAAAGCTGCTTGTTACATTTTTCTTTTTTATGCCTTCGTTTCTCTATTTTCATCTTCGCGCAGCTCGCCCGCAACAGTGCGGAAGAGGCTCGATTTTGGGCACAGTGAGAATCCCTATCTGTGCTTGTACTTGTTATCGCCGTTTCATGTTCCACTTTATTTTGAGTTGTTTTGCGTTCTGGCAACAGAGGAAACAATAAAGAAGACAATAGCATTAAAGGACGATAGACATTGAATTACGAAGCTCAGGAACAAATACCACCAGCTTCCTGTCTATACAGAGCTGCCCTTAGGCAATAGCAACACTTGCTTTGGCCGATAAAATTTATCTTCACGACGAGCAGTCGATGTGACATAAATAACGTGACGTCATGCAGATACCTATGACGCCTAGCAAAGCGCCGCGACGCACAAGGCTGGATCTCGCTCGCCTATCTCCCGAATGACGACTTTCGTGATCGGTACTCCGCAAGGTTCCTAGTGGCGTGACTGGATTGTGTGCGCACGTGATCACAGCCTTGCCGTAAGGGAGCGCTTGCGTAACGCTCGTACGTCAACTTCAAGCCACTCCATGCCCAGGCTCTCCGAGACCGAAAGTGAAACTGACCGTGTTAAATGGCCTGGTAATAACTAACTAGGCTGCACTCAAGCTTTTAAAGTTGAATTTTCAACGGTCTGCACCTCTAGGCGCCATTAAAGTAAACATCTCGAAAAAAAACACGTGTCTTAGTACATTAACAACAATAAGAAACAAAACTTTCAGTAAATAGGATAGACGTCGCTTAACGGCGTCCGTCCTTGGCACCGACACTTTCCACCAAAGGTTCAGGGGATGGGTTTGCTCGAGACTAATTTATTACAGCCCCGCCTCCTCGGGCTAACACAGACATCGACAGAGGCCCCGGCCACCTGCCTCCAATCAGTGTGAAGGTGTTCATAACAGCTCGACTACACTCTGGTTAAGTTTACATAGGTATTGGGATCCATATACATGAGGTGTGATTTTCAAAGCTTCCAGAATATAAATAAGAGGGAGTGTGCGGGGAAGGGGGGAGGGGTGTTTTTCTGGCCGACGTCAACGAGCCGGAAAACCTAGGTTAATATCTAGACACAGCTAATGTTGTGGAATGCACACACTAAAGACTACACACTAAAGACTAAGAAAGGGGGAACGAGCTTGTGTAGGAAGATACGGTCCTCCTTATCAGTCCACATGTACATGTTCATTTTGAACATTCAGTGACGTGCATGAGCACCTCGCGCATGGCAGCATCGGCAGGCCGGAGCGCATCGACAGCGCGCTCCAGCCTCCCTAGCTGAGTTCATTTTGAGAAATTCTCTCATGATTGGCGGGCTTCAGACCGCATGAATGAGCACTGTTCCGCGCACCCGCCGGTTGGGCCGGGATAAACTCTGTGCAAAGTTTCGCAATATCGACATCGCCCGCATTTCCTCCCGGCGCCACGTTCTTTATAAGCAAGAGTGTAACATTAATTGCAGTGCCACTGTAAACAGACACTTCGGTGAAACTCCCGCAGAGAACCTTAATTACGTGCCGGTCGATTCCGTACAACTATGCCCGCTTTTTCCGAAGCTCGTGGTGAGGACGCAGCCTAGGCGTAAAATGGAGGCTGTACAGCTTTATAGCTCGCACGCAATTTTGAGGATTCGTTAGGACATTTCGTGAGAGCAGATCAACATGCTGAAAAGTTGTTGTTTTTTTCATAAAACGGTCACATTGTTTCCAGGGTAGTTTCACCCTATATTAGGACACAGTGGCACAAAATGCGGCGCAATTTTTCAAATCATCGGCTTTTTTTATCATTCACAGATATAAACACACAAATGTTTCCGAAATGTTCCCTACCGTCTTTTCATCTCCCTCCTGGCATCAAAGCATCAGCAAAAGTGGAATAATGTAAACTTTATAGGTAGCCAAAACAACATAACGTCTTAATTTGCCCAGCCCCACAAGGAAAAAAATTGGAGTGAAAACTTGACCTCTGCCTTAACGGCAGCACGCGATAACATTAGAGGTTTATAGCCCTTTATGGAGCCGTTCTCTGCTTTACAATCATAGATTGTTGGGAGTCATCATGCCACTCCTGTCACAGTCGTGCAGAAGTTAAGCGATGCGCCACTGCCCTGCGATGGTAGCTGCTGCTACCGATGGGGCTTGTAAGAGCCTGGTTTGCTCTTCTCTCGCGACCGATCGTTAATTGAACTGCCACAGCCCAAAGTGCGCAGTTTTCTCACAATTCCGTGAGCATGTTTCGAGTACATCACAACGTCACGTGACCTTGGTAGCTCACCTGCCACCTAGGAGTACGGTGGCCACATGGGCCAGCCTACCTGGCCCATTTTTCGCTGACAGCACGAAGACGATGACGGATAGGCCAGCGGATTTTCTGCAGAATGGAACCCTTAATTCTGTCGCGTTATAAATTTGAACAGTTGTAGGCGCAATATGAGACGAGCTGCTAAAGTAAGTATATCACCCATCTTTGCAATCAATGCGCACGAAGTTGATTCCTTGGATACCTACACAATCTTAGTGAGCCTACCCGTGTGACAAACGCTGCATACATATAAAACCATGCACTGTTTTGCTCAGCACCTACTTGAGACAAGGCTATTCTAGAGCAAAGCGTTGCGTGCTTCCTGCCTCCACGATTGTTTACAATTTCCTGATTTTTCGCAATATTTTTTATGCTCACAGCTGTTGCTCGTTTGCTCTACCCTGTTGAACTGACACGAGATTTGGTTTCATTAGCGGAGTGTGAACGCGAGGTTTGGATTGAGATTGTAGGTCTCGCAGAAATGGGTTGCTTCATGGTCAGAACGCGTCGTACAGGTTACCTTTAATGCGACATCGTTAAGGAGCTCGTGTTGGAGAAAATCTACCGTCGCCGTTGTCGTGGTTGACCGTGAGGGAAAAATCCGCAAAAATCCCGAGAGAAGCAACCGATAGGAGGCAGGTGGGCAACTTAGTTCACATAGCTTTTTGGCTTCATTAACACCTACCCTCTGGATTCTGAGCGTAATCTGTGCCGTGGCAGGCAGCAGTTAATTTAGTGATTGGTCGTTGGAGGTTGCTCTGCGAGAGAAATCTAAGTCGCACAAGCCCCACCGGTGCCAGCACCTGCCGTCGCAGGGCAGTGGCGCATCGCGTAACCGCTGCACCAAAGCGCCACGATTGGATATGAGGGAGCTTAAGTGTAACCTGCAATTTTTTCTTTCCTATCGCAATGCGTGTGTCGATCAGCTAAGGAATACTCTTTACGCACTTCCTACCTTTCACATTTTCTACTTTTCTTGATAGTTCTGTGGGCGGTATCTTTACAGAACCCCAAAACGTTTGATGGCGGTTGGCGCTGCTTGCTATTCACAGGTTCCTTCGAACTATCTGCCCTCTTTCCGGCTCACAATGTGTTCTTTTTGGATATTCTGACTTTCCTATAGGGCGATATAGCAAGTTAGAGATTCGTAGCGAGCAATATAACCGTTATCTTTACTTCAGCCGCCGGATAACACTATGATGTCGCGTTTTGCCCCACGTTTGCCTTGCTTCTAAAATGTTTCACTCTCAAGAGCGCGACGTCCACAAAAAATTATGCCTCCACCGTCTAGAAGGCGTTGAAGTAACGAGTGTTAGCTCTTTGGTAGCGCAATCTATCGTCCATGCGATGTATTACCACGTGATGAGGCTACTTTTTCGTACCTCACGGGCGCCCACTGCCTTGTGAGCTGCAGCGTGCTGACGTCACGGCCGCCAAGTTAAGCCAAGTCATAACTAAATATTAATCTATTCAGGCGACATTGGTGTCTAGCATGTTCTAATCATCGAGCCCGTAATGAATATGCCATTAGTTAGATCATGACGTGATCGGTTAATTAATAAAACAATTAAATTTAAGCCTAGCCATAACTAAATAATAACTTAATTAGTTAATTCTGGTGTATAACGTGTTCTACTCACCTAGAAGATTCCAAATATCTAATTCGTTTTTGATGACCTCATTAATTACTGAGTTATAAGCGATTAAACTCAGTCACGGGAATTATTAATTATGACGTAACAAAATCAGTGACCTTACCAATCAATCAATAATACGATATACTAATGACGTCATCAGTCAATCACCAATTGGTTTGCTGTATCGATTTACTATGAAGGCCACGATCTTGAATTTCTCGGGCTTAGACAATTTCACGCCAAAGGGAGGTGGTAGCGGACGCCAAGAAATTGAGAAACGTGATGAATAAGAGCTAACGCTCTTAAAATTAGAATATTGCTAACGGCAAAACCAACCAATCATTAGGTACAATAGCTCCGCATTTACGTCAGTGCAGGATGCTATTTAGGTTGTGCTGCTCGGCACAGCAAGAGGTAGCCTGTGAAACCCACTCCTTTATGATCTCTTTCTTGATCGCAGCGCTTCGATTAAAAACTTTTTTCTCTACTAAGGAAAACTAGTCACCTCAGCACCGAGACGTTACACTGTGGACTCGTGGCGGGCCCTGGCAGGTAAACATAGAATTATGTCGGTTATATTTTTATAATTCAGTAAGCGCTAAGTACCAAAAGTCAAATGTTGCCCCGTTTCGCGTTTTCCCCCTTTTCCCCTACGTTACCAAGAAACGTTCATTGAATGAAGTACCTAGTAAGTCGTTACACCACACGGGTGTTCCTGCTCTATACTGACTACGTAGCTCCAGATCTGTTGTGTGGGCCTCAGGATGTATGGTCAGCACTGTTATAGCATCACATGTGTGGGGACACCGCTTCCGCTTGATGTCAGCGCTATTCATCACGGTCTCTGTCGTCCTGAAGCTCACAACACATTTTCAGTTGTCCTCCCAGTCCCGAAAGAAAACCAAATCAAGGAAGGTTCTGTTGGTGAGTGCACCTACCATCGCTCAGTGGCAACACTTAGTTCGATTTCTTATTAAGTAGGTTCAAAGCACTCCCCCTGAATGATCTAGGAAAATAACAGGCTAAATGCAGACAAGGTTTAGTCTTTTTTCACTGCCAGTAGAAAGTCGCCTCAGCAACTTCCCCTCCTGTCTCCATATCGCAATACATTGCGGCTCCTCCCTCCGCGGTGGCAGCTTCGTGATTTTGGCGTTTGGCTGCTAATCCGAAAGGGCACGGGTACAGCCACTGCTGCGGCATCAATGTTTCGATGCAGGCAAAATAAAAAACCGCACGTGTGCTATGCAATGTCAGGGCACGTCAATGAGCTCCACGTGGTCTAAATTATTCCGGAACCCTCCACTACAGCGTGTTTCATAGCCCGAGTTTTTTGGGGACATTTTAACCGTATGGTCCACAATTACAGCTAATCCAGCACATTGCTATCAGATCTAGGTTGCATGCACACCGATGCGTCAATACACGCGTTTGCCTATGATGCGCGTGCTGGCTTATTCACTCGCCTAAACTTTTGGCAGAAAATAAGGTCAACGAAACTGCCGCAATCAGGCATGCTTCATGCGTCTCCGCCAAGCGTCGAAGCACTTTCCGGAGAAATTTTTTTACCAATTATTCGCCTATAGTGAAAATGAGCTATCGCTTTATTGCACTTCTCTTTTAAATATTCAGCCCTAACTAAACTCAGCTGAATTGAACCAGAAAACTTGTTGTGTGTAGATATGATTTAATATAAGAGCGTACGTTGTTGGGCTAGTCGGTCAATCATGGTAAATACAAGGGGGGTGGTACTGCTCACAAAAAGACAAGGACAAGAAGATAACACAACAGGCGCAGGTTGTGTTATCTTCTTGTCCTTGTCTTTTTGTGCGCAGTACCACCCCCCTTGTATTTAATATGATTTAATACTCTGAGTTGTAATGATATTCTTTTTGTGACGTGATTTGGCGCGGCGGAAACTTATCAGCCTGATTCTGTTCACGCCTCCTTTTTCTTTTCTTCTTGAGTGATGTTTATTTAGTAAGGTGCGGTGACAAGCACCTTTCCCCCTCGATATTTTTTTTAGGTAGAGAAATGACGCGAATTTTTATGTTTCACAAACAATATGGAGGCGCTCAATTGGATTAATGAGGAGGAAGTGCGGCAGCATACCTCTTTCACTCGCCGAATCTATTTTATGTGATTTTATTCTGATTCCGGCTGTGCAACTTAGAAAAATGTATAACATTCATATATTGCAGCGAGTCCTCATACAACTATCTGCGAAGTGTCGCAGTGGTTAAGCGATGCAGCTCTGCACTAGCAGGTAACTGTTTCAAACACAGCCACCGGCAGGGCTCGGGAGACCCAGGCTACTATTTCCGAGCAATGGAAGAAGCAGTTATAGCGCTTGTAAATCGGCTTTGGTTTCGACAGTTCTTTCAGGGGCTCGATATTTTACCACATAAGCTGCTCTTTTCTGCTTGGCAATTTCTGCTTGGCCATTTTAATTCTTGCAGAAACATTTTTCGTTGAGCGTTATTTCTCATCTTCCCTACAAGTGTACAGGGAGAAGGGTAGAGGGGAGCTGTTTACAGGCAGAAGGTGGACAGAGAAAAGTCCCCCTAATTCCCGAGTAGCCGGTGGAGGCTTAACACAGACGCTGAAGCAGCCGGCGAGTTTTCGCCTTTATGGCGCTTCTAATACTATGGCTTTAAAATGCTCCCGTGACGGGAACATCTTATGTTACACACAGCGACCACGCATATGTCCTTGGGTAAAAAAAAAATATTGAAAACAACGACCAAAAGCTGGACAACGTTCTCACGTACTACGAGCCGCAGTAAACAAGTGCATATAAGCAATGTATTGTCTACTCACTCCTACCTCGACACAAGCAGTCCAAAAACACATAGCAGCTTTTTGTGTTTGTGCTGTTTCCTCCCAACAATGGGACTCGATGAAAAACAATTTCGTTCAGACAAAGCGCAACCATAAACACCCTTGCCATGTTGTTGCTTCGATTCGTGAACGTGGTGTTCCTTTTTATTACATCTTTACAGCTTTACGCTGGCTCCTTGCACCTCTGTTGGGTGCTCTGAAAAAACTACTCGTCCTGATTCACATTATCATGCGCCCGCGAAATATCACAAGCCATCCGGCTAAACAACCACAAAAACGCGTTGTTGCAGCTTGTTTTATGCTCCATGCATCAAACCAATCAATTTCTTTTAATGGATTTTCTTCACTGTTGTGACCTTTCCTGATAAAAGGCTTCAAACAAGGAGTAATAAAACGTATTAGTGCGCTAGGACTTACAGTGATAATTTCTCGCATTTAGCTGATGTATGTTTGTATGCTTGTGCGTTTGTGTGTTTTTATGAAGCCGGCTTTGTGGCAGGCTGCTCGCCTGGCCACCGTGTCAGGCGGCAGCTTATTAATACGTGAGAAGCTGCTCGGGAAGAGCAACCTGAGTTGCAACTCAACCCAAGCAGCCCAAGTTCCACCGACTGCAGCACCTGCCACAGAAGGGCAGTGGCGCATCGCTTGACAGCTTTTTCACTGTGCCAGAACCGGTAAAAAGACCCCCAGGGATCTATGAACGTAGAGAATTACCAATTACGCTTATAGGAACATTAATTAACCCATTATTGCTATCCGAAAAACTGCCATCCGGAAAACTGGACCTGAACACCGGAACCGAAGTGGAAACTGAACTGCTAGCGCACTTAATTTGCATATGACCTAACTACACAAACCTACCATCATTTTTTTAAATACCACTTTTAATGTTCATCTTCAGTGATATGAAGTCTTCCTTATAAGCTTTTTTTTCTCGGTGTTCAGGGAAAGTATGCCTTGGTGCACAAATTTTCTTTTTTCACCTACAAACTTTGTTTTAGAGTGTTAAGAAAGAACGCAGTTTTTTTCTTTAGAAACAGGTATTTTTCCAGAAATAGGTAGAAGTGGAGCGGCTAAATATAGCCAAGGTGCCGAATAAAAAGGCATCTTCGGCGCTTTTCGCCGAAGAATCGTGTATTATATCAGCAGAGCAATAAACAAGGACGCAAGTATTTATTGTCCGAATGTTTGAAAAGCGTGTTTAAATAAGCTCATCTCATGCAGCTGTCATGAAATAGACACCCACAAAAATAATTGGGATAAAGAGACAGTGATAAACATAAACTTTTGGAAGTGAAAACCAACGAACTCTTGGCGGGATTTTAAATGTGTTACTATAGCTGAAGCTGAATTATAGAGAGCAGCAATATTTATCTTGAACAGGAGTCGTAAATACAATAGGCATCAATTTTTGTTTTGACACAGTCTCGCAATAAAGGAACTACTGATGCAAAGAATACGTCTTCTTTTCCCGTTTAGTTTTCTGCTTATCCCGGCGCTCATGATACTTCTTTCTGAGAACACTGCAAACAGGAAAATAAAAATAAATGTTATATAGCGTGGTACGAGTAACCAGGGAAACTTAATAGCGAGAACTAGGTGCATGCCGTATTCGGAGAAAATAAAACATCTTATCGCTCCAAGTTCTCATTCTGTCTTGCGCAGTAATAGCGCCTGTGCTAAATCAGGTCATTTCTTGAGTGCGTTCTTGCTTTGAAGAAAAGTACAGCTAATTCAGACTAGAACGATAATATAAATATTGTTGGAGCCTTCCATGCACCATAGTCTTTCACTTCCACACACCATGGTCATCATCCATCTGCTCCATCTATGGCACGCGCCTCGGTTTCGCCATTAGAATAAACGTCCGGCACGGCCGTCTTGCCGTCTCGGCCTAGCTTTTATTCAAGAGCGCCTTGGCGTCACAGCCTAGCCTTTCTTCACAATTTATGCACTTTGAGGCAGGCACCTCAAACTTTCAGGATTCTACGGCTGCTGTTTAAGCAAACATGGTGAGGACAAGATAAACCCAAGCTCTCCACGGAAAAAGCGAGCCAAATTAGAGATAAGAAAAAACGCAAGCCCATAAACCGGACATCATCGCCATGCAAAAGGTTCACTACAAGGCCATGCTAACGAGATGCGAAGCATTCACGGAATGCACCCATACACCCATACAGCAACGCCTACGGACCTTCGTCTCAAGGCAACCTCGTTAGCGCAGGAACATATAGCAGTCGTCAACCATAGAGGATCTAAACCCAAGACCAAACGCTAAAGCTCCTACCGAAGAGTCGAAAACACATGTGTGTCGTGGTCCTCAAAGTATACAGCAATACCTAAATGACTCGATAAGGGCTTCACGTTCGCTTCAAGGAAGCGATGAATCTTTACGAGAGGAGTCGCGGCACCCTGCTTGCAATGGGAGACATTAACGCAAGCCATATGGCCTGGGGATGCAGAGAAGACACTCCCAAAGGCAGGAAGATAACATAACTCATAGAGGAGCACCAACTTACCCTACAATATAATCTATGTACCCTGCTCGTTAAGGCAACAGCATAATCCGCGACTCGTGTTCAGGTTTTACGATAGTGCGTACATCCTGTAAAACAATACTGCGAACATTGAACAGCATATGGAAAGCGATCACAATATCTTAGAGACGAAAATAGTGGCTGAGCCTTGGATGCATGAGACGCACGAGCAAAATGTCAACTGGTGAGCTTTCAGGAGGGAACGGGTAACCGCATCCTTAGAACAGAAGAAAGAGGAGACATGGCTTCATGACTTGACTAAGCGGCTTCCCGCCGACGTATTCAAAGCGACTAAACAAATCCAGACAACTGAATCAACTCTCGACGTCGATACTAGGCTACTTCACGTATGGGAGGCGCGTAGGAGTTTGACCAAGGGCTGGAAGCGCCAGACACACAACATGGCGGTAAAGCAACGCATATAGCGCCGCACAGTATAGAAATCGAGGGATACGCTATGGCACTAACGAACGACTTGCCCTCCTTTTGCGATTTCTTACAGGGAACCTGGGCACGGCCAAAACATGCTCGCTGCGTAGAGTGCTCTTAGATCCCGCCATGACAAAACAAGTGACTACCAAGGCAGTAACGAAGCCACTTCATAAAGAGAATCTCTCCCCAGACGATTAGAGTGTTCGCTCATTTTCGACAGACGCAGCACAGGACATACATAATATTTGGACGCCAGGACACACCCCACTTCCGGGCATCGAGCGTGCTCACGCTCTCGACTGGGAAGTTACTCTCCGGCACTAGGAAACAGAGGATCCAGTCCCCCACACCAAAAATACATCAAAAGAAGCACACCCACCACGGCTAAATAACCACGAGACACCCAGGGAAAGCCACACCTACCCCGAGATCACGCAGTATTAAAAAGGAAGCAAACCGAAATACCCACCTGCTGCCAACAGTTGCTGCCAACAGTTGACGAGAGCTCCAAACCCATACATTCCGCAAATAACGCTAAAATGCTTCTCATAGCTCGCCATACACGGACGCTTGCCCGGGAAGTAAGAAGCCTAAACCCACAGCATATCACTCTTGTTGGGAGTGCCCACTGCAACCGGGCGCGCAACCACGCACACCCAACCCAACCCACACAAATTTGGATGCCGCCCTAAAAGCCCGAACCCGATTGCACAGCTCTGACTGATGCGACGAGCTGGAGCAATTAGAGAAATCAGAGAAACCAACGACGCCCTATACTGTGGGCAGCGACCAAAGCAGGTGTCACGAACTGCTGGGCCCAATGAAGTTTTTCATCACCATCAAGTGGTACTCGGTGGTCAAATATTTAGGGGAATCCCCCAAAGTGGAGCGCTTGGGTGGATGCCAATAAGCAATTACTCTCTTAGTAAACGTTGGGGAGCATATACGTAGCTGTGTTATTGCACCGCGTTTAAGTAATAATAATGCTTTAGATGCTTGGACACATTATACAGCCTTTAGCGCAGTATTGTACTTGTGGCATCACATTACAGCCCTGCTTTCATAGACGCTGTGCCCTTTGAGCCGTCGGTACAGGCCAGTTTTACTATTTAACTTCGGCACAATATAATTCCGAGTTTTGTCTGCTTCCTGTGGCGCCTACTCGTTGGGAGAAACCATGGTACGGAGGCTTATTACACTGAAGGAATGCCCTTCACTGGTGCGCACATATAGAATTCATTTTCAAGCACTTTACATTGCACCAAGATGGCTTCTTTTCCAACAGCTTAGCACTCAATCCTCGTCCAGCCTAGGACTCTCATATATGCCATCTGATTCGGCATGATACAACTTTGTATATTACTCTTCAACGCTGCAATATGTTAGATGCGCGGCAATGTTCCCAGACTAATATAATCGAAAAACCAATATGGGAGCGATAGTATTCCTTCTGAAATCTGAAATCTTTCAAGCTTCCTTTATTGAAAACAAAGCATGTGTTTTGATGTGTTTAAAAGAAAGTTAACGTAGCTAGAAGCTTGGTTAGAGCTTAAAGGCTTTAGCAAAGCAATGGAGTTGCCATCCGGCTGGCCGCAGTCTGTCGGTCTCATTATGGAAACGATAAATCCTCAGAAATTGGTCCTCTGCTCGGTTTGCCTAAGAAGGCTATGCATGTTTCAATCGTCCAAATAGGGGGCTCCAGGGACGGTGCGATTTGACTGACCCGGACACAGCACGGGAAATGGCTGCAGTTAAGCTTCTGTCGTTGGAAAGTAAAGTCTATTTAAGGTTTTGCCGCCGTAAAGCAACATATTTTTTCACTGAATGCCTTTGATATAGTCGTAAGTTCTTTCCTAATTTCTTACAGTTTTTGCTCAATGCTGCACATTACTTTCACAACGTACAGTAGCCAATGGCAGTCAGAAAGTTCTTTGAAACTACATTTGTGTATTTTTAGTTCCACCTTAAGTTTAAATGGCCGGCTTTTTCGGCGATTTTCTTTGCACATGGCATTCATAGCACTAATTAGAGTATAGTTCCAATAAGACTCGAAATTTTAGCGTTGTCGTATTTAAAGCTTCAGACGATGAAACTTGCGCAACTTTCTTTGATAATTTTACTAACTTAAATTTGTTAACTGATGGTATGTGACGTAAGCATAGCTGAGGAAATAAAATACAAAGCAGAAATTCTATACGTTAACCTGGTATCTGCCAAAAAAGGCATGTTGTGGGTAGGAGGGCGATTAAGGTACTTTTCAATTACTTTGACTGCTGTCTGGTTAGAGACCGCTACTTTTCGAGACGAAGTAATTTAATGTTACTCTTGGTAGAACGCGCGATTTCGTTTTCTTGACGTCAAGGTCTAAGGTGCCGTTATAAACGTTTGCTTCACGAATGCAGTCGTGAAAGATGGAGAACGTTTTTGTAGCACGAGAAAAATGAGCATGTAAATAACTTCAAGCAATACAATTTCAGCCTCAAGGTGATTTGTTATTACCCTGTGAAGGTTGTGCCAACCTGTTAAAGCAGAAAAGGTGGAAATGGGAGGTGTATAAAAGGCCTCAATTATATACGCTCGTCCTATTTAATTATTTATTTATTTATTTATTCATTTATTTACAACATACTGCAGGCTGAGCGCCCAAGAAGGAGTGGCTTACAGGTATATAAAATTCTAAAAAGCATGGAAGCACAATGTACAAAACACACCAACACATTTCATATGCCAGCGGAAGCGGTTAATTACAATACATGTCATACTTCTATGACCACAATCAAAACTGACATTGAAGAACACATAGGCGACAAAAATGGGCCCTGCAGTGCTATTTGAATCGCTCCGATTCGTCTGCTGGTTCCAAATCTATTTGCCTGACGCAATGCAGAGAATTTAAAACAAAGAAAACACCACCTCTGGTACCCTTTGCACACGTAGCGTTCCTGCTACTTCGGTGAGCACACAGAGAAAGCAGGAATAGCAGTAATGGCAATAGTAGCCCGAGATATAATTGATTGCAATAAGGATGTGGAATTTTAAACGTGCACTGGCATCTGTTGCCACAGCGCGCGATGGCACAATGTGTTTTCGCCTACCCAAGGTGGGGTCAGAAGGTCCATTTCCCACGCATTTCACCCCAGTGAAACTGAGAATCAAGTACTTGTAATGGTGTCTGTCACAAGAACAAAAAATATGCGGTGCAGAATAAACGGAATTCTAAAAACAATCGCTACCAAAGCTCTCGGCGAGTCTATTTTAATGTCCTTTATATTCCAGCTCACCGAAACAGACATTTTCCCAAACACTACGAAGTTATCAACAGGTGTCGTCGACATATACTTACATTTCCTCCCTAACCTTTCACTCTATCCAGGGGCCGTATTCCGAGTTTGTGTCATAATAAAAAGCGTCATAATCTGCCGCAGCGGCCACACCTGATTGTTTGAAACGCCGGAAGCAGATGTCGGTTCCGGTTGCGACTGTGAGCGGTGGCAGCATGTCAGTGTTTTGCGGTTGCCGCAGCGAAACGTCCAGCGTCGCTATTGCTCTTTGCCGTGAAATGGAACGCGATCAATACGACAGGAGAAAAATTCAGCCACAAGTTTTGTTACGTATCGGACTCCACTGTAAAGGGTTAATATGAAAGCTGTTTTATTTACTCAATGGACTTAGCAAATAGAAACAATAGTTCACATACTTTTTTCTGCCCCGTAAAGGCAGTATAACTAATTAAAGAAGAAAATACTGTACGCAACTACGCATGGCTTCTCAGTGACAGAAGGCAGCTGCCACAACCGACAAAATGCAGCCAGCTTATTCACACAACACGGCGTTTTACATTTATCTTGAGGATAAAAGGGAACGGAGAGGAAATTTTGTAGCATGCACTCACTCGCTGCACAATGCGCGCTCCGTGCCGTGCTGAACCAAGACGCCGTGACTACTTGCCGTCTGCAACATCGCTGAACGTAAGCTGATGCTGTGATTTGACGGTTGTGCGGAGGGTAAGTTACGTTTTTCATTCCTTTTATGCAGGCACTGCAAGAACCGCGGGAGGCCGCTGTTAGGTTTTAATTTTTCTGCTGCAAATAAATAAAACGGAGGAGCTAAAAAATTCTCCTTGCTGTGTTTCTCTTTATATATAGGTTGCCAGACTTCGCAGACGAAGTTTCCATAGGTTTTCTTGGGCTGTTCCAAATCTGTCGCTCACATTTATCCCTGATAATAGGGCGTTACTGCATGTTAGTTCTTTAATTTCCATCCAACTTGTCACCCGTAGAGCCAACACCAAAAAAAAAGACTTCTTGGTTAGCCATAATTGTTTTAGAGCGGTGGCTCAACTTAGTTGCTTAGATTCGCGCCGTCATTGCCTGTGACGTACGCAGCGCAGTCCTCCCCCCCGCCTCCGAGCGTGAGCAAAACGAGCGCATTGTATGCATGAGGGTGTGCGCGCCCGCGCGAGCGCCTGTAGTTGCAGCGATTGTTACAATCCGCGCAGCCAAACGAACTGGCGACGGGGTCGGTGAGCAGGAGCCACACCGTTGGCCAGAAGACGGGAAACACCAAGACTGCGAATCATGCTGCCCACGGAACAATACCTGATCCCACCATCTTTACGAAACGGAGCCCGGGAGTTCCGGAGTGAATTAACTCGGTTCAGCAGCCTCCAGTGTGCGAAGTAAGCATCGTCGGGATCAGGGACGATGAAGGCTCCGCTTAGTGAGGAGGTTCCGAGGCGAGAGGAGTCAACGAGGAGATGCGGTTTTAGTGGCGGTGTTTAGAAAGACCACATTTCACTGCAAGGTTAATTCAAATGAGGTGTCAAAAAAATTCCGTGGTTTGCAGAGCAAGATTTTTCTATTCTCGGAAGGGGCGTTGTTCTCGTGACGGGTCAGTGCGGACATGTGGGGGAACTCTTGTCTGGTTTTCTAATAACACAATTCTCATCAGAATTCAGGTTTCAGCGTTTTTGTGACTCTTTGCGCATTGCCTTATGACAACTCAACCATTCCGAACATGCCCTGACTTCACCGGGCTTAACCTTTCATCTCATGCATTATCACAGAATTCTTGCCTTGCAGGTAGTGATAACAACACTTTTAACAGAAACGATTTAATTTAAGACGTTCAGCAAATAAAAACTCATTTTAACGATCCCAAGACCGTCATAGCTATATCATAACGAATAATTCCGTGTAAACTGAACATATCTTGAAACAACCATTTCCTCTCACACTGCAACTTACGCTTAGACATTCGCGTTACACACTCCTAACAATGCTGTGAATTTTTATGTTAATTTGCTTTTTCCTTTCCCGTGATTTATCTGATTGAGGAAGAAATTTGCGGAGCAGCATTAACGCGATCCTAAGACATTTCAGTAGTTATCAGTGCGTGACTTAAAAGTGGTTTGTGAACGACGTCAGCGAAATTGGTAGCTAATACAAGTAGTAACCTCGGAGTACTTCGGAGTAGTCGGTAACCTCGGAGCATCAGTGAAGCATTATTTCTCGCACTTGGGATCAAAGTGAAACAAGAAGTTCTGCTTGCACACATTGTTTTTCCACGCCTTTATATACCCTTATGAACAAAAGCAAGAATAAAAAGCTAACCTTCTGTTGCTGTTCGGGATGTCCCTGCTGCATACGTAATACCAAGCCAAGTCTTGCCTCAGGCACTTTCTTCTTATCACGTGCAGCCTACTACATTATTAGTGCCAGACCTCGCTCCTCCTTGCTCACTTATCCAATTAGAGGTGAGCCAACCTGGATGATTCCCTGGGAAATTTGTAGTGCAAGAAAGCTATTCCGCGTCTTAGAGTGACGCGTGCTACCTGTATGGTTGCTTAGCCATGGAAACAGGTCCACTAGTTAGAAGAAAAACACTGCCAGGCCTGCCTTCCACATCTAAGGTATTCATAGTTTATCGGGGGATCCCTGCACGAAGTTGAAAGTACTTCCTAAAGCCACAAAACTTGCGGGAGGAGCCCTGCAAACCCAAAATAGGCGGCATCTATAATTAGGACACTCGCTATAACCATGTACTATAGTTAGGTTATTAACCTGACAACAATTGTATCTTTAGGCCCAGCGATGTCCGAGCACGTTTGAGTACATCTTACAGGCCATCATAGATTCGCTGCAACCGATGCGTACATCGCACTGCAGAAAGTTGGTTATGGTTGTATTCCGCTAAAGTATCCCGTAGCCCATAAGATGCAAAAAAGTCGCACTAGGAGCTGCAGACATTAAAAATAGGCACACATCTGGGGGCAGTTAAAAGAAAGCAGTTATCTTGACTGACGGCCCTTCTTTAACGAAATAAAACAAAATAATTTTATTTCGTGCGAAGCGGCAAAAAAAAAAGGAATTCTGTATATAATGAGCGTACGAAAGATCATAAATTTTTACATTGTTGATATATTTATGGCACCGAAAGCAACCACAGCAGCCTATGTGTGACCGCATAGCGATGGGAGAACTTGTCTATTATACACCATAAAAAACGACGCCGTTTTCATGTTCCTGCTTCGTCGTCATTATTTTAACGAACCGCAATAATGAGTGACCATGGCCAACGCGAAATCATCGCTGTGTCCTGTGGCCTGTTTATTTAATGCAGCTTTGCCTAACCGAGATTCTTCACTAAATGTGCTTATGTGAGTGACAGCATACCGCATTCAGTCGCGTTATTTTATTTCTATATTTTGTATTATATCTTAAGATCATAAGAAAGAACCAGGCTCAATTTATTGTGAAAAAAGAGTATTAAAATGGGCGTTCCTCGATGAGTTCTAAACATTTCGAATTGATATTTTGCGCTAAAGTTAGCGATCATAATGTATCTAATTGGAATTCGTTATTTCTTATATAAGGCACACATATAAAAAAAACGCTCACCTGGTCAAGACGATTGCCCAACACACAACACTAGTGGCATCCCGAGTGACGCAAACAACCAGGCCTTACTGAACTCGGCCACCAGTGATGACTCTTCGGCTGACGGCCTATTCACCAGAGTCCTAAGCAAGAACGGCAAACGAAAAATGCGCAAAGATGAGGACTCGTCGTCGTCGGGTACGTCCACAATCACCACAGAGCGAGGAGCATCGACGCATGCTGTCTTGTTTGTGCCAAAGACTCCCACCGACTATCTCAACCACATCAACAGGCAAGCCACGTCTGCGTTCCTGGAGGCTCACGTCCCGAGAGCAACTAAAGATGTGAGGATGAATCGTTTTAGGAATGTTGTCGCCATTGATGTCGTGGACTGGAACACGCTTGAAAGTTCGAGCACCATCAGAACGCTCGGCGGCATCAGCGTTCGTTCACATGTTCTTCTAGGCAGTGTCTATACGGAAGGTTGCATTTAAGACGTCGAAGTGGCCGTCCGAGACTGTGATCTGCCCATTTTGATTCAACCAGGTGCCGACGGTGTAGCCATACTGCAAACTCAGCGTCTTGGGAGGACAAAGTGCATCAGGTTGACCTTCCAAGGGGACTGAATTCTAACGTACGTGAACGCTGGGAACTTTCGGCACGTAGTTAGGCCTTTCGTCACGAAGCCTCTCCAGTGCCGGAAATGAATGAAGATAGTGTGTACGCAGTTTACTCAGCCGCACAGCGGCGATGCTTGCCGGGCAACAGTCCTTAAGTGTGCCAACTGCCGCGGCCCCCATGACGCTTCCTCAAACGATTGTCCTCGCCTAAAAAGGGAGCGGGCGATACTAAAAGAAATGACAAGAGACAATTCCACGCACAGAGAAGCCGCCGCTAAGGTGCGATGACGGCGTCACCCTCGTCCCAGGCCTTCTAAATCTGAGGTGAGGATTGGAAAGGTTCGTCCAAGAATTTCCGCAGCTTCTTCTCCCCTTAATAATATTAATAATAATTTTTTTTTGGTGGAAAGGAAATGGCGCAGTATCTGTCTCATATATCGTTGGACACCTGAACCGCGCCGTAAGAAAAGGGATAAAGGAGGGAGTGAAAGAAGAGAGGAACAAATAGGTCCGTAGTGGAGGGCTCCGGAATAATTTCCACCACCTGGGGATCTTTAACGTGCACTGACATCGCACAGCACACGGGCGCCTTAGAGTTTTTCCTCCATAAAAACGCAGCCGCCGCGGTCGGGTTCGAACCCGGGAACTCCGGATCAGTAGTCGAGTGCCCTAACCACTGAGCCACCGCGGCGGGCATTGGTCTAGAGACTAGAGGCTGTTCACCTTGGAGACCTGCTGCGGATATGGGTACGGTCCGGCACGAAAATCACACTCCCTCACTCGGATTTTCAAGGGCCGACAGGAGCGCACCGGACAGCGCAAGAGCCGCACTGCTCTACTTCCGCAAATTTACTTTAAGGAACTGTAGCCATATGACTGGCGAGGCAGGGACGGTCATCGCAGACGGGCCTTGGCCATACCTGCCGTAGCTATACACACCCGCAGTGACCAAGCAGGTTTTGCGCACCCAGAGCCTTGAGCCCATTGCTTATCAAGCGCAACTCCCAACTGCGGTCCAAGACCGGGACCGGCAAGTGACTTGACCATTGATCCCGAAGCACTCCACACCCTGAGCTATAGAACAGTCACCGCGCGCCCAGTGTGTTGAGTCTACTTCTGGTCGGGCAGTAGGTCAGAAACCGGACCACACGAGCAATTGATTGCAATGCTGAAGCCAATCATGAATGCCATTCCTGTGCTGCTTTCAAGCTTGCACATGCCAGCTTCACAGAATTCCCTGCAGATGCTAGATTTGTTGAATCCAGTGCTTGCAGCTGTCCAATAGCTGCCACAACGCATCCTCCAGCTCACAGTTCGAGAAGAAGCCGGGATGTGTTACGTTGTCATCAACATTATCAGCCGCAACAACAAGCAGCATTTCGACACTCTAGAACATCAGTACTGCCTGTCTGCCTATTATCACTGATAGAAGACTGTAGATCTGTTCTACTCAAGTCGCGGTGTTCGGCAGCCCTCAAGGTGTTCAGGCTACTGCTGCGGCGGCCTGTGATTTTCAGTGCGCTTTTCATTGTTTGTCGTGTGTAGGGTTCGGCGCGCTGTCGCATCTTTTTGTACATGTGTTGCGAATATTCCGCGAGAGGGCAGTGACCTAGGCTGCGCGTCTGGTTTTGTTTTATTTTGTTTTGCTTTGGTGCACGCCGTTAGAAGGGGACTCATGCCGTTTTGGTTAGTCTCCCCATTCGTCCTTGCGGTTTCCTTCGCCTCTCCGGACGGCGGGGCTATCTACCGGCCTCGACCTTGGACCCCTGTCCCCTTGGCGGATTGCGAGACCACCTAGGAAGCAACTCGTGGGTAAGGGAAAACGCGGACATCAGTTCTGAGCTTTCCTATTCTTCAAACCTGATGAGCCGCAGTTAGCAGTTTATTTTTACATGTGGAAAGGGGCGCGGGCATCTTCGGGGTGTACCCGCGAAGGGAGCCGCGCCCGTGGTCTTTGGTCTCTAGCTACTCCTAGCTGGCAGGCGCTCGGTCTGGCCGAGTGCGGAGGGAGTGACCGTTGAATGCTGGTGCAAGGCGCGCCAGTTTGACTGTTGGGACGCGGTGTCCCTCGCCTCTGTGCAGGCGGTCGGCTAGGCCGGCCGCGGATAGTTGTGGCCGTATACTGACTTTTGTTTGTACCCATCTGTAAATAGCCTGTATAAAAGTTCGTTTCTCACTAAATCGCTTCGCCTGCAAGTCATATCATCGAGAAGCCTTCAAGCAGTGCATCCAGTTTCTGGAAATCACCGGACCAACACCACCGGCAAAACCTTTACTTCGTGCTAGATACAGAACACATTGCTCTACTTTTTGTTCTTTTACGTTCCCTCATCCCTCTCCCCCTCTGCAGGGTAGCCAACCGGAACATTCTTCTGGTTAACCTCCCTGCCTTTCCTCTACCACTTTTCTCTCTCTCTCTCTCTCTCTCTCTCTCTCTCTCTCTCTCTCTCTCTCTCTCTCTCTCTCTCTCTCTCTCTCTCTCTCTCGTACAGCGTATTACTGTTTTTACAGCTTGGCACAGTGCTTAGTTGATACACAGAATATTACTAGCTGCATAAAAGGTAAGCCCGTATAACATTACTTTCATGCTGCAGCTTTTTCTGTCAATAACTCCTTCATCATGAATAACCAACAAGGTCAGGAAAACACTGTCCGGTCTAGGCACAGCTCCTTTTTTTTTTTGCTAACGACTTGTTCTCGTAAACATAGCACAGCGTCATCATATCCCAAAAAGAGCCAGAAAATGAGTTCTCACAGAGAAGAATAGTTGTAATTATTTTATTTATTTGAACCTCAAGGCTCCCTGGCGGGACATTACACGAGGGGATCTCCTTAGTGACGATTGAGAATAGCTCACCATAATCATCACCATAACTACGTCCACTGCAGTAAAACTGCCTCTTCCGTATCCCTCCATTCAGACCTGTCCTGCGCAAGCCGCGCCCGTTTCAAACAGACGCCCTACTCTCATCTCTCGCCTCCCCTTCACAAGCCCCTGCTGCTTTTTCTCTCTCTTGGACTCTACTCCGCTATCCTAAGGGACCATCGGATGTCTTGCCGTCGCGTCGCATGCTCTCAACGTGCAAGCAAAAAAAAATATAAAGTCAATAAAAGCATAAAAAGTCCTGAAAAATAAATTATTGAAGTGGAATGTAGAAAAACTGGATGCGCGGGCCTCCACTCTCTCCTTAAACGTAAACAGGAAGCTGCTTCTGCTGCTGTAAAATTGCTCAGCAGCGGCTGGTAGTAAGCAAGGTCGTTTTATCTCCTGCTGCGTTCTTTCCGATTAGGTTTGGTTTCGTTCATGGGGTTTAGTACATCAAAGAGACTCATCTGAGGGACGCCGCACTGGATAATTTCGATAATTTCGACCACCTGATGTTCTTTACCGTGCACTGGCCTCGCCCAATACACGGGCCTCTGCTAGCTAGCCTGCAGCAAAATGCGACTGCAGCGACAAAATCCTAGTCTTTCGGGTCAGCAGGCGAGCCCCGCAACCACTGATCTATAGTTGCGGCTTTATTGATTAAGGGTGTTCATATTACAACGCTAGCTTTTAGTGCGAAATTTTTCGGGCCAAGAGTGTATTATTGCTCGCTATTACTGTTCTCGTAGAGGTTTGCCCTAGTTAAACTACAAGGCACAGAGTGGCCGGAAGGCATTAGGAAGGATGCAGGATGTAAGGCGTGTGCTCTCGAGCAAGTTGGAGTTTCAGAGACAATCCTGGCCTATGAGTGTAAGAGGTAGCCAGCAAAATTAGAAAGGCTAAATTTGTTCTTTCTGGTTCTAGCTCGAACTTCCCTCTGCCCCCCCCCCCCCCCCAAACAAAAAAAGAAAATAGAAACCCCTGCTAAACTCTTTCATGCTATCGTCAACCAATTTTCTGCGCTTTGCTGAGAGAACAGAAACGTTTCTGGAAAGCAGAAATTTCAGTGTATATGTGCAAGGGAATTTTCGGTAAAACTGCCTAGAGGCGGCAATATTTTCTTAGGCATGATGTTTGCTTGGGGGCCCAACCATTACCATACTTTTCTTAGATATTTTTCTTTAAGCTCGTTATGATTCACTGGGTTATCTTTTATTGCCGTCATCAGGAACGATTCATAAACATCCTCGCAAATTATTAACTGCGCTTTGGATAGAATAGAAATATGTTTCGGCTTTTTTGCACGAGCTTTAATTCAATTATTATTGTCGCCATTATTTGGTTTAGTTTATGGGGGTTTAACGTCCCAAAGCATCTATGAGGCACGCCGTAGTGAAGGTCTCCGAAAATTTCGACCACCTGGGGTTCATTAACGTGCACTGACATCGCACAGTACACGGGCCTCCAGAATTTCGCCTCCATCAAAATTCGACTGCCGCAGCCGGGATCGAACCCGCGTCTTTCGCGTCAGCAGCCGAGCGCCATAATCACTGAGCCAACGCGGCGGCCTGCCGCCATTATTTCATTACGAGAGCCATTTGTAGTTAATGGTCAACAACTGAAATACAGTCGACATGGAGGCATTTCTGGTGAGTTTTTTACATTGGCAACGTGACCAGGGCACAGAGAGAGAAGGTGAACGGAAAGGCGAGCAGGTTAACTAGTCGACGCGCAATATGCTACTCTACACATGGGAACGGAAACAGAGGGAGAGATAGAAAGAGGAGAGCGCAAAAGGAGATCACATTTTCACATTTTCGCAGGCCATTACTAACAGAGTACACCGCGCATGCACTGAAAGTTTACAACCTTGAACTCAATACTGGGTCCGTCAAGAACTTAAAAAGGGCCTTCACAACCCTCCTTTGCGATGAGGGTTTGGTCAAATGACCCAGAATCTTGGCTTCTGTAAGAAGACGAGAACCTAAGCGGTGGAGCTTTGCAACAAGGACGACACGCTCACGCTCAAGCCGAGGGCAGTGACAATGTAGTTGATCGAATTTCTCGTCACACCTGCAGCTTTTATATGCAGGAGAGTCCTGACCAAGACACAACCCCTTGATAAAAGGCTAATATATTGTAAATGCAAATTATATTTATCAAGTATATGTTTGGTAGCAAAGAGACATTCCGGTGGTGAGCACGTTGAGAATAATTTGCGCAGAAAAAGAAGTTCCGTTTTTCTTAAAGTGGCGGCCACATTTAAAGCGGAGAGTGGTCCTGCGAAGCCTAGCCAGCCAATGAGAGATGCCCTCGCGCAGCATCTATTCGACGAGAGCTCAACGTTTTATGTTCGCACTCGCCAGAGGTCTGGGGGCGGTACGGCGATGATGATTTCTGCTACACGACATTCGACTGTATGACAAGCGAAAAATTTCCTTAACTTGATGCGGGTACGTGAAAACAAAGAGGTAAATACGCCCGGTGAATGTTGTTGTTGTTTGCCTCACAAAATGGCACATACCCACAAGCTGGATTGCGGTGAAAGTTGCAAGGAAACGAGCTGCGAACTCTCTCTCTCTTTTTCTTTCTTTCTTTCTTTCTTCCTTCCTTCCTTTTTTCCTTTCTTTCTTTCTTTCTTTCTTTCTTTCTTTCTTCCTTTGTATCCTTCCTTCCTTCCTTCCTTCCTTCCTTCCTTCCTTCCTTCCTTCCTTCCTTCCTTCCTTCCTTCCTTCCTTCCTTCCTTCCTTCCTTCCTTCTTCACCAACTCAGCTCATTTTTTTTATGCTGAGAAATAAACATGAAGCTAATAGTTTTGTAGAAAGAGTGTACGGACACCTTTTGGAGAACCATAAAAAAAGCGAAGCCTCTGATTTTTTTATCAGCAATTTAGTTCCGGCTTAGCTTCGGCAGCGCTTGCAGCAGCGAGAGGAATTCACAATGAAAAACAACAAACATCGGTATCAAGCTCGCAATAATGTGCTCGTTAAATAGAACCGGTATTCTTTGGCATGTGTGTTTTGAACTGGGCTTGTTATTTTTTTCATTAATAACTGTTATTTTCTGTTTAGGACCGCAAAAAAAAAACATTTCAAGTGATGCTGGCAGAAGGGTTTACGCCTACAAAAGTCACGTTTCTAATTTACCTCAGAATGGGCTAGGCAACAAAATTCCGTCTAGAATAACGATCATTTTGCCTTTACTTCTTTCTTGTTTCGCACAATCAAGCGTTGCACACTGTTTTGATAAACACCCTTTCCCGCCCTCTGTTTACCATTACTAATTTTGCTCCTCATTGGGACATGCTCCGTCAACTGTATAACCACGCTGTCCCTAGATGTCCCTACACGAGGTGCCAAACTAGGGCGGTTGAAAGTCGAAAACAAAGCTTCAATAAGTGTAAAAAAAATTCGTTTTGTTCAACGGAATTTCACATGGCCACATAATTGTAGTGTTATTTATTTATCAACTTTTTTTTTCATTCTTGTCCATCGCACCCTATTGTTTTATACGAAGAATGTGTTTAGCCATTCGTTTCTGTCAGTATCATCCTGACCAAATAACAAAGTTAGAAGATAGTGGCATCACAAAGGCGGCGCAAAGACTACTCTGCAGAAGCAATGTCAAGAACACTGAGATCTGCAAGTGTACTGTCTCAACGCCTCTTGAGAGCGACAGCAAAGAAATATGTGTTGCCTGTTCTGTACCAGGCCTCATTACACAGAGGCGTAAAATCGTCGACACAGTTATCAACTCTTTATGCCGCTAACATGCGCCGGTTATCAGACAGTGTTACAAAAAAGTTTGATTCTTTTTAAATGCCGTTCACAATACCGGTTAATTTTTGGCTGGTCTTATTGGTTGTCGTTGCGTTCTTAGAACTCAGGAAAAATTGGTACTTTAAATGCATATATTAGCCCCCTAATCAGGTACGCGCTGAGGAAACAAGAAGCAGGAAATATTAAATCAGTCTGATTCAACATCTAAAAGGATGCTTACAATACATGCTGTATGTGACTTCATTTGGGTGTTTAAGTGCGTTAATAACTCTCATTATGTTGGAGTGGAGCAATGCATTCCCTCCACTATCTAGAATATGAATTGAAGACGCCATTTAAAAAACACAAAACTGCACGTATGAGATCAAATTTCTCTTATTTTGTACCCGAGAAGAGATGTTCGTGCTTTCATCCGGCAAGTACTTACTGTAAGGCACGAACGCAAGCCGCATATTGTCGAATAATGATCACGAGTTATGAAATTTTGAGTTTTGAAGTGATAGACGCCATGTAAAGCCGCATTCGCCATGCCTGGCACTGCTCTCTATTGCGCATGCGTCGCGCAACAGGTGCAAGAAATAGAAAAGTCAGAGTGCACGCACACTCATTGATTTAAAAAATCGGCATTTAAGCCGGAAATCATCACTTGTTCCTACCCAGTCAACCCTGAAGAAGGTGCCGGTTCGGCCCAGACATATCGGTTCTGTCATGAGACTTCGCTCGGAGCGTCAAAGTATCTTCACTTTAATTCGCCTACCGAGCAGGCAGACCTCTGCTGAAAGTTCACGTTCCAAAATGGCAGTGCTGTTGTATGTTTCGTTCATAAGTGGCATGACTCCTAGCCTGCCTACGCCCAAGAATTGGTAATCAGTCACAGGAAAGCGCATTGACACGCTTCGCTGTTCCTTGTACAGTAATTAGGTGTAGATTTGTAGTTCATATACGCAGTGGAGCTGAGATACATCGCAGTTAAGTGAATATACAAGGCTAGTGGCAACAGTCGAGTAATAAAATACACATAGAAAGGTTCTTACTATTAACGAACCTTGGTAAGCTAACGCGAGCGATACGTTTGCAACTGTTCTGGCAATCAAAGGCAAGCGCAAGTTACTTCGGTCTGGGAACGTCAAGTGACTCCCTTGAAGTAAGGTTCAGGCTTCCCAAGCGGTGTGGTTCCAGGGTCCAACCGTAGTTTTTGGAGCGCTGATCAACAGTTCAGTTGCTCCGACAGTCCCGCGGCGATTGTTCATCCTTTTTGACAGCTTTTCTGAAAGTGATTACCCAACGAGGCACTATGGACGCTCAGTGCCGGTTTGCAGGCTCAAAGGGCAGAATACTCGCCAATCTTACATGAAGATGCCGTACTTTCTTGAACTGCGGTTTTTCAGCATAGATTATTGTTTCCATCGCCCGTCGCCGTAGCATGCACAGGCATTACGTTAAAAGAGCAGGTGCACGGCCACGCTTACTTCGACACAGGCGACCCAATGGCCCAAACAGAAAAAGCCGAGAATCTTACTGGAGTCACATCAAGAGAGTCTGACGCCGGAGATCCACCGCTACGCGGAGAAGCGGTGCCTCAGTGTGCACGTGCCTACGGTCTTCTCTTAGCGAGTTTATGGAATGTTCGCTGTTTTCCACGGCCCCGTTTGACATAACGATGCGCCATGTTTTTCAATGTTTGGTTGATCCATGACAACGACGCTAACAAATATTCCGTTATACACATATTATCAATGAGTGGCCATACCCTATGCCTAATTGGCCTGCCGTGGAGTCCTAAGGAAAAACTCGTCTGTTCTATTATGCCGACCTCTTAATATCTTCTAATATTCTTCCCAAGGCTGCTGCAACATAAAATATCGATCAACCTTAACCCGAGTTGAATGATATGCGGGTGAATAAATGCCGTCACTGGTATGAAGTCTTCTTTCTTGCATTCTCCTGCTTCTATGCGTGTGAAGCAAATGCAGAGGGACGCCAGAAGACATTATTTGCATTATACCATATTAGTATATATTAGATATTACGAGCTACGATAAGTGGAAACGGCGACCGAAAATGACGAATATTACTCCAAATATTTTTGAAACGAACTAAACAAACATCTGGCCATCTGAGGCTTGCTCCTCCACTCTATCATCGATCATTTCCCAAGCAATGCAGCACTTTATCCTCGAAAGGATTTGCCGCCCTTAACGTAGCCAGTATATAAATTGTGTAATACAAGCTTTGTAAGCTTCTATTTCCTAAACCTAGCACCGCTTCGAGCGGTGGTTCGGACGGCATAGTGCAAATGATAAGGGCAGAAAATCTTCAGCTCATTGCGACAACAGGCTGGCGCGTAGCTGTCAGAAGTTAACAAAAATGATTAACGACTTCAACTCGCCTGATCCTTGGAACGGCAAATCCTAATTGTTTTTCACAGCGTGCTCCATAAGCGTCGAGCTTCAAACGTTGAAATGCTGAGCTATCATCTATCACCCGTTTAGAATGCATAAAAAACTTCTAAGGACACTCTTGAAGTACGAAGAAGATTATGCAGAGTTTATGCTTAGGCACGCTGGTATTAATTTCAACTGAAATACAAACTTTCCCGGGGAAGTCTTTATAAAAGTGCCTATAAAGTAAATCAATCCACATACCCGCACTGAAATGGAAAGCAAAGAAAATCTCTCGGGCAGTTTGCTGAAGTGAAAATGCGCTTTCATTTTTTATTTCATTAAGTATTTTTTTAGACCTTCGAACGAAACATTCAAATTACGATCATCGCATATGCTCGAAGCAAGCGACACTTTACTATTATGGCAACCACTCAACACGCAAACAATTTCATTGGCCACCATTTCTTGCAGCACAACCGCTCTCTATGCTAAGACGACGGACTGAAACCACAATTACCTGGATTATTGCATTCGCTATAGACTGAAACTAAATTTTTTTCAATTTGCTATATTCCGAGGTACACTCATATGTCTAAAGTCTGGGCCATTCTGCGTTACCTCCTCGGCCGGCGCAAGACTAACGAGGGCGCGGAGCGCGTTGCCCTCAGAGAAGGAATTGGCGCTAAAGAACTCGCCTAGCAAGCCACTCAAGTGTTCTTCCCGCAGACGTCTTGCCCCTCAGACACCACGTACGAGACACCACATATGAGCCTTGCGAGGAAGAGCGGCCCACTTAACAAGCCCTTCACCATGCTCGAGCTGCAGCATGCTCTGCAGCATGCGAATGCACGTATTATTCCGGGAGCCGACCAGGTGTGCGTGGAACATCTACGTAATTTACCTCCCGAGTACAAGCAAATTCACCTTGAAGAGTTTAGCCGAGTCTGGGATGCCGAGTAATGCCCTCCACTTGCAATTCTCGGTGGTCATACCCATTCCAAAGCCTGGCAAGCCACCACATACCTTATTCAACCTGCGTCCTATCACCTTAACCTCTTGCGTCTGTAAAGTAATGGAGAGCATGGACAACACACGATCAATGTGGTACATTGAAGATCACGACCTTGTGGCCCCTACACAATACGGATTCTGCCGTGGACTATTTACACAGAAAAAGTGCCGCTCCGCCTCAAGGATAACGCCTTCGACCCTAACTCAGTGCACCCACGGGCTGTTGTCGGAGTGGACCTACGCAAGCTCTTTTATGGCGTCCCACACATCACCATCATGACAAAAGCTCGCGACCTCGAACTGACAGGAAAAATATACAACTTCATAACTGGTTTCCTAGAGGGGCGGAGCAGCAGGTCCAAGTTGGTCAGGACCCCAGTTCTATCAACCCGAACTTAGTAGGAGTCCCTTATGGTTCGGTGATCTCCCACACACTGTTTAATATAGCTATTCACGAGCTACCGAGGCGCCTTGCGGACATACCGGGCCTTAAGCACTCGGTTTATGCAGACAACGCCACCGTGTGGACACATCAGGGGTCCATCGGTGAGAAGGAGGATTCCCTACAAAGAGCCCTTGACGTCATTCACGACTACGCCACAGAGACTGGTTTACACACTTCCTCATATAAAACTGAATTTGTCGTCATGCACGATTGACGGTACACCATAACTAAACAAGATGAGAAGCGGTCTTTTAAACTTTCCATCGGCAACCAGCCTATCGCACGAAAGCCGACTATCCGAATACTTTGCAAGCACTTGGACGAGAACTGCACAGCGAGCACTGTGGTCCAACGCGTCACCAAGACTGCGAAACAAATTCTGCACGTTTTATGAAGAATCAGCACCCGCAACTGCGGAATGCACGAAATTTAAATGCGGCAATTTACATAGGCTTTTCTCGTCGCCCGCATCATGTACGGCCTGCCGAATCATCCTTTTAGCAGTACGCAGTTCCTCGCGCTTGACCGCTTACTTAACGAGGCCAGACGCATCGTCATAGGACTTCCGAGTTACACACGCCTTGACGCGCTCAAGAGCTGCAGCAAGGTCATTGACTTCTCAGAGCTCCTCGACATGCACACCCACACGCAGCAGAAGAGACTTCACGGCGCAAACGCCGGCCGGCGCTCACTATTGCTGCTTGCGAACAATGTACACACATTGCCTATTTTGCTCAGCCAGAAGCCGCTGTGGGAAACCACGCCGCTACCTGAGCGGAAGCCACTTCTACTACATATGGATGGGCATCAGCGAATGCGGCGCCGTGCTTGTTCCAAGAGACATGCTAAGGCTACGAGCTCACTCCCCTCAACTTAACGTGTCGTCTACACGGACGCTGCGCTTCCTGCAGACGGCAGCAGTCACACTTGCTATGCCACTGTGTGGTACGACCAGAAAACCCAGAATCAAGGCTGATACCACCATACATCGGCAGAAGCGCCATTCAGTACCCGAGACGAGCTAATGGCCATTTTAGATTATTTGGAATCAGTCCACGCAGTTTCTTCTCAAACTGAACCCATTCACGATTGTTTGTACACGGACACTTAAGCTGCCTACCGGGCATGCACGAACGTTTTTTATACGGACCCTGTAATACAGAGGATAAAGCACAGCGCACGCCTGCTTAGCGAAACCGGACAGCACATTACCATCTATTGGGTCCCCGCGACCTGAGGTACTCCTGTAAACGAGAAGGCTCATAGACCAGCACTCGCTGATCTCTACTGTGCTAGCCAGAGCTTCTGGTACTGTTCCTCCTTCCATCGCTACCACACTTGAGGTTGCAGATCCGATTGCGGAAAGGCATGGGACTAAACTACATCGCGCCGCCCACCTCACGGCAGTGGGCAACCCCCTCTCTATACCCGCCCTTCCCGGCATGGTAATCACGCGACGAGAATCGGTCCTGCTGCGGCGGGTTCAAACAGCCACCATTCTTACTCATTTCTTGTTGAACAGTTTTCATAGAGGCGGCACGACGCCAATTGTATCTGGTTCCGGCTCCAGGTGCAACTGCCATGCGGATTTCAACCATCTGTTCTTGGAATGTCCTCTCTAGCCACCACCTCGTCTGCGGGCCCTGGCCACTGTTAAGCGGGGACCATGGCCTTCTTCAATCTGGGCCTGGGCCTGCCTGATACTTCGTCTCCAGATCGTGCTATCGAGCTCTGGCGGGCACTCCTCGTGTTCATCCAAGACTCGGAGGCGCCGCTGGTCGGCGATCGGCTCCGCAACGCTCATGAGAGGCACGCAGCAGTTGCCTCCAGGAAGTTTTAATTACACGGAGGCAGCCTTACCCCTTCTCCTTTACAGCGCCCCCTCCCCTTCCTCCGAAGCGCCTTCGGCGCATTCTAATGTGACATAAAAGTGGTTTATAATCGATCATGCGAGGAAATCAGTCGTCCCTGCACATAATCACGATTTCAAGGGATGCAATCATTGTAAGAGCAGCTAAAGCCGATTGCGGGAGAATACTGAAGCATTTCGCAATAGGCCAGGCAACATACGTTCAATAGAACTGCCAAATGTGTCGAGTTCGCTGCACTATAAAGGAACAAATATTACTCTCCGAACAAGGAATCACACTTAAAGCCGAACATGAAGTAAAAGAAGCACGCGACACGGCCGCTGTTTGCAAACTGTGTGGTTTCTTCGCATGGTAATTGTTGTGCTGTACGGAGTGCATAACCGAGGACACATTTTGCAACCCACTTGAGCTCCAACGGGAAACGGTTTTCTGTCTCTTTTTCTCGCTGTGCCTGCTGTAAACAATTTTCTTCATGCAGCCAACTCGGAGAAGAAAACTCATGCTAAATTTATTTTGCTACCGTTTCTTCACTTGAAATAACAGGTACAGTCTTTAACACCTATACGCATTCTTGACCTGACTTACCTCTGGAGGTAAACAAATGCTCCTTCACTGTGACGACCAGGCGCCGAAGGAATCTAGAAACCATGGCGTTGTGATGCGGAAGACTTTGAGGAATCCCGTAAATGGTCTGGTTGGGGGCAGATAACAGTGGCGGAGCTGCCTGCTAGTTTACAACATTACCTCTGCCCGTAGGAGACAAGCGTGAGGTGAGATGTGACTGTTTTCGACTAATAATATAATAATATTAATAATTGCTTTTGGGGGAAAGGAAATGGCGCAGTATCTGTCTCATATATCGTTGGACACCTGAACCGCGCCGTAAGGGAAGGGATAAAGGAGGGAGTGAAAGAAGGAAGAAAGAGGTGCCGTAGTGGAGGGCTCCGGAATAATTTCGACCACCTGGGGATCTTCAAGATCTTTAACGTGCACTGACATCGCACAGCACACGGGCGCCTTAGCGTTTTGCCTGCAAAAAAACACAGTCGCCACGGTCGGGTTCAAACCCGGGAACTCCGGATCAGTAGTCGAGCGCCGTGACCACTGATTCACCATGGCGGGTCTGTTTTCGACTAAGAAATATGATTTCGAGTCAACACTCGTATCGCAACATTCTCCCAGATGAAACCAAAAGGATAACTCTTGATTTACATAACTTCTAGATACGTGCTATTGCGATACACACTGCTGGCTTCACGCCGTATCGGCGGCCAGTCTATTGCGACCAATGCTAAGAGAAAGCTCTAAGGGTAATAATAAAGGTGTCCATGCATATGGCACTGTGTTGTCCGCACTTATCAGTACCGCGGCCAAAGACTAGCATTTTTAGAAGAAATGTATCCTTTGCTATTTCTATTACGGTCATTTTTCACATATCCGACGCGTTGGCGTAATAACGTAGGCTTTAAAATTTATTTTCTCTGCAACTTAAATTAACAAGCAATTTCTTGCTTTGCTTTGCATACCTTCGGCAAGCATTTGGACACGCCAGCGAACAATTCAAAGAAGCACCTATAAATCGACAAAACGACGCTTCCGAATAAAGGCCCCCCATATCCTCCCCCCCCCCCCCCCTAATATATCCTCTGACCCGCATTTCTGCCTTGGTTGGTTTACATACCAAGGCTTTGGTTGATTTGCTTTAACCCTAAAATCCTGGCTCTTTCTACGTGGCATGAGTGTCTTTTCCGCTTAGCCTTCACAGAATCCCTGATGGTCGAGAACTGCACAATTCTGTTTAGAAAAAGTAAACTTACTATCGCAGCTACTTTCGCAGCTTTCGCAGTGATATGGCTCTGGCTCTAGGTCTGGTGCAAGATGGAAAGGCGGCTGAAATGGGCTATCATAAGCACGGCCTCTTTGTACAGGCTGAAAAAAAAAAAACTCTATCTCGAAGTACACGTCTGGCTCAATCTTCAGTCCGATGAGCCACACACAGCCTTTCTCTCCAAGCATCGAACGAAGAATAAAGAGTCGTGGGTTAGCCACAGCGAAAGCAGCGTAAACAGGGGCCAGTCAGTCGCACGATTGCTCTTTTATTGCCTGTTCTCATCACCTCACGCATTCATTCCTTCGCTGCGTCAGAGCCTTCGCACACTGGCCTCTGTGTGTCTGGGACTCTCGCAGCTAAAGCCTGCTCATCGAGCAGATCAATACTGCTTGATAACCATCGTACGTGAACGGTGGCGTGCTGTTTGATAGGCTTAGCGCGATTGAGTGAGGGTAATTTAGTTTCTTTTCCGGATCGTATTGTGCGCACGGCCATTTCTCTCAGCGCCTGTTGTCCCGTGTAAGCACAGGCATACGCATTTACTTGGCCTTATTGCGTTTACAAATCATATTAGCCTCATTCAGATGTTACTTCATAAGCTTCATGCGATATAATTTTGGCGTTCTTTCGATGTATAAAGGATAAATGTTGAATTATAGGCAGTCAGATGTCAAACGCTGTATAGGAGAGAGGCTGGAAATTTGCTTTTTCGTGGAAAATAATTAGTACCCCATGTCTATTTGCGAATCCTGTGTATTCCCACCTGTGGCTGCAAATACACATAGCTGAATTCACAAACTCAAAAAGGAAAATACAAGCGAGGATACAAAAAATAATCCATGTTTCAGAGCGATATTCAGTAATACGCATTTGTGTTTTATGCCCCAGGCATTTCTCTCCACTTGCCTCTCACTCTGTAGTAATGCATTTAATTCTAAGACCTGCTAGCGGAACAGAAAGTTCTTCCATTTTCCAGCGCAATCTATGGTGATCTGATCTTTGCCTCAGGTTGGATGCAATTGCTGTGTTTTGGAAACCGCGCAACGCACGCTATGAAGAAGCCATCAGCTTGAAGCAAAATAAAGTTTTTTTTCTATTATTAGGGGTTTTCTTTCTGTAAGTTACTTCGGAACTCTCGTCTTGAAACAACCAATCGTTACATGAAATGTTTAAGCGCATGAAATAGTCCGCAACTTTTGCGCGAACCCGGAAATTTTTATTTTTCCGGGTTCATACTGCAGAAATAAACCTGTGCTGTCTCCAGCAGTCACGAGAGCACCTTGAACACCTCAGCTCGACTGAGTAGGAAACAAAAAATGGCCCTTATGGCAGTGGTATGAGATTAAATCACAGCAAAAAAATGGAAGAATGGAAGGACATACCGCTAAAGAAAAACGAAAAGACGAAGAATCCCAGAAATCCCACACAACAACCAACCAAGAATTGCGCACACGTTGCCAGGCATTTTTAAACGTTTCCACTCGGAAGGCGTGGATGTGGTAAAGCTTAAAAACAACCGCAGTTTGCAGATATTCTTATGACATTGTGAGCATTTGTGATGCTAATAGAAATATTCAATGTGGATAAGATTTCACTTCATTGTCATTATTAGCGGTATCACTGTAGACAAACTCGTAGCGTCTGCATAAATGTTTTCTGCGTATAATTTATCCGAGCTGCATTATTAGAGAAAGAATGTATTTTTCCTCCTGTTAACTATTACGGTCCTTTGCCTTTTACCTTTGTAGCTTTGAATTTTTGAAGTTTGTAGCCTTTTATGCAGTATTTGTAATTTTGGTAATCTATAGCCTTTTCTGTAATCTTCGAAGGTGAAATAGGCAAGCTCTTATTGTTGCCATTGGTGGAATGGAGCGTTGTCAAGCTGTGTTCGGACAGCTTTTTCTCCACCCTCCCTTTTATTTTTTGTGTGAAATAAAAAAAAATGTTCGTTTCTGGTCTGTTGTGTTCAAAACACAGCCTAAGGAGAGCAGCAGTACGGTATAGTCTTTGTATCTTTATAATAGCAGTCCGATGATAATGTGGCGTTGTGTTAGAAGGCACAGCATGCTTTTTCATTAAATATTCAAGACAAGCTGACTTGATAAAGTTTCGTAGGGGTTTAACGTAGTTAAACCAAGTAGACGTGCGGGAGCAGGTGTTCCTTCTTCAATTAGAGGGGACACTTAATGTAATTGGTAAGTCTCTACTTAACATTCATAGAAGGCAACTTGTGCTTGGTGCATGACGGCCTTAGTTGCATATGTGCCATAAAACACAACACAACATTCATGACCAACATTTCTGAAAATCTTGCTTCTATCTTCTGGAATTAAACAAAACAATAATGCTTCTAACTTCGCAGCAGGGGGCACCATGTGTGGATAACGTGGATGCTGATCGCCTGTGCATCAAAATGACCTGTTTCCTGTAAAGGAAGTTTATAGTAATCTGCAGTCGACTGACGTAAAAAAGAAAACAATGAAGCAAAATTTGAAAGTGTTTTCCACAAAAGATAGCAGCACGTGCTATATTTTAGGAAAAACTGTATCTTCTAAAATAGTCACTTGCCTTGAGTACATCAGCGGTGTAAATGAGAGAACACGACGGCTTTTATCGATGTGCAATGGGGAATCATTTCATCACTTCCTCTATGATATTCGCCGCTCTTCCATCGGGCAGTATTGAGCCATTACGAATAATTGTCAAGAAAGGGTAACAGGTATTCCCTTAAAGCTGTCTTGTTTGAATACATCTTAAATGCTCTCGAGGGCGACTGACAGGTTTTCTGAAAAATTTTCACCTGTCATAAAGGCTTCAAGCTAGATGAAAACTAGACGCAGGCTCGTTGCGATGATTTTGCGCGGTGCGTTAGATAAAATGTTGTTCAACACCTAACACCGCACAAAGTTCAATTTAGTAAAGTGGACAGTTTCGGTGACTGCTGTACACAAGGTAGCAAGAATCGCAGAAAAAATCTCAATTAGTATGATATTTCGGACGTAATAACCTCACTATTGTACGCAGAATGCAGCTGCGGCAGCACTGTTAAGGAACGACAAAAGTTAGAGTTTAAGTATGCTTGAATTCTAGGCAACATTGTTGTTTACAAAAAAAATTGCAAAGTGTCCTTGAATTATTGCTGGAAAATCGCCTAGGTATTTACGGATCTTCTACGAGACACTATTTTTCTTCGCGCTTTATTAATCTGTGGCCAGAATTCCACTTTTCTATTCCCCAATCATAATATGCCATAAGCCACACCTCCCCACACATGGAGAGCTGCATCGGATGGTTTTGCTGATCCGGAAAAACTAGAAGAACACAGTTGAGAAGTAAGGCCGATGAAATACCGGGAAGCCAAGAAATAAAGAAAAAAGAGTGGGCTGCACAGAAAAAAGCCAAAAGAAAGGTAAGAGAGAGTGCGAAAGAGTGGGGTCCTGAGAAATGGGAGGAGGTGGTTGGGCAGAGCTTAAAGGAGTATAGACACCTAACTTGGGGATACGTATTTTTTTGTTTCCAATGATGCGTAAGGCATTATTATACCCGTGTTACAACAAGATATTCTCCTACGACCGCTAAATAATTTATAATCTAATTTTGTTCTCGTGCTGTTTCTGTTTAAAGAGCCGACCGAGGACTTTGAGGTCAAAGTGAGGTTATAGGTCACGCGAGGAATGGAAAAACTTCTTATAATCGCTACTTCGACATTCGTTCTCATTCCAGCTCTTGATGAAGGCTGGCTTCCGCAGTGCAGTAAATTAAAACGATGAAGCAGAGATTATACGGACGTTTTTTCATGTCTCACGTGACACAAAAGCGCTCTTTGACGTTACAGCCATCGTTTCCGACGTTTGATACCAAAACGGCATGACAAAAATTTAACTATAAGTTGTTTAGCGATCGTAGGCAAATATCACGTGCTGATTCATATATAGTAGCGACTTGCGCATCATGATAAAGAAGAAAAAATGCCACGAAAGTTAGGTGTCTGTAATCATTTAAGGTAAAAGCATGTAGCAATAAGCTATATTAAAAAAAAAGGAAAGGAAAGGGAGTAGATGAGGACGGGCAGGAAGGGCGGTGTGTGAAAGAAACGATAAAGAAACAATATCCAGCACTAAAAAAAGCTGTGATTCATATATTTTTTTGTTTCTTGCTCTCACCACCTGCAGGACCTTCTTAAAGAATTCCTAAGTGCTGGAGTGTACCGGAGAGATTCTGAGTTTCTTTTAGAGATGTTGACCCTTTTGGTTTTACGGTAATGCATTTGTGGATTTCGAATATACCGCTGAATTTTCTGTCACGCAGCGGAAATCAGGCCCCGCCTCTTCGGCAACCATACATGGCCTTTATAAGTGTATGCAAAACGAACACCGGGTAGCATTACCTTATATGTCGGCTTCTTGGGTAACCCCAAGTGAACAAGTTAATTCGGACAACCATGGAAACGAGAATTGGATGCAGTTTTGTTACACCAGGCGAAAAGATGTTAAGCTCACGACTGTTCGAGAGGACGGTGGGGCGAGGGTAGTCCAAACCAGCAGGATAGGGAGAGAAAAGGTGATTAATATCACCAAAAACTCCAGGACAGGCAATGACCTGAGGAGCAATTTCAAGCCATACAAGGACCCTTGACGCTGTCTCCCTCTTTGCTCGTCAGCTTTTGTTGTGTTTACCGCGGCTAGACTCGCGTTCCTCACGAGTCAAGAAGAGAGTAGTCCTGCGCATAAGGAATGACAGTTTGAGGTCGTTGGCTACGCATGCCTCAGGCGTGGAGGAGAAGGTCAGAGTCGCGCAGGGAACGATCGGAATGGAAGGAAACCAACAGACTACAAATACCTAGGCGAGCTGCTGGAAAAATTGCTCGCTGACGTTGTTTAACCACTAGATGTAGAGCGGTGGCCTCACGGAATGGGTACATGTGCTCAGAGACGGTTTCTATTGCGAACATACGAATTACGAAATACGAACATACGAACATATTAACACGAACTCACGAATTCCTTGGGTACAAAAAGCAGGTTTAGTTAGATTCGAACAATTTGCCAAACACATATTAAGAGAAGCAGAACAGAAAATTCCTGGAGCAATTTCACGTGCAAGACTTTGACTGCTTGTTTTCCGGAGGCCCGGCACTACTTGCGAGCCAGCTGTTTACATAGCGTTGCTGCCCACATTTGTTGTGTTCATTTTACCGGCCATGGCATTTATAGTTCAATTGCAAAGTTGTCATTAGAGCCTTTACTGTCGGTGTTGGCATGTATAGTTTTAACGCCTAGAAACGATACATTGAACGGGTGATTCTGTATCTTTCATTTTTCTGCAATATAGGCTATGAGCGACGCAGTAGGGAAAGGATACGGATTAATAGACGGACGCGGCGTATGGGATTCGATTCCACGACCCTGACATCAGCACACAAACGCCAATGCCAACGAATCACCCCTTCCGCAAAGCTCGTCATCTATTTCTGTGTGTGCACAATCTGTTGCATTAAGAGACTCAGCGCCCACACTTTCAAATGCCTGGCGCAGCTTTCAATGCGTACTCAACGCCATAAAGAAAGTCAAGCCTTGTACTCTCAAGCACACCATGCCCGTAACTCCGGCCATGCTCAAAAGTTTTTACACTGTTTCAGTGGACATCCACTATTGACATCGTAGCGTGTACTCTGTGTGGTAGGCTCTGTTACTTTGATCTACTTATTGTTTGCCTGGCTACAAATAATGCCTGTCGGACACACGTAAATGAAATAAGTTCTTGAGCAGCACAAGCCTTCTTCGGCGGGTGATTGGGAGTAAACGAAGAACCCGTAAACTGCAAAGTGGGTGGCATACCAACTACGTCACGACCGGACCATGCATGGTACGAAAAGAAAAGCGTTGAATTGTTACATCGTGTTATACACTCAAGAACTGTGTTCAGCGAGCGAGACTAAAAGGAGCTCCAACTTAGTTTAAACGAAGGTGGAACAAATCAGTAATTTCGATGCGCGCCATATCAATAGAAGAGCGCGAGACCTATTTCATCCGAAACTCTCTTTTTGTGCTTCGTCGTGGCACAGATGACCGCACTGCGGCACATTTGGCTTGTAGTCGCCCGATAGCTGTTTTGGCGTCGCGGACTCTCTTGAAGAAAAATTGCTGTGGTTTTAACGTATTTTAACCGAGTAGATTTGGGAGAGCACGTGTTTAGCCTGATTGGCTGGTGGTTGTGCTTGGCTGGGTCGTCGGCTAGTCTGGAGCGATATTAGACTACTCTGAACGAGATTAAGCTGATATGATCTGTTCGCGCCACAAGTGGAAGTTGATTAACACTGCGATGTGCAATGCACAGCCCGAGAGTGTGTTGCAGTTTAACATAAGGCGTGATCGGCTGCTGTGATAACAAGTGCTTTCGTGCAGTGGCGAGCAAAGCTGCTATGTTCGCGGCGCCGCGGCTTCGAATCCGAGTCGCGGCAAAACATTTATTTATTTATTTGAGGTCAACCCTTCAGCGATGATCCGGTTTTTGCACCTTTGATCGTGAAATAGAGGTTCCGCTCTAAAAAAAAAAACTGCCGGAGACATTTGAGCTCCGCCTTAATGATATGACAAAATAGCATTAATGTGTTAATGCCCATATATGCAAAATTGGTTATTCAAGAGATTATATTTATAAATCATTGGGTAGCCAATACCACTCTGGCCTAGTGGCGCAGCGGTTAAGCGTTTCGACACTTCCCTGCGATGGCAGGTGCTGCCATCGGTATGGCTTGTGAGACCCAGGTTGGTCTTCCCCAATATCTCATGAGCAATCATTAATTTAACTGCCACCTATGTGATGGTCAGATTGTTTACAATCCGTTGGCGGGTTGTGATGACTCCGCAAGATCACGTGTTCTAGGTGGCTCACCAAGGTTGCCGGAGCGGCTGGTTGCTCCGCTCGCACCCGCTGCTAGGCTACAAACGGTCGACGCCGATGACTCCGCAGAGTTTCTTGCTACATGAGGGTACTAACGTTTTCACGTTTAAAAAACTGTCCGCGAAGTAAATTGGAACGCTGAGAGAGTCGGTGACTATTCGTTGCGTGGAAACAGTGGGAAGCAAGACAGCCGAGGAAGCACCTCACGAGCGCTGGCTCCACCTAGCAGTTTTGATAAAGTAAAATGTAAATTATGCCGGAAAAGTCTAGTCCTCTTATTGGTTCATATATATTCTGAAAATATAATAAAATGTGTACGATACACCATCAGAATGGCAAACTATTCAGTGAGTTGGTGCTTGTTCGGGAAGTGACAGGTGCGAAGAAGACAAGAGAAGGAAGAAAACAGAGAGATCCAATTTCCTTTTATTTTTTTTTTGTTGTGTTGTCTTCACGCCTTTTCATGTCGATAACATGCACCAACTCGGCCAAGAGTCTGTCATTGTAAAGTACCTTTGTTGTACAGTGGGCCCGGTATGTTCTTTTTTTTCCTTCATTGTACGGGTGTACAGGTGCATGGACTCATACCTGGCATTTCTTCTTCGACTTGCTGTGAAATGTTTATTCCGCTCCAAAAGTGAAGCCTGCGCGTCTTCATTCCTGCGCGACCGCCTTCTTTGCGTTCTTTCATGTCTAGATACAACATCAGAACGCGGGCTGCCAAAGCCCGAAAAAAACGACCCATCTTGCGAAAGACAGCGGCAATAAGAAATCGCCTTCAACTCCAGCGGGCGGATGCGCATGCTTTGAGGTAGGCGGCTGGATATACACAAAATCGACAATGCGGCGAATACTGCCATGCGTCTTTTATCCCCTTTGTGCATCCCTGGGAGCTCACTGGTTTCCATTTTGGAATTCAGTGGAACACTGAGTTCCCCGCTCGATACTTTGGTTTCCGGCAACTATTGTGTATACTCCGTGCATTTCTTCAAGCGTATATCGGATGAGAGATTGGCTGCGGGTTGGGAAGCAGCGTCAATCGATTGGCCGGCTGTGTTGGCTCTAAGTAAAAAAAAAAACAGCGGTCTGTTCTTTCAACATACGAGTTTGCAGCAGTTATACTACGTTCGGTATTTTCCCGCGTCTTTCTTTTTGCAGTATAGGTTGGTGCTTTAATCTTCTTTTTTATTTTGTCTTATGCCGCGCATTGCCTACTATTTGCAGTTTCTGCTGGGTTTCATCGCTCGCTGCCTGAAAAGAGCGTTGGTTACCTTCCCTACTACTACCGCAGGGAACCTCACACGTCCTTGCATATCGGTTTAGAGATCGGTTCATGTAGTCTGCTTCTCTCCCTGGTGTCTTAATTCCTGACGAGCACGTGTTTATGGCGCAGCCCTTTCAATCCAAAAAACGCCGTTGTCTTACAGAAGTCTATTAGGCAGACGTCATGGTACAATGTCGTCCAGTTGAGGTTTTTATTGCGATTCATCATCATCATCGTCATCATCATCATCATCATAATCTTCATTTAACCCTTAAGAACTTCTATTGAGGGGTTACATCAAACGGGAGGAGGGGGACAAAGTAAATACAATCTAAATAGGTAGAATACAACGTTAATAAAATAAAACATAATGTAACAGAATATAATAGAAAGCGATACAATCACAAAACGACGTTCGTCAATGTTAATTGGCAAAAGGGCTATATTAAGTGGAAACAAACAAGAAAAACAATAAGTGTAACTGGTTGGAGAGGTTTGAGAAAAATCTTCAATATATTTTATTCAGTGCAATGATTGATTAATGCCTGTCGAAATTTGATCGGGTGGCGCTCATTTACAATGTAGTCGGGTAGCTGTTTCCAGTTTTTTAACCAGTTGCAAGAAAAGATTTATTGAATGCTAATGTCAATCTGTGTACACGTTGAATGTTGAGGGAGTTAAAGCGGGAGCGCGATGTTGTGATGGGAGCTAGAAAATAATGGGCCACGAAGGTCAGGAAAATTGTAATATGACTATGAAAGTGGCAGAGTCGTGAGATTTTCCGTCGGTGCTCTAGTGGCTGAATGTTAAGCGTGGATTTAATCCTGGCGATACTGTCCTCTCCATTGTAATTCGAGGATATGGAATGGGCTGCTCGGTTTTGAATGGTTTTCTAAGTGTTAAGTATGTTTGGTGAGGGTTTTATATTGCGGCAGCATAATATCAAGTCAGGTAGCAGTAAATGTGTCGTATGCTAATTTTCGAATAGAAGGAGGGGCTACATACAGCAGTCTTCGAATGAGGCCGAGGGATGGTTTTCTAACCAGGTAGCTAGGATAGACTCCGGCGTAATTAGAAAAACCTTACTATGCGTATATACTTATCGCACGTTTTCATACTCGCATTCTTTAATGCTTTGCAGAGATGGCTGTATAAGGTCTTTCTGCAAGATACTGTCGTTATTAATGTCGCCGCCATTACACGTGCAGTCTCGTGACTGCATTGGACACGAAATGAAAGCGGGTCTTTTTTTTTCTGAGGTCTGCATAGGGACGAAAGTAGCGGATATGGAATGCACGGTATTACATGTAGTTGAAAGCTAAATGAAATATGGATGTGGCGGCTTCGCGACAACCCTCTTGCGATGCCCATCAGGGTTAGGCTACTCGTAACACTTGCATTAGAAAGTGTAAAGCGGGACAGCCGTCTCTCCTGGTCAGTTCTTAGCGCACTCGTCAAAGCATGCGTAGGCCGTGGTTTCAGTGAGTACCGCTAGAAGGTGCTTGTTCTTTCTTCTACTACCTGACGCATTCTTTGTCATGCATAATGTGTACGCAATACGTCCTCGAATCAACAGTTAATTGCAAAAGAAAAAAAAATAATACCCCGCTCATTGCTTCAGTCAAAAGCACAGTGATGGAGTGCCTGCCCAGGTAATATACAACATGCGGGGGCATTTGCTCCGGTCTCACGAGAGATTCCCTAGATTATCATGACAAGGTTGGCTACAGCCCAACTAGGCAGTTACATATTGGGGCAGGCGTCAGATGCCGACGTTTCGCCGAGAATGGGCCTGCGTGAAAAGTTCACAGAACAATCTCGTTCATGCAAAGCGATACAAACCAATTACACTTCACGCATGAAAGCGCACAAAAACAGATAAACTTGAGATATGCGACAATACGCAAAGAGAAATCTTACAGCAGTGCAGTGATACTAGTGATACTAGTGATACTAGTGATACTATTCACTAGGTATTGCACAATCCAATGCACGGTGGATCACGGAATTGGCCCTCGCGAAGACGGGCGAGCGCTGATTTGCTGGTATGCTGTCAGGGCGGCGGTGGTGATGATTACGGGAGCCGTTCGGCAGCTCTTTCGTCAGAGCAACCAAAATGAAATTTCTACAGCACTGCCTCGCAATCCTCACCAATTGGTTTATTCTTATACACGCACCACGTCTGTTCGTTACTTCGCGCCAAGGCGGGGGCGCACAAACGAAGTAGCTATAGTGCAAACGCTCTTTCACCTTATCGCCGACCACCTTCCAGAAGGTGCCAAGCATTTTTCATTCGCGAAAGAAACATTGTCATGTAACCTTTATATGTTTTATCGTTCTCGTCAATAAACTTGTTTACGGTGTTAGCCTTTTCCTTTTACCCGACTTACATGCGTTTCCGTCTATTCCAGAGCTTACGCGGCGCTAATCATTTGTTTTTCGGCCGGGCGCCGCCATTTCCGAGCCAAGTAAAGAGGGCATCAGTTAACAGGCTCTCTGTGATCGGAGGACCTTTTTTCGTGCATCGAGAATGCTAGACGTACGCAGGCACGTTTCAGTTCGCGCCACGCCACCTTATCAAAAGTGCGCGGTTTTTGTAGCACAATTTCAGTCACTGCTCGCGCCTGCCGCATGCCTGTCCTAATCAGTCTCTACTCTACCCCTTTTGTATCCTTCACCGCGTTCTTACTCGAAAATCTTTTCTGCCTCTTATTATTTAACTTGTATAAAGTGTGGCTATTTGCGATTACCTGTCAATGACTTATCATTTCACTTGGTCTCAGAAGTTCGCATTACAAGAGTACGTCGAACAGTGCGAGATTTTGCTTTATTAAGGCCTGTTTTTCTCAGCTTGCCTTTTCATTACTGAAAAGCCCAGATGCATGGCATCATCGCACCCATGCCACGGGGGCGCATGGATACAATTGCTGTTTGTGTCGTCCTCGATTCTTTTCCTTCAGGCAACGGTCTTCGTTATTCTTCCAAGGCCCTTCAATCTTATCGAATTCCCGCGTTCACAGCTGTCCCGAGCGAAACTCGACCTCGGAATGCCAGAGAGATAAGAAACAACAAAGTGGAATGGCGCGCCTATTAGGAAAGGACACACCGCATTCTTCGTCAGCTGGCACAGTCTCTCAGCGGCTGGGAACAACCCAAACGATACCTCTGACAAAATAAATGAGCGATAAAGCATACATAAAAGAGACGTAATATGTGTGACATTTGCCGCCGCCTTCGATGTTGCTCTCGACGAGCTATTGCCAAATAGGCAATAAACTGGCCTATGAGCAGCAGCTAGGAAAAAGCTTATGTCAGTGGTCGCAAACAAATGCATAAGGCGGCACGCGAGTCTGCCATTGGCAAGCTGCAAATCCACCAGCGCGATTATCAAGCACTTTTTCAACGTGCATGAGAACGTGCTTTTTCCTCAACCAGTTTTAATGAAGCGACGTTACAGCGAAATTGGTCAGTTAATTCCGCCATGCCAGCGGCTTCATCTGACACCGAAAAACTTCTCGAGAAACGCACCCTTGAAGTTCGCTATTCTGAACACGCTGAACAATCTGCTTGATTTTAAGCTCACGCTGCAGCAACGCTTTTGCCAGCTCCAGCCGCAGCTAACCCCATTCGCTACTGATGGCAGAAGTAGGGCAGGTATAATCAGGAAGCCATAAGTGAAACAAGTACGTAAACTTAGGAAACAAGTGTAAAACGGCATACTTCAGCAAGCTTCATACTATGAGATTGGGAAAATACTCATTGTCGAAGATTCTAGGTAAACCTTTGTGAGGGTTTTATAACGCTGATTAAAATTCAAACTAGAAGAAAATCTATGCGAACGATTCCTTTAAAATACCTTGCCTCGAAGCAGAAAGGCGGAGTTTTTATGGATGCAATGCCAACGGCAATACTTGGACTTTTTAGGCGACGTTATCGGTTGTCAGAAAGAAACAAGGCGAAGCCGATTTCTTTGAAATTGAAAAAAGTAAAAATGGAAGAAATGATTGCAAAAAAGAGGAGAGATTGTATTCAGCTATTGATAAAAGTGAACTGGTATAATGGACAAGAAAAACAGAAGTTCAGGAGTAATGAGACGAATGACAACTGTCAGTACCCCGTTATAAACGGCAGCTAAAAAATATCTGCCTGTCTGAGTTGTTTTAGTCTTGCGTACAGAAAGAAAGCTCTCTTTTATATGGACAGTGTTCTTTAGTCTTGTTTGCAGCACTGAAGGCGCTAACTCGTCAGGCTGTAGCTTCTGAAATGCACTGGAAATGCTGGCCCGCAACTTAAGCACTGTAAAGCCTGCAGCCTCGTGGGAAAAAAAAATCTTTGGCAAAACCGTGAGCCTGCAGTCCTGTATCACTTGCCATGTTGGCGATTATATCTTTCGAGTTCTTGACACGGACTGACGAATATTTCAGAAAGTCTCAGCACAACGAGTGTTTCACAGTGGCAAGAAATTTCGTTATGCGCAGAACTGTATACTTCTGACACAAGCCTTGCATCTCTTCCAATATGTGGCTTATATTCTATTGGCCCAAATCAAAACTGCTTATCTAAATTTCTAGCGGCAGTCCCACTAGGTCGGTTCTCCGGTGTTCGCTGTGGACGTGTCATAGTCTGCAACTGAAAATTCCATCACATGATAGCATTTCTAAGCAGCCTTAGCAAAACTCAGCATTAGGTTAATTTCTCACTGACGCTTCGTTAGGTGTTTAGTGTCTTGGCAGGTACATTTACCTACAAAATCGATCATAGAATTCGCGTATAGTAGATGTAAAAGCAGATTAAAATTTATACAATGTCTGCGAAGATAATCTCTCATTCACTATAACAAAATGAAGAAACAGGAATGTGTACAGGTAAATTAGTTATCCTAACAGTACACAAAAGCACACACCAATCAGGCTGCCATAGAGAAAATCAAGCTACTTGGCAACAAAAAATAATGCCAGAGATTAGTCTTCACAGACAGCTACAGACAGACAGGCTTTTAAAACAGCACTCTGCATGACAGGATTACAGAAATTTGCATCGGAATGATCTTAAAACAGTTTGCGTCTGCAATCAACTTTAAATCACGAGCTGAAATAATTCAATATTTGAGGTAAATAAAGCTTAATCACATAAATGAAACCTAACTTGCTGTAAAGAGGGAAGGTAAATAATATTAATCCTGTTATGGCAGTTAACTACAAAATGCCAGTAAATCTATATTTCATATCGCTCTATATAGTAGCAATGCCTTGTGTCAAAATGTTTCGTATCAATAAGACACGATACGACAAGCACTTTCTCGCAAACGATAACAAGGTAGTTGTTCCAAGAAATGTCGCTGTAAAAATACGCGATTAGATGCTTCGCTAGAGATAAATGCTATATTGGCCTTCAAGAGCAAGACGAACAATCTGAGCAATGCAATGGGAAAGGATAATTATGGGTTACCCTCTTTAAAATATTATAGATACATTAACGTTAATTAGGTTATTTTGATTACACTGCAATGGTTTTGTGGCGGCAGGCTGTAAAAAATAAATTACATGATAGTAATCAGTGGGAAAATTATAGCCACCGCACAATCTTCTTATAGATATTTGGGAGTGGGTATCAAGCTGTGAAATTTTTATACATGAATACTGAATTTAATTGGCTGAGTATGAAGCAACTCAAAAACAATCAAAAATGAAATTAAACTGCTTACTGAATTATTTCAGAAAGATTCCGGTTTCTTATATTCAGGCACAGTAAAACTAACCAATGTCTCTATAGCTCTATAGTGACTTCCGCCAGCTTCCCGACATGTTGGAACTGCCCAAAGATTTTTTGAGTGCTTGTAGAGATGCTCCGACTGAGGAAGTTAAGGCTGAATCAACAAGAAATAAAAATATTTTTTAAACGCTCGCATACAATTCTGCAGTCATATACTGCGAAATATTCTTTGCTCGGTGAGAGTGATCGATCAAACTGTAGTTAATTGCAGCAGGCAGAACGAGTACCTTTGCAAAAAATCATCAACAGTTCTTCGCCATTGCCAACTAATGTCCAAAACTACTTGATTACCTATTCGTTTCGGTTAGCTTTGCGCTTGACAGTTTTAGGAAGCTTTTTTGTTAGAAAACATGACACTATGTTATTTGTTTATTCATTTATTTGTATTTATTCATTCAACTATTCAGATCTTTACTCACATATATAACGGGGTCTGTTACTGTATCACAGATGCGTGGAGAAAAAGGTTGGAGCTCATTCAAGCAGAAAAAAGAAATTCGAAAGAAACGGACGAAGCTTTACACATTACCTGCAAAACATGGACAGAAACATTTGCACCGCTCATACGTAAAAGTTGTCATGTAGCTTTACAGAAAAAAAAGAAATAACGCAGCGATCCATTAAATTAAACAAATCTCAGCAAGTCATTCAGCCAAATCCAGAAAACAAAACAAAGGGCCGTACTTGTACAAGCCAACTGCTATGAATTCACTCGTTTAATTCCCGCCGATGCAAGAAGAACAGTTCCCCCTTCCCGCTGTCAAACTGATGTGTCGCCTTTCTAAAGCTTGTTACATTACGAAACACTACCAGAAACTAAATTATGAACCATTTCAGGGAGCAGTGCATTGAATGCATTATCGCGTGCCGCGAAAGTCAGTATCGACCGTATATCTTTTGCAACCCGTGCACTCCCCTACATATGCTCAGAGCAGAAAGGAAGCCGATACTAAAGGCGGAAAGGCATCATGAATGATCTCATTTGTAGAAGCGTCTTTCTACACAAAAGTAAATGCAGAATCGTGCCCATAGAAACAGTAAGTCTCAAGTTTTCTCCTCAGCAGACAACGAGGCATGGCGATTGTTATGCGAGAAGCGGAACTGTCATGAATTTTACCGCCACAGTGTCCATGACTGTCGCGGCAATGTTGATGAAATCGTAGGCGGACGTCGACCTTGATGCCACAAAGCAAGAGGGCTAAATAAGCTGGCGTGCCGTAAGTGCCTTTTTGGCCACAAAGCTTTCGTGCCAAGGACAACTCTACTACGCACGCGCTGTCCCGATGAGCAACAATAGAGGATGGTCTTTAGATAGTTCGGCGAGATTGAACACAATTGCGGTCAGCGCCCTCTGGCAGGCCCTGAAGCGCGGCTAGTAGTACACTTAGATAGTGCGCTTAAGTACCACATCCTCTCATGACAACGTATTGCCCGTCTACAGCATCAAGTTACGGGTAATGAGGCGTGTGTCGGCTCATCTCCCAAACTATAGGCTACATTACGCTTCGAAGAAAGTCTGCATTTCGGCTTAACGACGTCTTATCCTTAGTGCACGAGCGCGGCTGAAGTAAACGGTACAAGTGCAGAATGCGCTCGAACGCATGTTGTTTGAGATGCTGCAGTGGTATGAATATTCCTGCGCAGATTCATTATATAGCTTTTCATTTTGGCCGGGATGACACGTTTTCTGCAAAGAGTACTGAACATGGGTCGTCGAGTGAGTGACGAAAGATCGATAGATGGAACCTCAATGCTCCATCGGACCGCCAACGATGCATGTGGCAAACTATGCCCGAGATCACGTGCTTTATCAGCAGCGTTTGGCTTACGACCAACGGAGACCTCGGTGCCGGCAGACCACCGGCATGAGGGCACTCGACGTAATTCGAGTTGACAGTTTTGCAAGCACTGTCAAGATTCATCGTGATAACGTCTTGCAAGGACACGTTTTTTTTTTTTAACGGCGTTCTACGTTTTAGAAGCATTTTTCGTGCGAATTCATAGGGCTTTTCATGGAATTTATTTTTTGAGAGAACTTTTAAGACTACCTAAGGTTTAAAAGTTGGGTTGCACTAGATTCAGAATTTGCAAGCTCGTATTCATTTTGTTCAAGGCTTCAAGTAACTGTCGTCTGATACGAAAATATGCAGGTTCCATTAGTTTAATTATTTTTTTCAGGAATTGATGGTGAAGGAATTGAGTGATTCTTAGCAGCTTATAATAAGAAAACAAAAAATAAACTTTGAGGCCTGTTTAAAACAATAGCAGAGCAAATCTCAAATATGTGCACTCGTTATGCGACCATTCAGTCAACAAGCAGAGTTGTACGTAATGAGTTACAAGTAAATAATTACTTGTAATTATTTATTTTCTCTTGTAATTTTTAATTGTTTATTGCATTTTTCCGGCCATAAAATTTCGTGTAACTCAGGTATCTATATCTGCAATCAATTACAGGTAAAACGAGCTGCAACCAACGATGCAGCAATGAGAATCTCAACTTACGGAGAGGCTTCCTTTTTAACCGAACCCCAACACACCTCCTGCGGGCAGGTCTGTTTTCTTCTAGGGCAGTCTTCAACCATCGTCTTCTACGGCAGTTCTCGTTCCGTGAAATATCACATGACTGCTCTGTACAGCCCTCGTTGTGTTAGATGATGCCGCAACCTACCTGCCACTAGCTACACGCGGTTTCGCTAAGGGCTTGGACATTAGTATCGTAGCATTGCGCAATTATGAGTTGGTGCGTTAAACGTTGATAAATTATAACACCAGCCTTCCCTCCAGGGCATATTTTGAGAAAGTATTCAGTGCAGCTCCTGGTACCTTCAAGCGCAAAAGTATGAAAATTGTCGACTCCTTTGAAAAAAATATTGATAATTAACGTGTAAAAAAGTATCAAGTAAGCCGCAGTAGTTCATTGTATGAAAATAAATGCTGAAAAGAAAACAACGCAATAGTAATCTATTGTTTTTCTGCTATTATTCAGCAACACTTCTGGGGCTGTAATTGACCGCAGTAATCAGTTACCTTTAAGTTGGAGTAATTGTAACTGTAATCAGCAACTTATTTTCTGTAGCCTTTACAAGGCTTACACCAAGTTAGTTGATAATTGTAGTAAATTAAATATTTAAATAAAGCAAATTCATTAACCTTTTTTTTACTCCAACTAGGGAGCTTAGTGATACTTGTAGCGTATAGGTGTTCGTACTCGTAGCATGCTCGAATTGGCACAGTTTTGCATCACGCCCTTACATCGACAATTTCTCATCCAACTTCCCAACACAGCCTTCCTAATCAAAATTAAGGACAACACAGCGAGCCATGGAAAAAAAAAATTACAGGTGTAACGTTAAGAGACCGGAAGCGGACAGAGTGGGTGAGGGAACAAACGCGAGTTATTGATATCCTAGTCAAAATCAAGAGGAAGAAGTGGGCTTGGGCAGGGCATGTACTGCGAAGGCAAGCTAACCATTGATCCTTAAGGGTAACGGAGTGGGCTCCAAGAGAAGGCAAACGTAGCAGGGGGTGGCAGAAGGTTAGGTGGGCGGATGAGATAGAGAAGTTCGCAGGCATAGGGTAGGCGTAGCTGCCAAAGGACAGGGTTAATTGGACGGACATGGTAAAGGCCTTTGCCCTGCAGTGGGTGTAGTCAGGCTGATGATGATGATCATGATTAATCACACATGCAATGCGGCTATGGACGGAGCAAGACTTCTCCCTGCGCGGCGGATCTTTTACGTATAGTATTACTTCTGGAAACGGCGTGGACCAGTAGCTGAAGCCGACAACGGCTCCTCGTTCACGTTCGCAAGCGAATCGGAAGAACCGCAGCATGGAACAACTAACCAGTGCATCACACCGGGTATTGGTTACGCGCCACTGGTCACTGTCTCTAAAGAAAAAAAAAACGAAAATACTAAATTAAAGTTCGAATGTAGCTTTTTTTAGCTGAAATCTGACTCGCTTGTTATAATTTCAATATGGGGAGCAAGTGACCACGCAGCTATTTAGAAATTAAAAGATACAACATCTAAATGCAAAGTGGTTTCTGACTGGATATATCCGTTGACGCTGCGTTTAACATACTGACTGTGGCACCTTTGAGGCATTTACGCGCCGGAAAATTTTATTTTGTTTAGCCCCATTCTCCGAGGCCCTGGGCCCACCCGGAACACTGACAATTTTGGAGACCGTAAAGAGACATGTGCGTAGAAAAGCATGATGCGCATGAATTTTTTTCGGTTTTTGCTTTTTGATTCTGCCCATATCAACAGCTTTGATTTATTTTACATACTACAAGAAATTAATGCGCACCCAGACCACTATCATTTCTAGGCAGAGAATAACGTGGCCGGCATTTGTCTTTACTGAATTCTATGGCGTTGTGAACTCTCGGCCGTGGTGTCTGCGAAAGCACTCACTCTTTCAATGTTGCTGATGTCACTGCAGAAATGCAGGTTGCTAGAGTGAGACAAGGGAAGAAGATAATGAACGGACTTCAATGCCACACTAGCCATAGAAAGTACGCGTAATCGAGGGACTAACCGTGTTACTAAGGCGTGCCTAGGTGATTGCGGAATAACTAATCCTATATTTACGTACTCTTACTTTTCCTATCAGCGTCACAGAGAAGTCAAAGAAACGTAACGCTGTAAGCCTATTTCTTACCTTTTGCATTTGATGCATGCTTAGAAACGGTGACGTCCTAAAGTGTGAAAATCGAATAACCGGTATTTTGGTGGCACACACTTCAAACAATGCATGCTTTGCGTACCTTCTTAGGAATCCACAATACCTTGTGAGCCTCGACCTCACGAGAGTGATAAAATTCTAGTAGAAATTACAAACTTCTGGATTATTTTAAGCTCGCCTGTATCTTAATTTTTTATGTCGACCACCTAAGGTTCGGCCCATGGGAAGAATGTTTTGAAGCATTAGGTAGACATGTTTAGAACTTCCGCAGTAATATATGAACCTAACAGCTTTGTAAAAAACCAAAGTTTGAAACCTCGTACGGGCCCCATGTTGATGATATTGACTTGCTTTTGATGGCGCAAGGCCGGCTCGTTCAAAGTTCGCTAACTTGTTCGGTCAGTGCGAGGTGTGTTCAAAGACGCACCTTCTATGTAGTTTACTGCACAGAAATCCAGTTCTGAGACAGAAGAAAGCTAGCACGCATTGGAAGCACGTGTGTACCTGATGTCACGGGGATCGAATACTGCACTCTGCCAGCCGAGACGAATCCTAAAATTTCAAGGCCGCCGGCAAGGTATCCTGAGGCTGCTGCTTCGAATGTCATGTTCGTCGCTTCGCCGATTTCGTCTATAATTTCCACCTTTTTTTACAGTGTAACCTTTCCTTGGGGTTTTATTGTTAATATAATAACTTTCATTCCCTTGTTAAATACACAGTGCATGCGGTGCAGAGTGTTATTGATAGAAGGTTAAAGAAAAAAACAGGCACAGTATAATAATTCGCTTGTGCATATGGACATGATATTAACTTCAGAAACACGAAGGGTTGCTGTATTTCTTTAGGTTTCAAAGGACCAAAATGGTCTTCCATTCCAAAAAACCACAAGAAAGAGTTGATATGCTCAGCTATGCGCTGATAAACTTCGCGTTGTTTTTTTAGGGGTGAGGTCCAAGCATCGCTGGCAAAAGGTAGCTTCCGCCTGCTTTTTCTATTAGAAGGTTTTGTCGTTGTTGAAGTGGGTGGTCTCACTCGCCTCATTTGCGCTGTTCCTGATGGCCGTTCCATTGAGACTTCGGACTGATGGATAACTAACTACAGAGGATCCAGAGTATAATGAGGCGCCCGTAATTATGCGAATCGGGTGAGGGAGACTGGGACCGGCTGGCAGACATTACTCGTGCACGGCTCGTTAAGCACCCCACCGGTGCTTAGCCGGTTTCAACAGATACAGCACCTGTAGCTACTCGTGTGCACCCTCCTTAAAATGGGCTTTCATTATTCTTTTCGGTAGCCTCCGGAACGTGCATGCTGCTTTCTGCTGTCTCATCCGCTGTCTCGGTGCATATCAGTTTTGTTTTTCTCACGTTTTCCCTAGGGTATCGTTTACGAAGTATTCCCCTCGATGCGCTGCACCCTCTATTTGATATTCTCTCTATGCGGTAAGAAGCTTAGTGTAGTGGCATGCCAGCGTGCTTTTTCTAAGGCATTTGAAAAAAAGCTCGGCTGGAAGTAATGCGATAGTCGAGCCTGCCTGTCTCTTTACTCATCGGGTGGCATAACTGTCGCCAAGCGTTTGAAGCCGCAGAATTAATGAATGAAGGATGACGACAACAGTGACCATGCTATGCGCACGTCCACGGTGTGAAAAATGTGGCGGCCACACTATTTGTGTTTTTATGGCTTTACTGCAATCGCGCTAAAAGATGGGTTGTCCCCTTCTAAAACCTCCTCCCCAGACCCTTTGTTCTTCTCGTCTCCTTTTCTACTTAGATTTGCGCACCCTGTAATATATAAAAGGTGTCCCAATTAAATTTAGCTGAGGCTTTAAATTATGCCGCAGCACTGATGACGCAACCAAGTGAATGTTCCTGGCTGTTGTATGGAGCAAGTCACACAATTTTTGTGCTGTGCTTAATTGCATAATTAGTCGAGATTAGCTGACCAACCTCCCAATCAAAGAACACAGGAGAAAAATTTCAAAGAAAAACTTGTATAGCTGTCCGCAAAACGTTCGATTGAAGAGTTTCTATCCGTCCATCTATTACGCATTAGCTTTTTTTCGCACACTGGAGATTCCCGCGAAATAAAAAAAAAGATCACCTGACATGTCTCCAGGGCAGCGACGCGGCAGCTGGTTGGGGGATGTACACCATCGTTACGCTTCCCTCGCGGCGGCATACGATAGCCATATATAAGCAGGCGCAGCCCTTATCACTTGCGCCGCAGGCGCATGTGGACCAAGCGATGCCAGTGATTTGCACGTAGCCCGAGAAGGATGTATTCTGCAAGGCCTACACTCACAACTTGTTTTGAAAAGTTCACACCGTACTGCTGATATTAAGAGAGTGACAACATTTAAACCCTTTGATCACAATTAAGATGCAAGTTTCAGCTTTAAAAAATGACTTGAAAGAATATGCGTATGCATGACCTTTCTACTGCAATTGCTGTCTTTGCGAAGAATGATGGCGAAAACACTTACTGCGCGCTCCACAGACAACTTGTGGTCCGAGAAGCACCTTTTTATTGTGCAAGTATTGAACCGTGAAGATATTTTATTACAACTAATGATGTCGTGTGCTACCTAAGGCAGAATGTGCTTCATGTGGACGTAACGAAACATTGGTGGTATTCCAGTAGCTGGTTTCTCCATGTCAACCAATAAGTATACTTTCCAAGGCCTACATTCTCAGGTTCTTTTCTTATTAGCTTGGCCTTTCTATTACACTTTTTTGTTAAGCTAGGATTTTTACCCTGCTATAAAAAAACGAACCCGATAACAAAGGCATCTTTCCGAGGCGTCTTTTTCGTTAGGCTGGAAAGAGACCTTCAAGACCTTCGATAAACACCAGCAAGCCATTGTCGACATAAATATACTGCTAAAGTCATGCAAGATCTTCCGACAAAACGCAGCAGGAAGTTGAACACCAGCAGCTTCCTTTGGCGCGGGGAATCAATGAAATCAATTCACTGTTTTCTTCTCCCACAAATCTAATATGCACGTGCTCTGGTATATAAGAAGCTCTCTGCCTCTGTGTCCCCGTCCTGCACGCAAGATTGGCTGCATTCACTCAGTCCTGATCCCGTGTGTCGCGGGAACATGCAAAACCTTGTCACCCACACAGTCCCCCCCTCCCCTTCTCTCGATTCCCACCCCTCCTTCGTCCAGAAAGCACTCTCGAATCGAAGTGCCTCGGTTCTTTTCGGTACGACGCTGCATCGACCAGGAGGTGCTCCCGCACGCGGCATATATGAGATGTGGACGTCTGAGCCCCTAATCTCGTATAGCACCTCTGTCCCACGCAGATAAAAGGATGCGACGAAATGGAAATACAGCCAGTGGACAAAGGAGCAACTAGACTAGATGCGCAGGGACAGAAATAGGAGAGACCTGTCGTCAACAGAGAGCATGTCACACACTAGACCCCGCGGTGTAATCAGAACCTTGAAGGAAGCCGTCCTCGCAAGAACTGAAAGCGAAGCGTGACAGCAGCAGTTTTGCGCGCAATTTGTAGCTCCGATATGCACTGCGAGAGCATGTATTTGTGTCCGTAATTGTTTTTGGTGTCTCCCGCTTTTTTTCTGCATCTTCTGTCCGTGGTTCTCATGTGTAGGTGCCAGAAATAGGGCCCGCTATGAAAACTAACTAGTCAGATTAGGCATGGTTGCGTGTTTTTGGTATATAGCGATAAACCCCGCCCGAGGCGGTTTTTTCTGAACAGGTTGAAACTCAAAACCGCCGTATTGGAGCCGTCCTTGAAAAAAAAGAAAGAAGTTCATGGGAAGAAATCTACCTTACTTTTTTTCTCGTTGGCGCGGAACACAGGCTCATTGTCCTTAGGGTCGTTCCTTTCAATCGAAGCCACATTCCTTCTCCCGTTATTTTCTGAAATCTTTACCTGCATGACGCTTTTCCAGTATTTCGGCCAGGCATAAGCGGCTGCATTTTTATGGAGGCAAAACGCTAAGGCGCCCTTGTGCTGGTGCGATGTCAGTGCACGTTAAAGATCCCCAGGTGGTCGAAATTATTCCGGAGCCTTCCACTACGGTACGTGTTTCTTCCTTTCTTCTTTCACTTCCTCTTTTATTTCTTTCCTTACGGCGCGGTTCAGGTGTCCGCCGATATGTGAGACAGACACTGCGCCATTTCCTTTCCCCGAATACCAATTATTATTATTTCTTTATTATTATTATTATTATTATTATTATTATTATTATTATTATTATTATTATTATTATTATTATTATTATTATTATTATTACTATTATTATTATTATTATTATTATTATTATTATTATTATTATTATTATTATTATTATTATTATTATTATTATTATTATTATTATTATTATTATTATTATTATTATTATTATTATTATTATTATTATTATTATTTCCCGCAGCAAGGAAGAAAAAAGGGCAGGGGGTACCCAGGACAGACTCCCCACGCAAAGCCCTCTAACATTTTCGCTTCAGCACAGCCAGCTGAGGACAGGAAGCGAGCCCTTCCTCCTCGTTCAGTGTTTTCTTCCTTTATTTGATGGCAAAAAGGCCAGCCCCAGAAAGCCCTACTTCATTTTGTGACCGTTCCAGGCCAGAGGAGAGTGTGGCGCCCTTCAGCTTAGGCAGAAAACAGAAAATCGTGGAGGGCTATGTTCAAGAATTTGATGATCTTGAAGTTTTAGGTAAAGGTCGGAACAAGCACCTTGTGTGCAAGGGCTGCCTACTAATTATCTCCGAGGACACTCCTCACATCAGCAGTCGTGTCAGCGAGCATGTAAAATCTGCTCGACAACTGCGACCGAAGAAGCCGCGGGCAGAGCAAGGTATGTACGATTCATGTAAAATATCCTGCATTCGCTACCTCTTACGGGGGACGCAGCTCTTAAAATACGAAAAATCGCGAAAAACTGCCAAACGCCCAACCGAAGGTCGAGTGGTACGGCGCCTAGACGTTCGACCGTGCCTTATGATTATCGTTCGCTGCGTCAGCTAGCGTCGCTTGTCTCATTTCGGGCTGATACGAAGCCGTAAAATTTTTCGGCGGCAGCACTTTCTGTAAAATGTTCAGAATACCCGATATTCTGATCACTCTTCCCAGACACTACGAATGATACGAAAGCGCGAACCGTGACCGCTCCCTCGAGCACTAAGCGCTGCCCGCACTGCGATTGCCAGTCACGATGTACGCCCGGTGAGAAGCGAGTTGTCGCCGCGCGGCAGTACAGAACTCCGGTCCGCCGTAAACAGATCTGCGTGAATGCATTCATCATGCTACTGCAAGATACATTAGTATCTTCTATGCATTTTAGATTTCTATCCATCTAATTAGAGCAATGAAATCCCTGCATTCCGGGGAAGTCCTTGTCTGCCACATGTACTCAGTCATGGTTCGTCGAAGTCCACCCACACTAGTCAATGACTTTCTGAACGGCAAGCGTTTCGTGCGAAGACGGCCATAGTCTTAGACACGATGAGCTCTGACCTCCGAGAGAAATGTGCGCGCAGCTTTCACCAACACTCGCCTGAGATTCAGACAAAGTGGGATGCGCCTGTAAACATGAACACTGAGGCGAGTTCTCTATTCTCGAGAAATGACATCTGGCATTAAGTGCACTTTATGGACCCGCTCAGGAAGCTGGAACTAATGACAGCAGAAGAAGACTTCGGTGGACTTATTTCGCCTATAGCGAGCTTCACGTTCACTCCATAAAGCTCAATCTGCTGCAGTTTTAGTTGGAACTTCTGGAGAATGCACAGAAAAAAATGGCTGGCTTGAAAAAAATTTTTCTTGTTTTTCTTGCCATCCCCGTGTCAAGCGCAAATGTAGAATGTGTGTTTTCTGGCCTGCGTTTCCAGAGCCACAGGAGGGTGCTCCGATAGCTGAAAAATCCCGCACAATGTAGGTGTCTTTCCTTCTCATTAGGTTTAAGGATTTATTCCATGCTCCCGAAAGCGTCGAATTTCGGTTCTTACTTTCACTCGCCGGTGCCGAGACCCGCCACTTTTTGAGGATGTGAACTTGAGATTAACTCTTAAGAATAATAATTTTCAGACTTTCCAATGAACTGGTATGAATCGAATGATATGCATCGAAAATGATATGCATAAAAAAAGGCCCTCTCTTTTTCTCATTTGATCGAAGAGCTTGTCTGGACTTCAGTTTTAACTGAAAATTTGTTGCTTACAGTTTTTTTTAAACTCTTAGGTATGTTTTTTTTATTATTCTCCGCACCACAAAACGAAACAGCATCGGAATGAAAGCAGATATTTTCTTTTAGAATTCAGCGCAACATCCATGAAATATACCCCCTTTAAATTACTTTAAATTCATTAGATTCGCTACATACAATTCCTAAAGTAAATTAAAGTTCCCAGCTTAACCTACTCGACAATCTAATTTAATTTACCTAACAAATTTTGGCATCAAAGCCTGCAGCTGAAAAAAAATATGGTCCGGAGTAATCCATGTGGAAGAGGTCATACTGTATTTCGAGGAAAGGACGTCGTCATGATGGTCGCACATAGCAAATATGTTCCCGACGCAAATACGCATGCTGTGGAGACACAAACGCCAACTTCGCAGCCCGTTCTTGAGCGGAGCTCTTAGGCCGGAAGTTTCGAAGCAAGCTTTCCCAATTATCTGAAGACTGTCTCGGCGCCTTTTATTCGTTTCATTTGTGGAAACTTTGGAGGACTAAGCACGTTGTACGTTTAAGCGCTGCGCCGTGGACCGTAACCTCAATGCAATTCCGCTAGAGTGGCGACCATGCTCGTGCCATTTAGAATCTTCACGAGATATTCTGAGGAAGATGGTTCCGTATTCTTTGTGATATCCTAACGAGATGATTTGGGCACGCTTGTGCCAGATAGTGCGTCGGGTTGGTGGCGCGTAGAAAGCTAGGCAGACAGCTAGCTGGCTAGTGCGCGCAGTCTCGCCGCATGCATTCCTAAGTATGGCAGGTGGACCGTGCATGTCTCCTGAGATTACGCTCGCAGCTGGCGATGAAGCAGTCTCTGTAGGGAGCTGCAGTTGGCAGTAATTAATGTCTTAGTGTAAATACCCTCAGACTGGACGCGCCAAAGACGTATGAAAAGAACGCTTTCGAACGGGTGTAAAAGCTTTATTCAGAAGAGTAGTGCAGTATAATGTGTTAACAAATATGTGAAAATTGAATTAGTCACGCGATCTGTATATCTTGTACGCGTATTTTTTTTGTGGGAAATTGAGTTTCTCGAGGAAGCATGCCTCTTTTTCTATGCTATATGATTTTTCTTAGCTATGGTTGAACGTGAGTTGGTGTTAAGCTTGATGTTGATTACTGCGAACACAAAGCAAAAGGAAGAATAAGAAGTGAGAACATTGCGTATTGTTCCTGGATTATAATGGGCTGACATAAAAGGAAAATGTGGCCGAGAATAAAGAGAAAGGAAAAAATGAGTCCAATGCGGGAGTGGATCGAACTGGCTGTCAGCTGTAAACTCTACAATATCTCTGGGGCACACTGCAGCACAGTGCTAAAGCGAGGTGCTCAACGCTGTTTACGGAGCCTCTCTCAAGAGCACGCCGCAGAAGAAAACCCGGTGCCAGGCCGCTGGAGACTTGTACCCGTTTTTAGCCGTGGGTGTCTGGCGGTTGGTTTTGAACCAACCACCTCCCGGAGCCAAGCTGGTCACCCAAACTACCGGGCTATAGCTGAAAGCGGTTGAATCAGAAACGCAGATTTCATGATGCCGTTTCTTCGCCGTAACACGGCTATAGAATGCAGGAAAAACAAAATTTTTATTCCTTGAGACCGAGCCTTTTTAACTATGCTCTGTTGGCTATGCCAAGTTAACAACGATTTTGAATAATATTGCTCGCGAAATTACTCACCACTTCATGTTTCAGATTTCTGCAGGTTCCTCGGTGCAGGCGTTACAAGACTGCAGAGTCGGCCTTAATATGCAGCACTGAAATTGACTGCATGGCGCAACTGGCATTCGAAACCAGGAGCGATTTAGATGGCGCCTCTGCCGTCGAGCCGTCGAAAAATGTCCATTTTTCCGCTTTAAACGCCGTGACTTCAAATTTTGTATGCGTTGTCACCGTAAACACCTAATCAAGTACATCCTATTTTAGGAGCTAAACGTCTCTTGCTTGCTTTTTATTTCTAGTACGACGATATATTATGATTTGCGCTCTAACCAGTGGCTGCACCGTATCGGTATTCCATGCAGTTAACGCATCTTGGTATCGTGACTACGCTCGCCACAGCTGAAATTGTTGGTGCGTCCCAGTTTACGTGAATGTCCCTGACGGGATCTTTAAGGGTTCAATAAATGATGATGATGATGATGAAAGGCACCAGAGTGAACTGTATTAACGTGGTCGCGTAGGTATAAGTATGCAGGGAAGTTATAGTTAGCAGGAAATTAAGGAACACTGATTATAAATTGAAACATTTTCTACAGGGCATAGCAGCACGAGCACAGAGCGCAGAAAGACACGAAGACAAGCGCTAACTTTGCTTTCACTTATCTGCGTTTGTTCATCTTAGTGTTTTTCCGTACTCTGTCCTCGGGCTCCTACGCTCTGCTGAAGATATTGCGAAACCAGGTAGCTCGACAGCTTGCCCTGTAAGAAATTAGGCTGGTCTCTTTACTAGGACTACCCCCTCATGTGGTTACTTTTGCTGGAAGATCATGTTTTAGCAACTACAGCAAAGATAAAAGGATGAGATACACGTTTCGCCCCTCTAGCCGCACGTAAAGTGAAACTGCGTTGACGTCAGGGATTATTATCTGTGGATCTCTGAGGTTCGGATACAGTGCCAATCGCTTCCAAATAGTGATAGCGGAGTCCTCTTCGGTCCTGGCGTCACCAATTATGATGAAATGGTGGAACTAAATCTACGTTATACACCTGATTTTCTCAACAGTAATGCGTCATTTTCAGCTGAATAAACATTAACATAGCCCCAAAGAATACAATCCTACTAATAACAAAAAATTCCTACAGATATACTTAGAATAGATATACTTAGATATACTTTGAATTCATGCTCCCGGTCCCCAACGCACTATTACAACTAAGTACATGGATGCATAGCTGGCACGTATTGCATCTCGCTTTCGTCAAAATCGTGTTCTGAAATTTCGCTAAAGTGAACTTAATATATTATGCTTTTGGGGCGACGGTCCGCGTTTGCTATTGTTAATCACATGCTGCCAAACCATGCGTAGTGCTGGACGAAATGACGGTTTCAATACAATATATAACTTGGCATGGGAGAAAGAGCATGGAGACCTTTACACCTACCTGCGAGCCTATCAGAAGAAGCTGGAATGCAATTTACCGAAGTAGGCCCCTGGGCCTCTGCTGCGGGTCATGACTAGATAATAAAGAGGTAATTGAAAAAGGAAAGAACGCACACATTCCGCATTCCCCATTTGCAAATATCGACCGTCCTTGAAAACTTCTCGGCACTGTCTGTTGAGCCACTGTTAAAGGCGTTCCGCTTCAATTCAAACTCTTTTTAGTTTCGGTAGATGCATATATGTTTCTCCTGCTCAATTTACAATGCTGAAAAACAGAAGAGGGACCCATGCTGTCCTTCTAATGTATAGAGCATTTTTTTCTGTCGTCATAACAAGCCTGATCAGATCGCAAATATTTCCATGCTTAATACGTAATGTCTGGCTAGTTGGTGGTGCATACTTAAGACTACAGCGCAATATAAACGCGTACAAGACAAGAAAAGTACGGAAGCAGAGGTCCTGACTCACAACCAATTTTTTTTAATGAGCTGAGCTTTCAAAATATATAGGAAAGCAGTGGCAGTGGTAATCAGGTGCAGTTAACGTCACATGGTGAAAAAAGCGATAAAACATTTACCAAGTGATATTGCTAAAGGGCGATGAAATCCTATAAAAGGAATGGTACCAAACACAAGTAAGCGCTTTTTTCCGCGTAGCGTTGTGAGCTGTATAATACACCCAAATACCGCCAAAACGTGCTAACTAGCAGGCTGTTAAACAAATATTGAATAATTAGCTTTTTAACTATATCCGTTAGGCTCCTTAATTATTGAAAGGCGTATAGCCCACCGTAAGGAACATCCATATCATCATCATCATGTCTCCAATTAACTCTGTGCTTTTCCAGCTGCGCCAAGTGTATCCCTGCCAACATCTTAATCTCATCTGCCCAGCTAACTTTCTGCCGCCCCCTGCGACGCTCACCTTCGCTTGGAATCCACTCTGTTACCCTTAAGGACAAGTGGTTTTCTTGACTTCGCTTCATATGCCCTGCCCAAGCATATCTTTTCCTCTTGATTTCGACTAAGATGTCATTAACCTTCGTTTCTTCCGTCACCCACTTCGGGCGATTTTGGTCTCCGAACGTTGTAGCTATAATTTTTATTTCAATCGCTTGCTGCGTTCTGCGTAAGCTGAATTCTTTTCGTTAGCCACCACGTTTCTGCCCCATAGGTGGGTGCCGGTAAAATACAGCTGTTGCACACTTTTCTCTTGAGGGATAATGGTAACCTGCTATTCATGATCTGATAGAACCTGCCATATGCGTTCTACCCCATTCTTATCCTTCTGATTATTTCGCTATCATGATTCGGATCAGCAGCCACTCTCTGCCCTAAGTAGACGTGTTCCCTTACCACTTTCAACATCTCGCCACCAATAGTTAACAGTTGTTTCCTTGCTATACTGTTTAACATTGCTTTGGTTTTCTATATGTTAAATTTTAGACGCGATAACCATCGGCGCTGAGCCCCGACAAATTTGTACTATTAGGACGAGTTGCGTGCCCTGGAGAGGTTGCTTCACTTGCAGGTTTCTCAAAAAAGGATGTATTAAGGCGCGATGTAGCCAAAATTTGTTGGGCGACAGCGCCGAGGGTAACCCCATTTTCGAAGTTCTAAAAACTGATATCGATATTATTTACGGTAGGCTACACGCCTCTGAATAATTAAGGAGCCGGAGCTGGTTAGCTTGTTTTGCTAGCTTGTTTTTTGCCTTTCCATGTCATTTCCTGTTGCTTATGATCTTTTTGCGCTTTGGTAAAATTTTTCAATTTGTGATCTCTTTCCGTAATCCACTCCTCCTTGGGCCTCACGGCCTGCAGCATGTAATAAATAAATAAATAAATAAATAAATAAATAAATAAATAAATAAATAAATAAATAAATAAATAAATAAATAAATAAATAAATAAATAAATAAATAAATAAATAAATAAATAAATAAATAAATAAATAAATAAATAAATAAATAAATAAATAAATAAATAAATAAATAAAATAATGGTTCAAAAATTAGCAATTCAATATTGGTTAACCAGCCTGCTAAGAAGCACGCCTTAGCTGTACTCTGATGTAACACACCACTGACAATGTTATGCGCAAAAAAGCGCACTCCCATCTCAAAATGCTATTTTTAACAATTTTGTAAAGACTTACGTCAAACATCTGTATTACGCCTTACGCCACATAGTGTAGAGAACCATAAAATCGATAAAGACCTATTACAAGGAGACAAGGGTAAAAAAAACGATAAAATTTGGCAAAAAGAACAACAGAAAAATTGCTCCGAATGAATATCACAAGGTGCGGCTAAAAACTGCAGTGATCTTAACAATAAAAATTATAAAACAGTGACATTTAATGAAACAGGCATGTGTCGCCTACATCAAAAAAATTTAACAACGTTGTTATTGGCACCTGGAAAGAAAACCAGCTCACGCATCCACGGCACGATTATTTGACCTTTTTCCCCGTCCCTTCAATCAATCATTCAAGTTGTCATTCCCTTTCAGAAACAATAGCTCTTTTTTGCTCAAACATGTGGAAAGCTTGCTGACACATCGATAAAGGAATATTGAAATGGCATTAGCTTCTATTATCCCCTTTTGCAGGTGCGTCATCACTTGCCCAGAAGAGTTCTTCCGAAGGCAGAATTGCAGTAATTTCCCTTGCTACAGTGTTTGCCTAATTCTTCTTGGTTTGCATCCTAAACATTTCTTTTCTGCTCTTGTTGTCGTGTGTCAGACACCTCGCGATTAGGTGATATAGATATTGATGCATGACAAGGGTATTGAATAAACAACTTCTTTTTTGTTTCACACTTTACAAGACACGGACTGTGTCTCGTCACGCAGTCTTGTTCAGTAGGTGTCCCGGAATTAACCCTTTTACACAGTTGGTGCAATTTCTTTAGGGCCGAAAAGACATCAATCGCTGCGGTATTCCCTATTCTTCAGGTTGTGTGATACAGCAGACAGGTAGGGTACCACGACACCTTCCTTCCACAGCCTCCTTCACTGGATCCTTTTCTTGGCTTCCTAAGCATGATTTCCACTACAGCAATTAGCAGATGTGCTGAGTAATCAGTTTCCATAAGACGATGCGCTAGCCTCCGTAGAATGTCTTCCCGTCACTGCTGATGATTGTTCAAGAGCGTTCATGAAGAAAGACTTAATAATGGATCTTATCACTGAGTTCGAATGTGCCGAAGCATACAGAAACACTGGCTTGCTACCTTTGGCTCGCAGGCCTAACACACGTCTTCTGCGCGGAAGTATAGACCCAAGTCACGGATTATAAAGTGGTCGCTAACCGGAGATTCGTGCGTTACTGTCAACGGTCTTAGGCAGTAAGTGAGCGTTGTTACAACGTCGGCCACTCTTCTCTCAAAACACCCTTCGTCGCTGTTAAGGATCAGCAGAAAATCGTCTACAACCCTAACACGCTCTCTATTCTAAACTCGGCACAAGGATTCCGTAGCAACGGTCTCGGCCAGAAAAGTATATATCGCTCATGATCGGCGTCAAGCACGAACCAATGCAGATGCCATATCTTTGCGAGGCGGCATTTCCTTCCAACTGCGCAAGGTGGAGTTCAAGCAAATTGAAAGCAACTCTAAAAAGCTGTTCTCTGCCACACGAGACGCATTTTGAAACTAAGTCTCTCCATTGGCCTCGATACAATCTCAGACACTGCTCAATAGGTTGTCATCCGAGATCGAACAATGCGTCTTTTAAGTACGCATAAAAGTCTAAAAATATCTCGCCGTGCTTGCCTTCGCTTGTCTTTCGAAGCGCTTGTCATCCCAAAGACAAGAGCATCGCCTTGTTGAAGCCGGTTACCCAGCACATCTCCTTATTGCTCTACCAGAAAGCACGATCAGAAAGCAAAGAAAAAGATCCAGTGCAAGTGTCTGCAAGGCGGATTTAATGTGGTGGCGAAGGCTGGGCCGAAAAGTGGTTTAGCGCGACTGCAGCACAACCAGAGGATGGGGGGCAAAACACTCATATAAAGAAATGATAAAGCTACAAAATTGGAATGTAATCTGCCAATAGAAAAGAAAAAATATATTAGCACCTTGTTTTATGAAAGAGGTAAGTCATTTTATTAAAACCTGGCAAATTTTGTATTTTTGCAACACTCTTGACCTGCCCCCTATTCATGAGTGTGCGGTGCATTAAAGCGCGTCTTTGCAGGCCTTGTTTCGATACCCGGCTAACCCGGCCACAGTGGCGGGAGCTCACGAAGCGATTTCTTATCGCCAGCTGTCTGCGATGGCGCGCCTGGTAAAGCGTATAAATTTAGCTCGCCGGTCTCAAAATGCTCCTTTTGCGAAGTTTTCGTCGTCCTTGCACGTCGCTTCTTTGTCACCGTTCGGTAAGATTTGCACCCCGCTGCACCGCTGCGGCAGTTTTCTCGGTTTTGTCGTTTCCTTCGGCGTGCGGCCAGTGCGAAGTCTTTTTCCGTCTTTGCACGCTTCGCGCTCTTCTTTTGAAGCGCTTAGCGCTTCATTTCAAGATGAGCTTGCGGCATGTGAAGAAACGACGCTCCGTGGTACACCAACACTGCGAGAGCGTGGATAGTACCATTGGTGTCACGCTACACCGATTCCCGCTGGACTTTCACAGGTGTGTCGTCTGCTCTAGGTATGCGCGATAGCTTCGATATGGTTTCGCCGGGCTGTTCGCTCGTGTTTCATAGCTGTAACCCATTCGTGCGTACTTGGCTTCATGTTTTCGGGGATATTTATGTACTACACTGCAGGGCACACACTTTCAGTGCTGAGGTGTGCGAATGTCCTTGCCCCGCGAATGTCCTTGCACTTCACTGTACGCTGTACTTCATGTGTACTTTTGTTGACGTAAAATTACTTCAAATTGATCTGGCTAACGACTAGAAGTACTCTGGAGATAGTACGCCGGCTCAATGTATGGTATTTGCTCCTACGTTGAGCACGTTTGAGGGTGCTAAAGCTGGCTTTAACATTGCCTTGCAGATGTAAACGCACCTGCTATATTCTTTCAGCTGAAGAAATTAAATGTGAAGAATAATCCCAGTGTGCTCTATGGTCTGTGTTGATGCGCCTACTTATGTCATGTTATGTTTGCTTCAATTGAAGCTGTCGTAGCATTGTTTTCTATACTTTTCAATTTCCTAACTGACAACGTTCGTGCAACTTCAGGGCTTTTTCCTTTCTGCACTGTGACTATTGAGATGATTAGCCAACTTAAACAATACTGCTTGTGCTGCCTGTGACATGTATTTTTTGTTTGTGTGCCAAGGGTGTGCTTTGTGACTGTATTTGTTTGGTTGCTGCAATAAACAATGAATATGAAACTATGAAAACCATACTTGCCGTACACTCTATTGCGAACTGTGCACTTGAGCCAGTGCTTTGTGCATCATACCTTGCATCATACCGTGCTGTACTCAAAAGCTCTCAAAAGTACTAGCACCAGTATTTGCACTACGACTCATGCATGCTTCGCCAGTGTCTGGAAGTGTTGCTGCCTTTCTATGCTGCCCCTCCTTTACCAGTCACTTTCATTGCGTTCCCAATTGCACATTAACAAGGCCATAACTAGCAGGAACTCGAGCACATTTGACTGGCAAAGGTTGGGGCGCGCTGAAAGGCAGCAACCATCGAGAGGTACGGGCTCGAAAACGCAGATTCTACAGAAAGACCGCTTTATAATTCGCGCCAAAAGCATACGTATGCGTGACGTCATTCTACGTCACGTTTGCGTAGTTTGCCCCTCAAAATCCAGGGGGCGCTGGAGTGCCCACGAGCCGCCATTTTTTGGACCAATGGGCGTCTATGGAGCCTTCGCTACCAGTGTACATCTACCTTGGTGTCTGTCGAAGGCATGTCTCGGTGATACCCTGCCTTCATGCTGTATCATGCAACCTGAAGAAATAAGGCAATACAGCAGGAATTCATGTTGTCTTTTCAACTGAAATGAAATTGCACCAGTTGTGTAAAATGATTATATCCGGCACCCCTAGAGAACCAGACTACATGACGAGACATCGCCCGCGTCTTGTAAGCTAAGAAAAAAAATGTTGTTTATTCAATCCCCTTGTCATGCGGCATAGTCCAAACAGGTAGGTGTCTGAACGCAAGACAAAAAGAGCACCCAAGAATCTTGAGGATGCAAACTCAGGTAAATCAGGCACTGTAACGAGTGCAATGATTCCAACCCCGACTTTGGAAAAACAACTGTTCTGCGCAAGTGTCGGCAGAGCAGCACAAGAGCATAGATGCTCATGCCATTTCCAAAGTTCCTGATCGATGTGTCAGCAAGGCTTCCGTGCCTCTGAGCCAAAAAAGGGTACCTGTTTCTGAATGACAATGGCAACTTGAAAAATCGGAGGGATGGGGGGAGGGCGAAATAATCCCAGCATGATTGCGCGAGCTGGTTTTCTTTCCTTGTATTGTCACGAGCCTGGTGCCGATAAGAACAATGTTAAAATTTTAGATGTCGACCACACCTTCCTGATAAATTGAAATTACTGCTTTATCCTTTTGTATCATTAAGGTCAATTCAGCTTTTAACCGTACCTTGTGATATTCATTCGGCGTATAATTTTTCTACAATTATATCTCTCAAATGTTTATTAATTTTACCGTTGTCCTGACCTTAAAGGCCTTTTATCAATTTTATGGTTCTTTAAACCTGTTGACGTTACCTGTTGTATAGTCATCCAGCGTAAATTGTTATTTTTTTCTACCCTCTCTTTTGAGATTTCATCGCCTTTAACCATGATCATCTTATATGTCTTTTATCGCTTTTAAGGCCCTTTACACCATGTCACGTAAGCTGCATCCACACCGCGCTCATCAAAATATTAAGGTTTTAGGCTGTAAGTCATTGGTCTGGTAAATATCAGAAATAGAGCACTCATTTGGAAGATTCATCAAGCTTATTTAATTAATTCTATCGAATATGTTCAAAATTGCGCCGCCACGTTCATTCATGCATTGTATTCTTACCACGTCAGTGTTTCCACTTTGAAAACAGGTTCCGGTTTATCGCCCTCATCACTCCGTCGTCGCACTTCATGCCTATCTTTATTTCACAAATTTTTGACAGCTCCATGTGCACTGCACCTTATATTCTTCCCCTAGCACGCATATCACCCCGCACCAGTTATTAGCTACAGGTTGCCTGTGCGCTCTTACGGAAAGTAGCTTATTCAAATTACTTTTTTCCTCACACAACTGCAGATTGGAACCGCCTTCCAAGCGGTATTGCTGAATTCGCATGCTCATCTAAGTTCATTCGGAATTTAAAAAAAATGTACTGTAAAAGCAATGTTAACACAGTACTCCCCACCCCTCATGTAATGCCCCTTTCCTGGGGCCTTTAAAGCAGTAAAATGAAAAATACAGCAAAATTACCACTTTCACTGCATTCTTATATATTGCGTACGTTGTGCTCAATAAAAATAACAGTTTTCGTTCAGCGTCTGTGTTTTCGTCCTTTTCTTGTCCTGTCCTTGTTGCTACTGCGCTGTAGCCTGAAGCAAACCTTCCATGCGGAAGCACAAAAAAAAGACAAAAAGACAGGGATGGCCAGCGTACCAGAGATAGAACACGATGATGTTTATAATAATAATAATAATAATAATAATAATAATAATAATAATAATAATAATAATAATAATAATAATAATTGGTTTTGGGGGAAAGGAAATGGCGCAGTATCTGTCTCATATATCGCTGGACACCTGAACCGCGCCATAAGGGAAGGGATAAAGGAGGGAGTGAAAGAAGGAAAGAAAGAGGTGAACGTAGTGGAGGGCTCCCGATATCGTAAGGGTGCCGCTCGCTACAGCGTTCGTGCCCGCTTAGTGCGAGCCTAAAAAGCATATCTTTCCGGCGTAATAGTGCTACTGATTTCCAGAAATAGCCAGAGATGGCGGAATGCTGCGAGACCTATAAAACGTTGTTTGGCGTTGTTCGTGCTGACAAACTCCCGAACTACCTCTCGCCATCCTGTGTGCGCTCTCTTACCGTCCCAGAGCCTGCACCGTACTTTATTGCAGGGGCTTCACTTAGCGGACCAGGAGCGCATGCATTGTTGGCCTGGGGGTAAAAATATATAACTCTCAGAAAGCGCCACGAACTGAGGCCACGGCAGTCCGGACAGCCCCCATAAATAAATGATGAGACCTACCGTCTGGCCGAGACAACGTATGCACGTACCCAACTTGCTATACTTAGTGGGGCGTCTGCCATCACCGTGCAAACAGTCCGGCGGGCGTCTGGGGCCCGGCATATGGTTACTTAAAGCATACGCGGTGGACACAGCCTTGACATGGACACTGTTGTCCTGTATTGCTGCGATATATCATAGACTCACAGCAGAGAACGAAAACTCGAGCATATATAGTTGTGTCCTTAGGGAAAAAACATGGCATCCAAGGATGCTTTGCGGCCTCTCTCTGCGCACGACGGCAATGATTCGCGTGTCGCGGCTAAGTCAAAGCAACAACATGGCGCACATGCAACACTCATTCTACCAGCATCTTAGTTCTGGCTGCAGCGCTAAGTCTTTCCTTCCTCTGCGGGTACTTGATAACAGGGGAATTCACGCCCGCTATCCATTACAAACCCCCGCACTCTCAGCTAATTTTTCTTAAAATTTTGTTCAGAGCAAGCAAGTTTCAATGATAGTTTTCTTTAAAATTAGGCAACTTGAAGCCATTAGCTGTTTTGTTTTTGCTTACACCGTAAGCTGGTAATGGAAAGATGATGATGATGATGACATCAGGCTAGTGGGACATACCCGCGGCGGGAGGTTGGCCAGGGTGCATTGCTGATACAGCCGCAATCATGGGCAAGGAGTGGAGTAATTGGATAATTTGGTGTCCTAGACTCGCATTTGAATTAAAAATGAAGGTAAAAAAGTCGGAAATGAAAGAACAGTAAATTCTCATTCTAGCATAGGAATCTACCTGACTCAATTATATATTATTTAATATAATCGCAAACTGGTTTCAAGGCATATCCCTTGGCGCTTGTATCGAAGGAGAGGAGAATCGAAATAGATAGAGGAAGCCCCAGGCGAGCGAGGAGGATCTCAAAGTAAATCCTAGAGAGAGCAGCGAACCGCCGGGAAAACATGAAAAGGTGATCTGTGGACTCAATTTCACCGCACCACTCACAGAGATTGGTTAGAGATGACCCCGATTGACATAAATAGAGATTTAGTCGTGGTATTCTGCAGCGCAGGAGGGTCATGGACACCTCACATAGCCCTGAACTGCACATCCGTGCGCTCCAAGGAAATGTTCGTTGCTGAAAACCCGCTGCAGCAAGCAGAGGCTCATGGCCCAAGTAGTGGAGACGCTGGAATCACTGAAAACGTGCTATGGTCAAGTAGACAGTGTTTGGGACGAACGAGACAATAATTCCACCAAGAGCGGACTTTGCTTAATAGTCAGCCCTCTCATTAAAAGCTATGCCACAGTGCCCAGCCACACAGTAAAAGCATACTTCTGCAATAGAGGGTGGAATAAAATAATGAAGGGAACGGCTTAGAGGAATATCCCTCGACATTTCGAGCGCTGTCAAAACGGAAGGCTGTCTCAAAGTATAATAACCTGAGAGATACTACAAGAAACCTTTGTTAAGGCCAACTTAATGGCCAGAAACTCAGCGACAGAAGTAGGGGTCTTGTCAGGAGCCCGAATGAATAACTACAATCAAAAGCGCTTGAATAAATGCTAATGGTTGCTTTCCTATTTTTCTGGGAGGTGTCTGTAAAACGGCAATATGGTTAAGAAAAATATGGTTGGCAAAAGATGATGGCCAAATTGAAAAGTTGGAGAGTTCATGCACTTATTGAAAGATTCCGAAGGTTCTGAGCTAGACGACACAAGTGACGCAGAAATTGATGGAAAGTCATTTATTTAATTAACCTCATCTTCACTCATTTCATACCCTTTATGCCCTGAAGCAATAATCATCGCATAAAAAAATCGATGGGGGAGGCGTTGAACTCGCCTTTCCTCTTGAAAAAGAAAATACTACTTTTGTTGACAAATTTCGCTTGCTTAAGTTTTTTTTTACGTATTTCTCAGTTCATCTGTTTTTTAGTGGCAGTGTGACTAACCAATGAGCGTAATTTTTTAACCCTCAACGCTATTGTTGTTGTCCAAGGAACAGCAACAACTCCAGTTCCGAGCACAGATCTAGATCGGTCGCCTTTGGTATTTGTCTAGTGCCACGCTGGTCTTTCAAAAAATGAACATGCTTATTAAGCAGTTCCTCTAGGCACTGGCACAGAATAATCAGATACGGAATCCTACTGCGTTTCTACTGATTCAAATGCATTAGAAAAAAAACTTTGACGAAGCTGTAAATCGCGCTCAGGAAATTCTGGGAGAAAAAAGTGATTTTTCTGCGGCGAGCAAAAATCTTTATTCGGCGTTTCCTTAATTCTGCATCATGCGTAACGAAAAACGTACCTTGGAACTAATTGTGTCACAGCATCTCACTTAGGCGTCGCTGCCTTAATTTTTGTGTTCCCTGAAAACTTCAGGTGTTTCAGAATGCAGTTTGCTCCGATGACAGCTTGGCGGTGATTTCAGCCGGCGTAGTGAACCACTTTGCTTTGTATTCGTAAAGGATTGGAAACTCTCCATCAGCATCCGTTTTGTAACTATAATGAGAGCAATTAATTTCCACTCCATCGGTCGAAAAGCTTTTCAAGTCTTTCTCTTGGACACTTACATTCTGGTCCCACACCCCTTCGTGTCTCTGCTGTCGCAGAGAGGAGAAATTCGTCCTAGGCCATGGTCGCAAGTAACGCGTGCTTCGACGCACGAGGCGGTGCGACGCGGCCACCAATGGGCAACGGCAGCTCTCCACGGACCTTCGTCACACTGTCAGCACTCGGCCTCCAGCAGCAGGCTCTAAACGCCAGCTCTGCTTACGCGGCAGTTTCACCAGATGCGAGGGCACCGGAGCCAGGCACAAAGCGCGGCGTGCGCAGATTAACGGCCTCCATTAGCGCCCGGATAGCAGGGATTTAAACGGAACCGTTTTCTGAGATAACTGGATTCTTTGAAAGTGCTCGCGCTTAAAGACCAGTGGCAGCCATCGAAGGCACCTACTTAACTGTAGCACTCACTCTTCTATCTAAACAGTACGCATGCTAGTGAAAGGAGATAAGGCTTGCGCCGAGCGAAGCGCTTGATTGGGGGCGAGTACCTGCTCACTAAAGCTAGCTCTACAATAGTTTAATGCCGTATTGGCCAAGCTTTAGCCACGACTTCTATGGTCATTTGGAGAAAACTTGACTTCAGCAAAGGCGCGAATATTTCAAGTGAATGTATTGCCGGTATCAAGCTTCTAAAATGTGCGCAGACCATCTGTGAGGCAGCAAGCAAGGATGTCGCGAAGCTTTGAGAAATATGTCATCAATTTGTAAACAGGAACATGACATCACCATGATGAAGATATTCCTCTCCAAAGTTCGGCTCACAGTCTTGACATCCTTTCCGATGGTTTTAATTTGCTCAGCATCGAAATTTATTGTACTTAAGTTTCACCATTTCAGAGGCAAAAAGATGCTTCAGAACAGTTTGCAGGCCACGGGGTAAGCCCTTTCGGAAAACCACTATACAAGAAATGCATCCAATCAAGAGTAACTCACAGCAATGGATTTTCTGTTTTTTGGTTTAAGATGCCTGAAAATTTCTAATAGCGACATTGAGGACAGCTTTATGCAAATATTGTTCCCAATACAAATTGATTCATTTTCTCCTTCGAGGTGTGTTGACGTCTGTCCGGGAGCAAAACACGCAGTTATGTCGGAAAAAAATTGCATTTAAAAATCATTCCGTCAGTCTATTCAGACTCTAGACGTCTTTACCGAACAGAATGTATTGCCGCTGTTTTGAACTGAATGGCGGTGCAGCGTAGCGTCTGGCATCCGCGCCCAAAATTCTTCGTCGATGCACGCAATTTATTTCACAAATCGGGTGGTGATGGCGAAAACTGTATTTCGTTTCTTGGTCTTTTCTACCTTTTAAAGCTACATTTTCGAGAGAAAGTTCTCTTTCTTCTTAGAACGTAGTAATGTATCAATCAAGGCCAACTTCAATTGATCATCGCTGCCCCTCTAAGATAAGTTTTTTACTTCTAATCATGCCATCTTGGCCTGATGGGCATTTAAGAAAACGCAAAAATAATGTGTTAGGCTAACCACAACACACTTACCTAGTCTGATCAGCAGACTATAGCGCTGCAAGACTAGTATTTACAGCAAATGCGACGCTACCTAAAAAAATAGTCCTTCTCTAGGTTGCGTTGTCACAACGCACTAGAGAACCTGGTGTTCTGTCGGAAACACAACAGAACATCAAGCCAGCTTAGCGTAGTTTTGAGCTTGGCGCGAAAAGTTAGGCACGGTCGCTCTCGTGTAAACCCTCCATCTCTCCGCACTCGAAGGGGCTGAGTGATCCGATTCTGATATCCGTCAGGATATATAAGTTTGTATTGCAGAGGTCTAGACGCAAATGCGTGTTTGCGATGTGGATAAGTATTAACGCTAGCCACTAGCCCTGTTCTCAACTTAAGATGTTAGCGTCACGACGCGTGATCATATCTTCACGAGAACCCTGGCGCAGAAAGAGGAAATAATTAGCACGAAATTGGTGTACTGGCACAGTTCGCCCACATGACTGTGCGATCGAAGGTGTACGTAGGAGAATGCTATAGAGGATAGAAATACTAGGTTTTAAGAGGGAAACGGGAAACAAAAGGAAAAGAAAAACTCGACATAACACCTTGGCAAATATGAGAGCTCCTGTTCAATGTACACAGGCGTGTCTTCATTCTGGCCGGGTGAAGGTATATCCCCGACATGACCCATCACCCGCAGAGACACCTGTCCCATCCAATAGCTGAGATGAGATCGACGAAAAACTCCACTACCATGCCACGTGCGTGTCCTACTGCAGCTACTACATGCCGCTGCCCACGATACATGGAAGTGAAACAGCGAAAATGAACGAAGTTTCTCACTGGCAACGTTCATTGTTTATGCTTGGTTATATATGAGTATATTGTATTTGAGTAGTTAATTTACAGCACGCAATGAATTGCACGGTTTCCTCGTTTTTGCAAGCTCGCGAACTCTAATTTTTCTTTCAACCACAAGGCCTCCATTTCTTGAATAAAGTATGCTGGCATAGGGAAACAGTTAGTCGTCTACATGTTTCTTTTTTGCTGTTTAATTGCTCCTGCGAAAAAAAAGCAAAGTCGACCAACTCCTTAAACAATACCAAGAAAACAAATGGGAGTAATACACGCCTAATTCCTCTCCCGAAGACCGGAGCAATGCGTGTCGTAAAGCGCTGGAAGTAATCCTAACTTTGACTCTAATAAGAACACCTAAGCTCATCAAGCACCTGCACTCGAAACAATGTACAGGAGGCGTTCACAAATAGACCCGTGTGACGAAAGAGTTTTAACAGAAATCGTAAAGTGAAATCTCCAGACCTTCGAATTTTATATCTTTGAGCATTCGTCTATACCATTAGGACACATCTCAAAGAAACGGGAGGTTTAGAGTCGCTTTTATGACGCTTCTTTTTAGAAGCGAGCAAGGGGAGAAATGTATCCGGTCTAGCAAAGCAGTATGTAAGTACATGAAACGCCAGCAGCTTAATGTCCAATTTCCCGAGCATGCCCTGGAAGTTTAGTGGAAACAGCAAGTCCATGGTGTCGAATTGCTTTATTACCAAAAGGAATAAGCGCTTTAAATTTGTACGTGTTGGCAACAAAAGAGAATGCCGCTTCATTTATCTGCATACGTCGAATCAACTGCTACAAGCAACGATCACTCGTATGCCTAAGTTACGCCTGTGTACTTCCCGCCACTAGCTTAGACGGATTTGGATACTGTCGGAGCTAAGACGAGGAAGAAACAGCTCCGACTGCGCTGAAGTTCGAACTGTTTTTTTTTTTATTGCGCTGCTCGGGCTGCGGCAGCCTAGCGCAAACCTCTTCTTCGGTGTCCGGCGTCTTGCCGTGGCCTGCCACCAGAGCTCAGCGCGAGGGGCGCTGCAATATTTTATTCATTGCATTAATGAATGAATGAATGAATGAATGAATGAATGAATGAATGAATGAATGAATGAATGAATGAATGAATGAATGAATGAATGAATCTTCGAGGTTGTTTTCATTTACGTTGTCCTGCACGCACCCCCTCTGTCCACTGCCTCGCACTTCGCAGCGAGCATATCCCACAAAGGAATGGGCTATTATACAGCTTTCTAGTCGTCTTGTTTCTACTTATTATAGACGGTATAATGCCTCTCAGAGAAACACATGAAAGGACGAGATTACTCGGTGAAAGAATGGCAGGGAGTCCGACTTAAGGTTGTGGCTGCCAGTCTGCTCTGAAGTGACATCATTGTGGAAGAGAAACCGCTGTGGCTTATTGCATGAAAAGTTTAATATGCACGCTTGTCTACAAAGAAATTCAAACCAATTTAAACCAGCCTGAATGAGAAAATCTGCGCTGCATCTTTCTGGGGTCTAAATTCAGGGCACCACACAGGACGTTAACCAGGGCAATCTATTTTTTGTCGCTTCCTAGACCTCATTGTGGAGGCGTGGCTCGACCTCTAGCTTTTCGTCGGATATGATACGAAGCATCTGTTGAATACGTCGGCAAGAGGTGTAGCATACGCTCTCCGCAACCCCAAAAAGTCAAACCACTACCACCTCATTGTGAAGAGAGTTTTTGTAGCATCCCACAGCACAGGAGCACAAGCCTACGCGAAGGCGCTGAGAGAGATGTGACGTTATGTGCGTAGCCTGAGCAGTAACCGTGCGTAATAGGCAGCGCTCTTGCATTAGTCGTGAAATTTTGAAAAGTGACAGCATCGCTTCGTATTTGGAATGCCAATTATGAATGACTAGGTCTTTCACAAAAGTGTTGCCTTTGATAAAATTGCGCAGCGCTCAATGACCTTCCTCAAATATTCATTATGTAAGCAGCGTTTAGTATTAAACTACTTGATAGTTACTACGGCTTATGATATTAACACGTTCATTGCGTCGCACATCACCGGTAGGTCATGTCATTTATTTAGGCTGTGCGGCCTTGAATACTAGTTCACATGATGATGAACTAGAAGGAAAGGATAATAACGACTTCGTAACAGTCAAATCACATCAATTACATCTACAGAAAAACGTTCCACGTTTTTGCGAAAGACAGGCAGGTTTGTACGTATGTTTGAAAGATTACAGCGGCAACGCGAAACCGCGCGAACTATGCTAATGCAGCTAGTGCCGTAAACTGCAAAAAGAAAAAAAGTAAAAGAGAAGAGGCTGCGGTGTCACCAGCTGTTGCCCATGTGGTTTGTTTCACTTAAATGCATTTGTCCTAACCGGAAGTATTAGCAGTTGGTGGTTCTTTTGTGCATCCTGCTATTCCTGATTTTCCTGCGGCGCGTGTGCTTTCTGTTCTTTACTCCAAAAGTATCCAACGTCGACGGCAATTGCGGCCTCAAGTGACAATGTCAGCCAGGGTGTAGCACGGCGAAACGTAGTTAGATTTTAATTCAGTTTTCGAACGTAGTATGAGCGATCATAACCAACGGGTCACACGAGCAGTCTTTTTTTTATATGGAAGTGGATTCGTTGGGGGTAGGGAGGGTTTGAGGGGGTTGTTACCAACGCAGGCTGGTCAACTTCCTTATAGTAGTCACGGTACGAAGTTGCTTTCAACTAATGATTTTCGTCTTTTATATCGGCCGAAAACGAAGAACTGGCAAGTGTTGGAGAATAGAGACCAGAAGCGTCACTAAATTTCACGTAATTAAAATCCTGATTTGAAAAGGTCACGTCGCCCACAACAGCGGCATCTAACGTGCACTGTTCGCAGGCAAAGAAGAACTGACTGTTGTGCGCGCACAGGATTTCCGTCTTTCCAATGCACTTGCACCCCGAGCTCCGCTAATTGGCTTAAGTGGATCATGGCACTGAACGCCGTGCACTTTCTCATTCTTATCTATTCTCTCTCTAAACATTCAAGCGTTTTGTTTCGTACAGCAGGAGGCGCTTGGCTCCTTTCGCTTTTAATCACGTTCACCGAAGCGCGCACTACCCGCACAAAGACTGAAGTACTTAAGTCTTAAAGCGGGTAAGCTGCCTGACGGCTGCGCTCCTATTTGGTTGCGTAACCAGGTCGTAGGGAAACGCATGCAGCAGCTCTGACATATAAGCAACGACCAGAATTTGCCATGGAGCTTTTGCCGCTTGATGTGGGACAGAGAAATTTCTTCCTTAAGATGGCATCATTTCTCGAGCATGGCATCAATATGAAAATTTAGGGCTTCTGCGTGTCTATCCCAAACGACAACTTTTGCTTGCCCTCTTTTCTTTTCGCATCTGAGGCTCAGTTTAGCCGAGTACAACAATGCTCGCTTAGCATTGCTAGCTTGGTATCGAGGCACCAAGAGGGCCACGGTGGCTGTCGTGCGTAGCAGCTTCCGAAGCACAAGCCCAGCACACGCTCAAAAGCTAACGTTCTCTTCCCTGAAGCGGTCGTATCCCCAGAAGACGGGAGAGTGAAAATAAGGGTACGGCAGGAAAAAAAGTATGGTAGCGCATTCTGTTAGTAAATGTTGTAAGGAAAGGTCTGGTAGGCAGGCCGAGCTATCCTCGGGAATACGACGTAACAGCACTGCATTGCCTTTTGTGCAAGGAGTGGTGCGCTGGTATTGCAAGTGAAGTATTGTCTACCATATCTGCCAGTCCAGATTAGCGTAATCTTTGCCTTAAAGTCTCCCGTTAGTGCCTTTTTAAATTTCAGTGTTTCTCTCTGTTGTGCGTACCGGATATAAGTTTCAATTTCGACGTTCATGCCATGACTGCGACTTCTTTTCCGGCAGTTTATTTTTTCGTCTGTTTATTATTATGCATATGCTGTGTTGCATACGTAGCAATGAACGCATTGTTTTAAATACAGTAATTTAGGTGGAGTTGATTTCACTTTCTTTGCACTGTCTGTAATTGGCCCAGCCTTCTTTCTCAGGATCCTATCAAGTCTGAGGTCTTATTCTCTACCTTAGTTTTCTTAACCTGCTCTTTATTTAGAATTTTTTTAGCTCTGTGTGTGGCTTTTTCCATAACACACTCAAACAACACCAGCAAGCAAAAAGAAACTATAGACCTCAACATCTAAGTGATCCGAATTATATGAGAAAACAAAATTAGGGAGTAGAGAAAACTATGTTTGCACCGAGAATAGGTATGAGCAAAAAGTATAAAGCGCGTAAAATATTTCGAAATTTCCTGTTTTAAGCCATTTGTCTTGAACTGCCAGGGCAGCCAAAAAGTCCTGTAAGAGTCATCTGGGGCTTGACGTGGCCGAACAACTATGCCATGGCTTAATACGCCCGCTGCCCCAATTAAACCGCTGCAACGCCCCTTCTGAGTTCTTTTTCAGAACGGCGACTGCGTTCAAGCTGTTCTTCTCGCACACGCAATTTTCTACCCGCCAGATGATATACACGCTACGCGATCCTTTTTTTAAATTACCTACACCTTGGTGCGAGAAGTTGAGCTCGTAGTGCACGAGTCAAAATAAATTCATATTGGATGGTATGCGCTAATTAATGTTCTCAAGCCTCTCCTGCATAGAGACATGCCGTAGTTGAAAGTTCTGAAATAATTCAGACCACCTGAGGTTCCCTTTTATACACTGACGTTAAACAGTACGAGGGTTTTTGTTTGCGTTTCTCCTCCATCGAAATACCGATGTCACGGCGGCGCTTTCTTCCCGTGCCCATGGGCCAGCAATAGAACAGAATTATCGCTGATGCACCACCGCTGGTTAAAAAATGAGTGGCACAAACATGCAACAAATATTGCAACATATAATTGATGTCATGATATCTGAAAGAATAGCATTCTCCCCCAAAACAATTCCCAAAAAAGGCCTGAGAACGTCGCTACCTATTAAGGCGTCGCGCTGGTGCAAAGACCAACGTGAACGGGCTATACAAACTTGTGCTTGATTGCTGCGACTCTCGCTAAGGGAAAACACAGGGCTGGTTTTCGCGCTTATCAGCAATGTTTAGTATCCAACGTCTATACCACGGGAGGCGCGACGACTAGAAAACTTCACTGTCTTGAGAGAATTTTTTTTTTGTTTTAGCTGATAAAAATGCTTTTTTCGTTTTTGAAATAATATAGATAATGATCGTCTCAAGAGCACCACGCCATTTTCGCTTGCTGTTTTCACTCGCCGTTTTAACTACTCGCAAATCGCCGTTTGTATTAGATTGTTGAAGCGTGGGGATGTTGAACCCAACCTTGGTTCTACTCGCCCTCATAGTAATGTTTCGAAAGCGCAAGCTACTAGCGATCAACAGTCAGTGTCAGTGTCTGTCAGTGTCAGCGAAAGTTAGCTCAGAATATTGTCGAAATTGAACATATTTATAAAAACTTTATTGCACGTTTTCAGACAATTGAATCGTGCGTGGCTGCTCTGGAGACCTCGTTACAAAGACGCTCCGTCGGCAGTGACAGTTTCAGCAGTAAAATTCCACGTCTAACAACCGAAGTTCACAGTCTTTCAACTAAAAATGATGAGCTGGAAAACCGTGCATGCGGGAAGAACTTAATTTTACGTTGTGTGTCAGAATCGTCAGAAGAAGATAATGAAAGTCTGTCCTCAGACATCGCAAAATGGTTTGAGGAGAAACTAAACATAAGCTGCCCTCAAATAAAAAGATGGCATCGTCTTGGAAGGCCTTCACGTGACCGTCCATGTCCCGTGATTATGAAGCTTATGGATTTCCGGGAAAACGCTGTAGTGCTAAAAAACGGCCACATGCTTAATGAAACTGATCGGCTTCTTCCCACTATGCAGTCTTAGGTCTCGGAGCGCTATCATCTCGCCACCGCCTAGAATGATTGAAGTTTTTACACACACTGGTTCATTCGCAGCTTCTTCCTTCACTGAACAATTATTTGAGCTTTAGCAAACCTTCCATCAATAGAAGTTGTCATAGCCTGAACCTTACCCGTTTCTTTAAAATACAGCTTTTTTCCCCTGGCCATTGAACTCTGGAAATCGCTGCCTGGAGATGTCTCGTCCGCGCACTACCTATTGACGAATTTTTGGTGGCCATCATTTGTTAGTGACATTTTTTTTTTCACATGCTTGTACTTTTCTACACGACTTTTTTTCTCCCTGGCCACTCCTGCTATAGCCTTATCAAGGCTGCAGTATGTATAATTAAATAAAAATAACTAAAATTTTAACATGAATTATCCGCTATGGAATTAAGAGGAAACGCATTAGTGCGTCTTAAGCTGATAACAGGCGCGCTACCAGAGGCCTGCATTAATAAGCGCTAATGCCAAGAGCTTAAGGGCGTGTGAGAAGGAAATATCGTGAAACGAGTAACTTTTTATTTGGCCGGGCATCCCGGCAGCTTGTAGTGGTTGCGAAGTTGGTAATTTCGTTTGCTTTATTCTATTTCCACTCGCTCCAGGAACCTTCGACTGTTTCCTCCGGCCAGTCTTTCATGCACATTAGTCTGATTTTTTTATGCAGTGCATGACCGTAGTAAGTAATCCGCGCTGCGCTCACAGCAAGAAGCTCGAAATACTAACGCGAGTGCTTTTTTTTTTTGCATGCCCTGTCCGCTTACCTGGGAACTCTTTTAAAATTCCGCACCATTGAAAAGACACTAAGTATCCAACATGAGCCTAATGGTTGCAGTGGCAAGAACTTGCTTCATAGAAGCGCTTGTAAACTCCAAAAGCACTTTACACATTGAGGATTTTTATTTTTGGCGCGCTCAATGTTCCACTGTAATTTTTAATGAAGAAGTTTTAGCACTATATTGACGACACTCCGGCTGTGCCATAGGCAGCTTTTGTTAATTTTTTTAAAGTGGAGTTTTAAATTAAAGGGACAATGATCTGGTCTGCCAAAAAAAATCTATAAATCGATGCTACTGACAACTCAACTGTCGGGAAACGAATGAAAAGGACAGCAGATTAGACAAAAGTATACACAGAAGGCAATAAAGCGGTTAAGCCAATTTCCAGGGAAGCTGTCTCAATAAAACGACCAAGCATACGGTGACCTAAGCCATCTTTGTTTCCCGGTCCGCGATGTTCAAAGTTGTGTAGCACGTGCACTCTACCGATGCGCTTGATGAATTTTTTTCTGATTAATGCTGCAAACAAAGACCAGCTGAACTCAGTTGTTCGAAATCTTGCTAATCATCGTCAACTCAGTTATGTCGGCTACAAACAACTCCCCATTGATCCTGTAGTACTCAATTCCCCCAGCTGCGGCCGTGCTTTCTCAGCGAATTCGCTTATCCCATCTCCTCACCTGACGTCCTCTTGTCTCCAACTAGGTTCTTTGAAGAAATAAATTTCGAACGCAAGGATACTAATATACTCGTAGAACTGAAGGAGTGCTGGGAAAGCCTTTCGGTGGAACGCTTTTCCCTTAGTTCACTTCTTTTCCCAAAACCGCAGCATTCCTGCGGGAATGCTGCGGTTTATACTCCTTCAGTCAATATATCAGTCAGTAAATATTAGTCACTTACCCATAACCTCCCTACAATACTAAACAAATATAGACACACAGTGGGCTTGAACAAAAAACAATTACATTCCTGTTTTGTGCAATTGTGATCCATAAATTTTTGTTTGTTGTTTCCGCGTATGTGCTTTTCAGTTGTTTTATTTTGGTTTAAGTTCATTACTGGTAGCTTTATGTGATTGACATCATTATTACCTGTCACAGTAACTGTTTTATTATTTCCCTATTACTGTCTACCTATGTACTATTCATCTATTATGTTTCTATTCTTTACGCTGCTGCCTTGTAATGGTCTCTTGGGCCTCGTCAAGCTTTTGTGTAGCTTTTAGCCCAAGAGACCATCCAGTTGTCTTCTGGAAATAAAGATGTACTTGTACTTGTATTACGACATTTCTGGAAAAAAGAAAGCTGCAGCTGATCGAAAAATCGAGCCATGGAACTCAGCGCTTCTAATGCCGTGCAAACCATGCACGCAACCGCTTGGCTACTTCTGGGAGGAGCATCGTTGCGTTTAAAGACATATATATGCTACGTTCTGAGTCCCGCAGCGGCTTCCTGCGGACATTTCGTGAACTTCTGTTGTTCAACTCCACACATTGTTGCCGCGTTAGAGTTGGCACAGCTCAGTAAATGATGAAACAGTTCGGGCAACAGCTGTACGCCACAGAAGAGGTCGCTCAGAAGAAATTTTGTGGTGCCTGGTATGTTCAAGATTCGCACTTCGCGATGAAGATAACTAGGGTCCTGTTGAATAATTATTTTAAATCAAAATTATGCACAGGTTAACTTCAGCTCACTTCTACCGTTCACACCGTACTTAGTAGAACTGCAATATGAAGTATTTAGACTGCTATTTCGCGGTGAATTGAGACGGTTTACCGGATCTGACAAAGCTGCTTGCCTTGAACCCAAGCATCACTTATGTCTACCAAGACTTTTTCCCCGAAGGTTGCTGCTTTTAAACAGATGACCTGAAACGTGAATTGCGGCTCCGGAGGGCCTTCAATATTTTCACTATGCGATAGAGCTATGTTCTAGAGAAATTACGACAGTTACAAGTTAGCCTTTTCTCATACGCATGCAGGGAAGTGCGTGCCATCGTTGAATGGTGCTTATTCATGACCTTTGCTTAGGCTGATCGTTTCTCTCCTGCCGCTGAAAAGGAAATCTCTTTATTCACATTCAATGGAATCAGTGATGCACCACGTTTGGGTGAGATGCGGGTTAGAGGTGACTGAATAGCTCCGCTGCATTAAATAAGCGAAGGAGGTGAACATCCTCCGACTAGTAAGGTCGAAGAGACAGTTCACTGCCAGTTGAACTCTTCGCTCAAGGTAGCGTTAAACTCATTAGGCAATTTTATCAGAGTAAACCGCTGCTAGAGAGACTACATTATTTGGTATACTCTATCAGATCGAGTACCAGTTCTTAGAGTGTAGGGAAGAATTAAGTTTTGTAATAAAGGAGTAATTATCTATTGGCGGAGCCGTACGGCTACAAAGCAAAGCTATGAAGCTTCCACCGAAACTTCGTAGCTTAAAAAATTTTTTCTGGTCCGGGGTTTGAGCCCAGAACGAACGCGTAAGCGGAGCAGTCACTCTACCTACTAAGCTCACCGCGACCACTAGCATATTACCGGTAGGGCGAGAGCGAATTGATCAGTAACTGGAAGTGGAAACGGTGTTCGTCAGAGTCATAGGGTAATCCCTCAAGTAGGACAGGGTGGTAGATTTGTTTACAAATTACCCTGCCATATATGCTAGCCGTGCCAGTTATCTCAGTTGGTGGAGGGAATGCTCCAGTGGAGCGGTGACCCCGGGGTCAAGACCCGTGACAGGACGAATTTTTCTTTAAAAACGAAGTTTGTGTGAAAGTTGCACAGCTTTTCTTTTTAGCCGTATGGCCCGCACTTGCATCGATACCAATGGGTAAATAATACCTTATTAGAAATCTCCGCCACATTTAGGGATTCCCCTACATATATGATCAGAATTAAGGTGTACGGCGAACCGTCAATTAGATGCTGTGAGCGCCGAATACATTCCGCTCTTAACATTCAGAAACAGGCAAAATGCCGCATTTTTACACTCACGCGAACTATCGAAACCGCATTTAGTAATGCGAAAACATCAGAAGCTTCATCGGGGAAAATGTTCTGCGTCGTTCAAAAACATCGTCCATTTGCTGGAGAGAAGCCAATTCTTCAGATATGAAATGTCATCTCTTCCGACAAAAGCATGAACACTTTTAATGTTATCGCATTGCCTGCACATTATGTAATTAGGTGTCCTCGTGATTTTTTTTCCCACCCTTTAGTAATTTGTTTTAAATGAACAACAGAATTACCCTGGAGAGTGTGCATAATTGTAAGCGTTTTCGTGTAGCTTCGCCTGAAACATTTCAATCTTTAAAAATGAAAGACGAAAGTCCTTCACAACACTAAGTTGTCAGTTCTGCACTGCATTAAACAAAGCGCAGCTAGCGAAAAAATTCTGGCTGCGGCTAGCCAAACTTATCCACCCGCGATACGGCGCAGAACAAGCGTCTTTCAGTCCTCCTGCTTAATGCAAAATGTGAGAGTGAGCCCAATCTTAGACGATGTAGCTAACTGACGAGCTCCATTACTCACTCGGTTTACAAGAGGTAACGAGAAGACAAATGCGAGGTATAGCTGCTGCCCGTAGCTACAGCAATCAGCGCTACTTGTTTACGAGGAGCAAAGTGGTGGCACTTGTGCGCGCAGAAGCAACGCGGAGATCCATTAGCTTCGCTTTCACAGTAATAAATTGCCCTGTTTCGCTTTCTTGCGGGCTAATTAAGTGCCATCTAGTTCCTTTTCATTAGTTTTCTTATATATATAGCACGTGCGAGATACGTCTTGGGCGTTTCCAGCTTCTTATCGACGACTGAACGGCGCAGTCACCCTGTTCTTGCGTCGATAGAAGACTACGTGCCATTGTTAGAATATAAAAGTACAGAGGCACATTGAGGCGAAGAGATGAGATGATAGGACGCATTTCGAAGTTGAACAGTCATTGAGGGTGGCATAAAAGTGACATACTTGCTATGGCTCTGCTTAAAACATCGACAAACTTTAACCTCCTAAACACACTCTGCAAAGTCACTCAAAAGACATGAGGTCCTTAAAATTTCGAGTCGCCTTTCGCATGAATTTGACGCCTCATAAACAATTCTCTATGATAACGGCGCTATCTTTAGAACACCTGGTGGGCACAGAGATGGCGCTATGGAAGCACTATTTTTGCAGTAAAACAACGCATGAAATGTTCGCCGAGCCCTTCTACAGCTTATCGGCCCTCGGACGTAAGAACGCCTCTCCGGAAGACGTTGCCGTATAGAGTGGCACGTGTTTCCTCTGTAATCACTCCAATATAAATAAAATATGTAATCAAGTGAAAATTAGCACGGGTTCTAATAACCATTAGTAAATAAATGAAGTTTCGTATTTCTTAAAAGTCTCACTAGTGAATTTTTTACGCTACTTCCATTGTGCCAGTTCTCAGTTCATACAGCAAATTCATCGGCCACGGTAATCGTATTTCGATGTATACGAAATATAAAGCCGCTCGAGTGTTCTGCGACGTCATCACACGTTAAAGAGCGCCAGGTGGTCTAAACTAATCCGGAGCCCTCCACTACGACTTCCCTCTCACCCGATGTGTGCCTTCGGGGTCGTAAACCCGACAATTCACAATTTTATACAACAATTTTTTTTGCATTTAATAGAGACAGCGTTATGTTAGGGGGTGAATCTATGCAACACAGCTTTTGCCGCTCGTTGCCACGACAGCATCCTCTCTCTTCTATGGCTTTTCTCCCAAATTACTACTGCCACGCGCTGCCTTACTGGAAGTACACGGAAACGAAACCCGCCTACGGCAGCTGCATTTCTGTCGAAGTGAAATGCATTATGAAATGCCGTATATGTGAGGGCTCCTTATGGAATCTAGAGTGGTCGAAAAGACTCCACAATCTTTCATTGCTTACCCGCTCACACAACTTCAGCAGGCGAAGCCTCACATATACGTCTACGGTATTTTATACAAGAGCTTTCACAAATTATTCATTTTCAGCTTCATAATCAGCCATCATAAGTTATTACGCGGGTTCTTACCACACTGCTGCGGGCATTTACGACCTGCTTAAGAGTCATAACGAGCGGCACGTAAGCTTGCATATTCCACGTGCCCATGCGTCCTGCTGCATTACTCGGCAGACTGTTTTATAGCAGGGCATAAGCCACGGGAATGACGTATACGTCACAAGGAGAGGCCATAAAACGGAGCCTTTTCCATAGCTCTAGTGGACATATTTTTCTTATATTCTTTCAGGTATGATTTTCTGCTATGTCAACTATAAGAGGGCCGAAAACGGTCGTATATTTGCAGGATTTCGTAATAATTGCAACACGGGTGCATTCAGCGGCGGTGCTGCGCGGGCTGCACCGCCGTTCGCCGAGCTGTTCCGCTTCTGTCTTTTTTTCTCTTCCACAGCGAATTCATCTCTAAACTTGCAGTAGTACTGCTCGTCCTTCATCATTCTGCCGCAGATTTTATGCGAAGTTTGCTGAATCTTCATCGCAGGTGGCAATATTAAGTCCCACTCTTAGGCCATAATATCTTTCAGCGCTCGCCAAGAGGGCAGTGAAAGCAAACAATAAAGATGTTTTCAGTGTAAATTATCGAAAAAAATGTTATGAGATCTTACGCCCGCCAGAAAAAAAATACATGCACATATTAAGATTTCTCCCGTTCACAAACACCAGCGAGTGATACTTTCATGTGTATCAGTTTTATGATCCTTGGCTGTCCCGTTTCCGCAGCCGTTACACTGCGCGCGCAGGATTCGGGAACGCAGTTTTGCAAGAAATTGCACTAAATTAAAAAATAACGTTATTCTTTAACTAGCGAGGCAAGCAAAACTAACCAAGAGAAGTACAACAATGAATCATTGTCTTAATCGACATTACTTTAATTTCCAGAGTGATGAGCTAGCTGTGTTCTTCATTAGTCGGGAATAGTATTCTTGCGTTAGACGGAATCCACACTAAACCAACGAAAACAAGTCACTTGACTCGAACTTTGCGGGGAACGTTTGCAGTGCACCTGTTGCAATTGTTTTTCTGAAATCCAAGTGATCCCCACGCATCTGTCAAAGTATATGCGACGGTAGCCGCAAAGTGAACAGCTCAACGCGCTTGAAAAAAAAATTGGCGGCGGTTTAGCTCTGGTTAAACCTGGAGTGACGCGATAGCTACAGCTGGCCGAGTGGAACTTGGTCCCGTGACCAACCACGTGACGAACCACGTGATCAGCCACGACGCCTACTCGTGACCAACCACGTGACAGGGCGGTGGCGCAGCCACAGGGTGGCGGTGCTGCCACGCTGAAGGTTCGAAATGCTACCGTAATGTAGCTATCTCTACAAAAAGAGGTCGCAGAACGGTTACGACTGTGTAACGCGATGCTCAGCAATAGCTGTTTAGGCGTTTATTTCTGGGGATATATTCCTGGCTCAATGGTGCAGTGGTCAAGTGATGTGCCTGCACTGGCAGGCGACTGTTCAAAGCAGAGCATGCCGTAGGCTTATGCGACATAGGTTGACAATGGCATAATGTACGTGACAATGACATTAACGCACCCACCGGTTATGCCAACGGCAACGAGAAGGCCAAGGATGGGCGCCTAACAGCTATAACTATAAAAATTCGTTCGGGAACTAGCCAAATGTGACAAACTTGGGATACTGTCCTCACTTAAGAGAGCGTGCAGCTTTTGTAGACTATACAGGGTGCTATTCTCGGTGAATTATTAATACGTAAGCACTACTCGCCTCATACGTGGCGCGTACAGAAAGTGCCCACATTTACTCCCCACAAAGTAACTTGGGTAAGCTCGGGTAAATTCGGAGGAGCTTCGCGCCAGCTGTGTCAGAAGATCCTCGGGAAGACCAACATGGGTCGCACAATCCCTACCTGTGGCTGTGAACGGAATAGCTACTTGCTAATGCAGTGGCGCATCAATTAACTCCTGCGCCACGGTGCTGGTTGTGGTATGAGGACTCGCCGCCATCTATGAATGTTAAGTAGCAATGACCAAATCTGCATATATGGGCATTAACCCACGGAGCTCCGAATGGTGTGCGGTTTGGTTGCCAACTCCAATTAAGTTACACAAAAGCGTGGAATACCAAAGACATAATCACCAACAAACGCACCAACGGGAACAGCAGTAGTACACCATGCTTTCGCATTCATGGCATGTAAGTGGACTTATGTGCAGCCCGAAGTTTTTACACGTTCACTTAAGCCATATAGTAAATCTTTTTGCCGAAAGAAACAGAAGAAAAAAAAACTAAAGGTCCACATTTTCGCCTGCCACTGGATCAAAGAAAATGCAGCGTGAGTTTTCTAAAAACACGTTGAGCAGTGAGGAGATATAGGTGACATGCAACAAGGCCAGAAAAAATAATATGAGAACAGACGCAGCTTTCTCCCAGCATCGCCTTCCCCTGTACGCCTCTCAACATATAGATGAAGACCGGGGAAGGTTCCTACCACACGAGACTACGCCGATGCCTACGAAATGACAACACCGTGCACCTCAAAGTGTCTGCTCTATAACAGCCTGACCTGTAATATGTTCGCTATGCTTACGCGAGAGCAAGAGGTTAGACACAATGCTAAAATCTGCTTGACGTAAAAGGTTCACATGTATTCACGGCAAACAATACGTAGCTAGATTTCATTGTTTTCGTTCCTCGCAGCAGTCTTCTTCGCACCGCGATCGCCCAATCCTTGTTATTTAGTAATCGCCAGACAGGCCAACGAACAAACGTAAGTTTGTTTCTCTCACTAGAGAATTCCAGGTGAGCAAAAAACTTCCGAACCAATATTATTCGCGTGATGACAGCTAACATGTTGTTGCTCTCACTCGCAGTAGCCATACAGGCTCCTAACGAATCCAACGCTGCCCGCGTTTATTCGTTCTCTGGGAGTCTTCTTCATGTACTTCTTTTTCTTCTCGGCGGCTAGCTCTTCAATCATCGGACGTGCACTGCTGCCTCCATGAAAGATTGGCGAAGCGCAAGGCAGGGCGCTCACTGGCCTCGAGGATATCTATGCCGCGAAAGGCTTACAGTTGAGGCGATCGATCAGTGTCCTTTTCTGTCGCAGATGATATACATCTGGGCCCTCGCATAATGCGATCAAGGATGCCATTTCCGGTAAGGCATTAAAGAAAACTTCTTCACTATGTTTATTGTTACTTTACGACTGCAAAGTTATAGCTTCTGAAAACGTATACGCAGGGACCACCTTTACGCCTCGCTACGTACCAAGGCCAGCATAAAGCAATAAGAGTCGGATCTAGAATAAATTTCAACCATAATGCCGGAGCACGACCGGTTTATTGTGGAAAAAAGCTTAAGACTCCGAAGATCAGCCTTGCTTCTTATCTTTTCACTTTAGTAATAGAAAAGCGAAGGCTAGAACAAGGGTCTAGAACCGGCATGTCTAAAGGTACTGGGAAATATCAAGCGGTTGCACAGCGGCCATAGTCATCCACTTCATAATACTCAAGAAGGTTTTCAGGGAAAGAGTCATGATCTGTCGAGTATCGTTCATCGTGTGTTTACAGGGGGAATCCTGAGGCAATGTTTAGGAAGAGTTGGGGTAAACCTTTATGGCGAATACTTTAGTAGTCTCCTGTTTGTTGATTACATTGCCTAGCTAAGTACCACTGGGACAGAACTGCAAAACATAATCGAGTAGCTAGGCACTCAAGCAGAACGATGGGCCCAGAAACGAATATAAACAAATTGACTGGGATCGAATCCACAAACTCTGGGTCAGTACCCGAACGCTATAGACACTGAGCCACCAAGGAGGTTCTAATTTGGCTTCAGCGCGGCACAGACGACTAGGCTCTAGACGTAACCGCTAACTAGGGTTATGCGAATATTCGAATATGAATCGAATGTACTTTGTTATTCAGTTTATATTTGATTCGACAAGATGATATTAAAAAAAATTTCTGACAATTAAAAAATTCTCGAATATTTGAGAGCTCCCGAATATCGCCGGCTTTCATTACTCCGACCGTGGCCAAGTCACATTATATGGACAAATAATCCGAAAACATAAGCGTGATCATCGTTTTTTTTTCGCCCGTTGATCGCTTGGTTCGTACACATTCGAACGCTGCTAGGCATCGACCTCCTGCTAACGTCCGCAAGTAGGCTTTCTCATATACCGCGTTAAAAAACGAAATGGCTGACCACCCGGTTCGGACAACCACATCGCAAAGGCGCACATTTCATGTTTTATCCTTCCGTGCCCGCGCCCATGACACTCGTCCTCAGGCGAAATGTGAATGGTGGGCAAGCTCACTTGTGCAATTTTTTAAGGCCTTCCGAAGAGGGGTCTAGTTTCACTGTCACCGCGAAGACAAGCGATCGTGTAAAAATCCCGCTTATTGCATAGTACACTCTAATTCATGCGCATATGGGATGTGCATAACAGAATGCACAAAGACATTAGGAGTTCCCTTGTTACCAGTTTATATAATAGTCTGGCCGCATAGTTTCGGTTTCAAAGCTTCGCCGCCAGCTCGTGCCTTTCGACTGCGCATGCGCCAGCTGGTCATTTTTTCATTGCTTTAAAAGCAATCACAGCGTCCTGGAGCTAGTGTGAGCTCCCCTTGCTGACAAGGTAACCATGTGGGCTAGCTGGTGTATTTCAGACATAACTTCACCAGCGAAAGCACGAGACACCAGGAGAAGAACACAGGACAACGCTGGACCCAACATATAGAAAGTTGCCCACAGAAGAAGAAATAAACTGTAACAAGGTAACCATGTGGGCTTGTTGGTGTATTTCAGACATAACTTCACCAGCGAAAGCACGAGACACCACGAGGTGCTGACGTTACCTTTAACACGCCGAAGGTGCGCGGTTACCAAGGCCTGTTCGCTATTTGTGCGGTGGAGCCTGCCGCGGCCCATTTTCGGCTTTTTTTTATTCGGGGAGGAGGTTGAATAACTCGACCTTCGCATATGCGGGCATTTCGTCTTGTCACTCTAAGTCTCAATGAATGATGTTTTAGTACTTATCATGTTAATTAAGGCTGCCAGTCATGTGTCAATTCATGAATTTCATTTCTTCACTCAGTTTTCACTTTACAAACTCTTATGCTGTCTAACGCAGCAGTATACATTTCTGTGTACGTCATTTTTTGTATGGTGCTTAGTCATGTAGTTTTGCTTAGTTCCACTTGCAAATACCAAAAAAAAAACGAAAATTGCCTTCTAATCTTTTTAAATATTTTTTTCATACTGAGCAGTTACTCGATATTCTATTTTTCTTCATATTCATATGCATTTCATATTCAAACATTTAAATATTCTCATACCCCTACCGATGACGAATGGGGGCTACTGCACAACCAGCGTTTATTCGGCTCTTGATCGCTTTCGGCCGCTCGAGTGAGATATCGCTGTGCAAGCTCAAAAGCAAGTTCTCGAGCTAGTGTTAAAGCACTATTCCGATGAGTCAAACCCGAGCAAGACCTTGGGACGTCTGTATGCTTGCGGTGTTTTGAGTTTGTACAAGTAAAATTATTCGATAAATATCAGCAACTGGGATTCGAACCAGAGCTCCACGAAGAGATCAACTTCGCCGGCCGCTGCACGAGAGCAGTATCCTATCGCCGCAGCCTATCACGCTGGCGTTGAACTGCAAGGCACTCCCGCGCTGTGCATTACACATGCTCTTCTTCACCAACTAATACTCCTATACAACTAATATTCCCGCTCTGAGCAATATGGCGGTAGTGAAAGAGAGTTGCACGGCATGCGTTGTCTTGGGCAACGTTGTGTTAGAAAATAGAAACTAGAGCAATTGCGTTGTCGTTGACAACATTGCTGCGGAAACACGACACTGGAGGAAAGGCCGCCTTCGTACATTGGGTAAATTGGCATTGACGATGAAAAAGTTGAAGATGCGCATTACTGGCTTCCTCGGTCAGTGGACACCTCAATCGCGCTTGAAGGTACGGGGCGGTGATGTCCACCAGCAAAAGAGTCCGCTTTCGCACAACGTTTCGTGTTTAGCAATGCTAGAACTGCAGCATTTTTTTTTTTGGGGGGGGGGGGGGGCGGTTGTTTCCAGCCACGTTCCTTTTTTTATGTCCTCAATGGTGATTCGTGATTCCACAACAACCCACCAAACTCCCCCCCCCCCCCTCCCCAAACGCGCAGAGACAGTATTATGCGCATTGCGTGCGCTTCCCATCACGTGAGGTTGTTTTCATTTATCCTGTGAGTGCCATCAAGCCGCGGAACCTGTGCGAAGCTGTAAGCACTCGTGGATACGTACCGTGGCACCGCAGAACTGAAATGCCTTGATGTGGAGCGTTTGGCTGCATGGAAACAGACGGCAGGGGTTGATGGAGGATCTAAAACGGCATTGTAGATTCGACGAGCGAAGGAAAGAAATTATTAGAAAGGAGTTAGGGTTAATGATGCAAACAAATCATCCAAATACTAATTAAGTCTTGAACAATGTTCGTAATTTTTGTGCTCCTGTGCAACAAACCTTGCTAGCACAAACGATATGCTTTAAGGCAATTTTTTTATGTTCAGGTAGTAAAGAAACTTGCACCAGCACCTGCTTCGAATGCGTCTCTAGGGCCCTAAAGTAATAATTTTTCTGGTCAAATACCTGGTCCTAAAGGTCGAATGCTGCTTTCCTCACTGTTCCTCACTGCGGGCACTTCCTGTGCCGAGGGCATGCTTCAATGTTTAGTCAGTCGCAGAGCCACTCAGAAAGGAAGGCATACTTGCCCGTCGTGTAAAGAAAACCCAGCCGGCCACCATCACGCTTTCGTGCTCGATGTTTCGAAGAACCCTTCCTTTCTAATATTAGCTGGGCTCTCGCGTGTCTTCAATTTCCAAGAGTAGAAGTCAGCGCACCTTTTTCACCGTCCTTAGATTCCGGCTGAATGAACGAAAAATATGGCCACTGCTTTTGAAGAAAAATAAGGGGAAATCTATGTGTGTTGAGCAAAAGCCGGGGCAGAAAAGTTTTGGTTTTTACTCAAGCATGAACGCAAAGAGGACAGTTTGGAAAGGAACGACGACTCCCAGTGGGCGCCGTTAATTATTCCTTTTGCTAGAAAAGTAGGGACTTCTGTATTGAATAATATGAAAAGAAAAAAAAGACTCATTCAAAAACAATCGGCCTGCAAAGATGCATCGAAGTTAAAGAATGTGGCGCTTTGCCAAGAAGCCTGAAAAGAACCTCGCGTACAAAGAAAAACCCGAGGTATGAAAAATATAAATGCATTAAGTTCTTCACATCTGACTTACACTGCAGCGAATACAGTCGAGGCTTCACATTCTGCTAGAGTCTTTACAAATCATTGGGTATGCCGGGCCAAACACTACAAATCCTTTAAGCCGACACAACACTGCAGTGTAGTGCCTGAGTGTCAGAACCTGCAAGGCGAACATTGGATAATGTAATTTATGTGTTTTCACAGCCGGCAAAGTGTGCGATGGCCCACGTTCCAATGAGTACACGCATTTTACTGAACTGATGCCCGGCTTCTCGAAGCTCAAGTGCTTGGAAAAATTGCCTTTGAACCCGTGTTTTGCACGTATCCGTGGCGCTTCACTGCCCAGCTGGCCATGTACGTGCAATTCAAATCAAATGAAATATTTATTATTTAGGATTGTGTAATTGCACTCAAACTGCCGTAAGAGAAAATAAAAACAGCATCGGCTTCTTAGCTTTCCTGCCTTGCAGCAAGCTGCAGGAAAAATCTGAAGGGGCACTGCCTTTTTGAAAGCTTTGATGTGCTCCATTACGTTTCCCTCTGGTCAGGCATGGGAGCGGCAGCTTTTTCCTGAGCCTTTTCCGGCATTTCTGTTGTTTTATTTTATCCCGCAAAGGTTTAGAAAAAAGCACACATTTCGCAAATAAATCTGCTATTCCGTTCTTTCTAGACTCTTGGCGGTAATGAAGAGCCGCTATGAAAGATTAAACGATACAGACATTGGTTTCGTCACGCGGATTATCTTTTGGAAACGATTCGCTTTGCCTGCAGGACGGAACTGCGGGAGCTTGTCGCAAGGGAATGATAAACATTCTCCTTTTCCACACGAAAATAAAATGGCTGAGAGTCTTGCCGCTAGAACGCTAATCCTCTCTAGGGTTTAAACATCGCAAAGAGCCTGCGTATTTGGCTGCGAAATGCTTTCGTAATGAAGTCCTGTGGAAAGTCTTATATATATATCAGCTAGCTTACCACCTTCTGCACGTCCTGGCCTTTTCCATGAACCTACCCTACAAAGCGCCTGCCATTACTTTAACTTTTGCACGCGAGAACACATCATGTACTGTCTTCACGTTACTGAGATGCGGAATAAAATAGGTAGGGGTTTAATGTTGTTAAAAAGAGTAGAAGTTCAAAACTATGTATTCATTCTTCAATTGTAAGGGACGCTTAAGGTAGCGTAGGGGACGTGGTAGCGACTGTGGCTCGGCTTGAGCCAGTGAGCAGGCCTGTGCAGTTTCCTTTTCTTTCTTCCTGAAACAACAGACGGACAGACAGTGCTTACACCACTATCAGCGCAATGGCGCAGCGGTTAAGCGATGCGCACTGCACTGGCAGGTAGCTCTTTCTGTCACAGCCACCGTTGGGATTGTGCGATCTATGTTGTTCTTCCAATCAACCTCTCCTGACCAATCATTACTTTCACTGCCACCTGCCTCCCTCTGGCTGCAGCTGGCACGAAGCTCCTCCAAATTTTCCCGAGCTTCCTGCCATTGGCTGCAGCTGGCCCGACGCTCCTCCAAACTTGCCCGAGCTTCCTGCCATTGGCTGCAGCTACCGTGACGCTCTTGCGAACTAAACCGAGCTTACCGAAGTAACTCGAGTAAGCTCGGGTTAGTTCGGAGCACGGGCCAACAAAAGACAAGATTCTTGCTCGGGGTTGGTACGTTTGAAGCATTGCTTTACCACTAATAGTTCGGATCACGGGACAAGGCAAGATTCTTCCTTGGGGTGGGCACGTCTCAAGGAGTGGTTTCGCACAAAAATTGTGCGTGGCTCGACATGGCGTCGCGCAGACTACTTGTCTTCCAGCGGGAAAAGAATTAATAGCAGCAAGGGATCGATGTGGTGCGGTAGTTAAGATACTGTTTTAGACGATATGATTTCAGTTTGTTTTCTGCATTTCGGCTGGTAAAGTTGCTTTGTGAGAGTCGGCCTGCTCATTTCCTCCGTACCGCAATCAGGGATACATCAGGCCCTTAACACAACTGCGATAGAATGTCTGTATTGTAATAGTCTTGTGGCACACACTGCGCCTAAACATATACCAGGTGCTTCAGGGCAGCCCGCCACTAATTTTTAAACCTAGGCTATCTGAGGCAACAGTAACATCAGTGTGAACCAGTAAACTGGTTAAGTCAACTCTAATAGTCAACTTTTTAGACCCTAATTTTTGGGCACTTGTTTGCAGTTAGAGATTTGAAGCAGGCTTTTAATATTAGCCATATCAGTTTTTACACTTTCTCAAAAACGCTATTTTCGACGGCGCTCTTGCGGCTCAACAAACTTTAGCCATCTCTCGCACAATTCGAAAATTCCACGCCCGCGGTGGGCGCTTTACCATGTCCACCAAATCGCGTCGCTTCACGGCTCACGTGCCACGTGACCCTCCTATCAATTTGAGGTTTACCGTGAAATCTGTTCTATATCGGCAACTATGAAGAGGACTCCTGATCAGATGCAACCGTACAAATACAGGACCGCAACTGCTGAGCCTGAGCAGATATTAGATATTTTGGTGCGCCACAAAGCAACCGACGCCGTCAAGGTTCAATCATAGTGTTTTCAGTTTTAGGCAGGTAATATAAGGTTTGCTATTTTAATTAATGGGGCCTCTGCTTCAGTTGTGCTCATGCCAGTATAAATATAAGTTTACCGTACAAGCTGAAGTTTCAGACGCGTCTCTACTTTGTCTGTCAGCATTCCGAAACACGACGGAGGACATTTTAAGATATGAGGAGGTAGCCTAAGAAACGAAACGCACTAATATGTTCTGGTACATCCAGCCGTACAGAAGGGGAGAGAGCTTCTTTTGGTTGCAAGAACAAACAATGCCAGATTGCGAACAACTTTACCCGTATTACAAATAGAAATGTTCAGAACACGCTTCACATTACAAAACAAGCTTTGGAGCCCTCATTTACAAAAGAATGACGACGTTCATATTTCAATGGACTGTAATGCGGAGCACCTGGAGCTACATCAGTGTAGTAAAGAGAGGTATTACATAGTTATGCACAGGCGAGATCAGGGACGAGGCTCGGACGAGCAGCAAGCTCGAGACAAGAAAAAAATGTTTGTTTAGGAGCGTTCAAAATAAAAATGCATACCCCTAAGCACTATACGTGAGGAGAACAAACGCTAAAACCAGTCTGAAGTGCAGGCTCAGCCTGCCTTAAGCTGCGGGCAAAACTATGAGCCAGTGTGTGTTCAAGACATGTATTTCACGTGCGTCTAATCACCGCGATACGAGTGCCAGCCAGTGTGTGTGTGTGGACATCGCCCCATGAAACTCGTTGTATTATGCCATCATCAACCTTCATTCATTCTTTCTCTCAAGCAGTCCATGACTTCACCGCGTGCTTGCCGACATCGCAAAGTGACATTTTGAGGGAATATCATCTTCTTTCTACTCCCTGTCCTCCTTCCCTTTCAAGTCCCCTCATCGCTTTCTCCATTGCAGTATAGCAAACTGGTTTTTTCCTCCGGTTAGCCTCCCTGGGTTCTTCTTCTTCTTCTTTACCTCAATAAACAAGCACTTACCCACGCGGGGCGATTGACCAAAGTGTAGTGGCATAAGCAAAGAAATTTCCCTGGGTTTTCTTCTCCTTTTCCTCCTCCTCGTCCTCTACCCTTCCTCTAAGCTCAACCAAATACAGGGACGCTGACTACAAAAAAAGAAGCTCGTTTCGGCTTCCTTAGGGTTGTTTTGTTCGTAGTTCGAAGTGAAGACAAAGGCGACCGCCTATGTGTGCCTGCAGTGATGGCGGAGGCACCGTGTGCGGACTCCTAAATCTTCGCCGCCATCCATATTAAGCTCACCAGCAGTAGTTTCGAAAAACGCAGATTCGAGAGATTGACGCAAGGTCACATCAATTTCGGTGGCAAAGGCGTGTACCCGCTCCGGTAAGGTATCAAGTCCTGTGTATTCTAATGTTCTAGGGTAGCTCTAGATGAAGACACAGCGCTTCTTTCAAATGGTCGTCTGCGTCATGTTAGGTCTTATAATTTTTTTTCATTAACCATTCACTACAGCTCCGCTTTCGGTCACAGTTAGGCCGACCGTTGGCCATGCTGAGATCGCAGGTAATCAGCTGGTCTACAATCTCACCTACGAGATCTTTGCGGGCCCCTACAATCCCCTGCCCAAGCACTCCGACCTGCAAAGAGCATCTGGGCTACAAACATAACTAACGAACACAATACACAGCTCCTCAACTCAGAGAACCCCAGTCTCATGCTCTGCGCGAGCGTCACATCAACATCCTTTTTAACCCAGCTCACCTGCTCCTCTTTTAAACGTGGTCTGACACCTCCTACTCTAACTGCACCTCATTCTATGCGAAACAGGAGCACCTTCTCGTTCAGTGCCCGATAGCCCTCCAAACTCTTTTCATCCCCCCCCCCCCTCTTACCTAGAGTACCTGGTTAACGTCGGACCAACTGGGCGACCAGCGTGCCATGGTGCTCTATTCCCAGGATATAGTGTGTCGCTCTTTAGTACAGTGCTTTTCTGTTTCTCATCCTTATGAAAAATGGCGTACTTGCTGCTACCCTAACTGTCGACTTTCGTACATGCTCCCTACCGAACAGAGTTTCTGGGCGGCCAACAGCTGCTGCTCATCTTCAAAACTGCCGACGTTGCGATATCAATTTCACCTGCGCCAACCGCGACAGGCTTTATGTGCAACGGCTGCTTAGCGGCGCTTCGAGTAGAAAAGCCGTCCACACGATCTGTCGCCCGCTCCTTCTCTTTTATCTGTGCAGGCAACATGGCGCATTCACCCAAGCAGTTCCTTAAGAAAGAGAATTTCTTTAAGGTTTTGTTTCACTCTGAGTTCGTTTGCATCAATGAACACGCAACCCGGCGTTTCTCATTTTTAATGAAAGTCTACGCTGTCTTCTGTCTTATGACTGAAGTAAGCGGGAAGCAATGAGGTAGGCAAGCAATCGAAGTGCCTGCACTCTTTCAACTGTCAAAAACAACTACGCTGCCGATCTAAGCTTTCATGTTTGTCCTTTTTTTATTGGCGCTTTATGTAGTTTCGTAGTGTTTACCGACATACATGATTCCAGAAAATGCTTCTAAAGTTTCGATGTTATTCCGGACGGCCCTGTTTCGGAGGCGGTTTATTCTGGAGTTCACAGCGCGACCTGAAACTCCTATAGATTATCACGGCGGCATACGCGAGCTGGACTGTGCATTTATTTTAAGACAAACCAGTTGGGCTAATCTGTTAGTCATCAGAAGTTTTTCGTTTCCTTTAGTTCGTTTTATTTTTGCAGCACTCGCGCCAAATGCCCTATATCGGTTTACACGGCAACACAGCGTTCTACTATAGAGATGAACGCGAGATAACGTGCTTTCCGCAAGGTTCTTAGGCCCTAAAGGACTGCGGGATGTGTGGACGACTAACGATCTTCAGGGGTAAGCAATTAGCAATGAACAATAAATCAATGGCCCTCCTCAGTAAACATTCTTCAATCTCACAAGCTAATAAACACTTCATGTACAAAATTTTTTGTGTGAGTAAAAGGAGAAAAGAAAATCAAAACGAGCGAAGGAAACAATGAAGGAAACAAGCATATCAAATATAGTGAAAATCTAAAAACCTCGCTACGCAAATTACACAGAGAAAGAAAAGCGATGGAGACACAGCAAGTGCTAGGGGGGTCCCTTTTTTAATATGCAAAGCGGCTGCATAACTGAAATTAGGAATACGGCCTCGTGCCACTTTAAAATATAAAACTTCAAAATGCCTTTTTCTACTGGCACAATCTCAGAACTGCATGCGAAACAGTTGTGAATGGAGTGGCCCAGTCATGCAGCATGGACCGTAGGAGGTCATTAGCATACCACAGAAGGAACTCTGGAAAGTGATTAGCATGTGTAAGCAGACGGGAAGAGACAGGGTGCAAAAACTCTGAAATGTCCTGCGTACCTAAACCGGAGTGCGAGGTATAGAGTTCGCAGCACTTGGTTGGAACCGCGGGAAGACATTACCCTCCAAGCAGTCCGGTCCCTCGGTTCAGCTTGTTTACATTGCACAGTATAAACAAGCATAGCTAGCGAGGAGAGCACCGCTAACCACACCGATGAGTGGAGCGCCTGTGAAGCGGACTCGAGTCATCTTAGTAGGTTGCTGCCCCCATTTGGAATTCAGCACACAGTCCGAACGTCGGATTCTGTTGTTCTGCTCCTACTCTTTGGCGGCCCTTCCACATATAAACATTCTTGCGCTAAATTTGGTCAGCCTACATCGCTTCGCGATTCAAAGTTCTTACAGTGCTCTCTTCGCTGTCGCACACATGTTTTTATTTTGTTCTTATGTCACTAATCTCAAACCTAAGGACGAAAATGATGCGATACAATCGGTCGACAATTGGAGTTGTACCTCTGCGTGGCATACGTCTTTTTGTAAACGAATAGAACACATCTATTCTAATATTATTACGGGATGATAATAACACAAGCTAAAAACATCTTAAACTATTTTGTAGTTCTGCTTTGACATGTATGCGTGTCTCTTTTACTTAATTCTCTGTCGTTGGGCTTATTACTCTGTTCTTTTTTCATGTATTCTGCAATTTTGCCATTAGCTGCTTTTTTCTTTGATTATTGTTCTGCCTATTTTGTTAGAAAGTGTTTGAAAGTTGATGCCCCCGTTACACAGTGCCCTACGGGCCTGTAAGTTTTTTCAAATAAGAAATAGGCTCTTCCTTTTCAAACCTGCATCATAGCTAAAAACATTTTAGCGAAGGTAAGACTACGCAAATAGGACTGGACAGGAGGCATAGAAACGAAAACGACACCCTTGGCGCAGTGGGCGCACCGTCCTGTCTTGTTTGCCCAGTCCAACATTTAGTTTATTAACAAATTAGCCCTCAAGAACATCTCAAAATTTGCATTCGCGCCATGCCAGCAGTTTTAATCAAAACGGTTTTAAAATACTAGTACGAACCCTGACTGCGTCATAAAATTTGAATAAAAGCCTACTGAAGAATGCACATCATTCGACTCAGTATCAGACACAGTGACGTAGTGTCTTTATCACTTAAGAGATTTGTTCCTGTTCTGACGCCATTCGAACTACCGAATGAAAGCCAGTGTCTACATGCGCTGCCTTTAACAGTCCTCACCGTGTCCGGAAATGCAACTGCTCATTCAAGGTGTCTTTACGGCGCAATGCTGTAACGTACAGTTCCGTTGGTGGGAATATTGGGCCTATAAAAAATAACCCTCACAGTTTTAACGATCCTGTAGCGGCAGAGTAAACTTAATTGCGATGTGATGACTTGCTGTTATCTCTTTTACCAGGTTCATTGTCAACTATCTGATGTGCACGATTTTGGTCCCTCGTTAGAAACATATGAAGAGTCGAAAACACTCGAATGTTATTCGGCAGATTCGGTGCTTGCGAGCGCATAATGACCCCTATATGAGCACAGCTAATGAGAATAAACAAATGGGGACACTGGCATAATTACGAAAGGCCAAAGCCACCCTCCAGTATTCTTCTGTCCCATGTGACGATTTTGCGTCCCAACGCAATGTGATCAGAGAAAGCATAAATAGAAAAAGGGCTAACATTTGAAGTTTAACCTGTGCACCAAAAATGTCCGTAACTAAGTCTATTTCAGAGCATTATTGTCGACATGTTCCTTGTGTTCATATTTAATTTCTCATAGTATTCCAGAACAAAAGTACTCCATACCATAGAATGAAAAATTTTCATGCAGTAATCAGGTATTTTTCTTTATATTCTCAAAAGGACTCTTAAAACCATATGCCAATCGCTCAGTTAACAATGTTTCGCAGGGTTACACTTTTACCAATCTGGCTAAACATCGCTTTAAACACGCGTCAGGCTAAACACGCGTGAAGCTTTCCAATCAACGCTCCCATATTGCTCAATAAAGGAACGTGCTGAACAAAGAGCGTGAGAGAACTGCATCACATTTGGGTGGAGTTCAATCTCAGAGAGTGCCCTCCATAATTAGAACCAATACCTTTCTCGCCATTCGAATGCAGTCATACGTGCAAAGAAAATGGCTTTTGCAGCTGTGTAAAACTTATTTCCTCTGTATGTTCAGAAATTTCCTCACCAGGTAGCCATTTACGACGAGCAGATGGGAAAACAGATCGGTATATCCACATGCACCACACAGCGAACATTAAATAACACATTAAAGAGCCTACGGTCTTCCCTGCACGTGCCCCCTGCGACGTAAACCTCTACACTACAAACTTTTGAGAACAAGCTTAATCTAATAATGTGTATCTATTTTATATTACTACCCAATACCACATCATCAGGTCATATTGTCAGAATGCATTTTTGAGCTTCAGTAATGAGCTTGATATAGATTACTACCTTAAACAATCCTAGATCTCTTGCCTCCATCGTTAACCCGTGCTATTATAATGCTTTACAGTCGTTTTATAATAATACTTTGTGCCTTTCAAGAAGAGAGTTTTTGCATTCAGAAGAGCGTAAATAAATGCGTGATAGGAAGAAACACTCTCCTAAGAACTTTACTGGAGCGGGTCACATTCATGCTGAAACATGCTACAGTACAGAGTTACTTTAAATAAATAACTGTCAGGCAATCTTTGCTGCATCGTTTGAATGCGTCAGCACACTTTGTTGCTGATTAAAGCTCACATACACTACAACTCTCCACAATATTTCATATTTATTGGTTTTTGTTTTTATAACACAGTGTATCGCGTCTGTCACACATTCACACTGGTCGCTTTTTTCTGGTGATGGTATACTTAGGTTTTTTTTATACGAAATTAAAAACTAAGTTCGTTGCATCCGAGATGAACACACGAAAGTTCGAGATGACAGAAGCGGCATACTTAGGTTTTTATATCCGAGGTAGCATAAGGAAGTTTGCTATAGCCAAGGTTAAAACATTAAATTTCGTTATACTCTATGAGGCATACTGAGGTTTGTTATTTTCGAGGTAGTACACATGTGACGTTTCACGCGTGAGAGCAGTCGCCATTTCCACTTGCACAGACCCTTCAAGTGCAAACGGAAATAAAGGAAAACACCACTTGAGGAAGAAATCATGCGAGCCAAATAATAACTTTACACGTTTATTGCTCTACGTGCATACCTTGAGTTCATGTGCCCAGCGACTTATTGGGCACACTATTTTCTACGCTTCAATAGCTAGTATCTTGTTATGTTCACTACCTTCTTGTCTTTATATTGAATACCTGAAAAAGTAAGATATAGTGTTGATCAGAGGTGCGAATAGCAACCAAAATGAAACAAAAAACATTTTAATCCTAAAAAAACAAAAATCTAAAATAATGCATCAGCACATGATAAAATGTCATCGCAAATTGAAACAAATATCGATGTGTCTGCTACTTACCGGAGCAAAGTATTCAGATTCCAAATCTTTCTAGAATTATTCAATGATTGATCCCTGCCTGTGCCGAGCTTAAAATGATACCCACGAGCTTTAATATAGATTTGTCGCGTCACTTTGCGTTCCTGCGTGCTGAATCAGTTCTCTAAATAGTACATTGGCTCTATTTCCTATTTCACCTTCTGGCTCATCTGACACCTTTTCATTCGGAGATTCTTGCTAGAAACCACCTGGAAATGCAACTTAAGACACACCCCGACGAGATCATATTTGGTTTTCGAGCTGTCCATTAGGCCAGAAAAAAAAAGTGGATAAATGATTTCGAGCGGTAGTATTCCCACTGCTGATTACGCAGCTAAAAAGGCGGCCCTAAGCCGCTAAACGAATCAACACAGTAAAAAACACTAGTCCACAAAGCGTATGTTACTCTACGTACCACCGAAAGAATAATATTTGTTGAATTCTAGACAACAATTGAATTTAAAGCCATCCTGCTTCATGATTATCTCTTTCTGTCCAATCTGTTCTGCGGCACAGACATCATCAAGGTGCTAAGACACTGCGCCAGAGAGTAGGTAGGAAAGAGCAGTCAATTTTGTTCTTTTGTATTCTCATCATGTGTAAAGTTTTGACGAAACACCTCTCTTACTGAGTAAGGCTTCCTTGACTCATGCGTGGCGTCCATGGAAAGTGTTAACAGAAAGTGTGGACCCTTACTCAAACTTACCCGAGTTACTCTAACTCAGTATAATATAGCGTAAGCTCGGGTAAGTTCTGAGGAGCGCTGCAGCCAGTAGGAGAAACTCGGGTATGCTCGGGACTAACTCGGGTAAGCTCGGAGGAGCGCCGCGCAGGCTGCCACTCCGTACGGTATGCTGTTTGGTGACCAACGCGAACAAAGTTACACAAACGCACGAACGCAAATAGAAGTAGTGCACAATTCACTCGCATTCAGAGCACGTTGAAACAATTTCTCTCGGTACTTGTAACGCGACTACATTAAAGGCATCGTGGTACAGAAAATTCGGTGTCGGTCTAGAAGGTAGGTCGGCCGCCAGGATCACGTGAGTTTGCGGCGTCTTGACAACCGGCCCACCGGCTTGTGAGCAAACTGCCCCCGTGGCAGTTGGCAGTTAAGTTAGTGCTTGGTCGCCCAGGAAGAGCAACCTCAGTCGCACAAGGCCCATCGCAGGATGGCGGAGCATTGCTTAATCGCTGCACCACTGGTCCCGCAGGAGTACGAAGGCTCCTAGGCATCTATGAATGCTAAGTAGATAAGGGCAGTCTGCATATATGAGAATTAACCCACTACGATATGGCGTCATAGCCTTAAGACAAAGCTTAAGTGTACCCTACGCTTTTTTATCTTATAGGTGGTGCATCTTGACTGGAAGCTAAATATCTAGATACCCAACTATACACTAACCAACCTGCCTACCTAAACTACCCACGTTACTTCTCCCCAGCATATTGGAATTATCTGTCCGGCGTGATTTCCCTACATATAGTGGGCGAATTTTATGACAACCAAGGCACTTCTTTCCGCGATGAGGCTCAAAGTTTGATGACCAAATAACGCGTAGCTCTACTTAACTTCTGCGCTGACTATCATGCGAAGTCACACCGAAGCGCAGTTATTCTTTCCTGGTTCTTTTTGAACCGCTTGTGAATGGGCCACAGCAAGCGTAATAGGAGTGAGTGAGGACAATGCGGAGCGAGCACAGAACGCTTCGCGAGCGTAACCTCAGGACGCCACAGAGCACACCGCTGAAGATGGCATGCAGCAGCAGCGGCAGCGTGTTTATTGCTTGGTCGTCGGGTACGCGTAGGGACTGGGGAAGGCGGAGCGCGGCGGTGGGCCAGCGTAGAGCTCGCCGGCTCCTCCAGCGGCGGCCGGTCCCAGCAGTGGAGACATGGGCGACATGAGCATCGACGGAACGGGAGACGAGGGCGGCTCCACGAGGCGCCGGTAGAATGCGCACTGCAGCACCGTGGTCACCAGCACGCGGCAGTCGGTCAGGCCCAGGTCGCGCCGAAGGGAGTCCAGGGCGTCGACCAGCAGCTCCCAGTTCACCGAGTCGTCCATCACGCGGAAGCGCACGTAGGACTGCGTCAACCGCCACGCAGAGCTGAGCAAAGCGCTGCTGCAAAAGGGCGCTACAGATGCAGCGCCTCGAATCCAGCAGTCCACATGGGACATTAGCGACGCTCATCTTGTGTTATAACGCAGGCATAGCGCTCTCACAGTTAATCTCACACTAACATTAGAATTAAGGAAGGCAACAGCCACCGAAACCAGCGAGCATAGGGGAATGATTCTATTTATTTCAATTTTTGGAGATAATTAAACAGAGACTAAGAGTGCAATTATTTCATAATAATAATAATATTAAATGGTTTTTCGGGGCAAGGAAATGGTGCAGTACCTGTCTCATATATCGTTGGACACCTGAGCCGCGCCGTAAGGGAAGGGATAAAGGAGGGAGTGAAAGAAGAAAGGATGAGAGATGTGCCGTAGTGGAGGGTCCTGGAATAATTTCGACCATCTGGGCATCTTTAACGTGCACTGACATCGCACAGCACACGGGCGCCTTAGCGTTTTGCCTCCATAAAAACGCAGCCGAAGCGGACGGGTTAGAACCCGGGAACTCCGGATCAGTAGCCAAGCGCACTAACCACTGAGCCACTGTGGCGGGTGCAATTATTTCATCGTTGAAAGAAAAAATTGATTAGAAAGCAGAAAAAAAGAACCACATGCCGCAGGTGGGATCCGATCCCGCGACTCTTAAATCCGCGTCCGGTGATCTACCAACTGAGCTGCGGTGACGGCCGTCTAATCTTATGATTTTGGGGTTATTTTATGTTGCACGTAATCCGTACCTTGAAAAATCACCACAGCCATCCGCGTCCATTGTGGCGGACGAGTATGTCGTGCATTACCGCGAGTGCAACGTGCAGCATCATTGAACGGCGAGGGTGGAAACTTTGTGAGAACCCTCTTATGCTACATATGGCATCAGCACTGCCAGAACCGAGGCCCTCCTCGTTAAGCTATTGAGCAGACAGTGGAAGGGAAATGTGGGCTTCGATATGACACACACATGAAGGAAGCCAGCAGCCACCAAAACCAAGCAGCAAACCGGAATGTTTCTTTCTACGAGCCCCTCATTTCTCTTCCTCTGTCTCCTCACCACCGATGGGGGGATTTCGGGACAAGCATTTCTATTTCTCTTGGCTGCCACCACGCGGTGCATCGTTTTCCACATGCAAAAACACTGCGTCGACATCATCCCTGACGTAAGGAAGAAAGAGAATAGACTGTTTGGCTGCAAAGCAGAATGTAATAGGCCACTAGGCTTAGCAGCACTGTCTGGGCGCTGTCGCAAATTTTTGGGAATGGCATCCATATTAAAGGTTGCCTTATTATGTCGCCAGTGGATTGAGCATGCTAAAGCATTGCTCCGTGACCTTTGAACTAAGCACTTTGAGCCGCTGGGCGTTCAAAACGCCGATTTTTAGCGAATCTTTGTAAACGAAGCTTTTTTCGCCTGACTTCACTACTCTCGCAAAAGGTGTGACCATATCAACCCCTTCACCGCGGAGGACGAACTCATTTTTTAGCTATTCTGTTGTACTACACATACGCATAAAAAATTGTGTAATAAAATACTTTTGTTTTTCGGCAGCATTCTTTCAGAAAACGTCCAACGCAGTTCATTAACTGGATTCATCAGAAGATTTAGTGTTTGTGAAGAGTATATAGATACATCAAACTCTGGGACGGAGCGTGTTTGCGGTCCTAAATTCAACTACAATGCATGGCTTGCACAAAAAATTTGATGCGCCATTTATGCATTTTGCCCTTCGGTTGCACAACCAAGCCGTGTTTAGATCTCACATTATTTCATCCCGTAGCCAGCGAGTAACCAAACAAGTAGCCCGCAGAACAGGCTGCCTGACATTTAACACACCGGTCATAACTCCGAATATGGCTGGAACTGCAGTGATGCTCTTGGTATAGGATGCTTCCCACGTAGAAAAAAGCAGCATGCTGAAATTTTCCCCGGCTTAAAACACTGTCAAGAAAAGACAAGCTTACGGAAAGACCTATTTTCTTATGCCTTATTCTGCAATAACGATATTTCTGCTAAAAGCACTTTTAGTGGCATTTCGAAAGGTTATCTTTGGTTGATGACCTCGCGCTTCCGGTAACCACAATGTTGTTCCACACCGAAAAAGCTCATGACAAAACTGGGCGATCAAATGCTGGGGGTCGTCGTACATGATGGCGCTGGAGCAAGAAAATTCTGTGCAATCGCTGATGTCGGCGCGTAGTTCTCGATGAATGCTTTCGCATGCCACACATAGCGAACCAATTCGATAGGAGCGACACACAAGGTTGATTGCTTAATGTTTGCGTTGGCAACAAACTTCACGCACACTCCAAACACTGTGCTCGCGTTGGCTCCTCCGTTGCTTCCATCAGCAGAGGAAACGACGTCGCAAAGCTCCCTTTTGGTCACTTGAAGAGGAGTCAAACCGACATTATTACTTAATTCCAACTGGACAAAAATTCATCCCAAAATTGCATGTGATTGGATCTACGATTTTTCCAGTCAAAGACAAAGATATCGCAGCAACGGTGGCCTGAAATCTCTGCATGTATAATGCGGGTCGCGTTCAAGCCGTGTCGCGTAATGTTCACAAGGAAGGCTCTCATTTCGAGAAATCACGTCATGGAATATCATGTGTTCAAGTGTGCGCTAACTTGTTGCAAACCCGGCTACTGTTACCGTAACAACTACTACAGAGGAACTGCTTGGTTTCTCCAAACACAACTTGCGCCCTTAAAACATGCACCTAAGAGCGTACCAGAGAGCCTGTGGAGGTTGTGGAGCGCGAACATAGTGTTCTCACCTTGAGCTTGGTGACGCCAAGGGTGCGGCCAGGGAAGAGGCTTTGCACCGTCTCCTGGATCTCCTCTATCGCGGCGGTTGCCGTCAAGCCGCTAAGACCATCCAGGGACACGGTGATCTCGTACCCACGTTCGGCAGCCGGATCGAGGTCGGCAGCATTCAGCATGCGCCGAACACGGCCCCGGTGCAGGAAGAGCACCCGAGAGGCTACCGACTCGGCTTCTTCGATGCTGCGACATGGAAAGAAACACCGGAAAGTTTCGAACATCCATTGTTCCCAGTGGGAATTAAAGAGCAGTGTATACGTGCAGGGCATACAACTTTAGAAGTAAAAGCACAGGGGAAATGTGGCTGTTATTGTAGCTGCAAATATTTTTGCAAACTGTCTACAAGAAGAATCGTCCCAAACTCTCTGAACTTATGTACTATAATTGTAAGCAGGCTTTGCAGGCTTGCAAAGGTAACAATTTCTTGCGTGCCGACTCACCCATCGCACAGAACAGTACTCCAAGGGACAAAGGTCTTCAGTACGCTTGAGCGGAATTCAAAACGGATTCCTTCGCTATTAACGGGTGGCTCGAAAACCTCTTGTGCAGGAGAAGTTCGGATTGACGTACTCTAATATGCAGTCAAACAAGGTCGTCGTTGACAGACATTGAACCTGTTCTCTTGGCCGTTTCTCAGGTGTCGTGAAAACATTTCATTTCCTCGGTAGCATGAACTTTGTGCACAAACGTAATGCTGCTTGAACAAAATCAAGGAGAGAAAACAAAGGTAAAAGACAGCGTACGAAAGGGCTTTTTTTCAAAGAGCACGGCACCTGGCCGCTTTCACCAAATTAAAGCGCTCGTTTACTCACTCGTCAGTGGCCAGCAGGACTGACATATGAGCCTTCTTCACGAATGTGATGATGCAGTGCCAGACGCGCCTCCTGGCTACAGGATCCAGCCCCTCTGTCGGCTTGTCCAGAAGCACCACGGGCGGCGCCCCGACTAGAGCCAGTGCCACGGCCAGCTTTGTGCGCTCGCCAGAACTGTATTCGACCACCGGCCTGTCGGCCTTCTCAACCAGGTCCAGCATGCACAGCAGCTGCTCGGCTAACGAGTGCACGCCTGCCACCGGTATGCGCCGCAAGCGGGCTACGTGGCGTAGAAGTTGACGTCCGGTGAGCCAGCCGACGGCTTTGCGCTCCTCACCCGCGTAGCCCAGCGCGCGCACAAACTCGGTCGGGTGCGCGAACAGGTCTGCGCCCCGCAGGTGCGCGTTGCCGTCCGAGATGGGCACCTGGGCCGTGAGCACGCGCAGAAGCAGCGATCGGCCGCTGCCCGTGGGTCCGAGCACTGCCAGGCACTCTCGCCGGTGCAGACACAAGCTGAGGTCGTGCAGCGGAGCGTACGGGCCGGCCTCCTGGCGCAGGTGATTCACCACCAGCGTGTCCAAGCACGGGAGTGTCTTATCTTTGAAGTGGCGCACCTGGCTGCAAACGCAAGGGTACGCTGTCATTTCTCACGGCGGCCAGTAGATCATTTAAACTCATTAAGGAACCACGCTGTCCACACCTTGGCAAGCAAATATTTGCATCACCTTCTGCTCGCAACCAATAACACTCTTTGAACTGCCTCGGATGCCTTACAGGAACGAGACATCATGCTGACATTGTGCCTTTTTTGCGCTGGTGAAGGGTATGGCAAGCTCTAAACTTACACACGCCGGGGCTCCCCAAAGCGCTTCTGTGGGGAGAATTCGCGGTGTCGCCGGCGTTGTATCTGAAGCGGTGCCAAGCAGACGCGGCAGCGTTTGTGGCGCGTATTTTTCCGCCGTTTATTCCCTGCCAAGAATCCCGAGTGAGTATTCCAAGACGCTAGATAGCCAAGCTCAAAGGCTGCGCGGATGCATAAACGCACCTGGAAGCTTCCTCTGCGTAAACCGATGCAGTCAATAAGAGGCACGGAATTGCGGGGAACTGCATGGTCTGTGCATTTGTGGAGTGTGGGAACATTGCGGTCTAGTGTTTAAAAGGCGTTGCCGTAGTCTGACAGGACATTATGCACAGCAAGCGACGATTACGCGCTCGACAATAAATTTTTTTCTTTCCACTGGGCTCAGTAATGAAGGTGGAATCGCTAATGATAATGCCTTTGACGTAATCAGCTGAAACTGCACTGCCTAGCTGTGCACACAAGATGAAAGATGGAGCAGTAGAAATAAACTCCGCTATATTAGTGCCGCGTTTTGTTCCACATAAGGATATTTTACTTGGAAACAACGTGGTAGTGCGTTCTACAGAGCAGCGAATGTAAAACGCACTCCTGATCCCAACTACGAAATATTCACAGTCATCTTGTCCCAAGGAACAAGGAGAGAAAAATGGGTTCTTAGAGACCTGTTATTTTATGCGGCAGACTCCTCATGAGGAGGATGCCGACATGCCCTATTGTTATACTCAACTTCAAACCGGGTATGGTTTCGGAAACTGACTGCACTGCTGCCAGATCACAACAGGGCTTGTCGAAAGGCAATTATGCGCTTCGTATGCGAAACTATTACAGGCATTCATTGTAAAAAATCGCGAGAAACGACAACAAAAGCGCTGACTTTCAACTGATGTTATATTACGCACACGTACAGTAAGGCCTTCAAAGAAATCGAACAGCTCCGGTCAACAAAACAAAAAATCTTTCCTGTGCACTTTTGCTGCAGTATTCAGCTATCATAATTCATGTTCCTAAATAATGTTGCTGCCGAAATACATATTCGTAAACCAATTTTAACAGAATATCTCACCAGAAAATCAACAACTAAGGCATATGCGCGTTCGCGTTTTATTGCGGCCTTTACATTTGTACCTATTGCCTCAACGCGTTTTGTTTTTATCTCCCATCAATATTTTCGTCCCTAACTTCCATAGCAGCTGCCACAGTGTCATGCAAACTTGCATAACTAAGTAACTAATACAGCGAAAGAAAATGTGGAATACTACACCTGCCCTGACACACAGTTACCCAAGATTCATAGTTGCCTGTCCTAGTCTCCCATGGTGACAAGGATGGGAGGAGAGTGTTGTACGACGGCGCTGCTTGGTGAGTATGATCATATCGTATTTGTTTGATGAATGTGTTAGACCGCCTGTCGTGGCATAAGAGGGGGTGATGTCGTTTGGAAGCTGCGGTTGAGTCCCAGTGTGTCCCAGTGACCCCTAACTGCCCATACTGTTCCGTTGTGCTCACAGATGGCATAGCGGATACACGGTGTCGCATATAGCAAGGAGGGGGGGGGAGTGCATTGCAGCAAAAGCAAAAAGTAAAAGAGACACTACAATGTCCTTGGGTGTACCTCTTTCAGCCGAGGAAGGAGGGGATACCGAAAGGAGTCTAATGTTAGCTTAGTTTGCCGTTGGGAGAGGAGGATACGTATGTAGATGTCTACGAGTGAGCCACATCCCGTGGATTTTAGGGTGGCCAGTATGATGTCCCGACAGACAGTGTCCAATGTCCGATGGAGGTCCACGGCTAGAATCGCTCGATGTTTGGCTTAGAGATTTCACTGACGCCTTCATTTAGCTGTAAAAGTGTCGTGGGCTGAGATGTGGGTTTGTACCCTAATAGCGTGAGGGGTAGGTGGAAATTGTCTGAGAGTTATTCCTGGAGGTTGAATTGTACAACATTTTCATTGCGTTTCTAATACAGGGTGTAAGAGACATTGGCGGGAGATAACAGAGGGAGCGAGATCTGCCTCGCTTGGGATGAGGTTTACTGACGCAGTATTCTATGTAGATGCAAGAGTGCCAGAGGTCGAGACCTCATTTTTGTATTGGATTAGACTAGACCCCCAGCAGCATAACTAATCGACCCAATATTGGAAATCTATTGGCAAAGGCCGATCCTACATAGGGCCATAGTAAAACCCGTCACTTCCGATAATGGCCCGTTTACCTGTGCTGCTTGGGAATCGGTGCGAAATGGCGATGTGCGGAGTACGTGCCAGTGGATTTTGGGCGATTCTGCACGCCGCCTTTTTGCATTGACGTAGTAAGTCGCACGTGCACGAGCCGGTCTCGACCTAAAGACTCCTACGGATGATGTGAAGCGTCATCGCATTATAGGGTCGGCGCCATACACATATTAGTGTAGTCTTGTGGGAGACTGATGTGGGATGGACCCCTGTAGTCTGGCAGAGTGGAACTTTCATCTGTAAAGACACGACTGTCTGCGCTATGCGCTTTTATTCGCTTGTACGAAACGTAAATATAGTTTCTTTGCTCCTCCTTCCCACTAAGAAGAAAATTGGTGTGATTTTCTTAGATACGTAAATGGCGCCGTAATTGTCTGACATATCTCTGTGGACAGTTTTAACCGCGTCATAAGGAAAGGGTTAAGGGAAGGAGTTCGAGAAGAAAGGAATGAAGGAATGCTCTGGGCCGGTTGATACGAGTTGGCAATAAAAAGTTTGGCATGCGTCGTGACACGTTACTGTTGCTCTATAAGGCTTTTATGAGACTGATTCTGGAATTTGGTTGTGTCTTGTTCTCTGGTAGCGCAAACTACAGGCTGCAGCCATTAGCTTTACTGGAAAGGCGTGCCCTACGGCTATGCCTCGGGCACTCAAAATCAACTTCAAACACTGTCCTTTATCTGGAAGCCGGTATCCCCCAATCTCTTTTCCCGCTTCCATCTTCTAACAGTGCGTACTTTCCTCAGGTCCTTTGACCCGGCCCCCGGCGTTCGTAGTCCCATTTTTTTATCCTATCCACAACTGTTTTTCACTGATAATTGGCCACGCTATCAGCTTCCTCAACTTAGGTTCACGCAGAATCTGTTAGCCACGCTTCAGGTTAATCTGATATCCTTGCAACAAAATGCAGATACGCAGGCTGACCCCGTCTTCTATTATGACCATATTTTCCCGTCCCATGCAAAACATATGCCCGCAAATATCCTAAATGGTCTCCTTTCTGAACACGTACAGAATTTTCCTCTTCATACTGTTATCACCACTGATGTAATGTCTCCGGCAGCTGTGAGAAGGCGGCGGTTGGGTATATTCGCAGCAGCTGGCTTGGAGCTATTCCGTTCGTATCCCAGATAATACCCCTATATTGTTCGCAGAGATTCTGGTCATTGGTTTGGCTCTTGTCAAACTTCCTAGGCATGTAGCACGGGTTCTTATTCTTGCTGACTGCCTTTCAGTTCTAGTCTCTCTCCAAAATTCGGGAAAATCTTTACTGAATCGTTCGTTTAGGTTTTTTGTTCCGCGCACAGTGCGTGAGATCCGCTTTTTCTGGGTACCTGTTCATTCAGGCGTCTATTTTAACGAGGTGGCTGATTTATTGGCAAGGTCAGCTCTCAGCGCTCCTGTAATCTATCCCGTCCCTCACCTAATTCTGTTAGAAACTTCACGTTTCTTCCGCAGTCTAAGTGGCTAAGTGCCTGCCATTTTTGCGATTCGCCTCCACCGAAACGCGGCCGCTGCGGCATCGGCGTATTCCAACAACGCTGTCTGGGCCCCAGCCTCAACGCAACGTGATTTGCATCTGTGGCAACTAGTGCTTACGGTTTACAATCCCGAAGTTCTTTGCTCCTTTTCTCAGAGTGGCATGTGTGCCGTGGCAAAGCAAGTTAAATTTGGTAGTGAAGATTTATTAAACTAGACCTCGCCTGAAACTGTCAGCCGCGTTGGGGCAGTTACTATTAAAATTCATTCTGACTACATAGCTAATTAACTATGACGTAGTAAATAACTTTTAGTCAACATTCTCGCGTGGTTAGTGGAAGTGGTGACTTCTAAGCCATGGACAAGTCGATTCCATAACCGTTGTTGAAACGAAGAAATAGTGATTCTCGAAAGATCTGCTTTGTTCCCCACAAAACTGTCGCTGAGCGAATGATGCATTACTTATGGTACCAAGCTCCAGCTGCATGCATGGATTATTGCTCCAGTAGTGCAAAGGCTTTTGCCCCGACGATGGGGAGCACAAAAGGATAGTCATCAACAATTAATAATAATAATAATAATAATAATTTGTTTTTGGGGAAAGTAAATGGCGCAGTATCTGTCTCATATATCGTTGGACACCTGAACCGCGCCGTAAGGGAAGGGACAAGGAAGGGAGTGAAAGAAGAAAGGAAGAAGGAGGTGCCGTAGTGGAGGGCTCTGGAATAATTTCGACCACCTGGGGATCTTTAACGTGCACTGACATCGCACAGCACACGGGCGCCTTAGCGTTTTTCCTCCATAAAAACGCAGCCGCCGCGATCGGGTTCGAACCCGGGAACTCCGGATCAGTAGTCGAGCGCCCTAACCACTGAGCCACCTCGGCGGGGTCATCAACAATTGTGTGATCGCTATTTTAGCGAGTAACGGAGGGAAATTGCGAGCCACGGTATAATACAGCGCGCAGTTCAAATTCGGGGCCGCGGTCATTGCAACATGTCACCAGTAGGGGTTGCGTTTGCATCTAGCTTTATGCGCTCCTCATGCGCTCGGTTCCAGTTTTTTTCAGGAAAAAAGCGGCAATTTTATCGCGGCGCAAAGCTTCAGAGAGACTTCTCATTCCCTTTGAAGAGTGTTATGGTGTCATATTGTCCGTGGCTCCGGACTCCCCATTGGGACCAGCCGCCAGACTATGCTAGGTAAACAATTTTTCAGTAAGTGTTGGTTGATTAGCTACGTAATTATGATTAATTTCCTACTAACTGGCGTCCGCGGCGGCTAAAAGTTTTCCCCTAAGGAGATTATAAAACACCGTGTCTACAGAAATTTTTGAACTTGTTCGTTGAAACACCTGGTATATTCTGTCGTATAGAAAGCTCACTATAGTTCAGAAGTGAATTGTGCTTTCTACTTGAATTTTTATCGTAAGCGAAGTGTGCAAGACTTATAATAGAAAGCAGAGATTGGTTCTTTTATTCTACTTGTAGTTAGAAAAGAGATTTCTCGTACATTAATACACCATCTTGCGGTGCCACTGCGGGTGAAATGAAGTAAATCGGCCTTCTAGCACTCAACTTCCGACTTTTCGGCCGGGTTCTCACCGCTCCTTTTCACCTTCGTCCATCAGGCACTGGGGCGACCGACTGACGTAGAGGTGCGGCTGGTACCCACAGATGCGCCGCAGCAACCACCACACGTTGGTCTCCGAAAAGAACACGGTGGCCAGGCAGAGGAGGCCGGTGAGCAGCAAGGTGGACTCCTCTGGCCACACTGAGTGCGGGTTCCACGTAAGCAGGCGGACACGCGGCAGAACGCAGCGCCCAGATGTGGTCATGCAAGCCAGCCGCGCATTGCAGCAGCGGACCAGGAACCAATAGCGGCGCACCATCTGTCTAGGGGACTCGGTCGCGTTCAGGATGCGACACGCCTGAAAAAAATTAATCTAAATTAGCTCAGCTAATCCAGGAAGTACAAAGCGAAAGATGCCGGCGTTCACAGTGTTCATTGGCGTTGGCGTTGACAATGTTCTAGACGGCGATGGCTTTGAGCAAAGGAAGGGCGCATAACTGGCTCCCTGGATATGCGGACGCCTCATTCGTGCTTTGATACACGTGGTGGTGGTGGTGAGAGAGAGATGTGGCCTGAATGCACTAGCGCTGACAGTGTTGTGGCTGACATGCGGTACTGCAGCAATAGCTACGCCGCAGCGTTCATTTGGTGGTCAATCTCTCGCGATCAACCATTAACTGCATGCCACCTCCCAGGGTGGCAGGGAGGGCGCGCTGCCTATCCAGTGTGCGGAACGCAACCAAAGCAGGCTTTTGCAGTTGGACACCAACACCACGTGCATGAAAGCGAGATTGAGGTCTCGACTCACCCACGGAGCTGGTTGTGCACCTTTTCTTTCGTGAAAATGAACGGCCTTTGCCAAGTTGTCAACGCCATTTAACTCTATGAACGCCGTCGGCTCACTTGTTTGGTTTTTGAGGAAAGGAAGCGGCACAGTAACCGTCTCACATATCTCGGTGGACACCCGAACCGCGCCGTAAAGGAAGGAGTAAAGAAGGGAGGGAAAGAAGAAAGAGAACACTGAAAATTGAAAGTTGGATTTTGAGGAAAGGCGCGGCGCTGCGCAGCGGCGGAACACCTGTGGCTCGGTGCTACTAGTAGTGCATGCGCAGTAGAGACTTGGGAGCGAGAGAGAGAGAGAAATATCCGCGGCGAGGCGCGCGTTGTGACATCATGTGCCTCCTCGGAGCACCGCCGCGGCGAAATCGCAAGTTCGCGGCCAGTAAAGCTTTCGCTTTAAAAGCGAGGAACAACGTCATGTTACGAACAGCGCATTAGTTTCAATGACCACGTTGCTGGCGACAAGGCGAGCACTTGCGCTTTAAAGAGCGATAAAGTGTACGTATTAGCGCAGAGTATAGTATCTGAAGCATTGTTTGAAACCGGCAGGAAAGGCGACAAAATAAGTGAAACCGTGGTACTGACATCGCTTAGCCGCGCTCGTGTATAGCAACATTGTGACGCAACACTACAGCCATGCTTTTGTGCTGTACCTTTTACATTTCTTATTATTCCAGATCATCAAAACCAGCTTGAGAATCAGTTTATTGGAACAAAAAAGAAAATATAAGGTGGACAAAATTGTACAGACATAGGTCCTGTAGTCCGTCACTGTACTGGGAAATCGTCTGGGACTGCGACTTTTCATCATCGCTATCAGCCTTACTTCTCGGCTGCAGTAGAAAGGCCTCTCCATATCTCTTCAGCTAACAGGTCCTGTGCTGGCTGCGGCCCCCTTGTCCCTGGAAACTTCTTAACCTGGTTCACTCACCAAACTTCCTGCAGCCCCCTGCTACTTTCTCTTCGTATCTATCTCTTGGTTACCTTGGCTGAGCATTACATGCATTGCTCAATGCCATTTCTTCTTGATGTCGACTAGGATATCATTCGCCTGCGATGGTTCGCTGACCCGTACTGCCCTCTTTTGGTCTTTTATCGTTACACCTATAACTTTTCTTTCCAGAGCTCGCTGCATTGTCCTCAAAATAAGTTGCATCTTTCTGTTAGCCTCCGCGATCTCCTAATAGGTGAGTATGGGTAAGATACAGCTGTTATATCCTCTTGTGGGATATTGGTAAACAGCCTTCATTATCTGACAGAACCAGTCAAATGCGTTCTACCCCATCTTTATTCAAGTTATTTTACTCTCGTGATGTGGTTCTGTGGTCACTGCCTTCTCTAAGTGGACGCATTTCCTTACCACTACCAGCTACTGGCTGCAATCATAAACTGTTGTTACCTTTTGAGACTGTTGAACATTAACTTTCTGCATATGAAATTTTTAAACCAACTGTTCTCCACTGCCTGTTCAAGTCATTGACCATGTTTCGGAGTTCATACCGTGGGTCACTTAGAAAGGCAATGTCCTCAACGAATCACAGATTACTGTGGTGTTTGGACGGGTGACACGAAACCCGCAGATACTGTCCAGAGTTTCGTCTTTCTGTCACAAGTTCATTTAACGCTACAACGTCACTCACCGTAAAAGTCATTTATCACTGCTCGCTACTGTAGGGAAAGATATGCGACTTCACCCAGGGTGGCAGCTAATTTCCCCTTTTCCTCGAAATCGCAGTGAACCTGATATCCTTAGATCAAGCCAAGGAGAATAATGCGGGCGCGCAGTTATTGAGGTGGTTGTTAGCGCGGTCACCTGCATGAAGTCGGCGTCGTTGTCCATGTGGCAGAGCTGGTTGAGAGAGGTGAGCCACATAGCCCGGCCCAGTCCCCAGGAGAGTGACACAGTGGGCAGCGTGCGCAGTATGGTGGTGACGAGCTCGAGCACGTCCTTGTCCAGTACATCTTCCTCGCCCATGTAGTACGCCATGTGCAACCGTATCATGTACAGCATTGCCAGGACCCCTGTGCAAACACCGTACACGCCTGTAACCATACCGCGCTGAAGCTGTCTGCAGAAAATAGCGTGCGCGGAAGTTTCAGAGGCAAACAACTATTCTACGGTTCGACCACCTCCCATGGAGCGTCAGGTTCACGTGGTCTGCACAGCGCGCTATGATTGAATGACACGCTGGGCGCAAAGGGAGTGTAACGCTATAAAGCAAACACGCGTCTCTCGAGCAGTCCATAATGGTCCTTTAGTTTCCAAATGATGAAAAGGAACTTTTCAATAGGGCTGCCATCGGTGCGTTGGATCGGTGAATCCGCGAGCCTTTTAAAGCGAAAGCTTTAATGGCCGCAAACTCGCGATTTCGCCGTGGCGGTACTCCATCGAGGCACGTGACGTCACAACGCGCGCCTCGTCGTGGAAGGTTACTGTGCTTCGCGCGCTCGCCGCGCCATCTGGCATGACGTCACACCACGCTGCTCGCCGCCGCCGCCGCTGTTTGGTAGGACGTGACACCACGTTCCTCGTCGTTCCGCTCGCCACCGCTCGCTTTGACAGCTGCGTGATAAGATGTCACAGGATTGAAAAAGAGAGCTGGCGTGCGCCGCAACCACAGTTGAGACGACAGTATGGATGGCGACAATTCTGATAAGCTGGAGGAGGCCTGGAATCGACAGCGGAACGAGACGAAGAGGAAACGAATCGCCCAGAAAACTGACGAACAGCGCGCCGAACGACTGGCTAAACGCCGCCGTGAATATGCCGCCGCGAGACAGCCACGTTTAATTTCCGGTGTCTCGACCGCTAGCAGAAGCGACAGCAGCCGTAGGAGAGACCTGAGTCCTGCTTCACTGAAGACGGCCCGTGATTAACGATGAAATGCGACCAAGAGACTTCAGCGGCGGGCTCAAGAAACCGAAGAACAACGTGCCGTTAGCCTAGAGAATAGGCGTAAGAGTGACGCGACCCCTTCAGTCCTTGGATAGCCTCGGTCCTGAAATCAAACATGCACCTACAGGTCATACTGGACGTTTATGCCTGTATTTCATACTTTGTGGAATATGTGCACAAGGCCAACCGGGGAGTTTCACACTTGCCTTCGCTACATATATTCTGGCATAGCCGAGCTAAGCCACTGCCATCTTTCTTCCTCGCTCTAAAGTGTGCGCTGTAAACACACAGTCCCTCTCGTAGAGCCTCGCCAGGATAAGGAATTGTGCAGGACGGTTTACCGACGTGACCCAATGGTTCAAAACGGCAGCAGCTTTTACGTGCGTTTGGTTAAGTTTGTTGGACCATCGCCACTTATTTCCCCTTACTGATCGACTGTTGTGGCTTTGTTTCTGCGTAGGGTTCCAATTCTTATTAAATCCAAAATCGATTGAGTTTCAAAGTGCTACACTCTTCAAAGAAAGTTAATTCTGGCGAAAAGCCCTTATACGGTAGCTGGTTGGGACTCACATGAAGATCACTGATATTGTTTTATAATACTGTCCGTACAACAGTTAGCGCCGCTTGGAGTGATTGACACGGTAGCGTTAATGGGTCCCTTCATCGGCTTGGGGCTCGCTCTGCATATCGTATCGCAGACGCGAACAATGTTCTTTACTTTTTATTAATTTCTTTGTTTACAGCAAGACACAGGGCCCTTTGACCAAGTCGAACGAACTTTCCTGAGCGCACACGAATGGCGACCGAAGGGGCGCGGTTCGAATGATTTTTCTTTTCCGCGCAACGGCTTTTCTTCGTTAAGAGCCCTACGGCTGGCGCTCCATGCATGTAGAGCTGCAGAAGGACGCCCAGCACGAAACCTTCCAGTTGCGCTCAAACTAGTGAAACAATGAGGAGCATCCAAAAGTTGACGTTACTGATTTCCATACGCTATTTCAATCTCTCAGTCGCATGAATGTCGCATTGTATCCTTCTCGTTGGAGAGGCCTCTCTGTTTTGGAAATCAAATTCAGCCTTGCTCTCAGTAACGCCCATCACGCTCTATTCTTTTGTGACAAAGTCTGTAATATTTGCATTCGTGCGCTCTCCACAATCATTATGTCGCAGCAGTACCCCTGACATGAAATGTGCAGCCAGGAACAGGATTACCTCACTTGACAACAAGCCATTCCTCGAGCCTCCACTTATAACAGAGTGCTACAGTGATGAGCCAAGAGGATATCACTCCTGAAAGAATGGCTGTCAACAAAATTCAAGATGCGGAATATATACCGTATATACGACTAACGGCTGCACTATTTTATAGCGCAGCAGTTCGCCGTCTGTTCCAGCATCCGGCATCGTAGTCGTCGGCATCGGCGTTACTGGTTGCCCAAGTACAAGAGCGAAACGACACCTGAAAGGCGGCTGTCTTGGGAAGAAACCGGAGGGCGGCTAGCAATCTAATATGCCACCTGCAAGCAGTGGCAGGTTGCGTCTGATGAGCGGAGCTCAATTTTCACATTACCGACTACCGTAACCATCTGACAATTTTTTCGCAATTTCAGCGAAATCTCCCACTTGCACAAAACTAGCATTTCTAAGTTCAGTTTTCTCGAATAATGTTTCATGCAAACTGGCGCTCTCTCTGGCGCCTGGTTGCAGATACGACCAGGAGACGAGCTGCAATGATGATCTTCTTATCCGGCCAGCCGGTATTAGTTTCTCAATGGCCGTTGCGATCCGCTCCCAGTACAGGAATGATTTCTACTTAGAATTTGAAACAGCTGCACAGCTGCACGACAGTGCATGCTGGAAGATGATAATGAGAGCAGCCGGCAGCCGTCGTTATATGACAGCTTCTAGCGGAGCGTACCGCGCGAGAAAATTTTTACATATGAGACGCAGTTGCTCTTTCCTGTTTTTTTTTCCAATCTATACGCTCCCTTGTTCGCGTCAGCGACCGATACGAGAGCTTGGATATTAGACAGTATTTTCTAAAGAAAGCAATGCTATGACTCGAAAAATTAATTATCCTGTCCATTCTCCTTTCTGATTCGTTTGGTTGGTGGCTTACCCTCTTCCTGATAAACGTCTGACTAAATAAGCATCAGACGTTCCTAGGACGTACGTCTTCACTGCTATAAATAGAAAGAAATTTAATTTATTTCCACCAGCGCCTCGACTGCACTGTGAAGCTCACCAAAGACACACTTGATGACGATCGCGAGAGAGAAAGCCCTGGAAGGCCGGAATCCCGCCACTTGTGCCGTCAAGTAAGACAGAGGTATAGCTGCCCATCCGTACGAAGCAAACAGCAGCACCGCGGAACGCCAGAACTCGAGGCAGTCACCGAAGCCCCAGATGACCACCATGGGAGCTAGCAGAAGCAGGTACAGCAGGTACAGCACGCCATAGTCAAAGAGCATGTTGGAAACCCAGTACAAGGCTCCTGGCACTCCAGCGAGCCGCTGCAGAAGCCGGCCTCCGTCGGTCTGGTCTAGGGCTGGGAAGAGGGCCGCAGAGGCGGTGAAGAGACCCAGAGAGATTGGTATAAACGTGGCCCCGCTCAGCTTCAGCTCCACGTCAGAGAGCCAAGAGAACACGTTCACGGGGCTCACAGAGGCACCTCCGGGGAGGAAGTCTAATGCCGCTTCGATACGCTGTTCGCTGTTGCCGGTGATGTGCTGCAGCACGGCTCCCTGAAGGAGTAGCAGTGAGAGAGCCTCCGACCGCCGGACCTGGACGCTGTACCAGGCCACCAGTGCCTGCAGTGGAAGACGAAGAAGGGGGAACAAGATATGTTGTCATGGTTGGAGAAGTGAGCGTCACGTCGTAGCGTGCCTCGCGGATTCGTCACAGCTGTCAGCGATCCACATGATGGCATACGGCGGGCACCGAATGCCAACTGAAGGTCCACTTGCTACCAACCTCTGATATTCAGAGTGACGATAAAGCTGACCAGGAAAGATTAGGAGAGGGTTCCGCTCCAGCCAATAAGTTACTCTTCATTTTACTCCCTCTCACTAAACTGTCAATGTAATTGTATGAATCACAAAGGGCGCATCTCGGTCCTGCTTCTGACAAATAGGTCTGACACTGGTTTTCTGATGCTGCTACTGCAAGTTCCCAGTAATTATACGCGCTTCCTCAACATTTAATTTTGTGCGGTACGTTTTCTGTATAAAAGGACCGACTAATCTGTCTCAAGATATGTCTCAAAAGGACAGACTAATCTGTCTCAAGATATGTCTCAAAAGGACAGACTAATCTGTCTCGCAGTGGACGTGATAGCGTAAAGGATTAATTACCTTATATGAAGGCCATTCTGCACTTTCCATTCATGGATCACTGCGAGTCCTAATGCCCACCTGGCGCACTGATGCAGAGGTTAAGCAATGCTCCACTGCCCTGCTATGAACCAGAAAGTACCTAGGTTGCCAAAGTAACCAGGCAACGATGTTTGTTTCTTTGCGGCGCAGCGGAACACCTCTGGCTGCCCTTAAGTTCTAAATGTTTATAATGTAAAGCAAACACTTGTCCTGAGCTTTAAGACATTTTGGTGTTTTAGAAGGCTCTAGAAAGACTCAAACATCAAACTATTTTCTCCAGAATGCTATTTCCATAATAAACAATATCTGCAGCCTCTGTTATAAAACTAAAACCCAAACACTTTACTTCTGGCTTACACTACGCGGCTCGTATTGCATCGCCAGACATCCTCTCCTGCATGCGTTTGTCAGGACAGGATACGAGAACGTGGACTGCATAAGGTGCAGCATAAGGGAGCCGGCAGGTGCCCCATGGTGAATGGAGGTTGCACACAGGCTCCCCTTACATGAGGTCACGCAGCCATGCGGATAGTCTGAGGTCCCTCTGCTGCTTGGACTTTGCGCGTGCTGCAAATATCCCATGTCTGGCCGCAACTTCGTTCTAGCAGCTCACATCAAGAGCCGTTTTTCGCTCAGCAGCATTTGTTATCTGCGCACTGGGCTGTACACGACCGCCTGCCCGTCAGTTGTTTTTTGAGAAATACCTACGTAAACTGGGTTTCAGTGATGACGTGTTTGATGCTAATGAAGAATGCCGGCGCACTGCCATCACCAAATCGTATTCGCACGCATGACCACGCAAAGACACGACGTCGTGTGCTCAGGAAACCACCTTTCCTATGGGTGATCGCGTGCCGTCAGCGTGCACGCTGTAATGTCACTACCTCGAGCGACAAACTGCGGCTGTGGTTTAATGGGCATGACTCGTAACTAAATAATCAGAGTTCACGAAACGCATTCTACTAACCTTAGTTCCGAGCTCAATGGCAAAGCGTGCTGACAGGTTGCCATGGGCGAGAGAGTCAGCGACCCCGTGAGCAGCAACGTCGATCCTGATGCCACGCCTCGCAGTGTGCTCGTCGAGCGTTTTGGCCAGCTCCGCGGTCTCTCGCACGTAGCGCAGGTACCCTACGCCACATTAACAAAAACCGCAGAAGAAAAACAACCTCCTTTGTAAAAGCATTCGTTAGGCATTTTTTGCTTCCAAATGAAATCCTCTGCTCTACATATCTGTGGCTGCCCTTGGGCTGCGTTTGTCACAGGTCAGGACACGGGGATCCTGATCTGAAACTGCTGCTGGCAAATATTTCAAACCGCCATTAGTGTAAAAAGCGTGGGGCGTAGGCGGTGTGCCAGACATAGGGAGAGAGAAGGCAAGGTGTAGAAAGAGTAGGGAGGAAAGAGAGAGGGCAAGAGGAAAGGGAGAGAAGACGCGTTGGATACAGGCAACGCGTGGCGGGAAGGAAAGCGCGATCTCTTAAGAAAGCGAGAGCTGGGGACAATAGAGAGGGCACGGTATGTGAAGCAGTGATTGATGAACTAGATGAAGTCATCTGCCACCGTAAGGGGGACACACTAACGTTAACGCATGCTCTGTCGCATGAATCGCTTAATCGCCTGTCACTTTTTTTATTCGGTGCTGTACACGCTCTTTCAGAAACTAAATGTTGTGACTGCGGCGAAACCCACGCTTAAAGCTCGCTAAGTTGAGCCACTACACCCGAATTTGCATTCCGATAAGAAGGTGGCATTTTCACGGATTCAAAAAAAAATTTATTTCTGGATTGCTCTGTAATTGCACGGTTCCTACTTGCACTACAGCAGGATTTTTTCTTTGTTAAAACGGCACGCAACTAACAACTTGTAGGTTTTATGCAGATAGAAAACGCCACAGAACAAGATATTGCCGTATGTTATTACCATGCCTCAACACCAAGTTCCTGAGGAAACAATTAAGGGTTTATTCTGCAGTTCGGCGATCGTGAATAAAGTAGTAGCCTGCCGGCAATTTTGTTATTGAAGTTAAAACACAGCAGATCTCGTGAGACAGAGAAAGGGCATAACGGCTAAAGGAGCATCTTGTTATGCATATACATTTGTAGAACATTTGAAACTTGATATTGAAGTCTTTGAAAGCCAGCAGAAGAATTTTGCAAAACTGAGACTTTGAAAATTGTCCGAAGCAAAAACAATTTTATGGCTTTTTCTCGGCCCACTTCTGGTTCTAAAAGACGCTTCATTATGGCCTTAGTTACCGCGTGCCTCGTGATGTTCGTGATGAATCCACACTGTTAATTCTAACGAAGTAGCAGAGACCCGAAAGATCGAAGCTTTCAGGTCTCTCGTTGTAGATTATGTTGTTAGTGTGCTACTTACTTCCTCCTGCGAACAATCGTGCGGGTTTGGTAATTGGCGTGAGGGATTTATTCTGATTCACCGCAGCATATGAACACAGAAAGGACGCGATGCGCCATCGTTAGTAAATCACGCAGTAGACAACGCCATTGCATGCACTCGCTCTCAAGGGAAGAATATGCTGCTAGCTTTAAAATGAATTGTCAACAACTTCGTATTCCAAACAGCCATAACAAAGCAATTTAGAGTTCCCGAACGATGGGAGAACTGAGGTAAATGCTGGAGGTCATTGGATAAAGTAAAAGATCTCAGTTACCTTTAGATATAGGCACTTTTCCTAAAATACACTCACACCTTCCGATTTATTCGGTTCACGTTGTTTTGTCAGCATCAGTGACTTATTTAACCTAACCACACTCTTCGTCACCTCATTTGCTTCAGTGACCCTTTTTGCTTGTGAATGCGGCAGCAGCAGAGCATACTGAAATATGTGGACTGGCAAGGCCACGAAGCTTCACCCTTTTTAAACAGACGTGCTATCCCAGATTATGCCACAAGCTTCGTTTCATAGTAAGCAGTGAACCCTGAATCAGCTGTGTCGTTCATTGATTTCTAACGCTCTACCGCAAATCCTTCGTGCGTCTTCTTAAAAATACGAGCGCCCGTCCTGAACAGTACCGAGACCACTGGCTACGACTGCATGGCTGGTAAGCACTCCGTTCAGTGCCTATGAATTGCCAAGCTTGTTCCGGCCGAAGGCCCGGCCGTAGGTATACCGAATGCATTCGATGACTCCTTCAGCATCGCTGCCTTATCAGAGCGCACAGGCGGCCGCATGGCATCCTAGGCAGACTGCAGCTATTGCACCGAAGCCCAAAAAAGCTGAATGCAGAAAACCAAACTCCTTCTTAAAGAGATGCATTCGGTATAAGCGAAGGCTTTCAATCCCTGTGCTGCTTCAAACTGACACAAGTGCCTTTAAAAATCACTATGCTAGCAGTACAGTCGCAGACGGAATAACACGCAGCCCACTTAGCCATTTCAGCCCCTCCCTCATCTTTCGGAAAGAAATAGACATGCACGGGAGCACAAGTGGCACGTACACACCATTTCTGTTCGACCGCAAAGGTGTGCGCCGTATTATTCTCTCCGAGGCTACGTACCAAAGCTGCACAATTTTCACGAGCGACAAACCCGTTGAAGATTCCGGTCGAGTGCTACGACTTCATGAAATTAACAGTGGTTTTCTGTTGCACGCAAAACATTGGTGCCTCAGTACCCAGCAGTTTTGCATTTTACGTTCGCTAAAATACGATGAGGAACATCAGTGAGACACCGCGATGATAACTGCAAACGCAGAGTCGAAGGCACACAGTCAGGGTCGGCGGTGTGGGGTACTGTTTTCTGTGAACAGTTTAGTTTTCCTTTCCTCAACTGTGCTCTTCAGCAGCATATGCATCCGAATCCACACTTTTCCACTTTCCTGGCGAGCCTCATTGTTGCGTTTGGCTGTGGCGACGATGCCACGCTTGTGTTCAATGGAAACCTATTCAATTTCGCGAGGAACGGCCTATTTCAGCAGAAAGTGTGTGTCTAGTGCAAGTCTCGGTCCCAAGCTTGACGTGACTACAGTCTGATCGTTTTTTGTAGCCATGGAGCCCAAGATATAGAGCCGACAGACGCCCTCCGTTCCTACGCAGCTGAATATATTCCCTGGTTTCAGTGACTAGCTTCCTCTCAACACATAGTATATTGGTAGCAGTTCCTATTAAGGACATGCATTTCTTACCATATTGCACATTTTATGCGTTATAGAGCTGCGGACAACCAGTATTTGATTTCACCGAAATCTTTAAGACAGGTCTATTCCCAATACCCCTCCATATATGGCGACAGTTCTGACAAGGAAGGAGCGAAAAAATTACGCGGCAAGCAAATTGTCAGCCTACTGACGGAGGGACACAATCAGACGCTCCATGCCTGCAGACATCTGTTCTTTTCCAGTAAAGGTTGTCACTGAGTGCAAGGACTTCCTTCTCCAGTTTTCTCGTTTCACCACTTTCAACACATTGAAGTGCATCACGGTAACGTATGAGCACGTGATTTTTATAAAATTTATGGCATGATCCAATATGCTACTCCGGAAATTGGTTACTACTTGCGTCAGGAAGTGCTCGCGGTCAGTTGCCAGAGGCAGTCAAGCACTTTTCTACGTCAAATCTTCATGTCCGGCATTCATTAATAAACATTTGTCGTCTGCCAGTGCATCGTAACTTATGTTGCCTGTAAATTGCGGTTAATAACGCTTTTTTGGCAAAATGAAGAAGCTCGACACCCCGCACTCAGATCTGCATCCGTTTTGTGGGTTGCATCAACACGCCTCCGAAATCACGCAAGAGTATCACCGAGGCCATAGACCATGCACGCGCTTCGTCCTATTTGCGAAGCCTACGCTATCGTCAGCAAGGAATGACATGGCTTAAATATAATCAGCTAGGAAAGACATATTTAAGAGTAACGGGTTCCGCAGCACGCTAAACGCTAACTGCAGGCGTCCATGTCTGTTACAGATGAAAGGGCAACACGAACACATTTCATACCACGAACCGAACAGAAATTTTCTTTCTCTCTTCTTTATCGCCCCCTCTACGTGTTAGGTAGCCAACTGAGCTTTGCCTTGTTAACTTCCCCGCCCTGTCCTTTCATCTGTCGTCCCTTTCTCTGCATGAAGCAGGCCGGCGGGTAAAATGAGGCCAATCAAGCTGAATGAACCTAGACATTTGAGGTAGTGTAATCTACGCAAAAAGCCACAGACACCGGGAAGAACTACAGAGGACTCGGAAGCTTCGTTTTCTTCTAGTTTCCGGGTTTTTAAACGCCCATTACTATGCCTCCAACGTCAACCGAACACATAGCATAATTAAATGCATATTGGGGGCAATCGTACCTTAATTTTCTGCCCCTTTCTCTGTCCCCTCAAAGATGTCGTACAGGTAGTTCTCAGCACCTCTCTTGGAAGGTTTCGTTGCGTGTGGCAGTTTGGCGCGCCCACAGTTCCCCGCGCATCGTAGGAGGAAGGCCTGTACGGAAGTGGCAAGCAGGTACCTGCGCGCATCGCGCGGGTGTCCAGGGACGTGCGAGGCAGGTTCCGCGGGAAGGGCATCCTCACGCTGGCCACGCGATCGCAGAATACCAGGAAAAGAATGGCTCCCAATAGCAGCAGCAACGTGTATAGAAACACGTGGCGGCCCAGGTGCATCATCCGGTAGAGCTGCAGCGCCACCAAACCCCGTCGAAGCACACCACCGCTGCGGGCAACGTGGGCCTTGGCTCCCGGAGGCTCATTCAGTCCGCCGGGGGGCACCACCGCCTCGCCCGACATGTAGCTCACGCGCATCTGCGCACGCGCACGCCACCACTCTGTATTTGGGAACTTAATGCCTGTTTTAAGGGAATCCCCAAGGTAGAGTAAACTCGTGGTAAGAGAGGAATCAGTAATTAGCATCCACCCAAGCGCAGCCGTAAGCTATAAGGCATATCTATACAACTTTTATCGATTCTTCGGAGTTAATAATAATAATTGGTTTTTGGGGAAAGAAAATGGCGCAGTATCTGTCTCATATATCGTTGGACACCTGAACCGTGCCGTAAGGAAAGGGATAAAGGAGGGAGTGAAAGAAGAAAGGAAGAAAGGTGCCGTAGTGGAGGGCTCCGGAATAATTTCGACCACCTGGAGATCTTTAACGTGCACTGACATCGCACAGCACACGGGCGCCTTAGCGTTTTTCCTCCATAAAAACGCAGCCGCCGCGGTCGGGTTCGAACCCGGGAACTCCGGATCAGTAGCCGAGTGCCCTCACCACTGAGCCACCGCTGCGGGTAATCTTCGGAGTTAAAATTAAGAAAATTGGAGAAGACACTTGAGCTCCGACTTAAGGGTATGAGGCAATAGCATAATCATATAATTCCCCTATATACAAAAGTTCATAATTTTCTTTACACTCATAAATCTCTCGGAGTCCTCATACCCTTTCTGGCGCAGTGGTGCAGCAGTTAAGCCATTCGCTACTGGCCTGCGGTGGCAGGCGCTCCCAGCGCTGGGCATGGTGTGGCCCAGTTTGCTCTTCCCGAGCGACCGATCATTAATTTAGGTGCCACATGCCAGATTCGACGGTTTGCTCACAATCCCATGGGCAGGTTGATATGACGCCGGAAGGTCACGTGACCTAAGTGGTCCACCTGCCTCCTAGGTTGCCCTCTGGGGACCACCTGCCAGAGCCATGCTCGTGATTTTTCACTCACAAGCGACTCCGACAATGCCGACATCGGATTTATTGGTGAACGGTGCCTCTAACGATATTGCGTTAAAATTCGTTGTGACCAGGGTACAAACCCGAGGCCACTCCCTTTCCAGGGCAGTCAGTCTACAATCTGAGCTAATCAGTAAGGCTAGTAGGTAGCAAAGCAAGGGCGGATATATCAACAACTCGAAGTGAAGGCGATGTTAGTCCGATGTGCTTGACAAAAATAATAATAATTACAGAGCAGCGCGTAACAAGACAGTACAAAAGGAGGAACACAGAACCACACGAGCGTTATTTTTTGCCGCTGCTACGTATAAATACATGAACCACAGCATGAAATGGGAAAGGGTGAAAAGGTAAGCTAATACAAGCTATAAAACTCAGCCTTTCGCTGGTTGCCATCGATTTAGAAAAGCGAGCCTTTTTGCCGATAGTGCCAGTAATGCCACGCTGACACACTTGTTTCCTGCACGTGAAATATACAAAGACTCAATAATATCTCGAACATGCTTGTCATTGTGGCGGTTGATAATTTGGCTTTCTTTTAAACAGTGGCATGCACGGCTTTGGGCGGGCCCGTTTCTTAGAATGAATCTTCTTCTTCTTCACCGCAGGTATATGGCACATACCCACGCGGGGGGATTGGCCAAGGTGTAGTTGAATATACAAAAAAGTTTCCATGGAAGATGATGACAAAATTGTAGCACCAATCATGAGTTTTGAAAAATCAGTGAATAAAAACAAGAGAACAATATTGACAGTTAAATAACAGAGAGCATTTTGGTGAAAAAAGAAGAGCACATCAACCTACCAGTTGCAATTATGTAATCGTGGAGAAACCCACAAATAGAACCCAATGCAAATTCCTTGGCGTTCACACCAAACGATAATAATACTGGCAAAGATAAAGGAAGCCCTAGCTTGGAGAGAGGGACCTCCAGGTAAATCTTTCTCTGAAGTGCGAACTTTGGGCCGTAGAGGAGAAAATGGCCTAAAGATTCAACTTTCCCACATGCGTCACATAGGTTCGTCGGTGTCAACCCACACCTGCATAGATATAAATTCAAACTTGGAATCCTGCACCGCAACCGCATCATTGTTATCTCACACAGCCTGGATTTACACGAACGGACGTTCCAATTATATGCTAAGTGCTGATAGTCAGTCGTATTTAGTAAGGAATCTCGTAACCTGGCTGATATATGTAGAAACCGTTGAAACCTGGAAATCGCCAGCAGGCTGAAATTCGGGACGGGATGTGTCACTGACCCGTCAAGAGCCGACCTTGCTAAGTAATCAGCCACCTCTTTTGAATGAATACCTGCATGGCCAGGGACCTAGACAAAACGGACCACCTTCAAAGTGCATGGGACAAAAAATCGCAGGATACGGCTCAAAAAATCTTCTTGTGAAGTGTCAAGGGAGACTAACAACGACAAACAATCAGCGAGAATAATAACATGAGACGCATGGCATGGAAAATTGTGAAGGGTCATACCAAGAGCCAAAAATTCCGCAAAGAATATAAGAATATAATGTGGGATGCGGACGGAATAGCTCCATGCCAAATCCTGCGAAAAGATGCCAACTGCAGCTTTTTGGCAGTTTACGGAGGCATCGGTAGCAAGCACCGTATGATGGGGGTATTTCTCTATGTGATCCGAGAGAATACCGTTTAAAATGTTTGCTGGCATGTGTTTCGCATGAGATAGTAAGATGTGGTCGAAATGAAATTCCACTGCTGCCGGCGTGTCATCAACCCACTGCAAAGAACTGAGATCAACACCAATCGGTGTTAAAAGGTTCTGGGTTAACATAATTTGTGGCATTTGATACCGTGGCCAATGATGATAAAAGAATAAGGCCGGCTGAGACACCAAAATAGGAGTACTGACATCAGTCACTGGGTCCATGGACCTGAAATTAAAGATTGAAATAAACGTCAAGAGCCGTGCAAGTGTCAGCAACCACCCCGACCAAAAAAATTGGCCTATAGGCTCATTGGAGTGTCCCTCCCCACGGTAATCTACTCATATACTCATGGCCACAAGACAACGGTACACGGTAGGCAACACCTCCTTCACAAATGACAAATCGTTTGCGATGGTCAATTACACATCTTTTTTTCTCTTGGTTACCGCACGGATTTGTGTTAATGCAAAGCATAGACAGTTTTATGGGCGCAGAAAATGCAACTTCAACGCCAGCTCGTCTTCCTATTTTCTTTTCGTTGTGGGAGGTTTGATGAATGTAAGGGATGACAGCTACTTTCTTGCGGTCCTGTTGTTCATTGTTACCTTCCTGCTTGTCCAACCGTAGTGCTTTTTTTTTCGTTTTTTGGAGGAGGCCTTCAGCCACAGAAACCATTAGTAGCCTAGGGTACCCATAATCAGACAGTCGTCTAATCTTTAATGCCGAGCATTCTTGCATCATATGCTCGTATATGATGTAAAGTTAAGTAAATCGGAAATGAGGGGACAATCACTCATTAGCAATTACACCGGACCAGGATGAAGTTTTCTTCAACTGCAGATTTTTCTGTTCCTGTGGAAGCTCTATAGCTTTCCTCTGTAGGCGTATAGATACGCTTTGGTGGATGCTAATAAGTTATTGCTTCTTTATTCCAGTGAGGGTTAGACAGGTGACGCAATCAGCATGCTTATAACAGTTATTCATATTGCGCCTCGCATGCGTGCGAGCCAAGAAAAGTGGTCGCGGGCACCGCGGATTCTTCTGGCTAACCACTAGTAACTCTCAAAAGAAAACATTTTGACAGAAGTCTGTCTGGTTGGGACGTCTCCCACGGTTAAATTAGCCATTGTGACTGGGGGCGTCGATATCAGTCGCAATGGCGAATTTAGCCATGGAAGGCGTCGAAAGCCGTGCGGTTACCACCTTCAGCCCCAAGCCAAAGTTGTTCCTTCGATATGTTTTGCCTTCGAGCATATGATGCAAAGTTGTTCCTTCGGCGCCCATGCGTTAGTAGCATGGGCGCCCCATCAATAGGTAGTGTGGGCCAATATAGAGAACGTGCAACGCCGTGCGGCGTGCTTTATTTGTTCGAAATATAGAACGACAGACTCAGTTTCGGCGATGTTAAAGTCTTGCAGTCTTGAAATATTGGGAGATCTGTGCAAGAAGCAGAGAGTAAAAACGTTATTTCAAATATTTCACCGCGAACTAAAATTTAATAAACATTTCTACTTAAAACCTCCAGGTAGACTGGGCTTCCGCTTAAATCATAGTGAAGCGAGTCGACCGTAGTTGTCCCTTACCAATGACTTTCATTGTTCGTTCTTCCCAGAGGGAATAGAGCTTTGGATCAAGCTGCCTGCAGAAACTGTTCGCAGTTCTGATACCGCATTGTTTGCAAACAGAATCAAGGTCTCTTATTAAAATCTGTAACATGTGGATATTGCAGTCTTTCGTTTTTTGTGTGTGTTTGTGTGCGTACGGCAGATGGGTGAACATTTTAATTCGTGTCTTATAGTCTGTATATCGTATCCTGTGTTGTATCCGTCGGACACTGTAGTGGATGTGCATATTTCTTTTTGTATCTGGCTCTTTATTCTTGTATGAACGTTATGTGTAACATCCCTCCCTGTAATGACCCTCAATTGAGGGTTTACAGTATCTCTAAAAAATAAACAAATGTAGACGACTGCTTTTGTGTGGCGAAAACGGCAGAAATAGAAAACCTCCTTACCCATCTAAGTTCAACTGAACCGGCTATACAGTTTTCAGTTGAACTTGAGCAGCAGGGCGGCCTGCCTTTTCTCAATGTTCTACTCGGAAAGCACGACAAAGGCTTGCGGTTCTCGGTATACAGGACGCCAATCCACGCGGGACGGTCCCTCAATTGAGGGTTTACAGCATCTCTAAAAAATAAACAAATGTAGACGACTGCTTTTGTATGGTGAAAACGGCAGAAATAGAAAACCTCCTTACCCATATAAGTTCAACTGAACCGGCTATACAGTTTTCAGTTGAACGTGAGCAGCAGCGCGGCCTGCCTTTTCTCGATGTTCTATTCGCAAGGCACGACAAAGGCTTGCGGTTCTCGGTATACAGGACGCCAATCCACGCGGGACGGTCCCTCAATTGAGGGTTTACAGTATCTCTAAAAAATAAACAAATGTAGACGACTGCTTTTGTGTGGCGAAAACGGCAGAAATAGAAAACCTCCTTACCCATCTAAGTTCAACTGAACCGGCTATACAGTTTTCAGTTGAACTTGAGCAGCAGGGCGGCCTGCCTTTTCTCAATGTTCTACTCGGAAAGCACGACAAAGGCTTGCGGTTCTCGGTATACAGGACGCCAATCCACGCGGGACGGTCCCTCAATTGAGGGTTTACAGCATCTCTAAAAAATAAACAAATGTAGACGACTGCTTTTGTATGGTGAAAACGGCAGAAATAGAAAACCTCCTTACCCATATAAGTTCAACTGAACCGGCTATACAGTTTTCAGTTGAACGTGAGCAGCAGGGTGGCCTGCCTTTTCTCGATGTTCTATTCGCAAGGCACGACAAAGGCTTGCGGTTCTCGGTATACAGGACGCCAATCCACGCGAGACGGTACCTTCATTTCAACTCGAACCATCCCACTCCCCGCAAGGCATCTGTCATCACATATTTATTGAACAGAGCCAACACCATATGTTCTTCATACTAAGAAAAAAGAAGCGAGAAGTAGTCTCCGATCTCCAAAAAACTGGGTACCCCAGTTCATTCATCCGTGTCATAAGCCAAAAAAAAAAGCTTCATTCTTTCTCCAGGAACGCACCAGAAGCGGAAACGCGTGAGTGAGACGCTGGCTCGCGTTCTCGGTAAAGAAGGGGTGCTAACAACGCACAGACTACCACTATCGGGTGCCTTCTCCCCTGTCCGAAAGACCACCACCCTAAAGAAAGGGCCCACGGCGTTGTATTCAAAATCCCCTGCTCGGTCTGACCGGCCTCGGACGCAGAGAAAACGAGACCTTCGCGGAAAGAATGAGGCAACACAAAGCGGAAGTCCGACAAATGAACCGCTAGCGCAGCGCTGTGGCCGAGCACTGCAAGGCATGCGACCAACGAATCGACTTAGACGGCACTATTGTACTGGAAACCGAAGCTAACCCGCGCAGGAGGCTTCTACTCGAGTCGTGATACATCCAACAGACACGGCAGAATGTAATCGCTCCCTGGGGACACTTCCCTCTTCTTACATCCATGGTTTGCGGCCACTGACCTGGAAGCCTTCCACACGAGAGCTTAAAAAACCAAGCAGCGCCTCGCCCGTCCCGAAACGTCGTGTTTTTCCAAAAATCAACGTGGTTTGCGTCAGTCATCTTTCTACTAAACTAGCAACTCTCGCTGTGAGAGCTTGATGAGGCTTAGGAAAGCGCATCTAGAAATAGAAAGTAAAATGATTGGTGCAACCGATCATACGTATGGAGGAAGGAGGAGGAAATAGGGAGAATAAATCTGATTTATAATAGTCTACACAGTAGTAGGATGGACGAAACAAAATCGCGAAAGACACGTAACATACTAAAGTTTCCTAATTTGTGAGCAAGAAAGCGATGGAGAGGAGGCCAGTGTGTCAGTTTTTGAAGGCACGGGAATTTTTGTGGAATAAAGAAATTTGACGGAAGGTGATGGCCGATCTGGGAGCTAGACAAGGACAAGGGTACTTGTAGTTTAAAGGGCCTTGTCCTTAACCAGGCTCAAGTTCCATGATGAGCCAGGAGCCTACGCTAAGCTAGTGGCTCCTTTGCGGTGAGCTATAAGCACCATGGGGTGGTGCCAGGCTTTGCGGTTCAACAGCCAACCGAGAAAATAACAAGCTCTGACGGAACCACCACGCCACACCCGAAACAGCTGCCAGGCTGATTCTCTAATCGTCGAAACTCACCACCACGTCCTCGAGGCTGAGGTACGGGAACCCGACGTCGCGGATGTACATGGCGGGCGCGTTCTCGTTCAGTGCGCGAAAAGTGTGGCCGAAGTTGAGTAGCTTCCGTGTGCCCAGCGAGAACAGCAGCTCGTTGGCAGCCTGGAAACAAAGTTTAACAGTTCACTCTTCTCTTTCCGAAGGTACTGAATTTAAAATAATCTGTTGTAAAATATCTGCTCTGTTGCAGCCAGAAATTTCTCTATACAGTTAAAGCAGCCTTGGACCTTACAGGGTCCATGATATTTTAATATTCTACCAAACATACCAGGATGTTTTTGTCGGCCAGGAAGGGTGAGCAAGGTACATTTGTGGAAAAAATTAACGAACCTTGTCATTTGGTACCATATACATTGAGGACGGAAGACGGAAGGGAGGGGCATAATAGAAGGAAGGTGCACATGTAAGCGTACATGAGTGTACATGTGTGAGCCACTACGCTGTCTTTTTAGTGTGTTGTTAATGATAACTAAAACATTAGTCTGCTCTGCGGATGTAGCATCATCCAGCATGGCCCAGGCCACGAAATAGGGGGGGGGAGATCTGTGGTTGTCTGGTTGGGGACCATTTATGCTTGGATTTGTTGGCAAAGACAGGCGATTCGGTTCGATTCAGGTGCTGGTTACTTTTCATTCTGTCTGCCCATCTCTTCTACGTCAACAAACAAACAAATTTACGTAATACTGGCAGACGTCGGAGCCGCAAACAATAAGTTCGGCATTAGTACACAAAAGGTTGAGTTAAAATGGCTAATCTTGCAACTTATGAGGTTCATGGCCCAAGCACTGCACCATTTAGCCATTGTGCGTTGGAATCGCACCGCGTGACAATCTGCCAGTATTTACAGAACAATGCCAACACGCAAACCTGATTTATGTCTTTTTTTATAAATGCAAGGCACATAGGCGACAACAATACAGAGGGTAAAACTTGTAAAATTATCGAAGGAATATTGCGACTTCATCGTTTCGCAGATTTCTTTCAGCACGGATATAACAAGAGGGGAGATATAATCAGCTAACATGACGTCTCAAAGGAAGTTGAAAAATTACACATGTTTGGCTAGATTAAATGCAGCATTTCTGCGCTCCAAAATTTGCAACTCACAATTTCTCTACTTGAACCGACGGGTTTGGTATCAATTCCCGGTCGCGGTTACCCTATTTCGATGAAAGGGAACACAAGCGCCTGAGTGCTCTGAGATGTCTGATAGCGCTCAACAACCTCTGGTAGCTGACAGTAATCAAACTCTGTTTCTTGCGGCGGGACTGAGAGCACAGTTCCAGCTTCTATATGCGTTAATCTCCGTACACTGTTTTCTGATTAAGGCACCGTCTCTCTACGCTTTCATGCGCACCGAAAGGTACATCCTTTGGTCCTCTCTGGTATTATCCTATGCCACCTTCTTCGCACCCCTGATTCAGCAGCAATATTTCCTTATTAAAAGTATCCGCTAACATGATATATCGACGCTTAAATAAGACATCCAGCGAAAACAAGCAAAAATTGACAGTTCACTGTTTCCAAGGCCGCAGGCATATCAGGTTATGTTTCTTCCTCAAGTCACTACGAAAGCCCGTGTTTTAGCGTTCTTTTTCTCTAAAATCAGTGAGTTTATCATTTTGATAAATTCCGCAAGTAGTAGCTGCTTCTTTGCAGTGGCAACGTTTGCTGACTTCGTTTTTATTCGAAATATCCAGTCAATCAAGGTAGGAACACGCTTTGCAAGGATTTTTTTCGCAGATTTTTTCTGCACCCTGCCCGCCGTAAATATTTCCGAAAACAAAAAACCGAGCCACTGAGCAGAGAGCAGCGTAGCTTTCCTAAGCTTTCCTTTCTGACCCCGCATGTAGCCAAACACCACGTAAATCATGGCGCATATTTTCGCTTTTAATTGTGAAAAGAGTAGAAAGCCTGGCGACATTCTCCGCCAATATTCTGACATCCACGGTCAACGCTTCCTAAAGGATTCAAAATCATGCTTGCAACATAGTTCATGCTCTCGCACCTACTGGTTCTGACTGCCGCAGGAAATTAATTCGCTCTGCTAAAACATTCAAAATTCCCGCCGTAATTTTCCACGAACAGCGCTCTCGGGTACGTTGTGGCACTTGCGAAAACTAAATGTGTTTCTCCACGGTCCCCCAGATTGGACTCCTCCTGTTGAATTCATAGATAAGAAATGACTACCATCCCATCAATGCATAGATGGTGGTAATCTTCATCTGGTAACTAATTTCTTGCGTGAGAACTTCCTTTCGATTCAATGCCAAATTTCTTATTCCCCTTCCTAGACATATATTTTACTTTCCCCACCTATCCTTTAATCGCCTCGCCCTGGCTGTTCGTAAACTCCTGTGCATGTAGGATCTCTTCGGCAGCCTTCTGCACTGAGGGTTGAGGATGCTTACACTTGATCAGACTATGTGCTGCCGCAGTGGTTATGCATTTCCGACTGGTGCCATCTGTTGGCCGGCAGTAGCGAAATACGAGTAGCTCAGAGGGAATATTTTCATATGTAACCGAGTAAAAACGAAAGCATGCGCTAATACAGTGCGCGATGATTATGATACTGATGACCTGCCCTTCCAACACGCTGTAGATTCTAACCAATAGGATGCTTCTAGCGCTGACACCAACTAGTTCTGATGGCCATAGGAGATCACTGTGGCGTACCAAACGTTCAAATGGCCGCGCTAATCTTTGATGTTGAGTGCCATGCATGCAGCTTGCGATGCTAGCCGGGCAAACTAGAAGCGATTGCCCATATTTTTGTGACGTTCAAGAAACAGGTAACCTCGTGTCCAGCAGGGCCAATTAAGGGAGAGCATGCCAGTAACTATATACGTAAGAGGAGACACGTACCTTCGAGATGAGTCGCGCGTCGGGCAGGCACTCTCGCAGCTGTGCCTCGACGAGGGCCGACCGGCAGTCGGTCGTGTCTCGCGTCAGCCGACACCGGTAGGGCACCGCGTACGCCTCCTTCAGGAACGACGGAGACCCGACGCACTGCACCTCGCCCCGAGCCAGGATGGCCACCTGAGGGGGAAGGCAGCGCAGCCATAGCAACAGCGATTGCGACGAAAACACGCATAGCTATAGCTACGCTAAGAAGATTTTTGTCTTCCTTGAGGAAAAAGACTAATGTCAATGCTGTTCTTTACGCCAGTTTAAGCCTTTTGTGGAGGTTGTGCTTTGACGTTTTCTGCGACCTCGCGTTTACTGGTATGTTGAGTTTTTTCTTGCTACGTTGACAACGTCTTGACTTCTCGGACACTTTCCTATTCACTTTCAAGGAGGATCACGCAATGAGTGCAATCTTTGTTGATTTAGGAGGCGTGAGACTTGAGCTAGCTCTGCAAAGAATAAACTAACGACAAGAAAAAGGCTCGACATTCGTTCACACAGAAGCAATAATGTGTTTATGGTATCGGCTCAAGACTAGAAACACTAACCTTGGTAGAACAATCCTGTGTACTTAAAACATATGGGATTGCTCACAATTAAACAATTTATGTTAGCGTTTTCAAAGCGTGGCTAGTGAATACATACATGGAAACAAAAAGTTCATAGGCCACATGCAGTGAATGCATTCTATATTAGATTCCTTTGTCATGTGGACCCAATAGGTATGTCGGCTGAAAGGGCCGTTTTATAAATTATCAACTCGGGAAGCATGCCTGTATTATAAAGCATGTAAACCTCGTGACTGCTAGCCACTCTGAAAAATGTGTTTTGATAGAATGAAGCGAAATAAACTGAGACTGAAGAGATACATAAATTAAGAGAAATATGTCCAAGAAAGCGCTCTATCCTTCCCTGACATGCTTCTGCATGATACAACAGAACATCATGCATCATATATGCGTGCTTTTGTACGATGAACTTTGTAGAATGTTAGCTCTCGTGCTGTTCTGTTGTGTCTATTTTTAAGAGAGACAGAATTTAACAGTTTTTAACGCACAGTGGCATCACTGTGTGTTTGTTTCTGGTGTGCTCGAGTTGTCTCTAGCACTTTTCTGCCTCTGACTGCCTGAGTAGCACTTTTCTTATGTTTTTATACCGAACAATTCTGGACAAAAGCATTTTTGATTGGGAAACCATTTATTAATGCAATTTTTTCTTTTAATGCAAGATTTCACTATAACAATCAATGCTTCCGCAGATCACCTGACGGCAGTTTTGCACTTTTCTCTATTAATTTTTCGCTATCATCAAAAGCATTCCCCATTGGTTTCCTATGGCAAACTTAAATGGTCGATGCGTTTGATGTAAATAGTTCAAAAGAAAAATTTTGCAACATGTCACAAGAAAAGACGATTACCTCCAATACTTTCATAGCAGTATCTTACAAATTCCAAATTTTCTAAATTTTTTCCGCATATGTTCTACATGCATCCCCAGGTGGTCGAAATTATTCCGGAGCCCTCCACTACTGCACCTCTTCCTTCCTTTCTTCTTTCACTCCCTCCTTTATCCCTTCTCTTACGGTGCGGTTCAGGTGTCCAACGATATATGAGAGAGATACTGCGCCATTTCCTTTCGCCAAAAGTCAATTATTATTTTTAAAACAAGCACGTTATCACACTCAGCAACAAAGCAGTTGGTAACGCTTTTGCAAAATAGTGGAGCGTTGTACTCTCGAGAAAGCAGCGACCTAGCAGTTTTCCTTTTGATGTTTACGTAATTATATTTCACTCATAGCTATAGTGTTTTTTAGTTTGTTAGGTACTGTTTTTATTGAGGCCAACCAGAACAAAACAGTTTTAGCTAAGCTTCAACATCACTGCATCCATTCTAGGCTAGAACTCTATTAAGATAAAAACGCAAGACACCGAGAAATTAGCAGCTTGAGTATATGAAGCGCACAAAAACACAGCACACAGGAAAAGAAAGACACGGGACAGGCGCTACTTGCAACTTTTTGTGCGCTTCATCTGTTTTTGTGTGCTTCATCTACGCAAGCTAAGAACCAACTTGCCCAAGAACGTGTTTGTTCTACAGAAATTAACAGATTCATTTTGTGTAGTGTTCCTTGAAAACTTGGCGATAAATAGAACAAAACAGTACCAAATACAGAATCACTGCTTTGTCACATATGATTGCTAATCGCACGACACTCTTAGTGGGACCTTTCACACAATTTTACTAAGTAATGAAACCAGTGACCTTTGCGCCCAGTAAGCGCGCCTCTCATACCCGTCGCTTATGCTCTTATCCCTAGCACCTATATGCTACCAGAAATGATTTTGTACTATTCTGCGTATGAGCATCTTTTATGCTTTTCTTTTTTTCTCACTATTGAATCCTTGCGCAGGTCACTATTTTAAGGGTGAAGTCTTCCTGTTGAGTGAGAACATTTTTCATGAACTCGTACTGCGCACCTTGTCGGCCACGAACTCCAGCTCGTCCGGTCTGTGGCTGGTGAGGAGCACGGCACACTGGCCCTTGATGGTCTTGATGAGCTTCAACATGCGCCGCCGTAGCATCACGTCCACACCGCCCGTCAGGTCGTCCAGCACCAGCACCTGGAGGCACGCATTCGAAGAATACGGCCCACCATTAAACATGCGACTAAGGGCACACATTCTAATTCATACATTTCCTCCGACGTGTGTGTTTGGTAGAGAGGTTTGGCTTTTTCAAAGAGACTTTCCGCAATCGAAGAAACACGAACTGCAGCACGCTTATTCCCTTTTGGACTAAGATGAGGTATCAATAGCATCGTCTAAATTGCGAGTCCAGCTAGTTGAAATATATCCTCTCTTGTGTGCTTCGCTTATATCGCTCCGGCAGCTGAACATATTCGCCGGCTTTCACCGCACCCCTTTCTACGGCGCAGACTGTAGCCTTGAAGATAACACAGACAGAATTATTTGGTAGTCTTCCACCTATGCGCAGGGGTGAGAGCAAGCAACCCGTTAAAACGAACAAGTATTCGCAATGTCATATGTATAAGAGAATGTAGATCTTCCTCACGACGTTTCGTTTCGCAGTAATTCTCTGAAACGTAGAAAGCATGCTTATCAAGGCCTACAGGCTGTAGCGTATAGCACTGAATGAGGCCGTTAAAAAACAGCTATTGCACTTATGATTACTTACGTTTATGAGGGCATAAAGAGTTGAGAAATGTTTTGTATTTTTGGCGCTTAAATGCAGATATTTTAAGCCGGTTTTGAGAGCATATAAATATAGGATTACATATACTCACAAACCACGCGCAAGTATATACTGGACACATCGTTATCGATGTGATCCCCTTCAATCATGACATGGGATATTGCAGGGCGCCGTTACAGATTTTACAACAGTGCGTTATGAAACATGCGCTTTGTGCATTTGAGCAGCATGCATCGAAGGCTGCTAGACATAGTTGTCACGTCTGCTCTATATAGGAAGTTAGGCATTACGATGACTCTCTCAGTGGCTCAGAGGAAAAGTTTTGTGTACTGATATGGCACCTTTGGGGCCGTCATGAGAGCGACACAGAGGCCGGCGCACTTGCGCAGTCCCACGGAAAGCTCGGACACCAGGTCGTTCCGCCGAGCGTACAGGAAGAACGTCCGCAGAAGTTCTGCTACCAGCGATGGCGACACCGGTTCGTTGCTCATCTGTGCACGCATATATAAACACCCAACGCCACCAAATACAACACCTACTCGTCAGCGTCCTGAAAAGGAAGGTTTAAAACATGTGGAATGAATGCCAGATTAACATATATGCCCAACTTGTGAGCAAACGCCTTAATTCTCGCCGCCCTTGGTGACGATTACTTATTCGATCACAAGTTATTATCCCCATTCTCCTCAACAGAACGCTGATGCCCTTTTCCTGAGGCGGAGCGCAGCAGAAAAATACTCTCTTTACAATGGCTGTTGCAACCGAGAGACTTTGTGGAATAACGAAAGCAGTTTCGCACTGACGTTGTTCGTTTCCTAGTGCTCCCAGGGAGCGTTCATTCTTCTCTAAGGCTGATACACTTCATGCTCCGAGACCACTAGTTTGTGAAATTTTCTCTTCATGGACGCTTACGATTTGGGCAGAAGATGAAGAAGTCGTTGTGTACTAAGAGATGAGCGTATTGCTCAAACTTGAAACATTTCACGCAAAGACTCCATTTCAAGCCCCTGCATCGCAGGCCATCCCTTTAATGTCGAATGCTCATCCCTAACTCGGTTCTTGTAAACCAGCGCAACGGCTCGAAGCCAAACAAGGAAGGGACAAAACACAGCGCTGAAGTTGAAGACCCTGACGTTGAAGACCAATCTGCCATGCTCGCTTGTGTCTTCTCTGTTTCATACAGGGGCTCAACGTAATAATAATAATAATAATAATAATAATAATAATAATAATAATAATAATAATAATAATAATAATAATAATAATAATAATAATAATAATAATAATAATAATAATAATAATAATAATAATAATAATAATAATAATAATAATAATAATTGGTTTTGGGGAAAAAGAAATGGCGCAGTATCTGTGTCATATATCAGCGGACACCTGAACCGCGCCGTAAGGGAAGGGATAAACGAAGGAGTGAAAGAAGAAAGGAAGAAAGAGGTGCCGTAGTTAAGGGTTCCGGAATAATTTCGACCACCTCGGTCGATACATGGCTCCACGTCCCGCCAAAGATTCACGGTCACGGCACGCCCGAAATTTCGAACTTTTTTTTTCAGATAAGTTTGGTCACATTTGAAGATTCGATTTTTGTATTGTTTAAAGAAAAAAAAAATGACGAATGCGAATGTATTTAACATGCGCACCACAGATAGCTTGTTACTAAATGCGAGTTACAATCGATACCAGAGACGATGAGGAAGTGCGGGAACAAAAAGATAAATTCACCTCTCGTGTAAGGAGTGCTACTGCCGTTTTTAGTGATTGTATTGCGAGCCCAGGCACCACGTTGCAAAACAAAACGATCCGGATCTTTCCGGGCGTCAGCTGCAAGTTAGCGCCGCCCTCTCAGTGTTGTCACCCGTTTCAGTTATTTGCTTAATTAAGGGGACGCCGAAGAAGAATTGAAGGCAACCAGTATCTACCGATTGCTACGTCGTATTGACAAAGAGGAATCTGTTACTGAAAACAGACATTTCACAAGCTTAAAAAGGTAATTAAATGAAGTGGTGTCGTCATCGCCCGGCGTATTAGGAAGCAAAGGGCGGTGTCGTCAAAGCAGTTTGCTTTGTCCGGGTTGTTGACGCTAGAATACACACCCGTTCGATTGCAACCGGTAGTCTAGGGAGCCCTTTATCTTCCTGACGTCACTATTGTTGGATCAAGATTTTTTTACCGAATAAATGTGTCTTTTGCTTGAGAACAAACATCAGCGTATCTAGAAACAGGCATCTAAAAGATTTTTACTAAGAACAATTTTTGAACGGAGTTATCCTCAGTGCTCCTTTAAGTATGTTTCTCTACAGCGCATACAATAATACTGACATCGCTTGTAACCGTGACAAGCTCCCGCTCTTGCGAGACCGGACCAGAAGACACAACTGGCACTCGTCTCGTGGGCTCAAGACGTCGTCCCCGCCTGGGGGCCATACTCGGCCTACTTGCCCCAACTCCCAGCCCTCAAGAGGCCAATGAAGTTGTTCTCTCTCTCCCCTGTCCTCACGAGAAAAGGCATTTCATTCTCGCGATCTTTAATAACCGCTTCCATCGCTACCATCATCATACACTTAACCACGTGAAGCGAAGCCCTTCAGGATTTTGTGGATTTCAGATGCAGCCACCGTTTCTTTTAAAACGCTTCCTGTTAGTGCGAAATTCCCCCAAAACGCATACTAATGTCTGTCGTGTTCGTTGCATAAAAGCTGTTGACGCGAGCCCTACACTTACTTCGCAGTCACCATGAGCGGCCTCCAGATGCAACAAAACGGCGCGAAATGCATTTAAACCCGGCTTAAGCCGAGATCCTAAAATGAGTGCATGGAGCTGTTCCTGTGCGCCTTACGAACACTTATGATAGATCCGCCAGCGGTAACGTAGAACATTATTCTCGCTGCAAGTGCGGCATGAATATAGCCGAGGCTGAGCTTAGGGCTATGAAAGATGCACCTGTGCGAGACGAAAACGTCATAAATTTGCGGCACTTATAACATAGCACGAATGCTTGCGAACGCTGGTCTTAAACGCGCAGCGCCACGAAGCATAACTCACACCACAAAGAACTCTTTGTAACCCTGCCAAATCCAAAAAAAAATATAGGCAGCCATTCATGCGTGGCAGCAGAATTTAAGGATATGCAATAATTCTAAAAGCACGAAGTCTGCGAGGTAGCGCTGATCATTCTCGTTACCACGAGCGTAATCGCCATTAGTTTCCTTTTTTCCAATCCTTACATTTTTTGCTCTGAAGCGGTCGTGTCTTGATAGTTATCTCCGTGACTTATGCAGCGACGTGGTCGTCGCTGGCAAGAAATACTCGTGCATTTATTAGAGCTAAATGAGACAATTTTGAAGTCAAGGCAAATGGTTAGAAAGCTATTTTTCTGTAGTTCGCAACTATAATCGCGACCATGCACCTTTTTTTTGCGCGTTTACTTTATGATGTATTCTTTGTTATCATGTTTATACATGACCCAAATTGCAGGGGAAACTAAAGATCCGCCTTAAGGCAGTGACGCGATAGCGGAATGGGTTAATTCCCGTATATGCAGATCATGATTCTCTATATTACATTCATAGATCCCTGGGAGTCCTCACAGCTTTCCTGGCGCAGTGGTTGCAGGGAGCACCTGCCCTGCGATGGCAATTGTTGCCAGTAGTCGGCTCTGTGCACCAAAGTTTGCTCTTCCCGAGCGGCCAATCATGAACTGCCACCTCCGACGGTGGCCAGTTTGCTCACTATCTGGAGGGCAGGTTGTAATGACGTCGCAAGGTCACTTCCAAGGTTGCCCACCTGCCTCCTAGGCTGCTCTCTGGGGTCCTCCTGCCAGAGTCCTGTCTGATTTTTCGCTCAAAACGTCGACACCTATACTGGATTTTCTGATGAATGGGGCATTTGACGCTGTCGCTTTAAAGCGCAGATGCCAAGGTCGCAGGTGGTCTTTGCGCCTCCTTACAAGTGCGTGTCGGTCGTCACTGGAATGAGTTTCCTGCAAGCGTCTCGGGATACCTGATACGGGCCGCCTACTTGGACCCGGCGTCTTGCAAGGGGAGCGGCCTTCGAGTACGCAAGAGCAGAGCTTAACGCTCATTCCTTTTTTCTATCGCTCTTCACAGTAGTCCTCTTCTCTGAACTTTTACCATATCCATGTTCCCTGTTTCTGTGTTTGTTCTCATCAGCTGGAACCACTGCGAGAACTCTTTGTGCTGTCTGCTGCGCAGCCCTTGTTCCTCTCTCTCAAGTTTGCCGCGAGAAAGGCGATTATATGTCCTGGCTAATTCTGTCTTCTAGTATTGATTGACCTGAATCATTGTAAACATTCACTTACGAAGGCTATGCCATTCACGAACCTGGTGCTCAAAAAAAACGAAAATGAACAGTCGCGTCTATCGCAACGTTCTACTTGCCTTAGTATACTGGCCCCTTGAAACCTGTACTGAATACACATATGTACATAACCACCTGGAAAATTGCCCACCATCCGGTCGGCAGGTGGGCAGCCTATAACAATGTAGGCTTCACACAAAGCAAGCAAGCACACAGCGGCTAAATTCGGGGAATGACCCTCTAAGCGCTAGCGCACAAAAAGAAAAGCTGGGATCGAGGTCGACTTCGACTGCTCTACTGCACTGGCATTCAAAAAGTAAGTCCATGATAAAAAATATAGGAGTCATCACGGCCACCGCACGTTTCTTACTTAAATTTAGCACCTGAATTTTACGATGGCCTAAAGAAAAAAGAGGAGAGTAATTGGGTGGTACAAGAGAAGAAGTCATTTAAAGTAGAGGACAGGAGACACGAGAAGCGGTCGTCACACGAATGCCCACTGCTCGCCGTTACCTTGGCGAAGTAGTAGAGGTTCTCGTTCACGGTCATGTAGGGGAACAGCATGCAAGTGTGCGGCAGGAAGCCCAGGCGACGGCGTGCCAGCTGCGGGTATCTGCGCACGCTGTGTTGGTTCAAGAAGACGTCGCCGCCAGAGGGGGCCTGGAAGCCTACGGCGATGTGCGTGAGCGTCGTCTTCCCGCTACCGTTGGGACCGAACACAGCCATGATCTCGCCGTCGTACACGCGCAGGCGCACAGAGTTCAGCACGACGCGACGACCTTGCACCTGCGTTGCACTGTCCAGTTGAGCGTTGCTCAAAAAAGACCAGTTCTCTGGCACCAAAAAAATGATTAACTGTACCGTAGTACATGATCTGAATCACGCTTGCTACGTAAAAACTACCACATGCTTTTGAACCAAACGCTGCACTCGCGTGTTTCTGCTTTCGAACCCCAGAGTATAAACCATTAATTTTGGTAGCGCTAGTTTTTAAGTATCCACGTTTGCAGTACAGCTGTCAATACAATGAAGATTATGAAAGAGATAGGTATGGCCAGGTGCAGTTCTCAGATGAGCATATCTGACAACTGCATCAGCAAAGTACCGATACCTCTAGTGTCGAAAGGTTTTTCGTTTTTGGAAGGATTCGTGTTGGCCACCCTTATGGCACTGCCTTGGTCAGTCCTTTGTGTGGTTTGATTTAGCTTCTGTGCTCAAATAGAAGCTCGTGCGATGTTTTCAGGTTAGGCTTAGTTTTCGCTAGAGCTATTTTTGATTCTTTTTAGGAAAAGTTCATCGTTCTTTGTTTTAGTTTTTGACCTGGTGTTTTTCACTATTTCTCGTATGCCTCTCGTGCTGTTCTGCTGTTTAGTGAGGACAGGGGGGGGGGGGGGATATTTGTTTCTCGTAGTGGTTTATTCATTGTGTTCAGTTTATAATAATTGATTATTTAATTTAACAACAATTTGACAAATCCATAGCCTTTAAGGGCTTATGCCTGGTTTATGCTTTGCGTTGACAAGTTCATTCAGTGAAGATATATTTTTGCTGTTTGGTTGAGCCAAATTGTTCCCCTGATTCACTTGCAAAGCAAATTTATCTGTATGATTGTGAGGGCCACCCCAGTGATAGTTTCTCTTGTGACTTCTTCATGTTTTATTCTTGAAGATTCCGAAAACCTAGAGATTATCATATGCATGGCGTTTCTGGAATATTATCAGCGCTCCACAGGATATGCTTGAATATGCCTTGCGTTTCCTTGAAAACTAAAGCTCACAGTCTGCGCTTCTCCGTGTTGTATGTTTCTTCCTGTTGTGATACGTATGTTTCTTCCTGTTGTCTCACCTTTTCGCGCATTTAACGCTTTTTTCTACTTTGATGTATTCGAATAAATTTTAAAGCTCGTAGATCTTGTGCCAAAAATAATCCGACACAACCATTATCAAATGCGGTCATTTTCTCCACTGTATAGGATACGGTTAAACTACAAGCTGAAGCATGGTGAGTAGTAAAGAGGGGCCCTGTTTAAAGTGGAAACCGCTTCACACATATGGCGGACAGTTAAGCAATGGCAGCGATTTGAGAGATTTTAATAGTCGCCTGATCAGCCTTAATGGCCCACCCAGTCATGTGGCGTGCGTCGACTACTCATCACCACCACCTGCGCTGCTTCCGTGTGCACGCATCGCGAAGAGAGCTAAAGGTAGGTACAGACAACAGCAGTACGTTTGCACGTGCGCGACGCTAGCTCCGTCGCTGCATCTTTACAGCATTTTTGGATATTATAGATTAGGAGTTCACCATAGCACCAACCGCAGTGAGCGCTTTAATCGCGATTGCTAATATCAGCTCCCTAACACAGCTAATCGGCAGAGAGGGTCTCGGCGAGGTTCACATGGTCGCGCTACATAGTAAGGTCAGCTTACAAGAAAGTCGCGCACAACGAGCTGCCTTCTATGCATAATAACCTAGCGCCCATAATCCATCCATACTTCAACGGCGAGCGGCTTTGGCCCATCGCCACCCGTCAGAGTACTTCGGCTGGCCTACACACTCTTTGCTGTTAATGCGTAGTATTCTGGTTGCCCTGTGAGCAAGGCAGCCAGCGTCGGTGGGACCTTTCGTGTGCTTATTTACAAATGATGGCGGGTACAGCGCGCGACCGCAGCACAACCAGCATCACCGAAAGTACCGGTAAAGCCTGATTGTGGTAAACTTTCATAGAACCGTTGAGAACGATGATGTTATGGTATAGACTACTATTTCGGGAACCATTGGTTCAATCTACGCATGCTCGATGTTACATTTTTTTTTCTGGCGGTCATAGAATTTTTTTTTTCAATAGTAATAGTGCGCTGAAATAATTCTTCGCTGTTCATAATGTTTTTAGACAAGAGGCAAGGTGCGAAATTTCTGAAATAGATGGTCGCAGGCTGTACGTGCCACACTGTGCAAATACGCCTTCTGGAAGCGGCGGCGGAGGTGTCGCGACCACATGGCTGATGACGCGGAACTAGCATGTCTTGTGGGAGTTTTCTGTCCTCATGGTCCTTGTGAACGATTTCAAGTGAGTGCTACGGTATTAAAATGTGTATTTAGGATACACCGCTCAGGTTGCCTTCAGACATCATCTTGAGATTTAACGTTCGGTCTCTCCCAAGCTGTAGAAGGCAAAACAAGGCATAGTTTCCTCCTGATTGTTCTGCAATGTTTACTCTTTTCATAGTCACATAACTACATGCTAACAAAGTTGTCAGCTACAGAATAATTTGACGTTGAACTGAGCCTTAAATTAGAGTCGTAGCTCACACATGAGCACGAAATAATTAACAACAAAAACTGAATTCACCAAATTGAAACAACCAAATGTGTCATACAACCAAGGAGACGATTGCATAGACGAAACCACAGCACGTATTCGCGGGATTTGTCTCTGAATACATGTAATCCGCTACTTTCCTTGGGCGAAACTTTCATGTTGCAAAGCAAGGTCAGTTACGTGGGACGTTCTATGCGGCAGGGTCCTTGTAAACACATGTTATTATATATACAGTCCAAGTGATATCTGAAACCTAGTTTTGTTTCTGTCATTTTAAGTTGCCTGAATATTTCCAGAAAGAGAGCGGAGAGCGCGTGGAGTGCGCCATATGCTGGAACGCACACAAGAATGAAAAAGTTCAAGTCGTTGCATCGGCGATCATATGATCAGCTGCTCTTCACGAACACATCAAATGCTACGAGCATAGAAGGGTGGAAAAAAAAGTTGATTAATATACTGGCTTCATACTTCAACCAAGCTTCTATCCACTTCCAAAAATGAGTTCGCTTGATCTTCTACCTGAAATTTATGGCCGCCATTTTCAAGCGCTGGGGCTGGTGAAGCTAATTCGCAATATGCATGAAGGAAAATATCAGAGTCCCAGCAAAAGTTGCAGCCTATAACAAGAACAACGTCAAGGGCAGTAACATATTTACATTCCGCCCAAGATTACGGTGTCATTTTTCATGTCAGTATAGCCGTCAGGGTCTCGTATACGGCCGATTTCACGTAGCATGCAGGAGTGCCCTTCCTGTTGTGGTTAAGAAGCCATAATCAAAAGAAAACAAACACCACGGCTGCCATAAGATGGCCACAATGCTCTAATAAAAATGTATTAAACTGCATCTTACAACTCCGAGTGCGTTGTTTTGTTTCGTCGCAATGGAACCAGTGATTTAATGTTTTGGGTCAGACACAGCTTTGATTGCGTCGAAAGCTACCTTGTGTCCGGTTCTGCACTGATCGCATTACTAAAACCGAAAACAAGTTCCGCTAATCAGGTGGACTCAAATTCTCAAGTTCGTTACTAAACAGATCGATATGACGCCTCGAACTACCGCTACTAGCAGAAAATCAGAGGGGAAACTTAAGCTCGTCCCTAAAGGTATGACGTAATAGCGTATCGAGTTTATTCCCATTTATGCAGAAGGTAATTCTCTACTTCAAATTCATAGGTCCCTGGGTGTCCTCATACCCTCTTGGCGCAGTGGTGCAGCGGTTAAGCGATGCGCCAGTGCCCTGCGATGGTAGGTGCTCCCAGCGGTGGCCTTCCGCGGCCCAGGTTGCGCTTCTCGAGTGACCAATCATTAACTGCCACCAGGTACGGTGGAATTTGCTGACTCTCCGGTGGGCACGTTGTGATGACGCTGCAAGGTCAAGTGACCTTGGTGGGCCACCTGTTTCTCTGGTTTCTCTCTGGGCATCTCCTGCCAGAGTCATGATCGTGATTTTCTCTCAAATCACCGACTTTGCCGGCACCAGCTTTTCTAGACAACAGTGCTTTTAATGCTGTGGAGTTGAAACATCAAGCCACGCTAAGTTTTAATGTCGCTCTCCCCTTCCTGGAAGGGCCAACATGCAGGGAATAAAAAAAATCTTTAAAACTTTTCTCTTTGGTTACTCTTGAAGCTTTGGGGAGCCTATGATCCTTGTGGGAATACAATATTTCACTATCAAACCTAGAAATTGCAATCCTAAAAAACCCGATAGCTCCTTGAAGCCTCAATCTTTGACTCTTGACGATTGGGGTGAAATGACCTTGATCAAATTTGAATGCCGGTGAACCTGTGTGTGCTCAGAATAATGACGGACTTGACCTAGTCTGAAAATGAAAATGGCCCAACTGCGAAATGAGACCGGTCCACCTCCGAAATTTGGGTGGCTCACCCCTGAAAATTTGAAAATTCAGTTGACCTGAGGTAGGATCCCACCTGGAACACCCCAGAAATGGGCTTGGCCAACCTCCAAAATTTGGGTGGCCCAGCCCCGAAACCTTAAAAACTGAGTTTACCCCCGTTCGCAACCGTGTTGGGCAAAATATTTCGGTCTTACCAGTGCTAAAGGCAGCCATTCTTTTGTCCATTTTTTTTGCTTCCACTGTAGGTTTAGAAACAACTCAGAGTAACCTACCATAGACACATGATCCACGTAGATGGCCGGTGGCTCAGAAGGTCGATGGTCGTTGGGCTCAAAGAGCTCATGCTCCGGATCTGGAGTTTGCCACGGGGTACGGTGCTTGCTCGGCTGCGGATGCGGAAAATGCTGTTTTTAAGACTCAAGACCCCTCAGGATTAAATTCACACGTGACCCATACTCTGACGCACACAACACATCATAAGTAATAACTTTCTAAATCAAGCTGAAGTAGTACGCAATTCAGATATGATGAATACCACTCAACGTTCTTATATTTACAGTGCCAAACATTTCAGTACTCCTGTACTCTTATTTGCGTTCACGTTTGAGAAGAATACACTGAAGGAAGTTATTACTCCCTTGCTGAAGTAAGATTCCCGCAGGTTCGAAGAGGCTAGTCCAGAGAGATTGAAGTTAGAAGGCGGCCTTGCATTACGCCGGAGCAGAAATAAATGAGAACGGGTTAAGGGCAGAGGACAGATATGCCTTTCTATCCGTTTTAGTGGCCGCAACAAGATGAACTCATTGCAACTTGCACCACAAAAGTGTGAAAATGTTTGGTACAGGACGTCAGAACCACGAGATTGCCAGAAAAATTGGAGCCAAAACAGAGTGCAAGCATCTGGCCGCATATTGTGAATCACTGACCAACGTAGAACGAGAACTTTTGAACTTGTAAGAATTATACACAATTTATCGTACATTTCAGCCCATTCAAACTCAGTGGCTGTGTCTAACCGTTTAAAACGATGGTTTCAGCTGCGTGAGCTCGCGACTCCATGAAGCCAGGCGCAGGCACCTATCTTGCAATCTTCTACACGACCCGTGGCTTTCTACCTGTCAAGAGCCGCGTGTACTGAGACCCGTAAGTGATCAACGATGTTGTGAAATATTTGAAGGCTCTTTCGTTCTGGAAAAAGGGCCGCTGGGTCACCGCACCAACGGCTTGCTTGTGGCCCGTATATCAAGCACACTATCTCAACTAGTCTACATGACAAGGCAAAGAGCACACACTGACTTGACCGCTGTCGGTGCAGGAAAAAACATCCCCGGAAGATGAGTCCCCGGAAAAAAAAAGTTCCATTAGGAAGCGCTAAATAGAAGTGGTCCTGAAGCGAATAACTGCCCAAAGAATTAAAGAATTAGTTCGTTGGGAATGAAACCAAAAGTGACATGTTGGCGACTACTCCGCCTGAGTCGGTCTGTTAAATGATAGCGGCTCTACCACTGTTGCAAAATGCCATTGTCGTCTGAAATCTTCGAGATGACAGCCAATACGTTTGTATCAGCAGGATCGGGAGTATGGACGGACGGAATCTGTTCGTTGCTTAGTCACTTCTATGCCAACGGGTGGAACCGCTGTAGCGTACAGTGTTGTTGGATTGTTAGTCACGTGTGCTACATCAACCGTGGCCTACTGGATTCTCCACATCGCAGTTGGATAAGCGGAAGGAGTTCGCTGAAATGCTACGTTTTAGCTCTGTTTACCCGCCTGTAGGCACCGGAATCATATCATGTACCAAAGAATGTCTGGTATGTCTCTGCGCCGGTTCTAGCATAAGTCTCTAGTGGAATGGTCCAGAATGAGTGCACTTTTGTAGCCATTACATTTACCACAGCACCAGCGGGGACAAGTATGCGGTTTAGAGCGCACTGCTTACCGGCACTGCATGTAACGTAAGATAAGCTAGCCAATAGGCCATGGGATAGCGTGTGCCCATCATAGAACCGGTGTGTAGCCGGTGCCACTGAGGATCTTACCCCCCCCCCCCCCCCCCCCACTCCCGCATGTGAAGCGGATACTTAAATCACAGGGGGTTGCGGGACGTTTGGTGACACTCTTTGCGGCCACTTTTTCCTACTTCGAAAATATGGATGTTTTTTGCGGTGATATTTTTTTAGCGACATTTTTCCAGGGGACACTGTATCCGGGGGCGTTTTTTTTTCCGGAAGCCGACTGCTATATTGAACGTCAAGCGTTACGCACAGGTAACAGGTCGACGCTTACCGTTAAAAAGCTCAAGAAACGAGGCCCGTCCACGTTGGTGCTGAGTGGTAGCAGATCATCCATGAGGACTGCCAAAGTGAGGTTGAACGATGTGCCGAGCACCATCACCATGAGCACTGAGGCCAGGCTGGGCACGTCAGCGGCAAGCATCAGGTTCAGTTGGTCCCACTGCATGCCAGTCACTGCGTACACCAGTGGTGCATTTTCATGCATCATAGCGACAATTTTCCATGGCGTAATCAAAAACTCTCTTAATTTGGTTCTGAAATCTTGATTTTTGCTCCTTTTTCGCAGCAGTTTTTTACGAAATAAATCACAAAAGAAAACAAAATATTAGTTCTTAAAATTCTCTGAAAAACTATTAAGACACTTTCCTCTAAATATTTGTGTGCAAAATTCTCTGAAACGGTGTAATTCCCGGCATGGAACATCACTGCCATCGATCCAAATACATTATTTTCATCAACACCATCACCTCAGCTATACCCACTCTAGCACAAAGGCTTCTCTTACAGTCAAGCTCAAGCTGTGGCTATGCTATCCCCAGAAAGTTCGTATATGATCTCTTAGCGCAAGTGATCATCGTTCACTCTTTCTCAGGCCAACGTACCAAGCCCGGATACATTTCCACTTCACGATGAAAGCTACAGGTAGAATATTTTTTTTTTGCATTTTCATCCTATACACTATGCCCTCTGTCTGCTAAGACTGCCACCGTGACTTCCCTTTACATAGCTGGCCACCGTTGGGTGCTACTTACATTAAATCTTCTTTGCTAACCTCTATGTTTCCCTCATTAATGCAGCGCGAAGACGAACACGGACAAGAGAGGAGGCGCTCTTCTGTTCTCCGTGTTCGTCTTGGTGCTGTATGAACGAAAGCATGTAATGCCAACTCGCCCAGCAACTGGTTTTACCAGCTTTCTGCAGCAGAGGTAACTAGTAGCAAGCTATAACTACCCTATCCTTCCCTCTAGACAGATACTGACAATGCAGTTCAGCTGCAGGTGACTCGAGCTGGAAGTACTGGCTTTGACAGCTAGACTAAATGCGCAGAGCAATAAAAGTGTGGAAATATTCGGGAACACTTAAGCTCCGCCTTAAGGATGGCAAGCATGGAGCGAATTTACAGTGGCAGGTCGGCAGTTTACGCCTCACAGCTCGCACTTGAAACCCGGCGTTGAAAACAACGCCCGCCGCCGCTAAGCGGAATCCGCCAGATATTGACTTCCGGTGCTTTTTCCGGGTAGTTGTCTGGTTACGACTGGATTTTCACACAACGAGCCAATTAATGCTCTCGCATTAAAACAGTGATCTAAAATCATTTCCACCGAAAGCTTCACCTTCACTTCGCTGTTGATGCTACATCCTATGATCGCGGCTGAGAACTGAAGAGACTTACACTTTCGCTCAAAGGTGACGACCAAGTCCATGGCGAGCTGCAGCGCGGTGTTGGGAAGCAGGCAGGACAGGAGTCGCACGCAGGAGCTCATTTGGACATAGAATAGGTACGGGAGGAAGGCTACGAGCACTGCGATGCAGGTAGCCAGCACGGCGAGTGTTTCCGAGGTAAAGAAGGCCGTCACCAGAGTCACGTAGCTGAGGATATGCAGCGCGTAAGCGTACAGCAGAATCACAAGCACGGTCGGGTCGGTGTAGTGCAGGTACGACACACCGAACCGGTCCAACACGCTGGTCAGCACGTACAGCAGGGCGCAGCAAGAGGTCAGCAGCGGGCCCAGGCCCCGAAGCAGGACCTCGAACCAGTAGACGCACGCGGACTGACCCATGATGCGCCGGAACTCGCGAAGGCGCTGGCGCTTGTCTCGCACCGTGTCCGCGGCGTAGTTGAGCAGGAGCCACACGACGCCCAGCTCGAAGGCTAGTGTGCAGTGGTCGCGGTGCAGTGTGACCCGTGAAAGGGAGGGACTCTTGTCGTGGAAGGAACGCGTGCGCCAGCGGTAGTCTGGCTCGGGCCGACCATGAGCGCGCGCCGTCAGCCTTAGGTGGGCGCCCCCGAGCAGGCAGATCACAGGCACCACGTAGTCGCGCCTCAGCGGGTAGTAGCCCCGGCGGTCGTCGCGGTCGTCCAATAGGTACAGCCGGCTCGTGTTGTAGCGCAGCGTGTAGCGGAAGTCTTGCGGCGGGCGCTCGTCCTGCGTCGGCCAGCTGGGGTTTGCTTACGCATGTTCGTACATCATTCGGCAAGCATCAGCATCGTAATCTCAATTGCTCCTGTTCAAAAATTAAACTGCTAGTAGGATAAGGCCAAAGCATAAATTTTTCTTTCGCTGGGAAAGCCAGCTAATATGCTCGAAAGAGGCCCCATTCAGTTGCCGCATCGCTGCATTCGAAGTTCATCGCTTCATGGTTCTTAGCGGATCTTTGAGACTCCAGATCATTTTCTGTAGAAGAATTGGTTGCTAAGAAGCGCGGCTTATATACGCCGCCTCCCCGTTCACAGCAACTGAGAATTCTCTCTTCGCTTTTCTCCGCGTTCTTCACAAAATATTTTCGTGCACAGCTTTAGCGTCGCTGCAGTAGTATAGATAGCCGAACCCGGCTATAGCGAAATCGTTCGATATATCAGTAAAAATTGCAGTAGGTAAGCTTAGCTGCAACCTAGAAGGTGAGAATAAATTTCACCCATGCTACCTATGCCGTTCTTGCAGCGACGTGTCCCCCGCCAGCATAGTGGCAGCGCGCCTCTCGCTAAGAGTTGCTATCCCTAGCATGCTTCGCATCGAAACCGTAGCGCGGTGTGCTTTAGAACTATAGGCACTGCCAATCACAAGGTGCCTAATCTTGTTGCCTGTACAGTATCAATAGAGCAATCACCAATTCAAATGGACTAAGATGGTATTACCGTTATTCTTAGCTTCTAGTAGTATTGAGGTCAATAGGCATTGAGTATACAGGGTAGATAGTTTTTGTAGCACAATCTCGCCTCCATCCTTCAAGAGGTCTGCTGTTACCTGACCTTAGGTTACCAACTGCTTTCCCCTTTTGAATGACTCCTAACGCTTTCTTTACTTCTTTTGTTACTGATGGGATGTGCCATTGCTGCGCGCTATTGCCTCTTTCATTAACGTCCTGATTGCATTCGTTACTATAAAGAATTGTGTAGGACTCGTCGCCTACTTTAAATACCTTATCCATATTGCTAACGATATTGCCCTCTTTGTCTCCTAACGAATACATGTGATTTTTGCCTAAGGCTAGTTTTCTCTTCGCTTTTAGGATACCTCCGTTCGGTAGTGCATGATCGATTCTCTCGATATTAAACTTTCTTATGACGGTGACCTTGCGTTTATTGATTACTTTGATAGATCCGCCAGTTCTATTACATCTGTAAGGTTGGATGATTTTATGGTTTGGCATTTCTTAATAAGATTGTTCGTGTCCTAAAAGAGCTTGCGGTATAACGCCTCACCATCACACCACCTACTTCTACTGCACACCCCGTAATGAAAGCTGTGAAATTCTTTAAATTATTTTTCATTGATTGAACAATCACGTCGTCTTCTTTATTGAAGGCCGAACATCTGTTGGCCAGCGAGATCCTAGATTCCTCGTTTCGATTTTACCGCTAACTCGTTAATGGGCTTCCGGTTCACTTGTTTGTCCCGGTCCCTATTCATGTATAGGCTTATTCGAGACCTCGCCATCCTGTGGTTGCTGCAACGCACATCTTCGAGAACCTCCACATACTGTATGATGCCATGATGAGCGCACTGTATGAAGTCTATTTCATTTTAATCTCACCATTGGGGCTCTTCCACTTCAATTCCTGTTCTCCCGTCTGCGAAAGAACGCACGCATGATTCGTATAGTAATTCTCTATGCGAACTCTACCCCCTGCTATTTCTAGATCCTACGCCATTGTCGCCCACTGCCTGTTATCCAACCTGTTTCTTGACTAATTTGGCATTGAAGTCACCAATGAGTACATGTGCTGTGCTATTACTCTGCTTATTGCCGATTCCGCGTCTTCATAGAAGCTTTCGATGATCTGGACACCATGGCTAGATACAGGCGCATAGGCCTGTATAACCTTGCGTTTTCGCCTCTTTTTAAGCACAGTTGCGATAACTGCCACCATCTTGTTAACAATATGAGCTCCTCTGTGTTCGCAGCTATATCCTGATTGATGAGATGTCTCACATTTCTGCGCAAGCCGTCAAAGATGATTATTAGGTCGAAGGCTGCCGACTCATTGGCCTCGGTGTGAGCGTAATCGACGGCTGCCTGCGGGTCCGGGAAGCCCGCCAGGCCCTCGACGGGTGTGTAGTCGCGGAAGGTCTCTTCGATGAGGCGTTGCGAGTAGGGCGCGTGGGGCGCGTAGGCCACTCGTCGGAACACCACCTGTTGCTCGACCACGGAGCACGGCCAGTCCAGCAAGTGGACTCCCGTGAGCGGCGGGTCGCGGACGCGGTCGACGAACGGCGTCCCCGTGGTCATCAGGAACAGCAGCACAAGGAGCGGCCCCATCAGACACTCGGACAGCGAGAGCCAGCCCTGGCGCAGCATGGCACGCAGGCACAGCTCCTTCCAGAGCACGGCCATCAGCTGACTGCCGATACCCATGTCCGTCTGCGTGGGCGCAAAAAAAAACAAATTGGCAAGCCGATTCCAACTGCGTTGTTAAGTCCAGCTTTCTCGCCCATGACTTTAAACTGTGAGGTGACTGTGTAATACTCTAGGATACTCTTATGAACATATTTATTGGAGTTGATGCGTGGCAAAATCTTGCTTTTCATTTGTGTCCTCAGTTCGCCCCATGTAGTAAAGACTTCTATAGTAATATAAAGGGGTTAGTTTCTGATAATAAATAGCAAAAAATTAGAGGCGCATGTTGACTGTCACAACTCAATCTTATGATACGCGAAAAAAATTTCATTAATAAACAATGTCCCGTTGAAAAAATGGGCTTGTACGCAATTTCTGGGTATGTATTTCTGTTCTTCTATTGTAGAGTGGGTGTGCCGGCGCGGTGCCTAAATGGTTATGGCGCTCGGCTGCAGACCCGAAAGACGCGGGTTCGATCCCGTCCGCGGCGGTCGCATTTCACTGGAGGCGAAATGCTATAGGCCGGTGTACTGTGCGATATCAGCGCACATTACATAACCTCATGTGGTCGAAATTTCCGGAGCCCTTCACAATGGCGTCCCTATATGACTGTGTCATTTTGCGACGTTAAGCCTCATGAGCCATAAACCATTTAGTAGTATGTGCGTGATGTCATTATGAGGCGTCCAAAGTGGCGCGTTGCGCTGTCGTATGATTTCACTGGATGCTGACTAATAAACTCACTTGGCAGTAGCGGCGAAACGTCGGAGAACCACCCCTAAAGGCTTTCCGCTTTTACCGCAGTTACGGCACCAGATTCAAGTGACAAGCGCATGCATCTGGCCTACAAGGTAAGACACGGAGGACGGTATCATCATCTGCATCGCAACCCCGCACCTGAGCTGCGCCTGCATCGTACTGCGTCAGAGCCTGGACGCTACAAAAGAAGCCCTGAAACGGCAGCCGGTCTCACTTGGTAGTAGCGGCTAAGCGTCAGAGAACTGCCCCTAAAAGCTTTCTGCTCTTACAGCACGTTAATTACAAGGGCGATCTGCTGACATAGCTGGAATTTCGAATTGTACGCCTCGTTGCTGCTGCCAGTTTTAACTGCATGAATATCTACACTGCATGAGTTGCTGACCCTGCTGGCGTGCTCGAATACTGGGTTTTGACGTTAACTGCGTGTTTTGGAAACTATTTGGCAGTCTACTGTCCTTTTGTTAGCTAACAATTAGCAAGGAAGTGAAAAACTAAACAAAAGCTGTAGATGGTTTCAAACGTCATATAAGGGCTGACTTCCAAAATTTGAAAGACAGTATCGAGCACTGTAGCGACATATGTGATGGCGTCAACGAAATCGAAGCCGAAATCAGAGAACTTCGAAAAGGACTTCAAAGGCTGTCTAAACAAAATGATGAACTGGCTGCTGAAAATCAAAACTCGAGCAGTGTCTGAGAGCAAACGATCTAGAAATAAAGGGTGTACCTGAGCAGTGTGATGCAATGGACATAGTGAAAAGGATTGGAAATCTGGTCAATGAGCCAATTGTGGACTCTGATATTGATGTATGCCAGCGCGTCAATACCTTTAAGTTCGACAAGATGAACATAGTTGTTCGTTTTGTGCAGCGCACACACCGAGACAAGCTCCTGCAGAAATGCAAGACGCAGAATATCGATACCAAAGGCCTTTACTATGTTGGCGAGGGTACACCTGTGTACATGAATGAACACCTGACTCGTACAAACAAAAAGCTTCTCCGTGCAGCCGTTGCTCAAAAGAAGAGAGCCGGATGGAAGTTTGTGTGGTATACTCGCGGCCTAAATCTTGCAAGGAAGGACGAGGAGGCAGACATTGTCAGAATCGCAAGTATGACAGATATTGCTAAGATTGCAAGCTAGACACCATAACCCGCATTTTGTTTGCTTCAGAAGCTAATAAAATGAAAAGGCAAGAAATTTGTTTTTTCTATTATGACTGCCCTACATTCAACAAAATGTGCCCAACTAAGAAGTTACAGTTTGCGACCATACATTTGAACATGAGAAGTGTAAAAACAAGATAGACAATTTAGAAATGTTCCTCGATTTTCTTGCTGTAAAATTTGATATCATAGTACTTACTGAAACTTGGTTAACAAAGAATGACGTGTCTCCTCACATTCAAGGTTATAAGAGCGTAGCCGTTAGCAGAGAAAACAGGGGAGGCGGCTGTATAGCCATTTACTTTAAGTGTAGTTAAGAATATGTAATTTTTCATGACCTAACGAAGCTGAATGAAAATAGCGAAAGCCTAGATGTTAAATTGTCGAACGTGCTAGTCAGTGCACTCTACAGACCGCCATCTGGCTTTGTAGCGGATCCTTTATTTTTTTTTAAAAACGCCCCGTACTCACTAGGCATCTAGCCATCTCTTTCGTTATTCTCGGTGATGTGAATATTGATGCTCTATCTCATGAACCATGTGTAAAAAAATTTCAAGGTATTGTTCATGAGCATGCGTGTAAAAATGATAACCCTAAAAACCAGGATTACTGCTGGTACAGCCACGTGTATTGATGTCTGTGTCACAAACATTGAAATCGAAAATCTTACTGCCGGTGTGGTGACAAGCAATATCAGTGACCACATGCCAATCTTCTGCCTGGCCTCTCTCGCAACAAGAAAACACGGTAAACAGAAGCATTGTACATCACAGGTTCGCACAATGAACGAACAGACGTTGGAAAATTTTGTTTTCTTTTATAGCAAGCAAACTGATATATATTTAAAGACACCAACCTCAAAACAGCTTATCAAAAATTTCTTCATCAGTTTCGTTCCTGCGATAATGCAGCTTTCTCTCTGCGAGAAAATAAGACCAAAAATGAAAAAATAAGAAACCCATGAGTAACCTAGCATCTGTGCAAAAAAATAAAAGACAGGGACAAAATGTATCATGCTTTCATAAAAACCGTGATCCCGCTTTTCTTGCTGAGTACAAAAAGATCAGGAATAGACTGAAATCGGACCTGAAAAAAGCCGAAAATGAATTTTATCAGAATAAGTTTATTCAGATCAACGCAGACCAGAAAAAAATGTGGGACATGATTAACCACCTTATGAATAGAAAGCAGACTTTTAATGCTGTGCAAGAAATAATAAAATACAACGAGCATGTCAAAGGGCAGGTACTGGCAGTTGAAATGAATCGTCACTTTGTTAACTTTGGCCAGAATGCTGGGCAAAATACGTGCACTAATAACTGTCCACTAGGTTATAGGCCGCCGCAATCTGCTATGCTTTGGCCACCTACTCCTGCTGAAATTGAGGCAATAATAGCGCAACTAAAAAGTGGTGCAGCCGCTGGAGAAGATGGAATAAAAGCATTGCCACTGAAATACACTGCACCTATTATTAGCTCAACACTGGCACATATCATTAATGCGATGCTTCAGTATAAAGATTATCCTGAAGAATTAAAATTTGCTAAAGTGACGCCCGTGTATAAAGGTGGTGGTGCAGTAGACATCAATAACTATGGGCCAATTTTTGTCCTTCCGGTTTCTTCAAGATATTTGAAAGAGCTATAAGTGATCAGCTCGTAACCTTTTTTGAAAAGTATCAGATGATTACCCGTGCCTAGTACGGATTCCAAAAATAAATCAACTAAAATGGCTCTGATTCATATTAAAGAAAGATATTGGGAAATATTGAACACAAACTTTTGACCCTAGGGTTATTTCTCGACCTGAAGAAAGCTTTCGACACTGTACAGCATAACATTTTGATAAAAAGCATGATATGCATTGTGTACGAGAAATAGCACTCAGTTTCATTAAAGGTTATCTGTGTGATCGCTACCAATATGTTGACATTAATGGTATCTTTTCCAGTAAAATGCAAATTCTATATGGTGCGCCCAAGGATCCATATTAGGGCCGTGTTTATTCCTGGTATACATTAAACATATTACCCCAGTCGCTCGCTTTACTGCCATAGTTTTTTTATGCGGATGACACTGATGTGTTCTCCACTGGAGCAAACAAAGCAAGCTTGGAAAAAGCTGCTAATGAATACTTAAGTTATCACGATGGCTTTCATATAATGAATTGAGTCTAAATACAAGTAAGACAAAGTACATAATACTCAAGCCCATAAGTAGGAGAGACTATTCAACCATTAATGTAACCTATGACGGAATTCTGATAGAACAGGTAAAAGAATAAAAATTTTTGGGCGTATGGTTCAGCGATGAGTTTTCATGGACAGCGCATGTTACTAAATGAAAAGCTGATTGATTCTAATAACTGTGAGCATCTACAAAATCCGGAATCAGATAACCACCTTCTTAAAACAGGTTTTATATTATTATCTTTTTTACTCTAGATTAAGTTATGGAACATTGGTTTGGGGAACAACGACAGCCTATAATTACAATAAATTAATTGACGCACAAAAAAGGTACTACGTTTGTGTGAGAACTATAGAGGCGATAGACGCAACTTACGGACCGGGCTGCTATACATTAAATTCACTATGCTAAAAGCAAACCAGGTCAATTACTTTAAGCTGCTGCAGTCGGTCCATCCAAACAAACTACTTATCCCTCTAAGAGAGCATAGCAGTACCTACCCGATCCGCGATCCTAAACGGAGACCGCCTATGATGCCAACTAATTATAATCGCCAAACGCTAACTTTTCAGTCTACTAAACTGTTGAATAGCTCTGGAATGCAGATGGATTTCAACAAATTCTTTACTGTTTATAAATGTGAATGTAGACACTTCTTGGTTAATTCAGCAATTTCATACACAACTCAATATGTGTTATTACTAGGCCGTTACCAAATCGGTTGAATCGGCAATACGCGTTCCGCGGTTTACAGATGGAATATGGTATCCAATGCTTGCCATCGGATACAAAATTGTTCTGGAGATTTAGTTTTGCTTTCCTTCTTTACGATGGGGAGATAGCGCAGGGGAAACACGAGGGACGGAAATGGAACGACGCGTGTTCCTATCGCGCTATTTTTTCATCATGAACGTTATCCAACTCGCCCAACTTTCGGCTTTTCTTTTTTTGTGTATTGCTTTTGATGTCTGTAGTGCCAGTTTCGCGCCTGATGCTTGCTATTGCATGTGTCCTTTGTATGCGAACCTGGATGTGTTAGCAGAAGCCGCGTTTCCTTACAACCTTGAATCATTCTTGACTGATGTACAGGGCGGTATAATTTTGCCTTTTAAAGACTTGTCTACATTGTATCCCTACTACTGACCGAAGTATTATACCTTAGTTCTGTTAATAATATTAATAATAACAATTGGTTTTTGGGGAAAGGAAAATGGCGCAGTATCTGTCTCTTATATCGTTGGACATCTGATAAAGGAGGGAGTGAAAAAAGAAAGGAAGAGAGAGGTGCCGTAGTTGAGGGCTCCGGAATAATTTCGACCACCTGGGGATCTTTAACGCGCACTGATATCGCACAGCACACGGGCGCCTTAGCGTTTTGCCTCCATAAAAACGCAGCCACCGCGGTCGGGTTCGAACCCAGGAACTCCGGATCAGTAGCCCAGCGCCCTAACCACTTAGCCATCGCGGCTGCTGCAAAAATTTGTACAAGGGTCCAAAGCTTCGTCAGCCTTTTAGCCTTTAGCCTTGGCCTCCTCTTAGACACTGTCGAAGGAACAAATAAAGGAAAAAAACGCGGTGTGGTGACACCAACACCGCGGAACCAGGCCTTTAGCAGCTGCCGCTGTAAATTCATTGGGTCTTTTTCCTTGCTGAAATATGATTATCAGTGAGAGCGGAGCCTGTGCGAAATGCTTGTCATTTGAAGTGGTTTGTAGTTACCGGTAGTGTGCCCCGATATCTGTTTCACGTTATCACCTCTCTCTCACCCTGCCCTCGCTCCCCACGTTATTATTAAATGTGGTGGCAGTTGTACGTCTCTCAGAGGTTATGATAATCGTGGGGGCAAGACGACTCCATGATTTCGCCGAATGTGCCTTGTACAGCCGCTGTTCTAAAAAGTGAGTAACAAAAAGTTGGACTCGTGCTTCTGAACCTCTTGCGACAGTAGCGCCCTTCCGGAAGAGATCGCTCGCAACAAGGTCAGAATAAAACTGCACGCAAACATTTGGCGGAACCAGCACAGAAGAGAGAGATGCGGTGAGGAGTTATGTTTTGAGGATTTGCCTCGTAATAAAGTGAAACATAAAGCCAGCTGAAAAGAAATCGGGGAAGCTCTTCACTTCCGGCACTACAGCTGTGTGCTTTAGGGGACACGCAAAGGCAAGCCATGCAGCATTTTCAAATGAAACATGCGGCTCGCCTAACTCCTTAGCAAAGAAGACGCATAAAAGAAAGCCCGTGAAATCTTTAGGCATTCTGCAACAATGAGCTAGAAATGAAAATGTTGAACGAAAATGACTGAGTTCTTTGAAAGAGAATTGTGCATTGGTCACAGCGCTAACATTTCCCATGCGATGCGCTGCTACGGAAATAAACGAATGGGGTCACTCACGCTCGAAAGCTGGTGGCACCAGGGGCGCACGCAGGGTCTAGTACCGACTGAACAGGCAAGGTGGCGCAAGACGAGATGACCCCGCCTTCCTTTCCATAGTATCCTTATTCCCCGAATAGCCTCAGTGTCGGGAGGACCACTTAAAAAGGGGGCGCTCAGCCCGTCCGGGTTGGGACTGAGCCGCTTGCTCCAGGGAGGAGATATGAGGCACTACTCTCCGCCGTCGAACCGAACGAGAGCCGGCCCCAGCCAGCCGTAGAAGTGCGCGTCGCTGCCACAGGTAATAAAAAACAGACTAAACATCTTTATGCTTCCTGATCACCGTAACTTTCATGAACGAGGAACAACATGCCGTCATAATCAAGGCAAGAAATCGGTGAAGACAAACTCCCAAACATTTCTCTCCTTTGAATTGTCTGCAGCTCGACACCTCAAGGAAAATTTTCATTGGCCAATTCCACACCATTCAAACCATTTAATTTTCCTTCTCTGGATGAGCTCTGATTCTGTGCGGTCTATTTTTTTTTTTTTTGAAGCGATGTTTATTGCCTCAGGGCATAAAAACTGCGAAGTGAGAGATGAGTAAGATGCTTAAATAAATGAAAAAAGGTGGGTTGATTTGATGAAATCAAGAAGTGAACGATGATATGAACCCTGTATCCAGGCATTATAGGAATCCGGATTGTCCGGTGAGAGTCCCACTGCCGCCAGGTGCCGAATTCTCGTCGGCTTCAGCGCCGGGCAGTCCCACAACAGGTGGTGCAAATCCGCCTCGCAGTCTCTGTTCTTGCAGACTGGACCCCCGGGGCGGGGATATAAATCTTTTAAATGCGGCCACTTGCGTGTCACTGCTGGAGTTAGGGCAACCCCGACCCGTATCCTACGAAGTGCAACCTCCTCTGCGCGGGTAAGACCACAGGGGAGGGTTACCGCACACGGAGGGATTCTGTGTGGTCTTCCTCCCAATCTTAATGAACGATATACTTACTGTGTGGATAAGTGGCAAAATAGCCCTCAGGAAAGTTTGATGGAAGTTTGGCAAGATTGGCTGATCCCGGTTACATCGCGTCACACAGCCAATGAAACGGTATTAACGGTATTTTCTTTTTCCAGCTGTGTTGCGGAAGAGTACCCTGCACAAAAAGCTGCCAGGAGCCGGCAATGAAACCTAGTCTAACGAATCACGTAATGGTACCTAAAGGCGACACACACTGGTGTTTCAATAAAGTTGTTTCTCTCTCTCTCGAGAGAGAGAGAGACGATAGCTTCTCTAACGGCTGCTGGCAGGTTAGCCACTCCAAATTTCAGTCGTAATAGTAATCTCATAAAAACAAGTCCTGAGTGCTTTACATGTAGAAGCGTTTCATGATACTAAAAATTCGTTTGCTGGAAGCTGCAGAATCGCGAACTTTTCTTGCGTCGGCAGTATTAGGAACGACATAAGAGGACACACTCGAAGGACGACCCTCACCAAGAGAAGTCTCGTTTATATGAACCCGACAACAGCGGCTAGAGTCAGGCGCGCGTAAGCAACAGCCCGTTTACCTAAATTAGTCACCACGGAATAAAGTCCCGTGCGTCATCAAGGTTGTGGTTCAGCCAGTAGCAAACCAGCTCCTGCTCCAGCAATTCCCTGCTGATAATCTTTTTCCCGCGCGTGAAATGGTATTAAGGACAACTTTCAGGGAATGTTTGTGAGCTAACACACCCATTAAAGAGCGAATGAGAAACTGACCTCTCAACTCTCAGAGCCGACTCGGCCTTGTGTGTTTTAACTCGGCAACCGGATTTCCTACCGACAAGCGAGCTCAGCTTGACTCTTTCCGTTTCATGTGAATGCCTCCATATAGATTTAAGGCCTGCGTACGCAGGTACTTACCGTTTAATGGCAGCTGCAGAATTTGCGTCGAGACTGGAGGTGGCTGTTCTTCTTCTGTTTCGTCGCCACGTTAACACGTTCGCTCGCGCCCGGCAGCGCGCACGAGACGACATTTCTCCATCTTGTCTTCGTAGGTCTGGTTAATAATGCTCTAGAAACAAATAACGCTCTCGACTTTGATTCGCTTTTAGAAAATTCGCGAAATAATTTTGAAAGTTCTGAATTTAAGCGAGTAAAATATTTTTAAAGGCAGTGTGCTAACCATTCAAAGCATCGCCAATTTGAACACTGGACAAAAGTCCTAATTTTGATTTAGCTTTCCGCAAATTGTAAAAACAATAAACATTAAGAAAGAGAACGATAAATGATCAAAAGGTGAACGAAAATGTTTTCTTTTTAATGATGAGTACTGAGGATGACGCAGGCGCTCTGGCTTGTTTTATTTTTGCCCTCGGCTGCACAAGCATTAATTTATTTCTTTTCCTGACCATCAACACCATGTTCGGCATTACAGAAAGGAAGAGTGTCTGTGCTCATGGTCACCTTTAGTAAAAGGCGAAAGATTAGTATGTGTATCTCATGAGTGGAGACACCTTAGCGAATACTTTCCACATGAAAAATGATTACTTATAAAAGCTATGATAAACTGTGCTGCAGAAGATCGGTACGACGCAGTTTTGTCGCGAAAAATAAAAAATCTTCTTAAGGCACGTGTAGCTGGACGCGAATATATGCGCTCCTGCCTTGAGCCAGAAAACTTCTTGCGGCTGGCCCGTTCTGATGAAAGGCTGAATGGTGGGCCAGCTGGAAAGACATATCAAAGAATTAATTTTTTCAGCCGAAAAACGACGAGGGACAACAGGAAAACCTACACAGATGTCACGTCTCCATGACGACCTAGCTGCACCTTCTTGCTAAGCTCACAAAGAAGAAATCAGTAAGCGGCAATAAAACCTTGCATTGTGTAAGAGCTGAAGGAAAACAAAAATTTCATTGAAAATTAAAAATTAGTTTTGACGAAAGGAAACGGCGCAGTAACTTCCTCGCTGATCCCAGTGGACACACGAACCGCGCCGTACGGGAAGAGTTAAAGGAGGAAGTGAAATGAGAAACGAAAAAAGAAGTGCCGTAGTTTTCAGGGAATAGCTTTAGTGAACCCGAATCTTTCCGGTCCCGGAATAGCGAACAATTTCACATAAAAGAGCGTCAGAATACGACAGCGCCAAGAAGCATCAGAAATTCGTCTTTGTCGAAAGCTTGATGCCGAATTAAATTTTGAACAAAAAGGAATTTCTGATTCTTCTGCTGCTACGAATGCTGCTGAATGTTTCTGGCGCGGTGGTATTTGAAATTGTTCGCTTTTCCTGGAGCGGTAAGATTCGGGTTCACTGAAAACTAAAAAGCAGCAAATATCTTGTGGGTAGGTGTAAGCATTTCGGTCGCCGAGCATTTGAGCACCAAACGACATTTTTTTTATTTCCTGTCCAGACCCGTGCCAGCGAGTCACTGGCTACTAAGATTTCGTGTTTCCAGTCTATCCAGTCTACTTAAAAGAAGCGTGTTATTTTTATTGGTCGTGAATTAATGAATTAATCTACAGCAGGCTGTCTATTGAAGCAGGAGCTAGTAACTCGTGTAAGAAAATGGTGCCTTCGATTGTGGTACCTCTGTCTGTGTTTATCTGCAGCTACTTGTATGTAATAGCAGACAACCATAACCCGTCAGCGTAGAGCATATAACCCTCCAGAGACATGAAAGATGAAAAAAACAAAATTGGTGAAACTAATCTCACGGAATCACAGGGCAATATACTTATCATAAAAACATCATTATCCTGCGTCTCATTGCATGTACTCCAATTATTACCAGGCGGACAAGCATAATAGTTTGACAAGAAGCTTTAGATTTCTCACTTCTGTCGAGGTTTCTGCTTATCACACACCTTGCTCTAAACAAGCTGGCGCAGATATTTGTAGCACACAATTTTGGCACAATACAGAAAATACTCTTTGTGCAAAACGAGCAGAACAAAGCTATGCCTGTACTGTTCACAAGTCGCCAACCGTATGGGTTGCCCTTCTCATATTACGGACATTCTTCACCAAGCTGCGCATATTCTACAAGTAATTTAGGAATTAACTGAGTGATTATGCTTTTGTTTCACTTTTGCACGTGGCTGTCCGGCCTACTTTGTCTGTTTACAGGAGGTGCAATACATTTGTAAGACTGGAGCTCAAATAACTTATACACAAAATAGTCGAAGTGCTTCAGAAGGAGAAAGAAATAATCGCGCCATGCACGCAGGTCTACCAGAGCCGCCACTTAGAGTATGAGGGAAATACCTGGCATTGGTATCTGGCACATGGCGCTGTGTATTGTGGTGCAAAAGATTCTAATTCAAAAAAGTAAGCTCATCCTTTTAGGTCGCTCAGTATCAGCCACGCCAATGCCAACCACTTCTACTTCCAGAATACTGTACAGCGTGATATGAAGCGACGCCTCGAGGATTGTGATTTTGAAGAATCTATGCTTCCTCAACAAATGCGTATCATTTAAACCTGACAGAGTCGTGTGCGACTCTCTTCCTACAATGACATGCTTGCTGAACAGCTCGTTGCACCATAAAATGCAAACGATGAGGCCTGCTCCTCCTTGATACCATTCCTACCGTGACATGTATATGTATTACACCTCCAACGGTATCTAGGATGGAGACAGAATAGTCCACTTTATAAGACAAAAAGGACCTCCAGACCCGTTTTTGCCTCAATAGCCTATTGCGAAAGAGGCCTTTAGGCAAAAATTCTGGCTTCGTGTTGTGCACTCGGGCTGTACCGCTTTACACGATCGCTGCTTGGTTTTCCGGAGCTGTCACACGTCTCACTTTTTCTGCCATGAGTGAATTCGCTCGAGGGTACGGCATTTATTTATAGCAGCGCGGGAGTTTTGATGCCGGCAGACCCGACGTATTGCCTTTTCGGATTTCAAGGCTCCACTAAACTTCAGAATATAAAGACAATCGAATCCAGGCGTGGGCAGCTGCGTCCAGTAGCCAGCAAATGGTTCCTATTGAATTTAGGCTAAAGAGGTGGCATTCTTTTCTTCACAATTCATGCCTTTTCCTGAATACATATTGCAAATAATGAAGTCGGCCAATATTTGTTCTTGCCCCAAGAGATTGGATACTGTTGCATTGTATTAACTCAAACGGTGAATCGAATGGTGGAAATTTGGAATAAAATGTTACGGCTTTCCTTTGAAATCGTTTATTATTGTTTTCAATATAAAGATCTAATACCACCCAAGCATATTCAAGCTTAGGCCTTATTAGTGAGTTATACGCGGATACTAAAACAGCAGCGGGAACTTTCGAGAGTTTATTCCGTAAAAACCATAATTTACGAAAGGCGGCCGAGCAGATATTTTCCACATATGAATTCCGGTACAGCTTATTAATTATTGTTATACCTATTTACTTAACGCTGGAGAATTCATGTATTGGTGATTGTCCATGGTGATACCTGTTACCAAACAGAACGTTTTTACGCGTCACTTGAAGGAACTCTGTTTTCCTTTGTTTAGAACCTTCTCCCTCTTGTGGCATCATGCAAGGAGGTTATATAAATTTCAAGAAGTGACTGCAACAGCGCCATTCTTCTGCTCCATCAATTGAGACATGCTGCCTACGACTAGGTAAAGGGCCAGAAATCCATATAACTAATATTTCAAGCCGGCCAGAACATTTATGACTTATAAATAATCATTAATATCAACAACGTGATATCAGGAAGCGCGAATGTTTTTTGAAGGTTTGATGCATTCCTGTCAAGTGTGCACAACTTGAGGTATCGAACCATAGGCAACATGACCTCTGGTATTTTACTTCATGCCGCAGGAATGTGTTCGCAGATGGCGCCGCCTGCGAATACTCTGTGGGTTAGGCTCAGTAAGTCAAGCTATAAAAAGCTCTTAGAGAAAAATTCGGCAGAGACACATAAGACTGCTTACGCGTGACAAGGCGTAAGACCGCCCGCGAGCGAACGCCGTCGCTTTGTGAACGCAGTCGCCTCGTGCTGCGGTGTGATGTAACTCGATGCCGCGCGGCTGGCAATTCTACCTCTGCATGGCTCTACGCACTAGGCGCAGCCGCCTCCGCGACGCCGCCGTATCCCTTCTGGTCTGGATGCGCGCTAAATTCGTGACGGCAGTAGCCGCCCTACCGCTGGCCGCGAAACCCTCCCCCTCCAGCTGCCGCATGAGGTTGCATTCGGATGCGCCGACCGTCTGCATCAAGTCATCCTCAGCATTACATTCATAGATCCTTGAGAGTACTCATTTTTGGCCCGCGTGTTGGACAATGTGGGCTCCAGCTGCGGGATTAGAGACAGAGACGCTGACAGGGGTCCGGAAATTTTCTTTCTCTTGAGGTGTTGTTCGCAATTAAAAGGAGCTTCAATTTATCAACCTCTGGGAGGAAGAAGATGACTTTTCAAGCGTTCAGATCGCTTCCTGCCACTTGCACTGAGGTTCTTGGCCGGGAACCCCGTAAACTATTAAAATATTCTTTTGAGGTCACAGTTATGAAATTAATCCACTGACCACCGCACGCCCCTATCCAAGGACTTGCAATGAAGTGAGTTCCCTCGATTTAATAATTCCTTCGAGCAGGTGGCTTCATGAACGCCTCAATTTTTTCTACAACCCACTTGCCTCTGTGCGAGGCTCCATTAGTTAATAACGTTCATCTCGACAGGCGCGCATCCTTGAACAATGATGCTAGCAGTCTAACGCTTCTGTGATCAGCCGCACTGGCGCGGCCATGCCTTCACATGCACTCAAACCATCCAGACTATGATGTATTTGGAAGGATTCAGACGACCCATATGGCCTAGTGACCGTGTCCTATTAGAAGTGAAAATCGAGTAACAATCAAGCCCCAACTAGAGTTGCGAGTGAGGGAACTTGTGCAGCCTAAAACCACCACGCGTTGTTCTAGCACCTGCAACTGAAACCAGCTTTGTCGGCTTGCAGGCGACAGAAGCGAGATCCACCACTTCTTACTCTGGCTCATAGGCTATCACCGTAGGAGCGACAACGTTCTTGTGGTATTCACGGTGGGAGGCGCCTGCCTTTGCTGCGTGCAACAGCCGAGTACTAACGGTTTGGGAAATCCATAGCCGGCCACGGTATTATCACCCGCGGTCCATTAATGTGAGCACAACGTGACGGCGTTATTTTGATGGGAAGCACCCATGTGAGCTTGATGCCTTGCTTAACGAGAAAGTAGATGAGCTGGTGCCACACTGATTAAAAGACTCAATTCCAATTGCTGTGCCCTGTGAAACACATCTACTAGAATTGCCACAAATGTTGCTTTCTTTGACAGTGCCCCAAAGCTTGCTTTGTCCTTTGCTGCTCCTTTGTAGCGAATGCTGCTTGCATAGCCAGTGGTAACTGTTCCTACCAGTGGCATACAGCAAGCACGTAAGAATATGAACGTTGAGAAAACGTGACGGCTGTGTAAAGCTACACTGTGGTGCAGTTAATTACTACAAAGATTACAGCAGCAATCACATACCAATCTATCGATATCTTCCGGAAACATGTATATTCATGTATAATATTTCCACTTGCCTAATACCGCGTGGCATCCGCGCTTAGTCGAGACGACGACGAAGCGGTGGTTGGCTCGACAGGACCACTCGGGCTACACCTGGCACTGTGAATAAAGGATCGACCTCATTCTTCGGTCCTCCCCTACGCCTACCCGCACGGCGCTCCTTAGGTTGTGACAGTATGATTATCACTACATGCTATGAACTAGGATACTTAGACGATCCGTATAAAATACATGGTTTGTCAGGCTGCACTCAGAGGTTCCCTGACGCTTGAGAATTCCGGTTTTGTAGATAATAGGTTACTTCAAAACCAGCGGAAAGAGTTGAAAAATTATTTATAAAACGAATCGATACGACTGAAATAATAGTGGCCGTTGAGTAAAGGGGTTAGAGTTCAGTTGTTAATTTTCACTATGTGCTTGTTATTTCACAGCTCTCAACATTTTTCAATGGCCCATTAAGAACGTTTAGCCCTGTATTCTGTGTGCACTGATTCCATCTTACAATGCTAGTGCAATGCGCAGTCTTAGGATCAGTCCAGTGTTAGCGAGAACGGGAGCTCATTCAAAAGATTAGTAGAGACGGCCGCCAACGATGTGTTTACGGATGCTGCATGCGGAGCGCTCAATGGACGCGGAAGTCGTAAAGAGTCCTTTTTTATATCCTTGCTGGAGAACCTCCGCCCCCACTACGCCATAAACTGGTTTCGCTTCCTTGAATGGAAGGTAAACAGTCCTACTGCTAATATCCTATGCCTAAGATAATGACGCAGTTATGCTCGCTTTTGTGAACCAGGCGCTACTTTGTACGCATAATGGGCGATTCAGTAAATAGCATATCAAGGAAGTAATAGAATCTCCCGAATGGTAAGGTTTAGTCACACGCATATATTATGGTCTTGCAAATTTTTCGCTTTCTATTAAAGGACTATGGAGATAATCAGAATACGCCACCACAAAATTTCGCTTCACAGTCGGTCATTTAAAACTACCCAGAGGCTGTTAGAATATCAAGTTTGTGTTCGTTACTGGTGCCGATGGGAATGGCGGTGCAACTACGACTGAATTAGCTGCCAGAACTAAAGCAACGCGGTTCAATACACGACGAAATTCCCTCAAAGAAATTTAGGTTGGCGCTGAACAGCACTAATTGCTTTTAGGCTTCTCTGGTCCCTCTACCGCCGCATTCAGTACGTCGCCTGAATTTGAAGCGTGTCGCTTTTTCATTGCTATCTTATTCTAAACTTCTAAGGCAGTGCAAAACTATGTGCAAAACATCGCAGAAGCTAAAACAAGTTGATACGCAGTTTGATGATCCTTTTAAAGTACAGATACTAGCAGTCAATACACCTTCAGATAGTTTATACGAAAGTTCGTCATTCTTCTAGGCATTTCTAGAGCACTGTTCACGTTTTATTGCGTGTAGAGCGCTTCGTTTTAAACAGTTGCAAGTGCAAATAACTCAAAAATTTGCCACTCTCGCTGCAGGCTTTAATCACAGGAATAACATCGAGCGCTATAAAAGATGGTTCGATAGTCTCTTAGATCTTCTGCCGAGTTTTCTCGCTGAATGCGCATGTTCTCTTAATGACTGTAAAGGAAAGCATAATATGTTAGTGTCAATAGAGTATGTTAACAGTTTTGTTCCGGCAATATGCTCAGAATAATGCTTTCAACGAGGGAAGTTAGCGTACAAAAACCAAGCTTCACTCAAACACTAATTAGCAATGCAGCTATGGGCAAAAGAAGATTATCGAAAATTTATATTTGAACGTACTCAAAGTGTCATCCCCCATAGCAAGAAACTTAAAGGCGCTTGTTAAAGAGGACTAAACGAGAAATTTTTACGCAAGGATCGTAAAGTACTGCTCGCGCTAGGGAGTGCTTTGCAGTTATAATTGTCATTGCCAACTAAAAGCGAGAAAGGAGCTAACAAGTGGCTAACTAAATAAATCCATGAGCCGATACATATGAAGTGGCCCCAGAAAAGAGAGAACGATTGAAAACATCGGAAAAATTCAAAATAAGTAGAAGCTTAAGCTTGGCTGAGCGCAGAATATCGTGCATTACATTAGTTACGGCTAGCACTTAACGTCCTTGCGTGCTAAAGGTACCTCACCTGAAGACATTTATAATTAAGCCTTTGGCCTTGAGGCCATTAGCCGGAAGTCATTTACCTTGAGGACGTTCACCTTTCGACCTTTGCCATAAGGCTTTTACCCTAAAGGTCTGTTCCATGAAGAGATTTAACTGAAGACCTTCACCAAGGTGTACACTTCAGCCAGTCCTTCGCATAAGCCTGACAGGTGTACACACCTGGCACGTTACCCACAACCCCGTGGGCAGATGGGTGGCTTGCCACAAAGCAAGGTTCAGGGACGTACAGTCGTCCAGACGCCTGTCTAGAGCGCGCGGCCTGTTCTCCGTGTTGTGTGTTCATGACTGTCACCGCTGCTTGCGGGCCCGGTATAGGCTTTAAAAACATGAGGAGTTAAACAGGCTGCCTGGAAATGAGCATGCAGGATAAGGTCTTGTTTGCAGCCCTAGGGCAGTCGTAAATGCCGCCAATGTACTCCCCAGTGCGCCGCTAGAGCGCTCTACACAGATGTCTGGACGACTGTACATATCTCCGTATGCTCGAAATCGGAAATGCGCCTAGTAGTGCTACCGCTCTATAAAAATCTGGTTTAATAGCACCTTGATTCAATGGTATACATTTGGTGACATTACAATAAGCCGATAAGTTTTCGGTTATTGAGTTCAATTAGATCAAGAAGAATATTGTCTAATGAGTGAATGTAACTACAGAAAGAAAATAAGCGACTCAGTGAACATAATTTCTAAAAGTCCGAAGTGTAATATACGGATGAAACTTAGCCCTATGTTCGTCAGTACCTGTAACGTGCCACTTGTCCGCACAGCTACGCTATTCCAATGGTGGGCAAGGATTAGTCGGTCAGGACGTGCACGAAAAATGTCTACTTGCGTCTTTTCAGTTTGATAATTCTCTCTTTTTTCGTTGATATAGCGTTCTTCGCAGATTTTCAACAGGTACTCAGTTAACATAACTCCTAAATTTTATTTCACATGGCACGTCCTTGTGATTTAGGGCACCATTAATTACAAGTTCCAGACAAGTCGGTAGCACCATGGTACTGAAGGTGACCGCCAGATCTACATCCTAAGAATAGAGTTTATTGTCCTAAACAGTCAATTCATTGTCAACCATGTGAGCATTGTTCTCTACTCGCCTATGCTCGAGCCTCCAACTCCCCATCCTGGAGGGGAGTGAGGACATGTGGCACGTGCGCCGCATGGTACTGGCGGGTGCCCGTATGAGCGACCGACAAGCTGCGTGAGGATTCAATAACGCGCGAGATTGCCAAAAAACTCATTGCTGCACAGCAACGAGCATAATCGTGCTTTCGAAATTTTAAACGTGGCACTCGTTTTTACTAACGGCCAACTACAAACCTCTAATTATTCTCTCGCACTTAATTGTACAAGTTTAAAAGTTTCTTACTAGGAGCTTACAAGATAACATTATTCACATGTTTTCTGATCTTTGTCAGCATTGCTGCTATACTATGTCGCAAAGAGTTCTTCGTGACTCAAAAAACCAATTATCCAAAACTACTGGCGTGCTTAGCTGAAAGATTTTGTATGCGGTTTTGAGAACACAGGGAAATGAGCGGCTCAGTATGATACACGTGTGAAAGAAGTCAACCGTTACTGATAGCAAAAAAGCATCGGGGAATGTTTGCGTCTAAGGACGATGTTTGTTATAGGAAGAATTAGAAGCGTAATCACTTTGTTTAGACAAAAGATATTTCAACAGGAAGTAAATGAAAAGACATGCACATGCCGCCTCGCACGACCTCCGAATGTCGCATAAGTTGCCCTAACAAATGAGCTACGACGGCAGCTATTTTCCTCTTTTATTCCTCGGTGCTTTTGTTCTGGAAGTAGACTAACCTTGAAAGCGTTTAACAGCTCCTGCCCTAAGCTTAACAGCGGACGTGGAACGTCCGTCATACCGCAGCTGCTGAGGGGAACCTCGTCGGACGTAGAGGGCGACAGCTGTTCGAGAACCTTCCTACGCTACCTTCGGTCGCTACCTTCGGTATCAAGACTACCTCAGCCGACAGCGCCATTAGTTTCCTAGCAATCGAAGAGAACGAAATGCAGCTTTGGTTACGACACAGATAATTAAAAAGCAAGAAGTATATGAAACAAAACTAAACATCAGGAATAGTTTGTTTTTAATACTGGTGGTGTTCTTGAAAATAGGCATTTATTATCGTACCGTTTACGTAGGTCATTCTAATTTCACAGAAGACAGAAGAAAAGAAACCACGGGTAGGGGTCATAATCTGTTCAGGATATTATGGATGCACTGCATGCCTATATGCCTATACTTGGCGGTAGATGTACAAAGATGTGGCCTTTCTTGTTTGCCACGTTTGGATGATAATTATATGCATACCTGCGTCCTACCATGCGACTGTTCTTAATTTGCTTGCCCTTTGCTGCAACCCTTTCTTAGCCGCCTGTCCGAGCTACCTGTCTTTGCCTATCTAAAAAATATGTGCATGCTCTGAAGCAACGAAAAAAATTAATGAGGAAACCAGTAAGTGTGTCCTTGAAGAGGGCAATATGACCACTCACATAGCTCAATGGTCATCTCAAGCGACAAGAAATTTTTATTATTAATTCCTGCACCGCCTGACCCGCAGGTATGCAGTGTACTTTGCCATCTTAAAACTGGTGTCATTGTGGTAATCTCTCTTCTTTGCCCATTCAAAAGGAAGGACATAAAAATAGCGTATATGGCGTATAACCGTGATCAAACACACAAAAAAGAAATATACATAAAACCTAGCGGAATAAAATGTGAACGAGCTGATAAAAACCTTAGTCACCCCGCAGGCCCTCTTGCTCAGGCCGGATGAGGCACGTTGCTTACGCCCAGGTAAGTGAGGTGATCAGTCAGAGTGAATAAAGAGCGTGCATATTCTTTATCTTGGCACATGCATGTTATGAAAGCGTTTTTCTAGGGGTTCCCTCCAGTACCACCACTTGGCACCGACCGGCAGGAAGAGACTTAAGCCGGCATAAAAACTTATGCAAACAGCGCGAGGCCAACTACGGGCCAACTCATCACTTCCTTCCTGAATCCAGGTAAAACTTCCGCAAGACATACAAAGACGCTATGCTCCCGATGCGATCGACGTCCGATTTACGCCACTCCTCTGAGAGCGGCGGAAGACTGCAGGAAAAGAGGAAGGCTTAAGGATCTACGCACGCAAGCTATTGGCGGCCCGCTCTCAGGCTGCAATATTTTCTGAAGCCTGAAGTTTGCAGGGTCAAACCTATGGCGGGGTCATTTTTTACTTGCGATCCTTTTCTTGCGACTGATGTGGTCTTAAGGGTTGCTTTTTATTCCTGCTGAAAGGAAATATTCAGACCGGTGTTTCCTCAGACAGCGTTATGAACAGTACTTCTGCATGTTTTTTTTTCCTTTTCTGTGACCTGGACGCCACAGTACTATCATACTGATTTCTTAAAAAACGTCGTCATTTTCCGAAAAATGTTGACCATTTGGATTAGGAGCATGTATCTTTTACTTCAAAACAATCGTAAGTATTAGTGTTTGCTGCGAAATATCAGAGACGAAGACACGAAACCCCGATAGTTTACTTAAAACTTATATTGCTTATATCATGGGCAGTTAAACTTTTGGTTGTTTACTGTAGATGTAAAAACAAATAAAAAGGCCGCCACAGCCTAGAAGACGTTGAAGTAACCAGCGTTAGCTGATTGGGTTACTAGACGAAGAAAGCGAAGAAGAACGTGCCCGTTGTCATGTTACACCCCCTCAAGATACGTCCCGCACGGAACTTGCTTCGTTTTGGGGGTCAAGGTGGGCCTAGAATTCGGCTTGTGGCGCGATATGGTAACGCTTCAATTAGTATAATTGCATGTTTACAATGTTTAACCATTATTTAATTTAATTTTATGTCTATACCACAACCCAAAGGGTTTTATTTGCCTACCAAATACGGTACACCACTGTCACCGGATGGGTTCCCCTTGTTGTCCGAGTATATATAGCGGAACGAATGTATACATATATAGCGGTCCCGTAACGAGACAGTTTTCCTCCCGTTGTAGGATATTTTGGGGGGATGACGAAGGAAAGGGATGGGAGGGCACAACCAATTTTAATGCCTGTCATCCTGGATTTGAGGAACCGAAACTATGCCGCCATTTCGTCCCTTTACGTCATTCTCACATATTTCAACAATATCCTCCATATTTGCACCGAGACGTCATCATTAGCGCGCGGCAGGTGGCTGTTTCTACAATGCTATTGTATATGGCGCTACAAGTCTGCATGCGAATATGGTGTTTTCTAATTGCTGCCACAGATGACGCTGTGATCTCAGGGTGGTAGCAAACCCCACAAACCTGGAAAACTGATGAGCAAGAGCTAGCGCTCTTAAAAACATCACTGCGGCAAGGATAGTGCGGAGTATCGATGTAAGGTGGAGTGCGTATGGCAAGTTCTCTCCGATCATAAATGGGGATTTACCACAGGATAGTGAGGACTATCGATATAAGGTGGAGTGCATTTGGCAGGTAATATCAGATCATGAGCGAGGATTTATCGAAACTCCTCAGTAGGAATGTATATAACACGCGTATGATCTTACCACTGCCCACCTATAGTGCACGAAAGTGAAGGCTAGCGAAGAGGGTTCAGCTTGAATTCAGCACAACGCAGCAAGCTATGGAAAGAAAATTGGTTGGTGCGACGTTAGGAGACACATGGAGAGCATAGCTGATTAAAACAATAAAACATGAGTAGAAATCAATATGAAGAAATAAACACTAGCAGGGCATGTAATGCGAAGGTAAGGTAACAGGTTGTTAAGGGTAATGGAATGAATTCTAAGAAAAGGCAACCGCAGTAGTGGGTGGAATAAAGCTAGGTGGGTGGATAAGATTAGTAAACTTCTGGGCTGAAGGTATCAGATGGCGCAGGACTGAATTGATTGGAGGGATATGAAAGAGGCCTTTGTCCTAAAGTTTATGTAATTAGAATGTGATACAGTGGGACATATAGCGTTTCGCCACTCAACAAAAATGGAAAAGTATTATTTGCCTCTACACCAAAGAACTTATCGGTAAAGACCTGATGTATCTGGATGATAGTGCTAGCTAATAACGCGGAGGTGCGTTTTTTTTCTGTCAATTTAACATTGGCCAGCGTCCATTTAAAGCTTCTCAAAGATTATGACCACGATCACGAGGCCGCGTGTTGCTAAGCGCTATTTGGAAGGTATTCTGGATTATCAAGTGTTATATGCATTGTCGGTAAAGGTTGCTTTCATTGCTTCCAAAGTGCCCCAAAAATTTTCTTTTGACTCTTTAGACCATACTGCTGCTGTTAGGCTTAACTTATGTTCCTGAATCTGCCCATTTGTCACATAAACAGTTATTGTTTGGCTGATTTACCTCTGTTATTTCTTGCCTTGTGCAATAGCCGTAATATCTCAACGAAGAATCTAGCTTTGAGACAGCACACAGAAAAGGCGAGGGCAGGAGTAGCGTCTGTCTTCGGCGCTTCGTTCTTTGCTCAAGGATTATGTCTGAACAACTGGCTGCTCAGCATAATTTGTAAAGTTAAATAGTACCTAATCTCAATTTTCTAACTGCCATAACTTTTGCCTCTCAACGCGTCGGGTTGTAGCTGCGTTTCTTTAAATGACACGATTTTTTTTATCATGTCTAGAAGCAAAACGGCTGCGAAAATATGTTCCTGCCTTATTAGAGGACACAATTATAGTAAACAGTTTCTCCAGAAAGCTGTATAGGACAACGTCCAGCCTCACAGAGCCACACATTTCATAGCCGGCCTCAGATTCACCATTGCACAAATTTAATACTAAGAAATTACATTGCATATATCACATAGCCTGCGTCATACAACCGTGCTTGCTGATACTTGTATTTCGCAAGATATGCAAAATATAAATAATGAATGAATGAATGAATGAATGAATGAATGAATGAATGAATGAATGAATGAATGAATGAATGAATGAATGAATGAATGAATGAATCAGCCCTGCTCGGCTGAAATATTTTGAGCGTGCAATGTAATTATCCATGCTCTATCTGCAGTGCATGAAATTAATATACTGGCGCTTGCGGAACCCTGTTTATCGCTGCGAGCCTCGTCGATAGTCGCTGTGCTCGGCATTATTTTTTAAGTAGAATGATAAGTACAATGAAATAAAAAATGGCGTACGTTCTTCCTAGCTTTTCAAACCTGCACTTAAGGAAAGCGAAGCATTGTGCTATATTCCTCCTTTGTGAAAAAATAAATTGAGATCACGCGTGCTGAATATCTAGAAGCGAGTAGAATTGCGCAATGTTTTTGGTTACATAATTTTCGTCTTACGCCATTCATTCTTCGCCCGCAGCTGGAAAGGGGAAGACAGAATGTTCGCCCCGTTTTAGCCGCCTTTGAATTCGCCTATAGCTGACTGCCTGAAACGAGTATTTAATTAGTGTTTATGTTGCCTGATAGCGAGCTAAAATGCTCCATTTGATGTTTACAGTTGTTAATATTGAAAATAGAATTCCTACATGCTAATCTGCATCCAGTTCTTCTGCGCATTAAACGGAAAATATCGTCCAGTGTTTTTTTTTTTCTTCACAACGAAATAAGCTGGCACAAACGTTTCTTCCTGGGTTGAGCACACAAAAAGCAAACACGCAATCTTTAGTTATGCTTAAGTCTGCTGGCTGTAACGGATTGACGTTTTGCTGCCCTTTTGCTGTGCGACAGATAGCTCCCTTCATATCAATACATGATCCTTTCCGAGAATGCTCTGAATGCATTACTGAGGCCACTGCGACTAAGGGTGTTCCATTCTACAGCGCCCATAGGAGCTCAAATGCGAACCTTTCAATGTCTTCTTTTCACTGCGCATTCCTTGTGGCAGGAAGGGAGAAGAAAAAAAACCCTTCCATGCAGTATACCTAGAGGTTAAGTGGTACAAGCTGGCGGTAAAGGCTTGACAGCGGAAAGGCAACAAAACATCACAGCAAACGTCGATACCTGGCCTAATAATTCGCCGGTAGCGTTGCTTTCGCAGATTTTCAAAAAACTAAATGAATAGAAAGCCAGATGCTATGAGACAAGTATCGATCACTCTCGAGAACACGCTGCTTACACCAAAACTTCCTGCGCCCATCGTAGCAGGGTAACGCATAGCTTAGGCACTGGACGAGACATCTTTTAGTAGCACGCCCTGTTTACTTTCACGGCCCTACATTCCTTAACATATCGATGCAATACGATGCGCGTGCATGCGTTACTGGACCACGCCAAGTATAAAACGTCACGAGCACAATGTAATCAGCTCGTGAGTGGTTTTTTTCTGAATAGATGATTGCGGATGCTACACTTATAGACTTGTTTCATTTTGCAACGACAACTGCTCGAGGGCTTTCTTTGGAATAAAATGCGTCATTCTGCTACGACACAGACTGACAAAGCGCAATGGAACTATAGGACGAGTAGAAGAAACACGAAACGCAGGACAGGCGCGTCATTCGCGGTATAAAACAGCAACACCAACTCTCAGTTTCACGTCCGGGGCAGTGAGAACGAAGCATTGATGATTTTGAGCTCTAACCAGAATGAACAAGTGGTCAGAAAAAGTGAATGGTCGAGAACGTGCCACCTTTGGTAATATTACCAATGCGAGCTGATGGTGAGCTGATGGGGAGCTGGTGTCTGGCGCGAAACACTTCACTTCATCAGCGCACGGAAGGGTGAAAATTTTTTTTCTCAGGGGTGCCTTTCTTAAGGCCATAGAAAGGATGCTTAGCCTGTGACCATGTGATACGGGCGTTTCATTGTTTAGTTTTTTGTTTGTTCCTTTAAGTACTTACAATATATTATGTCGCCCAATTCTGTGCTACTGTTGATCTAAACGTGATTTATTGACGAAATACTTTTCTGTATAATATATAAAAACAGAGGCCAAAAGTGCCCACACGGACTACGGATACTTGTTAATTGATGAAGATATACACGGTGGGCGAAATTAGGCTTCGATGATTTTTTAAATTTCGGTCCTTAGAGGCACCTGACTTCCACCTCGGTTCATAAGTTATGCGGCAAGAGGGACAAAAAATGGGACGATAATAATCGCTTTCGAGGCTCCTTATTAACCAGTATCTAATTTAACTATTGGCGACTGATGCAAATAGGTATATCTATATTTGAAACTAAGAAACAATCGCATTCCAACACAATTCCCCTCGGTAGAATTCTCCTAGTATGCGTGTGTTTCGAGGCATTGGCGTCAATATTTTCATATCGATCCGTGTTACTTTGCACAAAATCCGGTAACTATCGGTTCGCTGCTCCTCCCGGTGGGACGGGACCTTTTCTGCCAACGGCATAGAGCGACCGGTGAATCTTACAACTGTTTCCCTCTCATTTTTGGCTCCAGCAATAAACAAAAAAAAGTTCAACGCAAAATCTGCGTCATACTAAGGAGGAGATTCGCATCGACTCCATCGTCTCCCATGCGTAGTTATGCAAAAATTGGTGAAATATTTCGGGACAAATGTGTCAGAACTCACGTACTCTACAAGAATTCTACCAAATGAGGTTCTCTAGAAATGCGACCTTCCCGATGTTTCATTGACGCTACCTGCAGCGGCTGGACAGTTAATATATTTTAGTTGGTTAGGTGCCGACGCTGACAACTGTTATCATACCTTGTGTCACTCTGACCGCATAACTTTTGTGTTTGTGCACAGGTAAATTTCACGTACCACTAATGTTTATTTTTAAGAAATCTGTAAAGCTACGTTTTGATCACCCTGTATTTATTGCTTATGCAGTAACGAACACATAAATCGAAATGTCATGGGTACATTCGCCGGGAATACTCTACGAGTAGTCTTACAGTGTCTAACGCTTGCTCTCTCAAACGGGACGCAGCAATTCTACTTCGAGGTGACCACGACAAAAAAAGAAAACAAAGTCACTGCCTCGGCGGGTCTGCCTCGTGAGACGCGTGGGGAGATTCACCTTCGACGAAGAAAAATCGGTGCCTAACTGCTAGCATTATCGCCTCTCCGGGTCGGACGCGCCTTTGCGTTAGTGTCACTACTCATGCGTGCCGTTTAAGCACCACGGGCTAGACATCCCGGAATGCAAAACCCTTTCTCTTGTCTGCACGCTGTGTTGTTTTTCTTGAAGTTATGTTTTGAGGTTGCGTTTTTCTGGGGTAGGTAAGAAATATCTTTCTGATTCTTCTAGGGATCGCGCCCATTTTGTCTGTAATGGCCTTGGGGGTATCAAAAATACGTGGACATTGATGTTTTCATTGATTCAATTCTTTGCTATCTGGTGTCCACTTTGTGATATTGGCAGTAGATTGTAGAATACCTTCTCCTTTGTTTGTGCATAACGGGCTCTTATGTGCTCGACGAATAACCGCAATGTGCTGGCCGTCAGGTGACCTGAACATAAGGGCCGCGCACACTCGATTGGACACGGTTCTATATAGTGTGTCGAGGCAAGCTGTACACTATTGGGAGAGCTCATGCTGTTTTTTTTATTTTTTCATTCTTAATTTTATCTTTATTTCTCAAGTACAGAAGGCAGATGACACCAAGAAAAAAGCTCTGATCAGGTTGACTGGTGGCTCCAGGTTTAAGTTAACTCTTTGATGCCGGTTCATTGTAGAAAGAGCACAGGAAGGTGGTTTTTTGACACACAAAGAGAACATGGGAAAGAAAAGCCTCATGGTGCTTGCCAACGCTTCGATAAGCGAACTTGCCTTCTTCTGGGCAAATACATGCTGTTGTCGAAACGTTGGCAAGCACTCTGAGCACTTTCCTTCCCTTGTTGACTTTCTGTGTCTCTTTGACACGGTTTTTTTCTTGCAAGAGCGCATCCGAGCTTATATGATGCATTTCCCTGGAGTCCATGACACTAATCGCGTTGGATGACGTGAATGTCAGTTCTGCGAACAGGCAAGAGGTATAGATTGTGCACTCCAAGAAATAGCGCCTGTGTAATTTTCGATCTTCGGCGTCATCAAACGAACGCAGCCTGACCAAGATTCGCGGGTTTCTATTACCGCAGGAGCTTGGCAACCGCAGCTCTCCACCAAAAAATAAAATTTTATCACATGACGGAGCAATGAGTAGGCATTGGTTTTCCGCCAGAAAATTAACAAGGAAAGAAAGTTAGCGTACTCATCAGATAGATTCGCTACAGAGTGGTAAAAATTTTTATGACGCATCCACTTCGTGAATTAATTGCCGGTTATGCGTCGGTGTTCGTGGTGCTGCAACCAGATCACGTGACTCGCGCGAGACCCCCTCGAGCGCCCGTAGTCGCTTCATCCTTGCTTCAGACAGCAGTGGTCGTGCGGGGCACTCAGTGCTCTGCTTAGGAAACGCTGACGTGTTCACCCTATAACTGACGTGGCTGACAGTTTAGTTAACGGTGCAGTGCGACATTGGATAAATATGTATGATCTGGACTTTTCGGTTTGGACCGCAAAAACAAAAACAACATGCAAGTGCGCCGAATTATATTTTGGGAACTCAGTCTTAACCAAAAAAGTCGCTACCCTTCAAAAGTCGCTCCTACCCCCTCAAGCTAGTCATTCTTCTAGTGAATGTCAATGACATTCGCAAATGTCATTGATGGTTATACATAGAAATTAGACTCTTGTAGATGCGCATGTATCTGAATGTCACAAATTTTTTTTACACCTTCGGGTAACTGAATAGAGGTGTGAATTGTCTTATTTTTTTCTTCTCAAGTATTGTTCATTACAAGTGCGAGCTGTTTATTTTTCTGTTTTTATCTTTGCCTGTATATGAAGACCCTCAGGTGATGGTTGAAAGTTTTAATAAATAAAAATATATATATATAACAGAGATCAAAGAACATAGCATGCGCCCTGGAAAATTATGCGCTCAAACCATTGCGAACTAGCACCAGAACGTTAGGCCTATTATTTAGGAGCAAATCAGCCCACTTGAATAGTAATTTGTTTGTTGCTTTAGTAGCGCTTTGAGAACGATGAACAGTACGGATGGCTAATGACTCGGCTCAAAATAAATTTGTTCCAAAGAAGTCCTCTTTCCATGGTCTTGAAATTGCTGCTAAACTCGACTGCCTAAGCCTCATTCAAGTTTAGTGACCGCATAGCGCCAGGCCCAGACACAAAGAGATAGCATGAGTTTCAAAACTGAAATTTTGAGAACTTTTGTAAACCAGAACGTCAACATAATGGCCTAATATTTTGCCGTATGTACTTCGTTGCAGATACCACCACGCTTTGTTCCATACATATAGACAAAGCAGAGTCTAGAGTAAATTAAGCATAAGCAAATAGGTTACCCGTTACCAGGGCGAGAAAGAGGACAGGCTTTGTCTAGAAGTAATCCTCTTTTCCCTGTCCTTTTTTTATAAGGAGTTCTGTAATGCTCACCCTGCTCTACCAAGCGTAAAAGCTTTAAGGCTACCCTCTTGTGCCGCGCTGCAACGAAGCCATAGTATGCGGCAGGGCATAGCATGTGCTCTCAAGACGCGAAGAGCACAAATGAATAAATAAAGTTGCTCCACTGAGAACACTGAGCTCTTCCTGTCAAGATAGTTGCCCCAAAGCCGGGAGATAATAAGAGAATACTGAGGAAGAAACGGAGTGGCTGCTATAAATAAAGGAGAGAAGACTGCGTACTAATAATCTTGCCATATTTCTTTATGCAGCCTGTAGAAAAATCTATTGTTTTTGGAAGAACAGGTATTTTCTTGGTTCTTTTTATACAGCACGAATATGCGCACGGCACTCACCTCTGTGGAGTCTCTCTTTTCTAAGAATTGCATCCCTTATCTCATTTTGTCTCTAAACTGCAGACTTCTGCTCACAGATAACTGCAGTTTTTGAGTTTTTGAGCCTTGCTGAATACCTACAAGAAATGGTTTCGATTATAAACCTTTTCTCTCCTCCTTCAGAGATTTCAAAACCACTCATATTCTTCGCGTGCTAGCGTTCATCCAAAAGGCCTGCTTACTGGCTAAAAAGCTCGTGCTACCTTGCAACTGCGCCATAATTGTAATGTCCTTCTGGCTACCTGATTTTCTTTTTAATTTCGAGCACCTCCACGTTGCATAGAATGAGGCTGTCGATAAGCTAGACTAGAGCGTGCAGGCTGTTGCATTGGAGAAACCTGATGAGGCTCCTGTTTTCAGCGTTGTCCGTTAGCCACAAGGACAGGCGTCGGTCTCTTGTAGCCATAAGTCTAACTTCACAACAAGCAGAAGTAAACAGGACCACAGTCCACCATGCACCAACTGGCTCAACAACATACGCTTCTTCAGTGAATTAAAAATATTGGTGCGACACCACTTTCACCAGTTTCAACGCCCGTCGCCCAACCAATACCGGTCAGAAGCTACTGCAAGCGAAGAGTCATGCCTGCACTTTTCACGTATACTGGCCTGTGTTCTTGTCCTTTCACGTTTTGTTCCAGAATGTGAGTTTCATGTTGCTCATCGAGAACTCAACAGTGTTCGGGAAAAGATAGAAAACGTTACCAGACCATTTGCCGATTTACCTGTGGGCAGGCGTCGTATACAAGATATTTCGCACTGAATGCCGCCGTTTTAAGTTTGCAAAGACTGGCCATACAAACACACGTCTTTTAGGAACAAAATCGTGACATGGCGGGAGGCATCATCTTTACCAGCACCATTGCCAAACAAGCTTACAAGCGCACATTCAACAATTCCTGCTGTAACATCATGACAACTGCGGAAATAAATGACATTTATTACAGACTGCAGGTAAGATTCGATATCATAGAGCCCATCACTAAACCATGAATAGGAAATACTACAACATTCCGGAGCCTACTTATTATCACCACGTCATGTACTGCGTACCATGGTGAAAGCAGACAAGACGACAGCAGATATTTTGATCTGAGCGCCATTTCTGTCGTATCTTCAATTTGGCCCTCGTCTCAGGCAGCACCTCTTTGCTGTCTTCTTACTCGTTCTCCTCAAAACACACCAAACAAGGCCACTGCAGCAGAGTTTGGCTCTGCCATCAAACGAGGAATTCGTATGTGGGAATGCAATCCACCAAAAAGAAATTATTTTCTTGGACTTCGACAGTAACCGCCGTCTATCTCGGGTAGTTAGTGCACCTGCCGCAGCCGTGTAGTGGAAGAAACTTGTACAGCTGCGAATGCGGCATCCCACTTGCTCCTTCCCAACAATAAAAGTAGAGTATTTCGGTGTTTACATCCACAGCGATGGCACATTGCCAGCTGTCACAAAGATGCTTCTATTCCGAAACTCTTTGCAAGGATAAGTCGTTGAATTTGTAATTGATCAATGAAGTAGAGGCACTATTATAAAAGGACATTATCACAGTTTTAGTAAAATTTATTTTCATTTTCCTAGTGTTGCGCCAGGTACAGAAGCTGACCAAATGAGGAATTTAGTTCATTCCTAATGCTCTGCGTCTGTAGATACTTGTGGGCTGTCCACCTTGGCCCACTCTGAGAGGGAGAATTACCACTGTCGCTGTTATGCCTTTCAACCAGAAGTGGCATCTCCAAATAAACACTCTCTGCACACACCGTTGCATGAAGCCGGGTGATTACGCTTCAGAGGCCACCAGTGGTTAGAACTCCAGTTTTTCATGCTTTTTCCGTTCACATCAAAGACCATTGGCTTCATCAAAATAATTCTGAGCAAAAGAAAAGTTTACATCGGCGTAGGGAATGACAGTCATGACCGCTGATGGCGAAGCCTCTTCTTTGATGAGCCGGAAAGCAAATAAACGCATGAGGAATGTCAAGTGCTTTTCCCTGGAAAACAAACAAGCGATGTGCTTTTGTTTTATCATCGCGCCCGCGGTGCTGTTGCTATCGAAACGAGACTGTAGGCGCGAGCTAAGGCGCACCATTGTAGGCTTCGCGCGGTAGTGAATTCCTATGTAATTCCAATAAAAGAACTAAACCTTTACCTGGATAGGATCGCAGTTGCATCTTGAAGCAGTTATGTCTTGGGAGTTCTGCTTGCACTACGGCACTCACACAGATGCTGACAGAATTGCTGTATCTACAGTACCCTTGGATAGTTTTTTTTTTAACAGGTAAAATATGTGTAGGCTGGGTTGTTAATGCGGCACCCCTAAAAGCCTCAGCTGAAAAAAATATATGCCGGTCATAAAATTCGTCCAATGAATGGAGAGAAATGACGTCACCAGACTCTATCTGACGTCATGCACAGTAAGTGCATTGGCAACTTCTAATCGTATCGCACTGTAGCCACTTAAGGTAATGTGTTGTCCCAGCTATCCTTGTTCCGGTCATGCTGCCGACTCATCACAAGCCCAGAAGGCGTGCGTAGCGTTTTTCTGACCTTTACTTATGGCTCAGAGATGGCATGCCAGACGCCTTGATGAGCAGGGCAGGCTAGAATCCTTCCTGACTTGCGAAATATACGTCGAACAATAATTAAGCTCAATAGAGACAAAACCAGCCCACTGCTTCCTGCTCCGAATAAACCATTGGATCCAGCGCCCGGACCAGCTTGAAGCGTGAGACCACATTTCCCTACGCGCCAAATGATTCTGCTCTTTCTCAAGAAAGGAAACAAGAAAGAGAAAATATTCGGAAATATGCGCAAAATTTCTCATGAGGATCCGAACTACTTCAGAGCGATGGTTACATAAGGAGTGACTTTTTTCGTGATCTCCGTGAGTCTAGAATTCATTGTTGAGCTAAAACGTGGAAAGAGGTGTCTTTGAAGGTTCTTTGGTCATGTCATGGACATGATGTGAACCTTATGATCGTACCTTATATGTCTGCACTGTCATACATCCACGTAACACAAAGAAATCACCAGAGTGAAAATAGTTTCATGCTTTTGAATGGACGCTTTGAGGTGACACTGATATAAATATACCTGTTTTGTAGCGCGAGTGAACAAGTTCATTGCTGACAAACTTTATCCGAATGTTACTACCGCAGTTTAGCAGTTAAATTCTAGCATCTACTGATGACTTAATTTCTGTATAGGGGCTTTTTCTTTGTGATTTATTATCCGCAGTCTACTCAGTTTCTGACATTCTTGTCGGTTTTGTTAAATATTTCTCCAAGCGACAGTTTAGCGTGTAAAAAATGACCAGACTTGGAATCCATGTCTTTAAATTGCTTCAAAAGGAGCCATGCTCAGTGGATCTCCTGATTTAAAAAGTCTGGTATTCTCTAGTTAGGGCTACTTTAAACTGTTTTACTATAAGCCCAGAAAAAAAAAAGGTAGGAGGTGGCTTTCATGCCGCATTTAATGGGGACAACAGCCTGAGTGCGCTTTCCCATTCCTTCACTAAACAGTGTATTCTTTACTTTTGAGGGTTCCTCGCAATCTCCGTGATCAAGGAGGCATAGGACGTTGCCTCCTTATGTTTATTGCTATTGCAGATGAACGAGATTGATGAAAAACAATATATCGCGCACATTCAATCTGCCTGACTACTCTCGAGCAGTTATTGTATGCATTCAATGCGGCACGTCGGGTCCGTTCCTGGAGCCTAACATTTTTCTCGTTTGCAGAAAGGAAAAAGAGGATATGTTTTAAAACGTTTATGGCATTTTTTATGTTTCTTAGAGCAGCATATTATGTTTCACGGAGAGACATTGCTCCCAACGCATGCTTTACAATCGTGCCTGTCGAGTCGCAGTAAGGCTTCGTGTTTTGAATGAAATATTGAGAATACTGCACGAGAAAAACTTCGAATGTCGAACGTGAGAAAACACTTTATAAAGCCGCCTTAGAGAGCATACATAGCGTTTGCTCACATAAAATCTTCAAAGCCGATGCACAGATCTCAATGGCCCGTGATAGAAACCAATGGTCCGCATGACGACTCTCGGCCTGTGCAGCTTCTAACTCGAGCGAAACGGTCGATACCCTTGCACTGAGGATCATAGGTTGTGCACGAGGATTTGAGAATATTTTGTCTTGAAGACTACATACGTCAACGATTGACTGGCACTGTGGAAGATTCCAAGAATTGTTATACCGTAAATTCAAGAAACCAAATGGAGAACTTTGTCCTCAATACAATACAAGCGTCTTATATCCTAAACACTTTTTTCTGTGCCTGTCTGTTGCTCACACTGACAGCAGGAATACACTTCCGTGGTTTTCACGGTGTAAAAATTATATTCGGGGGATAAATTGCCGAAGTGTTACATTTTACATACACTGGAAATGTGCAGCCTCAAGAAGAAGGGCAAAGGATTAGGCAAGTTGGTCATACAGGCTGAACAACCTTGCGTCATTTCGTGGCGGCTAAAAAGTGAGCATGGCGCAAATGTCAAACGTCTCTAGTCTTGCGTCTCTTACTCACTAAAGGTTTATTCCCGATGAATGAAGTTTCCCTTAATCGCTGCCCTGAGGCTGCGACCAGGAAAGTTATTTTTTTTGCGTAACGTGAGTTTATGGCTAACCCGCTCCTTAGTTATCCCCTGGTCGCTTGTCACTGGCCGGTATTAGCGCGCCTGTAGAAGCAGGAGTTCACATTACGTAGGAATACTGCAAACTGACTGAACACGTGCGTGGTATCAAGTGAAACTTTATTCGGGCTGATATCACCATCCATGATGTTGCACCGTTCGATGTCCCCAAATACGCTGAGAAATCGATTAATAAGATCACGCATCATGCGCACTCACAGAACTGTTTCGTTGCTGTCTTGATGCATAAGAAAAAACACATCTATTCGGATTTTACAGCTGCGATGGAAATATAAACCACATCTATATATCATTACAAGTCGCAACGCAGATAAACTCATCTTCGCCCTTCTTGAGAGGTCGGTCAATTCAGTCTGTAAGTTAAGGCACCCGTGATGTTGCACAAACTGCGTCACGCAATTCGAACGAAGGCCTGACAGGTATGAGAATTACCCTACCAATATGCCGAAGCTGAGTGCGAGGGTGTAGATGACGTTTGTCTTCTGCAGAAATTTTGGATACCTACTTTCTATCCTTATGGAATGGAGCTTACAAAGATGTGTCCTGTGGTGCCCATCCAAGAGGTCACTCTGTCGCAAATTATACAAAATTTACTAATTGCACTTTCTTAAGATTTTTTTCATTGCTCACAATGGCCTCATAGACTGCTGTACGCTACATATGAAATCCATTATTAAGCTTCAACAGGTTCTATAACAGGAACACTAGATCAATATAAAGAGCTCAGGAGTTGACCAGAAAAACCTACCTCGCTCCTACCATCGCATAATGGTGACGAAATATCGGGAGTCAGGGAGACTCAGAGAATCAAGACGGGAAGTTTTTTGTCGCAGTACAATCAGGTTGACACATGACGTATTGTTAGAGGAGTAATATACAGGTATATTAGAAACACGGTTACATCTAAGCACATGGCCGATGGCCACACCTTTCGAAGACTGGTTTGATAAGCCACGGTTTTGCATCATCCCGCTGTATTAATTTAAATGCTTTGGAACTTATTGCCGGTTTTGCCGATTAATGCCGGTTTGGGACTTAATGCCGGCTTAACTTTGAGCCTAGCGCCTCGCATAGTCACAGCCTAAACTCACCCCGCGCGTGGCGTCTATTCACGAGAAATGCTTACGCCGTTGCTCACAGCGTGAGGGGTGCAATACAGCGACTCGAAGGGACAGACCAACACCGTCGCCCAAGGTTTGTCATTTCTCAGACACGCACTTGCTAGTCACAGACCGTGGCCGAGCCTGTTGGCTAACGACTTTAATATCGACATGAATGAACAGCCTATAGACCATGCTTAGAGCAGTCAGAACTGCTAGACCTCGCTACGCCGCCAGGGTAGGTTTTCCCCTTACGACAAGCGTGCATACAGTTATCGTCCCAGAGCTGTGAGCTCAGACAAGACATGTGATATATAAGCTCTCATAGCGCAGGCTTCAAATCCCTTCTATCACATTGCAATGACAATGAAACTTTATTCCCCAAATTACTACCAAAACTGCCACTCAAGAGGTACCGGTAGCCGCGCAGGTCGCCAGTCGGCGCGGTAATCTAAGACTTGGTAAGTCTGCTTCTTATAATCCTTTAATAAATATCTGATGCATTATCTTATGTGTCTTATCTGTCGAACTAGTTATGCCAGCCCCATTGAAACTCGTGATATTGCAGACACAGTAAGCTACTGTTTATCTTTCCAGAGTTGTTTTACTTCCATCCTGCGTCGTAGCATTTAATTTTTGGAAATTAAGTGAATCCATTTGCGATCTCTATTCATTCTGTTGAAACGTCCGAAATAGATTTTTAATAAAGGTCCTGCTTCTTGCCACCTACTTGTTCCAGGAACTCTTGGGGTTAGTAAGTTAAGCTTTCTTCAGAAAAATAAACACCTACTGAACTTCCCAATGTAAGAGCTTTGTAGCTTCCCAGATTGTACGTCCGTAAACTTTCTACGAACTTCGTAGTAATTTGTCCCCTATTCTTCAGTCTAACAGTAATATCCAGAATTTTAATAGAATACAGTGCCAATCTAAAGAACACAAACCGCGATACAATTCGCGTTATTGACGTGAATTTTTCAAAAGAATGAGTGGAATTCTTTTGTGAGCAATCGCAGAGCTTTAGCATTCCACCTTTTTTTTCATGTGCGCTTTCTTCAACTTATACACCCGCAAAGGAAGTGTTTGCGTGACTATCACAGTCGTGTTGTAAAACTGCATTTTTACAAGCTGTTTGCAGGTGTGTCAAACGTACGTAACCTTCTCTAAGCGTCAAAGGCATTTCTGGTTAGCAGAGGAATGTTTGCACAAGTTGGCTGAGCGGCAAAACGAAAAATTGCGAACACCAGTTATTTTTACTCTTGTACTTCGGAACAATCGCGAATACCTGGACGAGAAACGTCATCGTTTAATTTGAAGCCAGAGGAAGATATCCCGGGAAAAAACCTCTTCGTTCAAGATCTTACGCCTTCCCAACGATCGTTTCACTGTTAACTTGCGAAGAGTGACGTGACGACAGAAAATTGCCACCTCGAGAAGCGAATATCCTTTTCTTAGCCGGTGGTCATATACATCAATTTTTTTTCGGCCGAAAGATACGTGAACTTTCCTGTCGCATACGGAGAGAAAAAGAAAAGGCACGTGAAAACTCTAAATGGTTTTTCAAAAGAACAAAAGTATGTCTTTAGACTTTTATATGTGCTGACTTTGCCAAAACTGCTCGCTCCGTCTGACAGCGGTCATTTCTCACAGGGAAGAAACGCTTCAGTGCTTGCTCCACTACGAGCTCTGGATAGAAACAGCCCACGTCCAGCGCCTGTCAGCAGCACCTGGACACCTGATCTGTGTGCCACGTGCCGCTTTTCTCTTAGCGAAGGTGTTTCAGCCCGACAGCGTCCCACATAGGCATCCATCATCCTAGGAATATTTCTGACGCTGCTTGAGAGCCTCCTGGGCGTATGTGTTTCATTGAGATACGTTCTTGTGGTTGCTGCTCTGCTTTTGTTGCTCACTTCATAAAACAACTCGCACTATTGAAAGAAAAAGTATATGACATTTATTTGCAGCGAGTTTAACATATCAGTAAAAGTGCTCTGAAAAGACTTTTTCCAGTTCTTGACCGAAGTATTCTTCCTATAAAGAATCCCTATTTCTGGAAAAGTCTCATTTGACCTTCTGTGAGAAGTATCACCGAGTGAAAGTTCACCATTTCTGTTCTTAAACATCGCGATGAGTATTTCAGTGGAAAGAAACCATACTAATGCTCCAATTATGTAAGCGGGGTGTTAAAAGTTGAGACCTCGTGCAATACCGCGAGCCTTTGGGTGAGCTTTCTTGTTTCATTGGAGTCGCTTATAGTGCCGGAAGATCGCGCATTCTATCATTTCTTCCTGTGTGTCAGCGGCTAGAGTGGCATCGCTGAAGACTCACACTTGTACAAAATAAGAAACAACCAGGTCCAAGTAGACACCATTCTACACTTAGATATATGTTTTTTTTATAATGGTAGTTAATTTCATTGAAATCAAATGGATGTGTTCTCCAGAATGGTATATGGAAATATTCTTTCTGGATTCACTTCTTGGCGTAGTGATGGAAACTTTTTCTGCAGTGCTACTGGAAATGACCAGCTTCGTTTTACCCTGCCGCGCATTATTCTAACACTTTTCCTTTTTACTGACAATTGCGAATTTTTCACACAATCTTGGGAGGTCGTTGGATATTAGCTGCATATATTTATTGAATATTCATTTGGGAGCTGAAAACAGCCAGCACAGGAATGGTCATTTATTCCAAAATAGTTACTCTAAATAGTTTGTCTTCATGCGCTGCTCCGTGCCACTTTCCGTTTTCGCTTTCCTCGTTGTGTCTGTCTCTACAGGCCTTCTTTAAAAATACGCGCACAGTTAACAGCTTCCGTCATTAATGAATTTGGCGTGTGATTAAACAACAAATTATCCGGCCTGAGAACTGCATTATCACTTCTAGCACATCCAAGCGTGGGCTTTACAGCTATGTTGTACATTTATTACATCCTCCACTTTAAATATTGTAATGAATTATGTTACTTCTCGTATCACCACTTGATGATCGTTGTGGAATTCTCACACACCTGTACTACAACTCCCTGAAAAATGTGCATCCAATTGCACGCATTTGTTTTTCGAGGTAACACACAATGTATATTATCTGAAGATCTATTTTTTTTTAGGTCCACCGAGTTCACTATAGAGAAATTATGGGATGAACATTTATTCCACATTTGCACGGTACACGCATCTGTTAATTGAATTGAACTGGTACATTCAAGAGACGGCACAGACACGTCAATTTGTCAGGAGATCTGCTGCGAGGCCCGTCCGCATTGACTAATCATGCAGGCCGTGGTCTGTTCTCTTACACGCCGCAGTCACATTTGATGGAATAACTGCCTGGTCAGCGTAAGTGGCGAGCTAAGCGTTACCCTCTTAAACTCTCACATGATGTGCCTATATTTCCACGGAAACCGCAAAATACCTGTACTGATTTTAGCTTAGAATTATTGGAGCTGCTACCTTTCACATCTGTAACCTTACAGCATTATCATATGAAATAGCATAACCTGACGCTTAAACTCTAGGGACTTTTAGCGAGCGTTTCTGTAAAATTTAAAGCATCAAATGCATTTTGCCCAATTTATCAAAAACCCAAATTGTACCGCATACAACCTGAGACTTAACATGAGACCTTTAAAGAAAGCTGACCCAAAAAATTCCAAAATTATCCGACCGCAAGCTGTCTAGCCGAAATCAAAACATTACCACGCCTTAAGACCAAGTGGGATTTGAAGCATCGCCACCGCAAACCGAGCCGGCTCGTTTCTGAGTCACCCGAAACACTCCGCCAGTGTGTGTGACGTCTGCTGTTACGTGTTCCACGTTCTGCACACAATGTTCTAGCAGCTATAATTTGTTGCAGGCATCTTTCATACATTCTCTCAGTGCTACCGCATTCTTAGCACCAGTAGCTTGTTGCTGCGATCCGTCTACTGTACCACGGCACCGTTTCCAAAGGTCATGACATCATTTTTTCAATGGCTGCCAGGACACTGCGGTATTAACGGTAATCACCAGGCCGATGCGGCTGCGCGTTCTGCTCACAACGACGGACTTCCAGTGAGGATCCCAATATCGAGACCTGACGCAGCATGTGGGCTTCGCCTTTTGACGCTGGAGCTCACACTTTCAGCGTGGAACACGGGAGAGTTTTGCAACCTCCGCCTCAAGGCACTGGACCCTGAACTGCGCCTTCGTCTTCCACGTAACTTAGAACGTCGCGACGCAACACTGTTATGCCGTTTATGTATCGGTGTTGCATTTACCAATTACTATGCTTTCCGGATGGGGATGGCCGACAGCCCTGCCTGTGAGAGCTGTGGTTTCCGAGGAGACCATCGCTCATCTTCTCTGTGAGTGCCCTGCATATGCGAGTGGAAGACATACACTGTGTTGCGCCCTGGACCGCCTCGATCCTCGCCGATTAACAGAGCAAAAGATCCTCGGTCCGTGGCCACAGCAGTCGACTGCCCTCAAGGCATACAAGGCACTCTTTGCCTACTTGAGAGCGACTGGATTGAGTGACAAATTGTGACAGCGTTGTGCGAGTGTGTATTATGCCTTTTTTCTCTTCTCTCTTCCTCCTTTTAGTCCCCTAATCCCTCTTCCCCAGTGCAGGGTAGCCAGCCGGAACCCCTTTCTGGTTAACATCCCTGCCTTTCCCTCCTCCTGTTTATCTATCTATCTATTAGCACCAGTAGCGCCGCGCAATCTAGCTCCATAAGTCAAGAGATAAGCCTCAGTTACGTTGCAATTACAGCTCGAGATAGCAGCCCATGAAGGCGCAAGGGCAGCGAAGACTACCAAAAGCGTCACTCATTTCAATGGACAGCGTGCGAAAGCTAACATGGAGCTAAAGCAGCGACTGCTTAGCTAAGCGCTTTGTCCGGCACGAAAAGAAAAATTGACTGAAACATGCGACACCACATGCGACGAGGGAAGCCGGGCGGACTGTGCAGTTGAGAGCGGCTAATGAGGGCAGCTCCTCAAGCCGCGAAACAGCCATCATCGATAGGCACACCATCGGATTCAGTAAATAGAATTGGCAAAAGTCGAGGGCGCGTGCACAGCCGAATGGCCCCCTTTCAGAAGCACGCGGAAAGAGGAACAGGTAAAACGCACCGTTATGCAATGAGATCTCGCTCCCTCTTTCAGAGCCCCAGGCAAACTGCCGGTTCGCCTTTCTTTTATTGAATATCCACTACGGCCAAAAACAGCTCTTCCAGTCTGCGAATGGAGCTGGCGCACTTGTCCCTTTCAATACGACAGCTTCCGAAGCCACAGGTGACGCGAATCGCGCTCAATATCACATGGACCAGGAGGGCAACTCGTCGCCCATATTCTCCAGATTATTTTTCTTCGTTCTTGCAGGCCCATAGCCGCGGGTTGCACCCTGGAGTCTGCTGGCAGCCTGAATTCGTATCTATTAAACCTAACCACAGCCGTGAACTTACTCGAGAGACTTGCCGAGTATATCACAAACGCCCGCTGCCAAAGGAGCGAAAAATTACGGGAGATGTGCGCTGTAGTTGGATCTTAAGTGCAGGACATAAGTGCAAGGGCGAAAAAAATGCAAGGGCGGCTTCTTTCACAGTCCTTACAGTAAAGAAAGCTCGGACTTGCATTTTTTTCGAGGACCCAGAACTACCATGCAGTACAAATGGCAGCGGCCAATTTTTCATTGAAGTGTATTTGTGAACATGCGAAGAATAAACAAGCTTTATGTTCTTACACACAGTTCTTATTATTCAAGGCTAATAATTTGTTCTCTCGAACAGCACTTTCAAGTTCACGCTAATTATTGTGTACAAGGGCTGATTTCTTGGCACGAAATATTGATATCTTCAGATGTAGTGGTGTTTATTGAAGAACGTGGCTTTCATGCCCCCGATGCTAGTTGAAGAATGTATCTTTCATGAGAGCAATGTTAGTCTGGCGCTCAAATTGACTACTGCCAGAGCAATGTGATACGTTCGTTTCATTTGTCATATCAAAATTGTGCAACCAATGGTCGTCACAACTATTTTTGCATACTGTCAACCTGCTTCAGGCCCGTGCATATGTGGGTTTATTCGCGTATAGAAATAAGCACCATGAACAAAAAAGCAAGAACAGGAGCACAATGGGGCTGGCGGCAACAATCTCACAACAGTAAAGTTACGTAACTTTCGTAACCAATAAAAAAAACGTTCAACTTTCTCGGTAAGGACATCAGCTTTTAGGGAATGAACAACTTCACTTGGTAAGGCATTGCAGGCTTCATTTGCCTTTGGGAAAAAATTAGTTTATAAATCGGTCTCAACGCACCTGGCGTGCCCTAATGAAATTTTTGTGGTTACCATGGATGACGTGGCAGTGGGAGTTTCCAAATAATCCTCCTCATTTACATGTATTCAAGCCTCGCCCTTTATTCTGGCATGGCCTCTTGATTTCAAACCCGGAGAACCTAGTAACATGCTTTAAAATAGTTACTTCTTATCTCACAACAAATTTACTAACGCGTTGCGGGAGACCATTTATAATATTATTTTAAAAAAAAACATACAAAAAAGGAATGGCAGGAATTTGCGCTAAAGCTGAAGTGCGCTGAGAAGATAAGGACACGTTTAATGAAAACTACCCTTTAGAAATAACGTGGGACAGGCACAAATATAAACACATGTCTTGATATTCAGAACACATAATACAAGAAAATGTGAAAAAATATATTCACAGAAGGTACTATTTATGAGGCAAACGTGCTGCACTGCCAGTACACACTTTGCTTGTATTCTTATATCAGCTACCATGCCTTAGTGTTCAGAACTTCCTTTCAGTATATATGCTTCTCACTTGTGTAAATCAGTGCCTAAAGTCTCTAGATTTCTCGTTACTGCAGGTTGAGAGCAACATTTTGTCTTTGACTATTCATCTGCTCATCATAATATGGTTTGTTCTCGGAGCGTCTGTAAAAAGTTTCCTTTTTGGCTCTTTCGAGAACCTTCTACACAAAGAATTTTGCTGCTGGCCGAGCTTACCAAGAAAACTTTAAACAGTTATTGTGCTTATCAGGCGATTTTTAGCCGTCTGATGTTAACCCATCCACTGCTTTCAAATCTATTTTAGAATCCATGGCCTCAGAGCCCTCAGCACCATTTTTCTTTCTTTTCCAATCGGTACTGCTTGTCCTGATTGGTACTAGCAGTTCTTATAAAAATTAAAACCAAAATATGAAGAAATTGTAAACGATACAAAGCAAATCTTTTACAATAGATTTGGAGACTTCATTCGATATTAATTAAAAACGAAAAGCAAAACTTTGCTTATCACAACGCGGACCTGTGTTCTTTCATTGGGGCTTCTCTATTGCTGAAGCCGGCATTGAACAGGCATTTCTTTTTGGATCTTTATATAACCTTTAAATTTTTTTTCCCCCAGAAATGCAATTATTCAACCTGAGCTAGGAGCTTGCAATTGGCAGCCAACATGCAGGGTTTTTCAGTCACCTCACAACGGTATCCCGATCCCGTTTAGATTGAGGCGTAAGCACTCTGTTTTCTAGTTAATTTACACTTGTAGGTGAAACTTTCCTTGGCTGCTTTGTAAGTAGATTCTTTTTCGCCTCTCCTGGCCTCTCTAATTTTTTTCATTCACATTAAAACGCGCTGAGAGCACAATATTTTCACGTAGTTCAGGCTGCAATCCGGAGAGCAGAAAGACAGCTAAAATGGCTTTAAAACAAAACTTTTTAATTGGGCTGACTTGCGCCCGCAATGGACTGAATCACTCGGAGGCGGCGTAGCAACAAACGTGCTCAGCGGTCGTCGAACAGAATGCCCGCCGCTGTCGGCCGTGCTCAATTTAAAGCTGATAGCGAACTGTCGAGATAAAGCGTGCGAAGTTGCTAGAACACTCTGGAACGAAGTAGAATCAGCTTCGCTTGGAGGCGATCAATCGAGATAAATCTGGTCGCGTCTCGCGCCCAGTGAAGTAATCAAGCGCCAAGGCAGCAGCTTTGAAGAATGAACAAACACTACAAATGTTCGCGACAATGTGACTCTCCCTTGTTAGTCCATATTTTTTTTTTCAAGTTTATATGCGCTCCAGCGCCTGAAGGAGAAAATGAAGGTCTTGGCAAAGGTAAAGTAATTATATTTCGGTGAACTCAATTTCACAATGCGCTCTTTAAATGGAGACACCTCGTTGAACGCCTACTTCAACAATAGACGGTTTCTTTCCTTTCTTGTTCGTCGTGCCGCGCGTTCATTATTCTGCCATGTGGATGTAGCATATATATGCTGCAGACAATAAAACTAATAATATAAGGCGCACTGCTTCCTGCCGAAGCTGGGCTTGAAGCAGTTGCATTAGGTGAGAAAATATTGAACTCTGGCTTTTGTATCGTTGTTTTGCAACTTGTCATAGCGCTCTGTGACATTGTGCTCCAACGCAAATTTTGTCCTAAAGGAAACAACATCCAAACCCCACCCACCGGTTTTCTCTGTACTATGTATTTCACGTTGATTTTCTGCAAAATTCTAATTTATGCACTTTTCAATGCGCCCTTGTCCATGAGTGCGAAGAACTGAACAAATAAGAATCTACATATCTTTTAAAAAATGACATGCAAAACAAGCAGCAGATATATTTAGTGCTTTCTCTCAGTGGAGTTAACATTTACAGGATAAAGCAAGAAGAGTCGTGATACCTAACACGTGAATTCGAACTGGCAAAACAGAAAAAACTGCACAGAACATATTCACATGCCTTACCCTCAATGCCTAGAAAAACCCGTCGTGCATCTGACGTTCATATATTAGCATTAGAGGATGCTCCACGGTTCTGTTGTGAACACACAGGAAAAAAAAAGAGAACGCTACAATGCGAGGAAACATGTTTTTTTTTCTCATTATTACAGGGGAGACGCTGGAGCGGCCGAGGCGTGCGGGCGTGTCTCCTAAGAGCTCCGCAAATTTTCGATGTTTTCATCTGATTTAAGCAAGCGCCTTAAGAAACATTGACTGCAATCAGCGCTAGAAGTCACCAGGACAACGGGGATACCAAATTCATGGCAAGTTAAGCTGGTTTTTGAGCAATTTTCGCGATCTTTAGATCGTCGCCCCGACGACGGCTCTAAACCTAAAGTCGATTCCAACTGCTGCCCGCCTGCATAGATTACTGTGGGAGTTACCGTAGAAGGAGAGATGCTCCCGCCATAGGAGGAAGAGGAGCAGGAGGAAAGAGAAGGAGGTTAACCAGAAGAATAGCCGGTTTGCTACCCTGCACGGGGGGAAAGGGGTGAGGGGAGAAAAAGATGAAGGAGAAAAGACAGTTGCAGGAAATTAAAGTCACTATGCAAAGCCACAGCGTTCAGTAAAGTCACAGCCTATCGTGCAGGCCTCAAGTCCTCAAAAAGCGGAGCCGTGCCTTCGATGCCTCCACCACCGACGACCGGCGCGGCTAGTGGCCGAGAATCTTCAGGAATTTTCAGAGGAATCAGAGGAATTTTCTATCAAATCCGGCTGGTTCGAGATAGGTAAAGCTAAACGTGGCGTTCGCTCACGCTGCAGCAACGAGGCAAAGGCAAGCCATGGTGGTGGACCGAACAGTCGAAGGAGACAAGATGGCGATCACGTGAGCTTCAACTGAGCTAAGAACGAGGGCAGAAAGATGGCGCTGCCTTCGGTGGTAACGCTGACCGTGGTAAGGACTTAAATAATGATAAGGTACGGTTATGGATAGTTTGAAAGGAATAGTCTATTCTTCTTATGTGTAGTAAAATCCTTCTTTTCCAGTGTTTCCATCGCTCACTTCGGGCAGTTAAGACTGCGACAAGAGACGAGTTGGAAAGGTTTTTGACGATAGCAAAAAAAAATAGAATCTTGCCGACGGGAGCTCGGCGGATATATTGTTTTAGTGCAGTCTTGCAATATATAAAAAAATTGCATTCATAGACTGGTTCCCGTTCAAAAATGTTTTTGTCCAGAATGCTTGGGTGTGGTATTGAAACGTGCATGTTGTTCAAGGCTGATTTCTTTTTTATGCTAGCTCGTTTGTCTTCAGTTACCTACTGCTTCGTGATCTACTTCCACGAGATGCTTTGTTCCTTCCCAAACTGTGTTTTATTGGGTATTTTCGGTCCGAGCGGATTCTTTGAGCCAGTGTATTTTCAAACTTTCAGTTGTTTTCTTCCAGTGCGTTTATTTAGAAATGCTTTTATCTGTTTTCTGTGATTTCTCCACCGCTCCTGCCCAAAGCCTGGCTTACTGTTAGCATGACGATTAAAATAAAAAATACGTTAAAAAATGTCATATCACCGCCTTCTGAAAACACAGCAATTTTATTTGACAGTTTAATTAAGCTTCAAGAAAGCCTTGATAAGGCTGCCCCGTGAAACGTGCACTAATGCCTTGCCGTAAAAAGCAACCTTGTCTTCACTAGGACATCGTAAAAAGTACCACGGTTGTTACGCTCTCGCCAATGGACTTCTAATTCCAGCCTCATTTTACGCTTCCCCCTACTAATTACCCTCGAAACAAGCCCCGCGGACTCTGTCGCTTGAGGAGACAAGAGATAGCAAAAAAAAAAAAACGATCCAATCACCGCGGAGGAAAACAAAGTTCCATTGCTTATTGAGTGTCTTTTTACTCCGTGCGTAAGCGCAAAGGTAGATCCTAACACTTTCCCGAGCTTTTCAGATTACTTGTTCCTGTCCGTTTTTCAGCAAGGAGAACAAAATGATAGAGCCGTCAGGGACAAGCTCCTGGGTTCTGCTCGGAGAGTTTCGCACTTCTACGTGGGCTTAACTTGGGTGCTGTTCAGAATGACCTGCACAGAAGCGGATACGAAGGCATTAAAGAAGCCATGGGAATGTCTCAACAGTTGCAGAAGCAAATGCATAAGATGAGAAATGTTGCCTGCCATGATGTGCAAAATTGAGCACTCGAGCAGACCCTGAAGAAAACTGCTTGCTTCAGTCGAGCAACCAGCAATGAACGTGCCGCAGAGGACGGTTGACACATTTTCACCTTGCTATTGTGAAAAAATGATTTGGTAGGAATCACAAGTGCTCAGAAAAATGCTTTTCCCAATAGGCTCACGTGAGTATCAGAGGCTTCAACATAAGAGACAGACACACACTTTGTAGTATTTCGCTGTACAGATCGTAGTCAACCCAACTGCGCAACTGCACGTTTCTCTGTGGTCCCCCCCCCCCCCCCCTCCTCCCCGAAGTCAAAATTCGTTCAAAAGCAAATTTGGAGATCACAAATACGATAGATGCTTACTAGACGAATGTTTTCATTTACATTTACTAACTTAAATATCCAAACATATACCGCCACAGCAGCTAAAAAGCATCAGAATAGGCTCGCAACATTTGTTCCTGTGTCTTTAAAGCTTCTTAATTTATTTGTTGACTTAAAATAATTGTAGCCTCTTTAGAAGATCGTAGCAAATCGGCTATCAGCGCAGTAGTTCGTTGAGAATAATAAACATGAATCAAAAAGTCATTAAATTAGAAATTTAGAAATATAACACTGTTCAGCTGGAAAGTTAAGAATCAATAACGGAATACCGATAATGCAATTACGGAAAGGCAAACGCGAATTAATCTTGGAATAGTCTTACACATGAACAGCAATGCCGGCATTGGAGTATATTATGGGACCTTTGCAGAATTCCTAAACAAAAACGAGGCTTAAAAAACGAGCAGAGCCCTAATCCCTGCAGTACAAGATAAATAAGATAAAAAAAGAAAATGTTGCTTCGTTTGCTAGCTGAAAATGGATTAAGAGAGCATTACTGATCAGATAAACTCCCGTCATGAGACGAAGGAAGATAGTTCATGAAGAGAGCATGACGAGAAGTGTGTGTGTCTACCAGTGTGTCAGGAGCTGCCTGGCGCATACAGGGATAAAGTCCTCGCCTTCCCAAAGCGAGGACTAAAGCTCCGCGATTCGCTGCAATACCTGCCCTGCCGTATCGGCAATGCCTATCGAACACCCGCATATATCGACGAAACAAGCAGCACGGCGGTGGGCGTGAAGGGAGCTCGTGAGGTTAAGCTCCTCACAACTTGAAAAGAAAAGTGTAGCGGATGGTACGAAACTCCTCGTATACGTACTCTTCAAACGGAAGACATTGACATCAGAAGCATTCCTCAAAAGTGTAATCGTCCTAGCCAACGAGAAAGTCAACATCGTGAATGGCATGGTAGTTGAGCGGTACTGCCTGATGTGGCCTCTGAGGCTGTCGGCGGCCCTCAAAATTACATTCTCAACCTCCATGTGTTCGACTCCTTTCAAAGCCACCTCCCAGGCAAGGACAAAGCGGAGCTTCAGAGATAGCATACAGCCATGCTCGTGATTCCCGGCTGTTCGAAGGGGCAGCTGCAACCTCTTGACGTCGACGTCGAATACCGTTTTAAAAAGCAGCTCCGCCGTCAGTATAACGGGTAGCTGGCGGCGCAGCTCCGCGACCGTACGCCAACCTGGTTTGTCAAAAGAGCCTCCCTGATGGCCGTGCGCGGTTGGGTACTTAAGGCGTGGGCGGATGTTCCACGCGATGTCGTGGTGTGGTCGCTCGCTACGTGCGGGATATCGCTGGGTGACTACGTGCCCTGGAACTGCTGCAATAAGGATGACAGCAGCTCTAGTAAGGACGGTGTCAGCTCTATAGAGCACGAGTAGTGCAGCGCCTATAAAAAAATTTGTTGTGGAATGCACCTAGGGGTCGGCCCTGCCCCACTTCTTTTTCACCTAACATACGATTTAGAAGTGTTGGGGAGGGGGGGGGGGGGCAGTCGACATACATGCATATAAATACGGGGCATGAGTTCGACCATGTGAAAGAAACTTCGCATTTTGTCATAAGCACGCCTAGCTTTCCTGACGACGTATATGTGACCTTTGCTGTTGTGAGAGTTTCATCAATAAGAGACCAACGCACACATTTGTGGGCTTCATTAACACAATAAATTTTCTTATTTTTTATGCTACAAATGATGCCAGATGACCTTGAAGATCTATAATAGAGCCAAAGGTCTGAACTTCCCGGTTAGGTATTTATTAGCCAGAAAGGACGAAAGCTTGCCAATCATTCGCATGCAGCTTAGCTAAGTTATATGATACTGAAGTCTAAGCTTTTGAAGTAGAGAACGACATTTATACACATACTTTTTTTTCTGAAAGTTACTCATGAACAGCAATCTGAGTTGTGAGATCCCACTCGTGTTGTCTTTGCATAAACATCCATGAAGCTTCGTGGTGCATATGTCATGCCTTCGCTTTCCTTTACAGTTCACTATTGCGGGCCCCATTGGCTTGGTGTAAAATTTTGCAACTTTCCTGAAGAAGTCACCCTTTGAAAGCTTATGTTAAGTGTACCTTCTTAGCTTCAGCTAGGATCCAAGTTTGAGCGGGTGTTTCGTGCTGCCATCAGGTCGCTCAAGCGCAGCAGAAGGTTGCGCAAGTGGGCCTTTGACGAGAACTGCCACCTCTCCATAGACACTTGTTCCTGACCGCCAGAAATAGTGCTGTTACTTTGCGAAACGTGGAAACGCAGGAGAACCAACATATTTTTGCGGTTTGGATATCTGTCTAACTCATTTGTGATCATGTGCCTTTTGCTCGGTTCAGTTTCCATTCGACCGAAGTTTAAGATACAAATGTCGAGCATGAGAAGGTATCAAAGTTGCACGTCACGTTAAGCTGAATTCCATGTGTAGTATGCTGTACTGATAATGCAGAGTCAAGAATACCTTAGGTGAATGTCGCACATTTCAGTAATTTTTGTTCGTGAGCTATGGTCTTGCCCGGCCAGTGACCCACCCGTAAGCACCAGCCAGAATACCTGTTCATTCCGCCCGTGAGAAGAACTCTTAGTCGTAGAACGCAAAAAGTATGGCGTTGGTACTACAAATACAGTATTGCGCTTTAGCGTTACGCTTGGATACCAACTGGAATCTTGTGGTTAAATTTAAACGCTAAAACAGAGGGAAAACTTCAGCGACACCAACAAATCATTTCAAAGATAATTTGAACCCTGTACGTTCGAACTGACGAGACGCCAAACACAGCAGTCATTAACGCCAAACACCGCGTCCGTCTTCAGGTGTTTGGTACAGGCTGACCACGCCTACACAGTGGTGAAGGACGCCGCAATCTTAAGCAACAGACACGGTCGCTTGTGCGGATTGCTACGCTAGTCGCAATCTGAGATTAGGGAACCTAGCTTTGTTATATTAAGCTGATATGAAGCAGATTAGAAAAGCTGAGGATAAAAATGAACTGACAGGGGATCGATGCGCCAATGAGTCAGAAATGGGTAGCATTAGAATTTCATTCTTCTTTTAATGACCTCACTCGACACACGCATTACTTTACATCCGCCTGCATAGCACACCTAACGTTCATCGCACTCCTTGAGACTTAGATGCTGCTACATGTTTTCTACTTGTACACTTGTGTACATCACTCCCTTGCATACTTGGTATTTCGGATGATATCCGAGGGGAAATTACCCTCTCAATTAAATTGCATGCTTCTACTTGTTTTCGCTTGACGGAAGTATCTCCCGTCTTTCGGTGACGCTTTCTATGAATGCACTTCGTTTTGGACGCTTCGTATGCCGCTTGTTGAACGTCCCACTTCCATGATAGACACACGCAGGAGCCGCGCAGCGCAATTAAGCCGTGGAATACGGAGCGCGCGCGCCGCTTGTCTTCGCAGCTCAGTTGCTTCCTCCAGGGGGATTCCGCGGTAGCCACCCGCAGTGTTCGCCTCTCCCTCCCCTCGCCTGCAAAAGGAGAGGGGCATTATCTCTTCCCAATTTACCACTGGCCAACCATGGGAGGTGGCAGGTGGTTCTCGGAGGCTTAAGAGCAGACAACCGTTGGAAACTTTTTTTCGATAAGGGTTCTAATTGTCTACATTCCCAAGTTTTACACCCAGTGGGCGCGGGTGGAAGAAGGCAGCAGTAGCTGCGAATTCGTCGGCAGCAGCCTTTGTCGGGCAATGCACTCAATGTGGTTCTTGATGATGATCACGATTGGGGACAAAGATGTGATATTCTTCAAGCGAATCATTCAGGCACTCAAGAGCTGAAGCAAGCAGCTCGACCATGCGCCCTAAAAAAATCTTATTTCCGAACGTACTTCAAAACACTATTTTTTGAAAGAACACTACAGCTGCACGCATTTTCTTCTGTCGTCTAACGGTACTAAAAAAAAAGCTTATCTTTACTTTTCCTCACAAGGGAAAGGAAGCGCTAACTATCAGGAAAAAGGAGGGAGAGGAAGCTAGGTTGGTAATAGTTCATTCTGGATTGTACAGAGCGATAAAGACGAAGGACGAAGCTTTCAGTACGCAGACAAGTAGATTGACGAGCGCTCATCGGTCCAGAAGACAAAGTGCGATCAGGGGGATTAACACAGTAAAAAGCTTTTGTTTCCAATGATTCAAAGGTTACGTAAGGCCTAAGCCACAGTCATAGCAGCATCGGTTCTTCCCAATAGTTACATTCTCCTCTCCTCTCTGCGCACTCATTTCAGCTCCACTCTGCGCACTCATTTCAGCCGCTGCTGTTAATCTTCTTGAACCCGTGTTATATAATGAAACTGCGTCGTGCTAGCAATGTTATGTCCAGTCACCTGAGCACCAAGCAGACAGCTGTCTTTCCGCAGTACAGGTTTGTAATTGGTTGCGTGGCTGTGCTTCATTTTATTGATCGTTATGCAACCGCTCCAGAGGGCTCACAGTACGCGTTTTTCCAAAGTTTCATATAAGCACGGGCATTAAAAGCGTCTGTGCAATTAATTTCATCACACGAGGTACACACAGTTGAGTGGAGACGTTTAACACTACTCTAGTTGTGTAATGCGGTTTCCGAATACCTCTTACGCAACTCGAAGTCGCCCGAGTATGCACGAAATATGAAGGGGTAGAAAGGAGAATAAAGGCAAACGAGCAAGTGAACCGCAGGTGCCTTTTTTACACACCTTGCTTCGACAAGGCTATAACAAAAAACTTCGGGATAAAGAACATTCAACTATTCGCAGCTTAAACAGACAATATTTAAAGTGTGGTACTGGTTTAGTGGACAGAAACTCGGATTTGTGTGAATAGTTACAGAGACTAATCTACAGCAACTAAAGCTGGGACCTAAAATTCCATTACTCACTGTTTTTCGGAAATGTGCTGATATCGGTTTTGAATATTTTTTTGCATTTCTTCCGCAGAAACCGATGAGCTCGCTCTAACAGGCGCAAATATCTCTTCGAGCTTTCTTACCAAGGCTGCAGTAGAATATCTTTTCACTTACCTTGCCTGCATAACAAAACGCCCATGGGGTTGCTGTTACGTCATATGCGCACTAAACTCTCTTCATGCCCAATCATCATCATATCATTAACAATACGAATTAAAAGAAGCCTACACCAGGTACTCGGTAGAGAAGACGTGTATGAAAGGCCTGCTATACAGAACAGCAGCTTCGAATTCACCTGGCCTCTAGAGAACTCGAGAGAAGTCTACTGCTAATGTCAACAACTACTGTCGACGCCAACAGGATACAGTGTTCCTCAACGCACTTCTGAAATTAGCAGATCAATAAAAGCAGAAACTGCATAAAATCTCTTGACGATATCAGCGTAGCACTCTCTCTATAAGGCAAGAAAACCTACTTGTATAACATATTCTAACGATGCAGCAAGCTCTGCTTTGTCTTGTCTACATTAGAACTAAACACCTCATGTGTGTTCATGAACTACTAATTTAAAAATATCGCGTTTCCATAAAGCAGGGATGAGCGAAACAGCAACTACTAAGACATTTAGAATAGAAATACGTTGCGTTGCAGCATGAAGTTGAAAAATCGGAGTAGTAGAAGTAAGTGGCCTTATAAAAATATTATTAAAAAGGAAGAAAAAGTTCTTTGGTAGTCCCTGCATCTTCCTTCGATACGGAAGCGCTTGAGCCGGGGCAGCGGAAATAAAGGATAGCAGGCAGAATCGAGAAATGAAATTAAAGAAGTGAGGGGACAGAAAGAGAGGATAGGGGGAGACCTAAGATACACAAAAACTATTTACACAATGATAAATATGTACAAGTTGTTCGTGCGATTACTTTATGATGAGGGAAGAAATTACAGTGTTTGCAATATTTGATTCAGTGCGTAAGCACGGCCTTTTTATTGCAGAGAGTGGTTTCCGAGTTTACATTCATGAACCGTTAACTGATTCACATACAAGATGACTGATTCAATATTATGTCCCTTTTTAGCGGACACGCAAATTCGATTTTGCTCGAATACGAACTTCCTGATTAGTGCTCTGTAGAAGACGATGAGGAACGGGCAGTGAAGCGGGACGGAGCCCTCGCGCTAGGCACATACTTTCTTTTAAAGCGAAATTTATTGCCCCAGGGCATCATTGATGGGCAAAAATGTGATGAATGATGCAGTATAGATTAAATGAATGGAAAAAGGCTAGCTGATTTGATGAAGTCCAGTAGAGAACGATGGTACGGTCCCTGCGTCCAGGCAATGTATGAAGCAAGTACTTGGTGAAAGACCCGCTACCATCAGGTGCCGGATCCTTTTAGGCTTGAGAGCTTGGCAGTCCCACAGTAAGTGATGAATGTCGGCTTCAATGTCCTCGTGTTTACATATCGGATACCCTGGTCGAGGAAACAAATCTCGGTACTGAGGCCCTCTTCCGAGTGACGGCAGGTGTGAGGGCAACCCCGACCCGGATCCTCCTAAGCGCCACCTCCTCTGCACTGGTAAGACCGCAGTGGAGGGTTACCGCACACGGAGGGATGACAGCGCGTGTGCGGCGCCGGAGTAGTTCCTGTCTTGATGAAATGAGGGTAAAATTGTTCAAATGAAGGCGCCGAGGCGGTGATGAGTTTGTATTCGCAAGGCGGGTCGCTAAATCTGCCTGGCTTTGATAGGTCAGCAGATCCCGTGGGACCTACTCAATACGTACTGGCTGCGGGATGCGTGCCGCGAGCCAGTGGATATCCTGACATATCGTGGGACAGCGGCTAACACGTCGTAGCAACCGGACAACTTGAAGGGCGTCAGTGCGGATGACAACGCGGGCCGCAGGGAGCATAGTTATGTCGGCCACAGAGCAGAGTGCTTCTTGAACTGCAACGAGCTCAGCACAAAAGGACGAAGAGGGTTCCGTAAGTTGAAACCAAGAGGTTTGATTCAGGGCAGGTCTGCACGGACAGTAGATAGCTGTTGTTGCTTTGCAGTCTTGTATGCTTGCGTCTACGTAGACAACAATGGATCCTTCAGGCAGGCAAGCACCTTGTTCCTCAAATTTCTGGCGAAGCAAGGATGCTGAATAAGCAGATGTTGGCTGGCTATTATCTGTTGGCTTGTTGTCGCTGAGATGTACAAACTTGTAGCACATACTGATAGCACATACTGTTAGCTGTAGGCACATACTTGATAGGCTAACAACAACAACCACATACAGGGTGGGCGGAAAGGTGGACAGAGTGGAGCCTAGGCGCCTCCGCTGTTCGCATCTCTTTTCATCACGCTTTTACTTCGGTGCTAGCAAAAAGACGCTATATTCGTCCGTGATGAATTCTGGGATGACTGTAACGTCTTTTGTTACCACTCTGGTAAAAGCACGATCAAAAGAAATTTGAACCGCGGAGCGCCTAGGCTCCGCGTTGATCGCATTTCTTTCCCTCACGATAGTGTACATGCAAGAGACGTTTTTCTGGCCTCTTATTATCGTGATTAATGCTTTCGCCCTCCAAATACCGTGTAGCCCGGCTACACGCCAAGAAGTTGGCCATTGAACAAAACAGTGCCACGTTAGGTCTGTGTGCAGCGTGTGGCATTTGATTAGGCCCGCGAAGATTGTTTAGATGTTCATAGAACCAACTCCTTTTATGTACGTTCTTTGCAGGCGTGTGTAATATGTTAAACTTGGACGGGTGTTTTGTTCTGCCCCATCCACTGTCTCATTTTGCCCCGGGAGGTGGGAGAATAAAAACTGGCGGGTACACTTAAGCTCTGCCTTAAAGGTATGACGCGATGCGGTAAGGTTATGATAGCGATAGCAGGTGCTACTAGTGGGGGGCCTTGTGCGGTTCAGGTTGCTCTTCCCGGGCGAACAAACATTAGTTTAACTGCCACGTGCCGCAGAGGGCAGGTTATTCACTATGCGATGGACAGGTTGTGATGAAGCCGCAAGGTCACGTGACCTAGGCGGCCCACCTTGCCTCCTGGGTTGCTCTCTGGGGACCACCTGCCGGCGCGATGCCCGTAATTTTTTGGTAACAATGCCGGCGCCGATACCAACAACGCCGACATTGTGCTTTCTGGTGAACGGGGCAATTAACATTATCACGTTAAATTGAGGCATTGTCAAGGTTTCAATTTCATTAAACTTCATTTTGTTCTCTTTCACCTGGCCTTTTCGCGTACGATGAGCATGATGCCAGAACAGTAAGAAACTATGCGATTTTTTTTTGTATTTGCGAGTAATAAAAAGAAGGCGACTGTTTGCAAATTTGTGACGCGTTTCGCCCCTCTTTCCACTAATTGTGAAACGGGTGATTTGTTAGCTACTAGATAACTGGCTATTTAAAAAAAAATAAGACAATGTATAGGGGAGTGCTCGCGGGGGGGAGCTGCATGCGCTAGTGAAAAGCGCCCTCTCCGGCCGACACCTCATAACTGACCAGGCAGGCTGGTCACCCCTCCTATTGAGTAGCTTCGCGAGTAGCACGCGCCTCTTCTCGAAACGGGCCAGTTCTCCACATGATTTTCACGCTTTTGTCAACCTGCAATTTTGTTTGCGCAGTAGCGGGCTTTTTCCCTCGTGCTTGAATGCTGACGGGCTTTACAAATTTGGGTTCAAAGAAATAGTAAACCATGAAATTTTTTTCGCAGCGCACACTTGAAATAAGGACAACTGGTATTGGATCATGTCTACTCGGTGAAGCAGATTATCGTGGAAAGCGCCTCTAACGAAATGGTGAAACTCGAGTCGCAAGCAAATGACAAGATCATTTACGATCATTATTAAAAATGTACTTTTTTCTTGTCATGGTAATTTTCACAAAACACCAAATTCTGTTTGATGGATTAGCAGTTTGGTGCACGCAATTTTGTTGACCAAGTTGTTGGGATTTCGTTACGTTCTTAGCTGAGCATTCATGAAAATATTCATTTCAACATAAAATAAAGTTCTCTTGAGGCGATCCGGGAGGCTGAAGAGAAAAATTAAAACGCGCACGAAATGCGTTTAACAGCTGCTGGCTTATAGTTAACAGAAAAAAAATGCTCTAGTTCAGTTAATCACTACCACTGAGGTAAGCGGTTGGTATATTTATTTTAATGCCGATTACCGTGCACGCGCATCCAAAAAAAAAACAATTTATTTGCAGAGCCATCTCTGATAGGCAAATTCTCATTAATGCGCAAGCAAAGATTTTGACTAATTTCTTTTACATACAGCAAAGTAACTTCGGAAAGTGAGCCGGGCATCACGCATCGGGACACTGGCGCGATCACTGACCTCGACTCACACGCAGCTGCATAACACAGGTGTTAATGTCAGTTTCCCAAATATTTTTTGCATTACTTGACTGGCGGAGGGCTTTTCTGGCAGAAAAAAAATATCAGACCCGTTAGCACAAGTTCTACTACCAGACACTGCATGCTTCTGAATTACAGCAAGAACTGGTCAGAAATAATATTACACGTGCAACACACCAAACATTTTTAGCAAGCGAAAAAAACTTACTTAACCCTCCGCATAGCAGTTATCCAGGCTTGCCATATTTCCTTATCAACCATTTCATACCTAACAATTCTGTACAAGAGCGTTTTTTATCGGGAAACAGTTTATGAACTAACTGTTTCATATATTGTAAGATTTCACTATAAAAATCAATATATCTGCCGATATCCCGTCGACAGGCTTGCATTTTTTTGCTATTAACGTTTCCCATTTGTTTTCTAAAGCAGTCTTGACTGCTCGGTGCGAGCGATGAAAACAAATTTAAAGATTTCGCTGCACAATGGAAGGATGGACCATTACCTTCAATGTGTTGATAACAGTACCTTACAATTTTCCAATATTTAAATTTTTTTCTCTTAATTTAGGACATGTCTAAGAAATCGGTACAATTTCACGATCAGCTCTTGGTGCTTGGTTTTCAGGGAACTACTGTGGCAGTCCCCGACTCAACACTCCACTCTGAATGCCGCGGAATTCCAGCTGTAAAAGCATGCAAGCACGTATCACAACTTCTCACAGTGCCCTGCATTCAAGAAGGCAGTCTCTTGCTGACAGTGATAAGGAAGTTCGATCGCCTTCTGGCAGCGGCTTATCTAAGGCACTTAGTAATCGCGGTTGCAGAAGGCCATCACAGGCGGGTCAAGGGCACAAAAAGTACACCTGAACATGAAGGTGGTAACAAAACAGTGGTGATGCCGCATATCCGGCAGATGTCGCGGGCTCTCGGAGAGATTGGCCGAAAAGTGGGACTGAAGGTTTGCATGTCTGCACATGAGAAGCTGTCCCACATTTCAGTGGTTACGGCGCTCGGCTGCTGACCCGAAAGAAGCGGGTTCGATCCCAGCCGCGGCGGCCGAATTTCGATGGAGACGAAATTCTAGAGGCCCGTGTACTGTGCGATGTCAGTTCGTGTTAAAGAACTCCAGGTGGTCGAAATATCCGGTGCCCTTCACTGCGGCGTCCCTCATAGCCTGTGTCGCTTTAGGACGTTAAACCCCTCTAAACCATAAACCATAAGCAACAGGAATGTTAGGGATGGGGGTCTGGACAATAGGCACGTCATTGCCGTTTTCATAAGTGCAAACCTAGCTTCGAGTAATGCGTAGTGATAGAGAAATATATGGATAAAAGAACACAAGAGATAATTGAAGCCTGTGTGCTGGAAATACTTGGGAGTGAAAATTTTCTAAGCAGTCCATCGTTATCATTATCAATAAAAGATTTTGCCTTCTTGGATGCAGGACACTGTGAGAACTCTGTAAACTTGCCTACATGATTTTAGGATTCGTTTTGATTGTAAATGGTGCAATTTTGTTTTTGCTTTAGAGATGTCCGATTTCATATCGTCAGCCTGATAACCTCTCATGTGGTCCCCCGTGCTCTTGATTATACCTTTATAAACCCTCTAAGCGCCAATAAAGCGTTCAGCGGAAGTTAGAGCTTGTGTTCCGTTTTGCCCCTAATTTTTCCACTGTGCAGCGTTATGTTAACAAAAATTACAAAGAGGAAAACAACCGCACCTGCGGAAACAGCGCTGTACAGTTAGGATGGGAAGTTTGTTCAATCCGTTGTCTGCATCAGAGAAGGCACGCAAGGTGTGGTTCTTGGGATCCCAAACAAGTTCAGAAAACTGTACAAAGGGAACACGGCGTTTCTCGCAGCCTTATAATTATGGTGGAGCGCGAATGCTCTCATCGACTGCGTCATTTCGCCTAGGAAGCACGCAAGCAAGGCTGTGAACACACGGAGAAACGCGGTCGCTCCCGCTCACCTTCTTCGCCTCATTTTTGCCCTCTGTCTAGTGGTCATTCGTGCATTCTTTTGCAGGAATTCCCGCTGTTCTCTCAAAGGGAGTACCAAGGAGAAGTAATTATAATTTCACCTCATGACGTTTTGTCGCATAACATAAGGCCTCATTAAAGGAATTGCTCGCTGCGTCTAATATGCGGAAAGCAGCACTCTTCGTGTCTCCTACCGTGCCACTTAAACGAAGACGGCCATTGGAATTTTTAAGAACTGGTACAGGTGGACCACCGAAGTGAGCGCCGCGGTGCCCATTCTGTATAGCTGTCCTGGTGCGGTTTTTGTGTGCAAAGCTTTTCAAGCCCCATCTCTGCGAGCGAGTTACCTCATATGCAGCGCGAGGCGGGTGGCGTGCAGGAGTGCACCGTCAGCTTTAAGTAGGCAAACGACCACACCTCAGTGTTTGGGTGCGCAGTTCTAAGCACGTGAATGCGTTGCGATGTTTGTGTCTCTTGTCTTACTTCCATCTTTCCGCAAGACCAAGTCCGGAAAAAAGGCTCAAGTAGTTCACAATTCTTAACGTTTTTTTATAGCAAATTATGCGGTTTGCTCTTAGAGAAAGAGGACAATAAAACAATGCTCGAGGCTTTCCTACAGCTCCTGCAAAGTCAACACTGAATTGATGGAGCACCATACTCAAATGAGGAGCTCGTGGGTTCTGGTCTAACCCGAGGGATGTGGTTCTCTTACTAATTTATTCGAATATTTTATATTTAAAATACGCTTTCAATTTTCCTTTGTGGTCATCAAACCGGCATTTAAAGACTAGCATTTACCTATGCTTTGCTTGTTCTTATAGAGTAAAGACAATAAAAAAAATAACAAGAGGTAAACCCCTCGACACGAGCAATGATGTATAATAACACGCAAGAAGTGACGACAACGGTCTGGTAACGGCCGTCTTGAGTCGGCTTTATAAGACACTTTACCAATTAGCAAAGCAATTAACTGGACGATTAATGTCAGTGGAATAGGCTTCTTCCTTTTTTTTTCATTTCTTGCACGCTAATGTTGTTGCTTGTAAGAAAAGTTGTGCTTATGCGGACAACTGTGCCTCCATAAAAACGCAGCCACCGCGGTCGGGTTCCCGGGTTCGAACCCGACCGCGACGGCTGCGTTTTTATGGAGGCAAAACGCTAAGGCGCCCGCGTGCTGTGCGATGTCAGTGCACGTTAAAGATCCCCAGGTGGCCGAAATTATTCCAGAGCCTTCCACTACGACACCTCTCTCTTCATTTCTTCTTTCACTCTCTCCTTTATTCCTTCCCTTACGGCGCGGTTCAGGTGTCCAACGATATATGAGACAGATACTGCGCCATTTCCTTTCCCCGAAAACCAATTACAATTAGTAGTTCAAAGAACGAGTGGTTTTTTTAGTCGCACCATCTCAATAAATGCAAACACTGCCCTCCGCTAAACTTGGGCTAAACTTTTCGCCCAAATTCACTGATGTTGAGACGCAGTACTTTTCATACCCAAGTTAGTCAATGTTTAGAGAGGCATTTCTTGGATATGGTTAGGTATAGTCTCTTTAGTTTTCATTAAACATTTAAAATAGGATTGATGTGATTCATATGGGATAAGCAGACTCTAAACAGTGCCCCCCCGCTCCCCCTCCTTCCCAAAAGAAACGTATTCCAACATAAAATATTAGATGTTTTCTGAGGAGCTCCGTCTACAAGGTAGTTAAGGTGGCCACCGGCAATCCTCTTTTTTGATAACCTTCTCTTGTTCTTGTTTTCATCTCCTGCGTTTCTCTGCGAAGCATTTCTTATTATTCGTCGGGCAAGCCGGAAAACTGCTGCTTTCGCACACCGTTCATTTTCATGCTAGCCCAAACGTATTGCGCTATATCTTGCACATTGCAATGACGTGCAATATTTCGGTTTTCCTGCCAGGCCTGCCAATACGCGGGAAGGAAAAACAATTACGCATAACTAATCATAGCAGGCTTAAAACTGCCATTTTTAATGCTTATTTTAATTCTAAAACGAGGCGTCGGGGTTTTCCAGCAGCAGTGGTACCAAATATCCCTGATGGCGTCCACACGGTGTAAAAAAAATAAAATCTATTCCGAAGGTGTGGGGAATGCAACCCATTGTTTTCAGATTGCGAGGCGAGCACGCAACTCCTAAGCCACGAAACCGCGTTGCTTTTTTTTGCAAACAAAGCTGAGCGTACTATAGTAGCCGCCTTAGAAGTGCATATATAATGAGTATATGCGTAAATAAATTTAAAAAAAATCAGAAATAAAAATGAAAAGAAAAATAATAAAAGAAAACAATGCATTTGCATTCAAAGCACGTGCGTAGTGCCCTCGCAAAAGTGTCCTCGAAATTTTTTGTTTACTCCATACACGAATGAACTAGAGTGGTAACGCTTTGAAATCTCCAAGTAACGCCAGAAATAGGTATTCTTATTTTAGCCCGGTCGCGCATGAAGCCTTAATGAGTAATCGTATATTGCTGAAGCGGCGCAAGATGGATATATATATATACAGGTGTTTCAGGGAAGTTGATTACTAATTTTTAAAAATAAGATTCTTCAGGTAACGAGAAGCGATTTGCGGCATAGTAATATGAGTGTTGGCGGACGTCAAAAAACAAGCGAAACATCTTAACTAGCTACGTGATTAAGTAAAATCTAATAGTGAACTTTCTAACTTTTACCAATAGGCACCTGATTGCAATTAGAGATTTGTAGCCGACGGTTGGTAAAAGCTATATCAGTTTTTAGAATTTCGAAAACGCCATTACTCTCGCCGCGGTGGCACGACAAAATGTGGCTATTTCGACTAGTTACGACCACTGACGGGGTTGCTTTGCCTGCACACTTTTCGAAAGTGCATGTATTTTAGCACGATGTAGCCAAATTTTTTCGTGCCACAGCGGCGAGAGTAATGACGTTTTCGAAAGTCTAAAAACTGATATGGCTATTATGAATAACCGGCTACAAATCTGTAATTGCAATCAGGTGCCTATTGGTTATAGTTAAAAGTTAACTCTTAGAATTTAGTTAGTCACTTTGCTAGTTAAGATGATTCGCCTGTTTTTTGACGTCCGCGAACGCTGGCATTACTATGCCGGAAAAAGCTTCTGTTTACCTCAAAATCCTTATTTTTAAGCTCGACTGATCATTTTCTCTTTAACACCTGGTATATATATATACACACATACACACCCGCCGCGGTGGCTCAGTGGTTACGGCGCTCGGCTGCTGACCCGAAAGACGCGGGTTCGTTCCCGGACGCGGCGGCTGAATTTCTATGGAGGCGAAATGCTAGAGGCCCGTGTACTGTGCGATGTCGGTGCACGTTAAAGAACCCCCCCAGGGGGTCGAAATTTCCGGAGCCCTTCACTACGGCGTCCCTAATGACTTGAGTCGCTTTGGGGTCTTGAACCCCAATAAACAATATATACACGCACAGGGTGCCCTAGCTTAATTTGGCGCTGGTCTCAAAGTACGCCGCGGCTGTTCAAGACGACGCGACCAAATGCATGTTGCTGGCTATTCTATGGAGCAGTTCACACTATTTTTGTATTGCGTTTAATTGCACCATTGGTCAAATTTAATTAACCAACTTCGCAAGCAACAGATAGAGGCGAAAAAGTTCAAATGACAAAGTTGTAGAACGGTCCGCAAAACGTTAGATTGAACAGTTTCTAACTTTTCATCTAATGCGTATCACCTTTTTTTCTTTTTTTCACTCACTGCAGCTGCCCGCGAAATACAAAAAAAATTACACACGCATGCCCGATTGCGCGCCGCGATTGCAATGCTCTGAAATGTCCCGCGTACGAACGAGCACATCATTTAGCCCGGTAAGCTACCTCGTTAAAGACCACAGGGCAGTGACACAGCAGCTGGCTGCCCAATTTACGCCCCCACTGGCATGCTTCCCTCGCGGTGGTTCAAGATATCGATAAGCAGACACAGCCCTTATTGCTTGCGCTGGCGTAAATCGCACATTTAGGGCGTTGCGTGTGATCGCTGTCACCTTTCAAGCGGCGACACACTCGGCTAAATGAGCTGTTCGCTTGTAGGTGGAATGTCCGACAGTACTGCAATTGCGGCGCGCTTGTGGACAAGTAACGTGCTATTTTTTTTTTGTATTTCACGGGCATATGCAGTGAGCGAAAAAAAGCTGGAAGGTTATAGATGGAAAGTTGGAAACAGTTCAGTCGGACGTTTTGCAGACCATTCTACAACGTTCTATTTGGAGTTTATCGCCTATTTTCATTGCTTGCTAAGTTTGTTAAGTAATCTCGATTAATTATGCGATTAAGCACAATACAATATATAGTGTGACTTGTTGCATACAATCGCCAACAACACGCATTTGGTCGCGTCGTCTTGGAGTGCCGCGGTGTATTTTTAAAATCTGGTTAAAGTTGGCTGGGACACCTGCATATTTAATAAGAGGAAAAAGAAAAACACAATAAACTGCAGGATAGTCATAAGGCAGGCAGGACGCTCAACATACCACTCTGTAAATAATAATCCACCCGAAAGGTCTTCAAGCAGACCTTTGAAATAGAATGCCTAACGCCTCGTAAAAGTTTCTACCGTAATATCCCGAGTCATCGCCTTACCCCCACACCTGAAATTCACGAAAAAGTGGGGAACAAACAAAAAATTAGAAAAAGATAAAAAACATGCATTTTTTTTTCATTTAGCGTGGCTTGACAAAGAGATACACTTAACTTTAATCACGGAGTGTTATCGTGTTCGAAAGGCTCATAAAAGAATTTCTAACGTCCGCGAAATCCACTGCTTGCGTCGGGCGAGCGCCGCTCCTTAAAAGCACACTCTAAGTCGTGTCTGCGATCAGCCTGTGCTCGAAAGCCTTTTCGAAAGAAAGCGCCACCTGTTGCACACAACTGGAACTAGGTCCAGCGCAATTATGCATCGGTCGTCAGGCAGTCTAATTGCGCCATCCGTATCTACGACACATGCCATGACAAAAGATATAGCGACCTAGGGGTGGGCGACGGTTTGGTGGTTTTGACATGAACGATATTTTGCCTAAAGGAGGCGCTGGGCGATGACTGAGGATATTACGATAGTTTACATATGCTTTTTGCATAGATTCCTCCCCCTTGGCAACAAGCAGTCACACTGCATGCACTATCCGTCCTTCGCTGTCACGTGTAAGAGAGGGAGCCCGGATTGGCTGTCCAAACATCTCCCGCGCCCAGACGCTTCCAGCGCAAATCGTGTTGCGTTCATTGCTGTATATATAGGCTCGCAAGACGACCTCCTTATCCGAAACGCCTTGAGACATGCAGGCCACGTCTTTCTCTCACTTCCACACAAGGCAGTACGCGAACGAGACTCTGAGCCGGGGATTAAACTGATGCAATAAACCACCCTCCTACGCCGAGATCCAGTGAGCAAACAGCTACGAGACGCCCACCAGCGACGGAAAGTGTGAAAACTGGTAAGTAATCAGATTCTGCAGCCATACACCCGGCAAGCTCTGACTGCACACGGGGGATTTATATTGTTCGTTTGGTGTTGCGCGTATTTTATAAACTTGGCCCTCACCACGGGGTTATTTGTGTCCACTTTGCGCGGAAACGTTACTGCATTAGTTAGCGTGTTTTGACCAACACCATGAAGCACCGCTCTAATTAAAGTGAGCATTAAAGCCATATAGCACATAGTACTAGCCTAACCACTCTAAACCAGTTGGAAACGCTCTGATTGCTCGCGTGTATCTCCTTAATTTCTTCATCCTTGCATTCCTTTTATAAGAGGGCAAGCAACGTGGAGACGGTTTTTGCGATATACACTTTTTGACGTAGATTGTTGCGTTTGCCTCGTTCCCCACGCTGCACGCAACAGGAGTTCTTAACACGCGAACATGATTTAATCCAAAAGCTCAGCGTCAACGAGCACCAAGAAAGACGAAGACGGAAAATTATATTACATTCTTCCTTTCAGAGTGCCCCTGTTCTTTCGAAAGCCCTGCGCTGGCTGTAAAGAGGACGGAAAGCAAGTGTTGCAGCGAGGCTGAAGTGATTTGGGAAAGTGACCGAGTTGGTTGAGAGGGGGTGCTGGCGCATTATCAGACCATGTAGTAGCGGGTAAGGGGACCTGCACAAAACCTTTGCTTCGTCGATAACTCAGACGTCTGGCTGGACATGCCTGGTTTAGAGGCAGGAAAGCCAGTTTTAAACATGCTAACAAAACACGACTGGAATGAAGGGGAATCTCGTTGTATTCAATTGGGCTTTGTTTTATCCATTTTTCAAACCGGAACTACTCAGCTCCGCGGAGCACTCTGTCACAGGAAACAGCCGCGTTACTCTTTAGGCTACAGGCGCCGGGAGAACAATCTGCTTACAGTAATTGTTCTTTGTTGCGCAGCGCTTGAAAAAAAAATTGCGGAACTATTTATCGGCTGGTTGAAGATAGCTGGGAGGAGAAAATGAGGAGCCACAGAAGTCAAATGGAGTAAGCTTCTTTTTATATCGGGATTTCACGTGCGGCGCTGTCACTTCGTGAGCGAGTCTCGCGCTTGTTTAGAGCTGAGCCCTACCGCATAAAGCCTGTGCTAATGTGGCATGGCGTACAAGGTATTCCGTGTTCCCAGTATTCGACAATTAATCTAGCCTGTCAGACAAAAAAAAAAGGGGGGGGGGGTGCAAAAGGCAGGTAGGTTAGCATTTCCACGTCGGTCACAAAGAAAGGTTAAGCCGCGTTGAGAATAATTTACCTCGTGATCACTGTACTTTGAGTAGTCAAAGGAGTGACTGTTAAGCCCTTAGTGAATAATGGCTGGTACAGCGCCAATAGTTCCTAGAGGTTCATCTCACGTACCATTTTGCTGGTGTTTAGCATTAGCATTACTACCCGCGCCTTCACAAAATGTATCCATCCGATGCTGTGTGATGCCGCCTTCACCTTTAAGAATGCCTCCGCCCACTACCGCGTCATCTTTGCCCTCCCCCAATCTGCACCCTCCAGAATCTTTGACCCAGCACCAAATATCCGTAGCACCGTCTCTGACACACCCTCACCTTCAAGAAGCCGCCACACACCACCAACCAACCAATATTCCACTTAAGTAAGCTCCGTCCGCTGCCATCCTCCAAAGACAGCTATCAACTCACTTCCACTCTCCAGAGGCCTCCTCGTAGCACTGGAATAAAAGAGTGACGGCGAAATGCAGTTCAACGAAGCAACGGGAAGGCATTCATTGTAGATGCGAAATCCACAGCCAATACTGCTAACGCACATTTGTCACATCACATCGTACGATTGTCTGTGCACTTTTTACTTTACGGTGCTGAGTTTAGCGCAATATCCTATGTCTTCATGTTGGCTACGGAATAAGAATAAGTCACACTGACGCCACATTTCAAAATTTCAAAAGCGATCTGTCGCTCGTGAATTCTGCTCCTCGTTAGTTCGTATTCAGACAGGGGAGTAGCGCGAAGTCACCGGCTGGCCAAACTCGGCCCCTTCTCCCGGATTCGCGATTCACAAAGGCAGCGGGGAGCCGCCGAGAGGGATATGCTGGCTAGCAAAGCTACCAGGTTGCAGAGGCCGAGCGAGAAGGGTCGTAAAGGAAAGATGGGGCCAGAAGGTCTGCTGCCGTGCTGGAGGAGCGGGCTTGTGCTGGTCTAAGGAAAGCGGGAAAAAAAGACAAGAGGGGGGGGGGGGGGGGGGCTAAAAGCATTACAGATGCACGAAAGGAAAGAAGAAAAGCAGCCCAAAAAAAGGAGAACAGAAATAGCGGAGGCTGCGTTTTGCGCCCTACACATGCCATCGAAGCCAAAGTGCCGTCACATCGCCCAGGTAGACGGAGATCGCTCCTGAGGGCCGGATAAACCGCCCCTCCAGAGTAGGCGGCAGCCGCCCGAGCAAAACCAACAGCTGCGTCGCAGCGCGGCCTCCTGAAGGCGTGACGTGTGTGCAGCTGCCGTCGCTTACGGATGAATTCCATCGCCCGTCTGAATAACACTTTAGGAGCGCTTAATTACACCCTTGTCAAATGCTCACTGCTTTCGGTTTTCCTTTTCATAGGAGCGGTTATACAAGTTAACAGCGAAAGCATGCTAGGCTGCCAGGACCCAAGCAGTTGCTAACAGCGCATTTGTGACTGCAGTGCTGCGTGAGCACGAAAGGTTTTGAGCTCTGGTGAATGGACAGCATGAGATGCATCCTTGAAGCGCCTATGAGATGCTCTTGGCAATAATGTATTTTCTTTTACAAAAAAGAAGACAAGCAGATAGTTTTTGAGAATGTGGTTTGCTTTTATACGGCCTTGTCACTTTTACCCCTTCCCTCCTAAAAACGATAATAATTGCTGAGTTTTAGCGGGAGTGAATAAAAACAACAATTTATGACGATTACAAATTCGTGTAATGAGGAAGATGAGCACTAGCTGGTTTTCTTTTTGCTTTGCCTAAACTGCAATTTTATTCATGAGTCCTTCACGCGTGGCTTGACTTCTGCTTGGCTAACCCTTACCTGAGGACCTCGCCATCTTTTACGGTCAGCTCGCCCCCCCCCCCCCCCCCGCACACACACACACACACACCTTGGGATCCGCATATGCCTTCCGCTTCGCCTGAGCCCAATGCTCCTGCCGGGAGCGCTTACGAGGATGCATGGCCCTTGCTCCACTTGAGCTTTTTTCCAGCATGCGGGTCCTAGGTTTACGCGCCGCGTAAACCAGCGGTTTTATTCTTGTTTAGCTAGAGGCTCAGCCAGAGTATCAAAAATTTACAAAGGACACTAAAGACTACTTAGGTGCTGTGAATACGAATGCATGCACGGAGGGCATTCTGCTACGGCGATGGCTTACGACTCTAATGCGGTGGCCAGCAAAGCTGATCTGTCCGCGCCGCCCGAATGGAAGTTGATGAAGACGACGATACCAAAACCCAGCACGAGATGGCTGTTTAGCGCGCGGGGTGTTGTGCTACGGGATGCCATACTTCTTGATATGTATTTCCTTATTGGACTACACAGCTTGTGGAAAACTAGAATGATGAACCGTCACTGTGAATCAGTTGTTTCGACGAAACTTCGTTTCTGGAAAATGATTGTTCATCTGAGGGAAGTGTATGGACACACACATTTAACCGGAGCGGCACTTCCACTTGGCCTTCTCAAACTTATCTCTTGACTGGTGCTCTTTTGTTCAACCCTTTGAGATGTTTTTCAAGCCGTTTCCTAAAAACATTGTAAATAGTTCCTGCAACTAGAAATTTGCTTCACTGTGATAAATACCACGCTAAAAATGCGGTGGTGGCGTAGTGCTCTTTTACTTCCAGAGTAGCTTGTCTGCTAGCGGCAGCCTGGGTCCAAAACATACTTCGGAATAAATTTTGTTTTCCTTTCTTTGCTGATGATGTAGGCACTGCCGATGACGTCACAAGACCACGTGGAGGTTTCTGTCCGTTTCTCGTGGATGGTTGGTATAATGGTTTGGTTTATGAGGGTTGAACGTCCCAAAGCGACTCAGGCTGTGAGAGACACCGTAGTGAAGGGCTCCGGAAATTTCGACCACCGGTCGGTATATTGCTTTCGCATTAACGAAGGTAGAATTATTTTGATGACCACCAGCCTGAATGTACTCGGAATATGAATTGTTCCAGGTCGCCCGAATGAAGGCTGATCACGCGTCTGCGGTTAAATAGCGCTACTTTTTACGTTCCGCACTGTTCAGATAGATGTGTACATACGCCTACGCCTAATGCATATGCATCCGCTGCTGTATTGCTACTGTGTATTAGTTTCCCTCCGCTTACGTACAATGTTTTACATTTGGAGCACCTTTACATTTCACGTCAATTTTGTTAGTCCTACCAGCTGAAGGCTAACCAAGCGCAGTATCGTGAGCACGGACTCGGAACACAAGAGAACTGGGGCTGTATTCTTTAAGGTGTTCATTTTCCATTGCCCATTTCCAGCCCATTTGGTCCCCTGCCGCTGGTCACTCAGATATATTACTGCGCATTTAAAGCGTCTGTGGCAAGCGACCCGGCCATTTGGTGGTTGGCGACCGGACGTGATCATTGGCTGCCGTTGGACTGCGATACGTAGCCAAAGATGAGATCCAGTGGACAGCCATCCACTGGCCAGGTCGCTTGTCACAGGCGCTTTAAATCCGCAGTAATATATCTGAGTGTCCAGCGGCACCAATGGGCGCGAAATGGGCAATAAAGAATGATCAGCTTGCAGAATACGGGCTCTGTATTCATTCCTCTGCTGCAGTTGAAGCCTGGGTACCCACTTAGTAGCGTAGCACAAGCCATCGTCTTATATATCGATGAAATTAAATGGCCAGTGATACGCGATATCTCTGTAAACATTAACACTTTACTCTCACATCCGAGCGTGACCATGCGGCATACTTAATAACAAAAAGTCCGTCTAACATTCAAATCGGGAGATTTTATGCCACAAAATGCCGTTTTTTTTACACGAAATCACGCACGCCGTTTTAGAGAACTCGAATCAGTATGGCTGCTCAAGGCAAGCTAGATTTTTTAATTAATACCGAAGGCTAGATGAAACTATAGCAATAATCAATATTCTATCGAAAAGGGCTGAAAAAAATGTTTTAGTTACGTGCAGTTTTCTGGAACAGCTAATATTGTAATAACCAATTAATAGCGGTGTCGCCGAAGATTGAACAGCATGCAGTCTTTCTAGTAGGCTACGGCACACGATTTTCTCGCACCTACGAACCCCTCCCCTTTACAGTATTCTCCACTTTCCTGGGATTCGTGAGACCAAGTTTTTGTGGTGGGTGCAGGAACCAAACAAATATGCGCACTGCGAACAAGCTGCCCCACCCTTCCTCCTTCACCCCGCTACATTGTTTGTCTAGAATTGAAAGGAGCGGCCTTTCGCCGTCTATCCAGAGCAACGAGCCGAAATTTTTTTTCTTTCCAAGCGTTGAACAGAATCGATCTTTTACGAGCGGCCTCGCATAGTTGAGTGTCTGGAGACAATGAGAGCTGTTTCGAAAGCTGAGAATGTTGCAGGAACCGTCATCGACCCGGGCCATTGAACGGACTTGGTGCACAGAATGACAGCGCCTGGATTAAACGGCTGGAAGGTTACGGATTGATTCTCTCTTTATGCTTGCGAGAGGGAGTCGCTTGGACGGAAACGGAAAAAAAACTTCCTGCCTTAAAATGAATGCTCCTGGTGACGAATAACCATGTAGTCGCCGTATTCTATGATTAAAGAGGCTTGCTTGCACAAGCAATAAAACAGTTTTTGAACAAAGCGAAGATTAAAACAGCCGCTGCAGTTGCTCAGTGGTTATGACGCTCGGCTGCTGACCTGAAAGACGCGTGTTCGATCCCAGCCGCGGCGGTCAAATTTCGATGGAGGCGAAATTTAGAAGCCCGTGTGCTGTTCTGTGCGATGTCAGTGCACTTTTTAAGAAGCCCAGATGGTCGAAATTTGCGGAGCCCTGCACTATGGCGTCCCTCATAGCCTGAGTCACTTTCAGACATTAAACCCTATAAACATAACCATAAGGTCAAAAACTTCTGGTCAAATATAAGAGAGGCCTTTGTCCTGCTGTGGGCGCAGTGTGGCTGATGATGACGATGATTTAAAAAATGTGAAGGAGATGCTACTTGGGTTTTCTTTAGAGCAGAAATCAATGATTTTACCTCGTTGATGAGGATTGGGTAGCAAAACGCCTTTTTTGACATAACTTCTTAAAAAAATGTACACTTTAAAGCATGTAAACATCCGCTTGTGCAGGAGGAGCAGACATATTTCAAGCAGTCCACATTATAAGACGATCAATAACCGATAATACAGGTCGTCGCCATCTACAGCCCCACACGACAGGAAGGATTCAGGTCAAATAAAACGGACAGTATCTAAGTGTATATTTAGTTTTTGTAACGTTCGCATAGCACTGATGCAAAAGAAGCGCAAAGTTAGCCGAGTGCTTCATCTAGGGTATATTGTAGCTAACGCTTTTTAAATAATGAGCGGACAGGGCTGGAACTGATGTCCATAGCTGAATTGTTTTCAGCTTTTCGGCAAATACGTTGTCCAGAAAAGAAAAAAGTGGACGGAGCACAGTGCTTACTAGCAAACTTCTCTGATTTTGAAACTGTAATAAACTCAGCTAATAGAAAAAGCAGTACATTCACACAACCAGCCTAAACTACCGCACGGCCCATTCCCACTCACCCGTTACAAAAACAATTTGTGTTGTCATTTGTTCCAGCATCCTCCTGCATCTATTAGCGATCGAAGAATTAAATTCTTTGGGTACTTAGCAAAGCTCCGCAGATGACTGCCTTCAAGAAGATTGTAAACTCATGATGATAATGACGCAGAAGGGCTCGTGCACCGAAAGCTTGTCTTAATTTGAATCTAAAGAAGAGAATGAAACGCTCAATTTTACGTGGAGACAAGGCGATGACTTTAAAACACACTATTAAAAGCTTCATTGGAGTACACCCAATCCCGACGAAAACTTCATCGGCTTTTGTAAAATGTGGTTTCAATGAGTCCCTAACAAAACAACCTGTTAAAACTAACGTCTCCAAAATCAGAAGTGCGTGCAGCAGGCCGTTTGCGTCCCTCCATAATAAATACATAATAGGAAAGAAGTTTCTATTGACCGCTGTTCTGCAAAGCTCTCCCTGTGAGGAAGCCCACACCATTGTTTACTTTATTTTTTTTTTCATTCATGCAAGCTGCTATTCACACGCCAAGTCGCACAGAAGGGTAAGGAAAAACCTGTCCTACTACGGTTTAAGGAGTGACAGCGGAAAACGCCAAAACTTTGTGAAAATTAGTTGCATCCTTATAACACAAAAAATAACCTGTTAAATTTCATGAACGCATTAGCATGTTAGCGAAAACGCAAACAAAAATTTGTACAGAATGCTCTAAACAGATATGCAAATATACACAAACAAGAAAAATGGCCCAGAATGTATATGAGATTTTGCGTAACTTGAATAAATTGAGACAGTTGACTTTGCTAAATCGATTCATAACCTACTGCAATCATATAGAAGACTTGGTAAAGTGTTCTCGAGCATTTGTCTACTGTAGTTGATACAGCATATGGGGATTTCCGCTGGTCGGCACTTACTGTAGGATACGCCAGATTACTTCGCAACAAGCCTGCTATGCCCGAAAGGAGGGAAAGGGAGTTTTTTTAACTATAACAGTACTCGAGAGAAAATTTGAACCTGCCTAAATTGTGTGATCTGAGGAAGTTGAAATGTTTTAGGAGAGGGCCTGAAGATTCTGTTTATTTTCCATATTGCAATTACACGCAAGATTCTTTTCTGTATTTTTCGCAGCTTGTTGACGTTTACCGGCGTAGTGGTGCTCCACACAAAGTAGCAGTAATCTGCTGTATTAAGCTTCACTCACCGGTCTTTGACCACTGTATGTAGTGTATTGGTACATGGTCCACCTTCCCTTCATCTAATGAATAAATCCTTGACCATATCGAAATCGATCGTTTGCTTAAGGCACCCACGGGCCAAGGAAAGCTTCTCGTCAACAACATCTTGTGCATAGAGAGAGAGAGAGAGTGAGAAAGAAGAACGGAAAGACGGGTGAATGTGAAGTAGCTTTGGAGGCCGAAAGAGAACAGATCCTTGTCTGCAAGGCGGACGCAGCCTTGGTTCCCACGGGGATGTAGCAGCCATAGTCAGATTGATACCATGTGCATGCACTGAAGATGTTCCGTTCTCCTCATCGCAATGACTCGTTGGCCGCTTATCTTTCCCCACATGGCGGGCAGACTTGGGATAGCCCTGACAACGCTCCGGCCTTTCAAAGCAACTGTTTGAGATTTGATTCGCTCTTGTCTCATAGACAGTCTTCGTGTCCACCACGGTGCGTATATACAGTGTTTCTTTTTTTTACCTTTTGACTGATCTTTATTTTGAAAGCAGTGAAAGATAGTCGCTGCGGCCTGTGCAGTAATGTTGTAGAGCAAAGCAGATATGTTGTACTTTACAGAGAGCATTAATTGACGTTTACTTAAATAAGAAACAAATAATACAATTTTTATGCCACAGTTTAGAGGACAAGATTATAATAATATATTTAAGGCCGTTAACGTTAGAAGTGAGTCCAGTTTTTAATTTTTCTATCGGCAATCTGGTTCGAAATATAGATTGCCTGCTTCTTGCACGCCTTGTTCACGACTACAAACCACCAAATCCGTCGTTGCTTCCACGTCCCGTGGTCGTCGTTGCAAAACTTACACAGAAGTTCATCCTGTCTCACTGCCAAAACTGCCCAGCGAGATTCCCGCCAGCCTTTACCCTTGGCTTCGCCATAGGCATACCCTTGACAGGATGCCGTTTGCCACCCTGAGGCACAGCCCGCATCAGCACTCCACATGCTTGGTCCACGTGTAGCGTCATCAAAGTTTTAGGCACGAATAGGCCTCCAGGGCAGCGACGTCTCAAGTTTCCTCCGCGGCGAGAAACGACGGAGCAAGACAGTTGCAGACGCGTCTCCTCTGTACCTTTCCTGTTATGGCCAAAAGCTGTCGCCAAGTCCAAGTTTCACTTTCATTCGCTGACATAAATCCTGGCAGTAGAGAACTTCGGTGGAGCGAACTTTTCCTGATTTCATGCTCAGTGGAATAACGTGTTCACAGTGCGCATGCGCAGCCCACTAACGAGCAAATAACATCAGCGCACGCACAAAATCTTCACAAGCTAGCGTTGCGGCTTTAACACACTCAGCGTGAATGCATGGCGGCGTTCTTCCAAACGAGAGCGGCCCGTTCAGCTGAATAAGCAGTCGTAGCGGCTCTGGTCGGCACGTTTATCGATAACAGCCGGTCTTGTTGCGTAACGCAGTGACTGACCTAACTTCGACGACACGGTGCTATAGCTGTATTTCAGGCCCGTTTTTGAGATACACTCTCTATTCTGGTGAGCCAAGGCCCAGTGGGGCCTCCATCTGTGCTGCAACCGTTGGCAAGTTCTCGGAACATAACACAGGTGCAAGGAACGTAACAGAAATGGGTCTCGAGCTTTTTCATAATACTTTTTATTTTTATTAATTTAACACAGTAATTTATAACAGATTTTAAAAAGTATTTCGAGCATTCCCGGTCATGTCATAGACAGTATTATTATTACTCGAGTAGCTTGCACTTGGCCTTTTCCTGACTAAATAGCGCCAGTGTGTTTATATTTCGTATTTTACATAATTTTTCTCGCCGAGTTGTTGCTTGGGCATTTTACAGGACAAAATAAGCGTTACTGTAATAATTGCTAGTAAAAGGCTCTGTTCTATGAATTCCGGTGAATCAACGGTTGGGACGCCATTTTAACAACGCCTTTCACTTTCCTGTCAAGTAAGTCGCGTGTAATGTTTTCGGATCCCTATCCGGGAGGATTTCCTACACGAAGAAGCTTTTATTTCCAAGGTGCCGATCATGTAACACTGCCTCAATGCGTCGCGATAAGATTGTTCGATCAAGCCCTGCGTAAAAAATCTAACAACGTGTAAGCGTAAAGATGTTAAGCATGAAGCTTTTTTTTCGTTTCCAATGCAGTTTGCATCCGGCAAGATGCTGCTGCCGTATAATGCGAACAGCCTCATTGTCCATAATGGATGGGATACTTTGGGGACAACCTTCGTCGCCGGTCTCCGAAATTAACTCCAATTACGTACTCAATCGAGGTAGACACCTAACTTCTAGGTGAGTGTTTTCTTGTTTGTAATGATGCGTAAGGCAATATTATACATGCATTACCTCCTGGTATTCTCCTACGACCGCAGAATAATTTATTATCGCATTTATTTCTCGAGCTGTATAGCTTTCGGCTTCAACAGCCGAATGAGGACAGTGGCACCAACGTGCGCTTACAGGTGACATGAGACACGATAAACTGCGATATAATCGATGCTTCCACATTCGTTGCAATTCCGGCGCTTGAGGAAGGCTGGCTTCACAACTGTAGTAAATTAAAACGATGAAGCAGAAAATATATCGACGCTTTTCCATGCTTCACGTGACATAAAAGCACTCTGACGTCAAAGCCATCGTTCGGCTGATGAAACCGAAACAACATGACAGAAAAAATTCGATTATAAACTATTTAACACTCGTAGGTGCATATCACGTGGTGATTCATGTGTAGTATTGTCTTCCGCATTATTGTCGAGGAGAAAACATGCCACCAAAATTAGGCGTCTATAGTCCTTTAAATGCCCTTATAATTTTCATAATTTGTGCACAGCCCATGACCATCAGGTTAGCTTGAAAGTCATGGTGGGACAAGGTGCTGTCGGAAGAATTCAGTGCATATCAGTAGGGCATTACGACATTACGAACGTAAAGTGTTTGTCGAAAAATGCAGCCTACTCAAAAGTCAACTAGTTTTTTGTTGTTCATTCCGACTATTGATATCGTATCCAGCCGTCACGTAGGAATTGTTTCGATTTCAGATTCATTTTCGACCTCACCCCAGAAAAAATCTCTGCGTTATACGTACAGTCTTTATCAAAAGTATACAGCCCAAGGGATCTGCTTCTGAGCCCTGCTGCGCAGCGCGGCTCCTCTTGCATACTCAGGAAGCCTAATTTCACGAAGGTGGGAGAACTTAAGCCCTGAAGGCCCCCAAGTTTAGGACTCTCAAATGTGCTTAAGAGCCCCGCTACACGGCTTGGAAGCAAACGCCTTGGGCTGTATATTTTTTACAAAAACTGTACGTCGCAAAAGGTGCAAAGAAATGCAATAAAAAGCTGCCTTTCTTTCCTGCGATCAAACTGGTCGCATTCTGATGGTAATCGCTCTTGAGAGGTACAGAGTGACAATGTGGGCGCGCCAGAGCAGGGAGAGACATTTTTCTGCTTGCCGACGTACGGCGCCAAGAAGAATCCACTTTCAGCGTTTACGGGCCTGTGCGCAGGTCCCTACAAAGACGGCGGACTACGGTGAACACAGAAATGCGGGGACGCTTCTTCTATTGCTTTTTGTGCAACTATGTGAAAAGCTTCGCTCGCAGTGCGAAATCGCGCTAGGAATTGAGTTTTTGGGCCGAACGCGAAAAGTCTTGCATCTGCTCTCATCGACTTTCATGCCCAAGCTCCGTTTTATTGTTTTCCTGCGGCATTCTGTCACTTACTCGAGGCATTTTCTCCGAATAGTATGGGTGAGACCTATGGTTTCCGAAACCAAGCCGTATTGACTGGCCAGTCGAGCTGCCCAAAAGCTTAGCACAAGAGGGCTTTTTTTTGTTTTTTTCGGGTTAGGAGTTTGCAACAGCGACACCCTTTGTCCGGTATATATTTTCTACCAGGCCTTACTTTTACAGGAGGCGGTCATTTCTTGATCGGTCTTATTTTGCAGTGCATTTTAGGTTACGTGCCGCTGATAGGTTCTTTCATCAATGCTTGCCCGTAGAGAGTTTTGAAAACTTCTCTTTCCTACGACATAAAAAATTATAACAGCGACTTGCCTTCACATACTGGCTATTATTGTGCCCGTATACATATTGCCAGATTGCACTGTCTCAGTCTGAAGTATGACAATGCTTAGCGTGCAAGCTAGATGTCTTGGTACGTAACATTGGGTAGCGTTGCATTCATAGTGCTCCTGAGACTCGTAAAATACTAGAATTGTGACTTTTTATGTAATTTCTACCCATAAAAAAAAAGGAAAATATACGCCAAATTTCTAGCGTCTACATTCGGTAGTCGGCTGTAAGATTTTTTCCACAAAAAGTATAAAGCGCAAGAATTCATAAAATCACTCTTGAATGTTCTAAAATATATAGCACAAAAATGACTTCAATTTTGTGTATGAGTTGCGTTGTTTTCGATCCCAAGGTTTGAAAACACTGTAAGGAAGAGCTAACACAAGTTAAAGGATTCACTGGCTGGACAGGTAAGAAGGTTTGAGTACCGTAGACTGTCTCGTATTATTAAGCTTATAAGATAAAGTGAAAGATGCACATTTTGCAGTGCGCAAACAGTGAACGTTTTGGCATGCATTTATATACAATGTCAAAAAATGGCAATAAAACAACAGAATTGAAAAATTCTGTTGTTTTATTGCCATTTTTTGACATTGTATATAAACAAAAGACCTCTCCACTGCTGGACATCTGGGTGTCTCGCGTACTTAGGCCCGCGTGAGTCGTCGCTTCTTTTGGCCCCGCCTCTACCACTCCGTACGCCACTATGTTCGTGCCTGCGACCAGTGCCAGCGCCGGAAACGTCCTGCCACTCTCTCAGCTGGTATGCTCCAACCTGTTGACGTGCTCCCTGAACCTTTCTGTCGTGTTGGCTTGGATCTTTTGGGTTCGTTTGCTGAGTCCACCTCCAGAAACAAATGGATTGCCGTTGCCACCGATTATGCCACTCGCTACGCAATCACGCGGGCCCTCCCAACCAGTACTGCTACTTGCGTTGCCGACTTTCTCCTGTACGACCTCATCCTCCGTCATGGTGCACCCCGCCAACTTCTCACCGACCGCGGCCGTTGCTTTCTGTCTAAAGTTGTCGACGGCATTCTCTGTTCCTGCGCGAGTAAACATAAGCTGACCACCACCTATCATCCCCAAACCAACGGCCTCACAGAGCGCCTCAACCGCACTCTCACGGATATGCTCGCAATATACATTTCCCCGGACCATCGGGACAGGGACATTGCCCTTCCATACGTTACTTTCGGCTATAATTCTTTTCGTCATGACCCTGCCGGTTACTCACCGTTCTATCTTTTGTACGGCCGTGAGCCCCAATTACCATTGCACACGCTGATGCAGCTACCTTAGGGATAACATTTCAGAGGAGAAGCCACACTCTAACCTTTGAACCTTTAAGGCGCAGAAAATCTATATGTGCTTCCCGGACTTGACACGTGTTCATGTCGGCATTGCGCACTTGTGTTGCGTTTCTTTTTTGGTGGGGGGGGGGGGGGGGGGGGGGGGTTAAATTGAAGCGAAACGTTGGACCTGTTTCTCTCGAGAACTTCTGGATTCTATCGTTTCAAAATCTTATCCTAAATTGTTTTGGGCTACTGTAAATAGCCGAACCAACGAAACAGAAAAGAAAATTTCGCGCTGCGCATTTCTTGTTCATTTCGGTCGCCTAGGGCAATATTTTCAACACCGGCGATAAACACTTGCGAGTATCCCTGGGCCGAAAATCACTCAGAAGTCATACAAGGCCAGGATTCGGAACTCAGGTAGGAAGTAAATTACAAGAGGAGTGCTTTAGATCCGAATGTCTGCGAGATCAATTCACTTCTTTTTCGCGCACAAACCTCTTGTACACGTGCTCGGATGCAAAGAAGCTCTCTGTGCTTCTGTGTCCTTTTATGCGTGTCCGAGTGGCCGCTTTCAAGGAGCCGCTATACCGTGGAACGTGGACGAGCTCAGCTCGCACTCTGCACACCTATCTAACCCTCCCTCCCCAATCCGCACGATCTCCTCGCGGAGCAAGATCTTCCGAACGGAAGTGCATGCTTCTGCTCTTGACGCTATATATCGATCCGGGGGCCCAGTTGCTGTCCGCAGACATGAGATGGGGCTGTCTGAGCCACTAATCCTGTACAACACCTTCTTGATGCAACAAAATAAAACCACAGCAAGAGGCCGTGTAATCGAATCGATGGAATGAACACAGACAAAAATCGAAGAAGCCTGTCATCCGCGCAGTGTTTTCCTTAGCGCCATCACAATCCCGAAGGCAGTCGCCCTCGTAAGAGCGAAAGGGGAGGACGACGCCTGCACCTGTATGTGTACGATCTGTAGCGTAAATATTCACGCTAAGAGAACGCTTGTATTTGTTTGTGCTCCTGGTAGCTTTGATGTTTGCTGTATCTCGCGTAACCACTTGCTCTTTTGTTGTAGTGAAGCTGTTTCCTATATTTAGCGTATTCTTACTACCGCGGGGACTGTTCACTGCCACGAACAATTGCGGTCACTGCCTAACATAGAGAGCCGGGCCTGGCCCCATGCCGGCCATATGAGCTAAGAAAAGCAATCTCCAAGCATTCTGATGTCTAGCGAAGAAACAAGTACTAAGGTGTAGTGACATATCGCATAAAACGAATTAGAATTTTTTAGCCTTTGTTGTCTATGCATATTAGCCTAGAAAAATTAGCGCGAACAGGAAGAGATAAGGACTGACGGAAAGGACGGGCACTGAAACTTACAAGTTATTGCGAATAAGAGGTCGCATTTATGCACTAATTGTGACCTAGATGCATTGAGGAACCAAGAAGAAACAAGAACATTAACAGAAGCGGTATAGATAGAGAAATCGTAAAAACATCTTTTATGCGAACATGAAACAAGGTAAACACAAGCACACGATGACCTGTAAACCAAGAGCTGCAAAATTTGTCGGTACAGCGACAAGGTGAAAATAAAAAAAAGAATGAGTGTAGCTTAACTAAAGCACCGCGAGGGGATTGTGAAAATATCCAAGCAAAAGGCAACCTAAATGTAAAAATTAGGAACACAAAGGAAACAAAAAAATTTTTAACAAGGGGCTTAGGTAGCGGCAAAAGCTCAGTCTAAGCAATGCGATAAGCAGTGAAAGGACAAAATACGTGGTGGGTTTTTCAAACAAAATTTAAAATACAAATAACAGTAAAGGAGTGTGATATTAATGCAGTTCTAAAAAGAAGCCTTGCTTGTCACTCAATAAAAATAAAGCAGTGTTAGCATACTGGTCTCCGCCTTGGCTGTCAGTAGCGCTTCGAGTATTATCTTTTTTTTTCTTTTGTGCACGCGCTTCATTATTGGTTTTTTCATACACCAGCTTGCACTTCTTAAAGCGCTTGCACTTCACGTACACGGTGGTGGCGGCCTATTAACAGTTCACTGAAGTATCTCCTGGTGTACCTATTGTATACTCCTCCACACTTGAAGTTAATATGATAGATAACACTCCTACCACGGACAGTAAAGCCGTTAACATGTTTCTTTGAACACAGCTCTTTTTTTTTAATTTGCGTGGACAGTGCAGACTTTAGGAAGCTTACGTGAGGATGAAAATTCTTTCGAGGAAATCCACTAACCTTCATAACCAGTCCCACAGCTACAAAAATGCGAATGCGTAGCCAAACGCCACAGAGCCAATGCTGTTTGATCAGCCCCCTAAAAATACGCCAAAATCTATACCATCCCGTTGAAAACAAACAGCCTTCTTCAAAGAAACACACGCAGTGCCACTTCGGGTATTGGCGAGATTCCTTAGGATTGCGGCCAGGTATATTAGACTCTTAGTCTGGTTGTTGTTGTTTTGTTGTTGTTGAGACGGCAGGAATAATGGAAGGGAAAGCGCACGGGCCTGCCCTCTGGCTCGAGCTGAGCCGCAATTGCTGCCACGTGCAGACAGAGGAGAGTTGAAACAGACGTGACAGGAAAGAGCGAGAGAGACGCGCGCCGCAAAACCGCGTCCGCCGAAGCGACGACGCCGTTTTCAGCAACTCTTAGTCTGGTTTCACAAGTGGATACAACAAGCAGCTGGTACGTTTTTGCAAAAATTTCCGCCTATATGGCTGGAACTGTGATCTACATCTTCCTAAATTTTGTGTAACGGTATTTTCTATGCGTTTTGGATACTTTTTAAGTGGGTTGCCACTCAGGTTGTTTTCAAGTGGAACGCCGTTCCGGCCAACTCTCTCTGCTACTGTGTTTTCTAGCCACAGTTGCCTTGTCAGTCCCTTGAACTTTATTTCATGTATCGTGTGACCACTATGACCGCGAGATAACTCTGCAACGCTATTGAGCAAGCAGCACAGTACACGCAAAGAGAGGAAAGCAGAATCATTTAAAGAGTACAGTTCAACTTCAGCTTATCTGTTACATTCAAGCTAGGACACCTTGTGGTGATCAGAGCTTTCAGTCGAGTTATGAATGCTGTATAAGAATAAGCAATTAAACCTGCAGAAAATATATTTCTTACATCACCTCTGCATACTATAATCTGTCGACAATAAAAGTAAAAAATTAGCACTTAGCTCCCTCTGCCCATAAAAGAAATGGTAATATATATATATATATATATATATATATATATATATATATATATATATATATATATATATATATATATATATATATATATATATATATATATATATATATTGTAACGGAAAACAGGGAGACAGGTCGCTAACAAGACACTTCAGCGCCACCTGAGAACACCAGGTGGCATTACTCCCCCTCCAAAAAAAAAGAAAAACAAAAGCGGGGTTGCAGTATGGGCAGTGGAAAGAGAAAAAAAAAACAGCACAAGCACACAAAAATGTACAAGGGAGGTGGGCGAAGGTGTCCCACGCGAAAACTAGCAGAACACTGAGCGTACTATCCATTACCGCGTGAAGTAGGGTTTCATGCGGACAACGTGCACAACCTCAGAGCGGGGTGGACGACACTGAGGCTGCACAGTCCCGTCAGGAAGAACTTCGTAGGTCACTTCGGTGACGCGGCGCAAAACTCGGTACGGTCCAAAGTAACGGCACATCAGTTTTTCAGACAAGCCTGGGCGGCGTACCGGGGTCCACACCCAAACTTGGTCTCCCGGATGGTATTCGACGTGCCGATGACGGAGGTTGTAGCGGCGTGCATCCGTGCCCTGCTGCCGCTGAATGTGAAGACGGGCAAGTTGACGTGCTTCCTCGGCGCGCTGAGCGAACTGCTCGGCGTCTGGCGTGAGTGGGTGGTCATCAGTGCTGCATGGAAGCATTGCATCCAGCATCGTCTGAACGTCACGTCCGTAGACCAGACGAAATGGTGTAAATCGGGTCGTCTCCTGGGTGGCCGTGTTGTAAGCGTATGGGACGTACGGGAGAATCTCGTCCCAGGTTTTGTGCTGCGAGTCTATGTACATTGCGATCATGTCGGCGATCGTTCTGTTGAGTCTCTCTGTGAGCCCGTTCGTCTGTGGGTGATAGGCAGTAGTTTTGCGATGGTTCGTGTGACTGAGCTCGAACACGTCGCGCATGAGCTGTGCCGTAAACGCCGTACCTCGATCAGTGATTACGTGGGACGGTGCGCCATGACGCAGCACGATTTGTTGCATAAAAAACTGGGCGATCTCAGATGACGTACCGCGCTGCACCGCTTTAGTTTCCGCATACCTTGTTAAATAGTCGGTCGCGACTATGATCCATTTATGACCGGCCGATGACACAGGGAATGGGCCCAGAAGATCGATGCCGACTTGATCAAAAGGCGTCCGAGGGGGTTCAATAGGTTGGAGCAAGCCCGCTGGCTTGAGAGGAGGCGCCTTACGACGTTGGCAATCGCGGCAGCCTCTGACGTAACGCTGGACGGCGTGAGAAAGTTTGGGCCAATAATACGCCTGGCGCACGCGTGCAAGTGTGCGGGCAAAGCCCAAGTGGCCGGAGGTCGGCTCATCGTGACAAACAAGAAGGATATCGGCGCGGAGATCTGCCGGAACGACGAGGAGGTGCGCTCGGTCAACAGTGCTGGAGTTTTTCTTAAACAAAATGCCGTTCCGGAGACAGAAGGCCGGCAGGTTTCTAGAAAATTGTCGGGGTACGACAGAAGCTCGGCCCTCCAGATAATCAATGATAGGTCGCAGGTCTGGGTCAGCTCGCTGGCGGGTCATTAGGTCTAAGGCGCTGACAACTCCAATAAAACCACTCTCGTCCTCTATGCTATCATCCGCTAACCCGACGGGCGCGCGAGAGAGTGCGTCAGCGTCTTCGTGCGTCTGGCCAGATTTGTGCACAATGGTGTAATCGAATTCTTGGAGGCGGAGGCTCCATCGGGCTAGGCGCCCCGATGGGTCGCGAAGATTTGCAAGCCAGCACAACGAATGGTGGTCGGTAACTACTTTGAACGGGCGGCCGTAGAGGTACGGACGAAATTTCATGGTTGCCCACATAACCGCAAGGCATTCTTTTTCTGTGGTCGAATAGTTTGTTTCAGCGCGAGAAAGCGTGCGGCTTGCATACGCGATGACCCTTTCCACGCCACCTTGGTGTTGGACGAGTACGGCGCCGAGGCCGACGTTGCTCGCGTCGGTGTGGACTTCGGTTTCAGCCTCTTCATCAAAGTGCGCAAGAACAGGGGATGTTAGCAGTCGTCTGCGCAGCTCGGCAAAAGCCTCCTGCTGCTCGGCAGCCCACACGAACTGTGTATCATTGCGCGTGAGGTGGTACAGGGGTGCGGCAATCTTTGAAAAGTCGGCGATGAAGCGGCGGTAATATGCGCACAGACCCAAAAAACGTTGCACACTTTTCTTTGTTGCAGGAACAGGAAAGTTGGCGACGGCAGCAGTTTTCTCGGGGTCGGGCTTAACGCCATCGGCACTCACGAGGTGACCGAGAAACTTCAACTCTTTGTACCCAAAGTGGCACTTCTCGGGCTTTAGCGTTAAGTCGGCCGATCGGAGGGCATCTAATACTGTCCTCAGGCGTTCAAGGTGTTCGGCAAAGGTTTCGGAAAATACGACGACATCATCGAGATAAACCAAACAAGTTTGCCATTTTAGTCCAGCGAGAACGGTATCCATCATCCGCTGGAAAGTTGCCGGCGCTGAACATAGCCCAAAAGGTAGCACTTTAAATTCGTACAGTCCGTCGGGTGTCACGAACGCCGTTTTTTCGCGGTCCCGCTCGTCGACCTCTATATGCCAGTACCCACTCTTTAAATCAATGGAGGAGAAGTACTGGGCGCGACGAAGTCTGTCGAGCGAGTCGTCGATACGAGGCAGCGGGTAGACGTCTTTTTTGGTGATGTTGTTCAGTTTCCGATAATCCACGCAGAAGCGGAGTGTCCCATCCTTTTTCTTCACCAGCACGACAGGTGAAGACCAGGGGCTGCTGGAAGGTTGAATGATTCCATCTGAAAGCATCTCCTTCACCTGCGTTTGGATCGCCTCACGCTCCTTCGGTGAGATACGGTACGGCTGCTGATGGATGGGGCGGGCATCGTCGGGCGTAATGATGCGGTGCTTGAGAAGAGCCGTTTGCCGGACTTTCGACGAAGAAGCGAAACAGGAGGAGTATTCAAGTAGGAGGGCATGTAGTTCTCGCTGTTGAGTCACCGAAAGGTCCGGGCTGATGTCAAGGGATGGGCGCACAGGTCTAACAGCTTCGAACGCGAAACATTCAGAAACCTCCGCTAAGGGGTCGGCGAATGCGATGGCAGTAGCACGAAAAAGGTGCCGGGGCTCGTTAGAGAAGTTAGTCACCAGGAGCTCAGAGCAGCCGTCGCGGAGATGGATGAGACCTCGCGCTGAGCAGATGCCGTGGGTGAGCAAAAGGGACAGGTTGCCCTCTGCGACCGCTGTCCCTTCACGTAGTCCGTCGCAGTGAACACTCACAAAAACGCTGGCGCGTGGCGGAATCCAAACGCTCTCGGCGGATATTCTAAGGGCGGCGCGGCGTGGACAGTCCTCGGAGTAAACATCAGCTTTCTCGGTAGAAAATGTGACAGTGCGCTTTCGGAGGTCAATAATAGCTCCATACTCTCGGAGAAAATCAACGCCAAGGATACAGTCACGGGAGCAGTTCGGTAGAACTAGGCAGCTGACAACAAATGTGGAGCTGCGAATTTGGACTCTTGCTGTGCATAGGCCAAGCGGAGTTACGACATGTCCGCCAGCCGTGCGAATCTGCGTGCCGGACCATGGTGTCATTACTTTTTTAAGAAGCGCCGCTAGCTTTCCGCTTAAAATCGAGAAATCAGCGCCAGTGTCCACCAAAGCACTAACCTTATAGCCATCGAGAAGCACGGGTATATCCAACGAGAATCGATCTCCGAGTTCAGGTACTGCAGTCGTTGCCTTTAAATCGCGGTCGGTCGCTGTTCGCGTTGTCGGGGGGTCTTGTTCGTATCGATTGCCAGCGGCCTCGCCCCCTGAGGTCGCTCTCTTTAGTTTTCCCGGCGGGGACTTGGCGACCGTCTCTGCGCCATCCAGGAGGAGCTTTGGGGCTGTGGCGAAGGTCGGCGTGGTGATGGAGACCGAGACTGCCGCTGGGGAATTGTCGCCATGCGCTGCTGGGCTACGTAGTCCTCGATCTCCCGGGGTCGTTGACCTCTTGGTGGACGGGGCATGTCGATAGGGAACCCCTGCAGCCCAAGCTGTCGATACGGGCACTGGCGATACAGATGACCGGGTTCCCCGCAGTGAAAGCAGAGACGCCGCCGATCCGGAGCACGCCACAGGTCCGTCTTCCGCTGGGGTGATCGTCGATTGTCGATGTAGTACGTGTCGGGGTGTGCGGAAAACAGCGAGCCTTGATTGGACGGAGGAAACTGCGCCGAAGAGGGCGCAGGACGTTGCAAGGCTTCAGCGTACGTTGGACGACGGCACTCCGTTGGTAAAGGCGGCGGGTCAACGGACGGGAACGAAGGTCTCAAGGCTTGAACCTCTTCGCGGACCAGGCTAGCGAGAGAGCCGGCCGTCGGCAGGGGAGCACCGAAAAGCGCCTGGAGCTCTTCGCGCACAACGGAGCGGATCAGGTCGCGGAGAAGACCAGGGTTAGCCCCGAAGGCAGGAAGCGGCTCTGTAAGTGAAGCGGCGAGTACCGGCCGGTCGTAGGTGGTAGACCGCCGCAAGAGCATCTTCTCCATCGTGACCGCCTCCGAGAGAAACTCAGCAACAGTCCCAGGTGGACTGCGCACGAGGCCAGCGAAAAGTTGCTCTTTAACGCCGCGCATGAGATGGCGCACCTTTTTATCTTCGGGCATGGCCGGGTCAGCTCGCCGGAAGAGCCGAGTCATATCCTCCACGTACATGCTTACAGTCTCATTCGGCATCTGAATGCGAGACTGCAAAGCCCGTTCAGCCCGTTCTCGACGATCCGTGCTGGTGTAGGTCTCCAGCAGGCGTCGGCGGAACTCGTGCCATGATGTTAGGGCGTCTTCTCGGTTTTCGTACCAGGTACGTGCACCATCCTCGAGACTAAAGAAGACGTTTCGAAGTTTAGCGGCGTCGTCCCACTGGTTGAATGAGGCCACGCGTTCAAACTCGAGAAGCCAGTCCTCTACGTCTTCGAGCTGACTGCCGTGGAATGGTTTGGGCAGTCGCGGATTCTGCAAGGTGTAGTAGGCAGCAGCTGGCATGACAGGTCGATGGGTGGGTGCTCTGGCAGACTCCAAAAGCCCGTGTTCGGGAGGTAGGCCTTGATTTCTCCGGCTAGCACGGTGCACGGGGGTGTCCACTAGCGAAGGACTGGAGCCCAGGGTATCCGGAGGAGTATGAGACATATACAGGGATCTTTACCCAGCGCCTACACCAAAATATGTAACGGAAAACAGGGAGACAGGTCGCTAACCAGCAGAATACAGCAAGCAGCCAGCCAGCCAGCGCGAGACACTTCAACGTCTTCGAAGACACTTCAGCGCCACCTGAGCACACCAGGTGGCAATATATATATATATAGAATGGTAATATAGAAAAGAAATGGTAATATATATATATATATATATATATATATATATATATATAAACAAAATATCCTGAAAAGCATTAGACCACCTCTTTTCCGTTTTACGTTTGCTCAGTAAAGAGACAAGTTTCATGAAACGATCGTTGTAGCGCAGCGGACGACAAGAGCACAGAACGAAAGGGCACACTCTGTCCCTGTCGTGTGTTGCGCTACAACAATGGTTTTACGTCAGAACCAACAAGCACAAGTTTCTACCTCATTACAAGTTCTATGCAGCCATACAATAATTACTTATCACTGTAAAGAATAAGATATAAGTTGCCACCTCGCTACTCAGAAACGAAATCACTGTTTAAAAGCTCACGATGATAATTCTATATTAAAAGCCTACAGCGATCTCTTGAACGTCCTAAAGAAGTAATGCTATGAATTCTGGTTTGAGACTTTGTACCAATTGAAAAGCTACTTGGTCATCTAGCCTTCAGCCCGAGGGATTCAGAAGCGAACACTGCGCTGCACTACTACTGCTTGACATTCTCAGGAGAATATATACCTGTATTTTCTCGACAGAGCCAAGAATATTTTCACAGGTGCCTCGATTGCAGCGCCGACACCGGTCCATGAAGGTGACATTGAGGCTTCTGCTGTTAGAAAAGACAGCAGTGCGGGTTTTGTTATTTGATTGCCTTGTGAATCTGACCTTTTGCGGTTCTACTATTGTAAATCAACTGCGAGTTCAAAATTTGCTGCATGCAAGCCTGCAAAAAACAAAATCGTAACAACGGAACAAAAAACGACCGTCAGTGCAATACTTTCGCCAAGTTCCCCGTGATTCCACAGCATTCGAGACACCGCTTTCTTCGCAAAAAGACGAAACGGAAACAAAAATGAAAAAATTTCATGCCTGTATGCCTTGAATGTTTTACGGAAGCTGTTTTTCGCTTCAATACATACAAGAACCACGGGCACAACATAAGTGTCCTTTTATCTCGACTTGTTTCCGGGCCTGAGTCGGGCCTGAGCTGGGCCTGAGAACTTAGCGTACGAGGCTGTGCTGTGACCGTTAGACTTTCCTCGGACCGGGCGCGGGCCTATATTTGTGACACCGGGTCAGGCTCTGGCGGCTAACGGAAGAGACTCGTGGGCCCGGACCAGGGCTGGGCAATAATTTCGGACCGTGCAGGGCTCTAATAACTTGTGCTGCCAAATGCACTTCCAGCTAGGAATGCGCACGTGGCCTTGAGGTAACTGAATTGACCCCCACGCTTGCAGTGAGGAGGTGGTAGCCTCTCCGATGAAAAATAACCAAGACCACTGAAGGTTCTTCCGCACTTTTTAAATATAGCCCATGTGTGAAGGGGCCCCACCGTGGCGGGCACACGTACTCGGCTCGAGCCTTACCACTGTTGCAATGCTATGCAACAAGCTGTATTATCAACTGTGTAGGAAGCAATCCAGTATTCGGCAAGAATTGATTTCTGGCCTGGTAAGCGACGCTGACATTGCAAGCGATCTCTGCGGGATAAAGGGTAAAGCGCCTTCATATAGCTGAAGTACACATTTGCCCGCGAATTGGCTTGGAGGCGATCGGCTGCCTTCAATCCTAGCAAAATATGTATTGGCGGAAGGCCAGCCTGAATGAATTATATGCCCTCTTCTGCATCATCTCCGTTGTCTCAAAGTCCTAGGTTCACTGAACAATTCTTGCTAACACATATTGTTCTCTTTTTACAACTTTCAAAGCATCCTAGAGTTTTAGGCCGAGTGCGGGTTTCCACTTCTCCAGAAGCTACCGCTCCGCTGTCGTACGTAGCATAGAGTTGTACCTCGAGTTGTTCGCCTTTCAAAATGATACTGACACCAGTAACGTACGACTGCTGGCCTACCGCGGTGGCTTAGTGGTTAGGGCGCTCGGCTACTGAGGCGGAGTGCTCGAGTTCGAACCCTGCGGTAGCCGTGTTTCGATGGAGCAGAAACACAAAGGTGTCTGCGTGTTGTGCGATGTAAGTGCACGTTAAATATCCCCTATTAGTCGAAATTCTTTCAAAGCCCTCCACTACTGCATCTCTGTCACTTTTCCTTCTTTTACTGCCACCTCGCTCCTTTCCCTTTCAGTGAGGTCGATGTGTCCACCAGCAATCGAGACAGTTACTGCGCCTTTCATTTCGTGAAGTATATGTTTGACAGCTATGTCAGTGTGCCGTACTTAGGCCACAGGCCACCGGAAGTCCTTCTGAGGAGCGCTTTTGACGGAAGTCCCTGCAGTGACAATATATAATAAATATGGACACGAACTAGCTAAGACATGTTTGTCCTCTCATTGCCTCCCAAGAAGCCCTGTTAGTAAAAGGCAGACTTTGCGAGGAATAGAATGTAAACCATATTTCAAAATGCGTGCAAGCACACGCACAAAAATCAGCGTCGGTTCATTTACTACTTCCTCAGACGTACAGTTTCACAAATGACCTACGTTTCCAATGGAGCGGCGTCTCTCTTGCGAGCTGCTTTGCGCGGCGATGGGTATTAGCATTTTGGCCATCCCTGTGACCCATTGAGTGACCATTGAGAGGCCATGCCTAACTCCTTGACAGTCATCCACGTAGTCCATTAACACAACTGCCTTGCAAGTTAAATTTTTAGTACTTGCTCTCATGTAAAGGCGGCTTCTTTCAGCCTACATTGCGCTTCCTGTTAAGTGCCCTGCAGACAAAACAATTAGGCTTAGCTGCTTGCAACTGCATGTCATGAGTACCCCACGGAAGAAATAATCGGAAAATGAAATCGTCAAGATGGGTTTGACAAAAGGCCTAATAACAGTTCATTTATTCGCTTCGCAATTGTATTCAGGCTCTATTTACCTGTCAGAGAGCTGTGCAGCTTTCTGCTTTCTGCCTGTAACACGTATTCATGAGCGGGAATCTTCAACATTTATTATATTACATGAAATTAATGATGCTATGGGCTCAAATAAACATAAAAGCTCAAACATTATTCGTCTGTCTGTAGAAATAACTGGCTTCTTAGCCCCCTTTTACTCACCAGATCAAAAACAGCGTTGCTTTAAGCTCGAAGGAAAATAAACATTCCCTTAATACTTTACGACTCAGATCTCGAAAACGCTTTTCCTGGTACTATTTTTAACAGAATGTCTTGATCCAGGGTAAGACGTTTTTATTTCTGTGCTGTTCTTTCGAAATGTAGATGCTTTCTTTTTTCTATCGCGATAACTTAAGCAATGCTTTGTGTTTTTATTGCAGGCGTAATTTCTCATTTCACGTTTCAAGTCGAGAGCGCCTGGTTTTGATCCGTTGGTTTTCAGACAGGATACTGTAGCATAAAGGTTGTGCGAGGTAATTCTCTTTGCAAAGCTAAAAAAAAAATCACCAGATTACTTGCTGAAAGGAAACGGGGCATAGCCGAGCGGCCCCAGTGACGCTTCTTTTCGAGCATGTAGGAGCAAAGAAACCAATGGTCTGCCGTCCACTGCTTTTGTACCCCTGCTGGAAGCTTTTTTTTTCAAGCTTAGAAACCAATCCCTTCCAGTCCACCGACAAAAATAAAACAACACAAAGCTCTACTTTTTGTGCCCGAGGAGAATTTTAAAGAACAAGAGCACGCCGCACATTCCAGGTCGTAGAAATGGGGTATACGCCGCATAAAAGCAACATTAAAACGGTGGTGCTTTAAAGCGCATTGGAATGTGGTGGATCACTCCTCTACACCGCCATTTTATATGATTCTTACAGTTGGCTGGGCTGTCTGGAAAAGCTGCTGCTTTACAGGGCCCGTTTCTCAAGCCTGCCAACTGCAAAAATATTTTTTGAAAATGCATCTTAATAGTGTTCAACAAAAGAAAGTAGCGCTGGATTAATTCCGGCCTGAAATCCCGAAAAGCCAATACGCAGCAGGTGGACGTAGTTACAAGAAAACTATGTATGCAGCGCTGGCCAAACCGCATCTCCACCAGTTCGCAAAAAAATAACACTTGTCACAGCATGAATATTTGCACAACATGTAAGATATTTTACATGTGTTCCGATAAGTAAAAGCTACACAGCAGCCACAAACTTTGTTTACTGCTTACTTCAGCCCACGCTTGTGCCAGAGCTGAAACCAAAAGCGTGCAAGGTGCCTAATATGTAAAACAAAGCGAATCGTTAGCAGTTTTGTAGTTGCTATAAATTGTCTCCACCTAATCCTCAATAATTTTTTGAGCGGCGTCGTATGATATAATTTTAGGCAATGCGTCATAATATCACTTTTCAGAGCAAAAAAAATTGTTTTCATGCTCAGCGATTTTTTCAAGGAGAGATCATTTTTATCTCAACCCTGCTTTTCGTGTTTATATATAGTGATTTATTCGGCATCGAAATTCTTTTTTTTTTAGTGCGAGCGCACTGCTACTGACGTACTAACGCCGATCAAGAATCTTGTGATCTGGTCTTGACTTCTGCCTGTTGTCTTGTGCTCCGAGTTAACTCTAGCTTACCCGAGTCATTCTGGTAATTTAATCGGGTGAGTTACTTGTAAGAGTGTCGGGCAAGCTGCGGCCAATGGGACGAAGCTCTGGTAAGTTCGGAGGAGCGTCACAACAGCTGTAGGCATAGCAGGAGGGCGTCGCGCCACACAGGTCACGTAACCTTGCGGCGTCATCACAACCTGTCCTGGCAGGTAGCAGTTAAATTAAATGAATGGTCGCGAGAGGTTGCTCGGGCAGAGCAATATTGCTTGCGCAATGCCTACCGGTGGCTCTGACCCAGACAGCCACCCACCAGTGCAATGGCGCATCGCTCAATTAACCGCTGCGTCACTGCGTTGGTAGCGGTATGAGGACTCGTCTAGATCTATGAATGTTAAGTAGAGAATGGCCAATTATGCCTATATGGACATTAACCCTCTAAACCTATTGCATCATATCCTTACAGCAGAGCTTAAGAGTCTCCTCCAATTGAAGAATGAACACTTGCTTTGGCATGTCTACTTGGTTTAACTAGATTAAATCCCTACCACTTTGCGTATTACTTGTCATGCAATATTACAAATTTTTCACACCTATGACGTGTTTCATTTCACGAGTTTAGAATTTTCATCATTCTTTCAATATTAATAAATTCCTACCACATTGTGTTTTACTTATCATGAAATATTACAAATTTTTTACACCTATGACGTGTTTCATTTCACGAGTTTTAGATTTTCATTAGATTTTCATCAATCTTCCAGCGTATGAAAACTAAATTGCGTCTGTGAATAACGGCTTCTCAGTGTCATTATCTAATATTAGAAGGTAAATAATCGTTTTTCATTGGCACTCCAGATATGTGATATAAGCACACTAAGAACTATAATGTCTATAATGCTGTTCAGGGGGGGATTTTGTGAAAAAAAAAAAAGTTTTTGAAAGAGGCGTATTTGCTTCGCCCACGCGCACGCGTATAACGTGCTGATGGGAAGGGGAACCTCACCTTTCGTTCTTTAATGAAAATATTAGGGCACAAGTTTCGAAACTAAATCCATAAAAGTCATTCTTTGCGTCACATGTTTTCTCTGTCGGCGGAAACTCTTAAGTGGGATGTGTGTTTCAAAACCTGAGCGCCGCCCTACGCAGCATACTCACAGAAACTTCATTTCAGAAGCGGACAGGCTTCCGACGTGCTCGAAGCCCGCGACACACTGCGCGTGTAGTTAGTCCCAGGTTCCTGGCTAATTAACTAAAGGGCAGATCTCGGCGGTGTTCTCCCATTTCTCTGATTTGGGTTGTTCGCGTGGGCGGATAGATATCCCCACACTGACAACGGATTGGTACGCGCAATCTGGCCGTTATCATGCTTCTGTAATGCAGATGGACTTGGCATGTCTACTGAGATTACCCATTAAGCCGGTGATTAGCCAATGCCAGTAGGAAACGGTAATTGTGAGTAATGTCTGACTCGGCAGGGCTTCCAGCTCGCTGCGCCAGTAATGATAAAAAAAGCTTCAACACTCTCATGATCTCAAGCATGCGCACTGCGGCTAAGAGCCTAATGACGTCAGTTTTACGCTGCTAGGTAATATGTATTTTAAAGCTTGTGCAACCTCACTGAAATAATCTGATCGCGAATTTAAAACGATACACATAAGGCTGTGACAGCTCATTAAGTCCACGTTTGTGCCATTTATCTTGCATCTAGAGGCAGCATACTTACACTTGCTGAGGTGTGCTTGTCTTAAAAGATATTGAAGCATAAGGCGTTTTTCATGGCACACTTTGATTTGTACGGACACTATGCCAACAAAAGATTTTAGAGTTGCAAAGATTGTGAATCGTGATGCAGCGAGTACTCCCTTACAGGGAATAGAACTAAAGCCGTTTGTAAATTTCGGTCCACCAAAAAAATTAAAAACCTGAGGCAGTGTACAAGAATTTCTCACCTACAGTGTTAGTAACAGCTCCGTAATGCATTGTAGGACACCGCTCGAGAAAACAAAAACAAGCTCACCTAGGCTGCGGCTCAGTTAAGACATTAAACGAGAGCCACAGTGACTTCGATTGCACTTTCTTGCGTCCTTCTTTCTCTTGGTCTGCCTTTTCTTCTTTATCTCTTTTCCGCATTTCTCTGGATAATGGCGTCCCTTCATTGTCTCTCATTCTTTCCTTCTTTCTCTTTTCTTTCTTCTATTCCGTGCTCTTTTTCGCCTCATTCTTTTTCTACTTTCTACACTTGTTCGCTCTTCTGTTCTTCGTTCGTTTCACTTTCTTCTCACTTCTGTGACTCTTGGCTTGACGCCGATCCTCTTTGGCGCCAAGCTGAGCAAAGCAAAGGCACGGAACAGTAACGACAACTATTACAGCCAGCTTCAGTTACGGGGCATCTCCCATTAGCGGCTCTCGCCGTAAAAGGTTACCTTGAAACCATGAACCCAGAATAAGAGACCATCGGTAAAAGCAACACTATTGTGCCCATAAAAAGCAGCGGTTGCTATTCGTTGAAGCTCCTGTCGATCAATAATGCGCTGAAGTAAAAGTTATTGTTGTTTTTGCAACTTGCATGTTCTGGTTGCCCGAAAAAGCTGAAATGTTTATGGCGTCGAAACAGGTTAAAATCCACCAAGTCTGAGCGTTCGACCAGCTCAGCCGTACAGGTAGTACAACGATCAAATATATGCAGCTAACGTTTCGTGTGTAGCCAGTGCGGAAATAACGGCAGCCGGCGTTGAGCAACAGCTGAAGCACTACTGATATAAGGAGGACAGAGCATGGTGACCTTTCACCGCGAATGTTTTATACGCTAATTTCACCACGGTAAAAACCACCGCCGAACCATTTGTAAGACATAGCTGGAGCTCCGAATTGTCCTTATGGCCTCTGAGAATGCCATCCTGGTAAGTCGAAAATGGACCCTCGGAAGTATGTGTTCTCTGGGATCATGAGACGCAGGTCGGAGTAGCACGTGTGTCGTTTAAAGCGGTGCTGCTGTGAAGCGGGAGACCGCTAAAAGGTACAACACAGAAAGTGGACTTGCAGTCAAGAATGAAGTCTTCGCCCCTTGTAAGCGGATTTTCGGCGTCCAGAATTGTCGAAATTGCCCATTGTATAGGACAGGTGTGAGAGTGTAACTAAGGTCGCGTCCACCTATGTAGACACTGCATTTGAAGGGGGCATCTAAGGCTTTTGGATGGCTCTATTCATTTAGCAAAGTTATTTAATCACACCGGTCAGCGGATTCATTATGGCATAATGTTTATATAGTTATGGCATTTGTACAACGTTCTGACGTCTGCAGATGTCGCGTATACTACAGCACTTGAAACTACTAATCTGAGAGGCGTAAAATATTAATGCTCCATCGACAGCTCTACTCAGAGGTAAAACCCACCGCCTTTTACTGCAACCTCTACCTGTAACTCTGGATAACAAGCTGTTCTGTGTTTCTTGCCTTGACTAAAAAGCTCGGATGCTGTATGAAGTCTAATGTGTACCTGTTTTCACGGTAAAAGCTTTGTGTTTCTTACTATCAACACCAGAATTTATAACTATTTTTTTTTAACTCTGCTGCCATACGCTGTCTACATTGGAGTCCATGCATGACTCGTGTGGCGATCTATAGGTTTTTAGAGTGGCGGACGCAGCTGCGTTCAAGTGTGAGCCAGAGTTAACAGACTGTACTCTATCAGGTACCCGGTCTGTCGTTGCTGCTACCTATGTCCCCCAGGATGAACAGAAGGAACCAATGGCTGGGGCGGTCTAAGGCAACCGGTCGGAAATGTAGCCACCATCGAAGCTGCAACAGCTGAGGAAGTGAAAGCAGATATCGGATGCACCGCCGCTTACCTGTCGCAAAAATGAAGCAGTGAAGCAGAGTTCAGAAAAGGTTTCGGTTTAGGGGATTTAACGTCCCAAAGCGACTCAGGCTACGAGCGACGCCGTAGTAAAGGACGCCGAAAATTTTGACCGCCTGGGGTTCTTTAACCTGAACTGGCATCGCACACTACACGGGAATTTATAATTTCGTCTATATCAAAATTGGACCGCCTCGGCCGGGATCGAACCCGCGTCTTTCGGGCCAGCAGCCGAGCGCCATAACCACTCAGCCACCGCGCCGGCAGAGTACAGAAAAGGTTACTCCACTATATTAGCTGTGCTGTCGATGGCCGTGCCTGACGTTGCTTTCTTTTTCTATTGGCGTTGCCTGGCCGAAGCGTAGCCAAAGGTATGACCGAGCGATTGGAGACCTTGCTAACCAGCCCCGCCCTGGAAGACCAGCTCGTCCTGATCTCCGGGGGCCAGTGAAGCATACGGGTCTCGTGAAGAGGGAACCACTTCCCTCGACGGCGTCTAAGAAGACGTCGTAAATAGCTTGGCTAAATAAAGTTTTTTCTCCCTCTCTCTCTTTCTAAGGAAGCCTCTTGCTCTGACGCAGCAGAAACCAGCGAATCGAGTTTTATTTTCTTTTCAATAACGTCCCCACAACGCCTTTGACATTGAGCTTGTTCCGAAGATTTGTCACTCTATATTCTAACAGTCTTCATTCCACACCTTTTAACCTTTAGCGCGTTAGAATTTGGCAGATGAGCAGTGCGATCTGTGCACTGAGCAACAGTAATCATTGGGCCGCCAATGGGGTCATTAAAAAACGCAGATGATTCCAACAGAAGGATAAGGAAAGCTAAAAGGCATATTGGCAGAAATGAAGCGGCATGTTGCTTCCGTGAAGTTCTATATGTAAGTCTGCCGCAAGCAAATAAAAACACCGTTACAATGCACGATTGTCATATAATGCCAAGAATGTACCAAACATGGCTAGATATTAAGATTTATATAGAAGCTGTTCACGTTGAATGATGCCAGGGCCATGGTTTTTTTTACAGAAACACCGGCGTTGGCAGACAAGAGGCTGCGTTACTGTGAGCTTTAGTGCGCTAGACGAAGATACACAACCACTGGAAGCAGTAGAGAATGGAGGCCGCTGCGGTCCGGCAGAGGCCATTAATAATTGATACAACCTACTCTTTTGCTGGTAGAAAACATATCCGCTCGCAGCTTTTTCTCGTTGCTGCATTATTTGCTATTTCTGTACGAAAACAATTTCAGGTGGCTGCAGCCCGGCCTATGTTTATTTAATGCCCACGCTATGGACGCTGCGGTGACATAGAAATCGGCGTCCTCCCGGGCAGCAATCCATCACGGCGTTACCATGTATAAAAATAGAAACTTCAAGGGCTACAATCGCGCGCCTGTGGTACAAATGGGGCGTGAGAGGATGCCTTGTGCTTCATGTAAATATAAAGAAGAGGCACCGCAACGCGTCCGTTTTCCTCTTTTTTTCTCCGCCACTAAAGAACAGACCCGAACTGCCACCCTTACTGGACCCTTGTTATGTTTTCAAATTCATTCATTACTTCCATTTTTTACAGTTAAACGAGAATTCTTATATACATTGCTGAACTATTCACATATTCCAGAGTAAAGGGACAATAAAATGTAAAAATAATTTTCGTAGAGGCTCAATGCGGACATGTTCCTTCATTCATATTGTAGCGGCCGCTTAAATCGTTTCGTCGCCAAAATGTACCGCTGTCCTCCATTGCGCTGCCTAGTAGCCCACTCTAGCGCTCTTCCAGACGAATTTAAAGAAATCAATAAACCAAATGAACAAACCATAATAAACTAAATCGTTCAACTAAGAACGCACCTATACCACCAGAATGGCGTGTAAAAGAAAATAACTAAATTATATTTCATTCTGTGGGAAGAAGGTTAACAAAGTCCAGAAAATGTAGGCCCCATATCGAAGAGCCCACATCTGTAGTTTGAAAAGACCATGGTTCTGAACAATTTTACAGCTGTAGAAGTAGCCTCGTTATACGAAAGGTGACAGTAACTTAGATACGCTTCAAGATTTCAATCGGCACTCTAATATTGGAATACACAAAAAATTTTGACGAGATATGCCAGCGTTCGTTTGTTAGTGTTCGTGGCAAGCCAACTGAACAATAGAGAACATCTCATAATAAACCGAACATTTGTATTCCCTGATTGCGTAAACCAAGGGATGCGGGCTCCGGATGCTTGCGCACCGTGCTTCAATACGCCAGCTTATCAGAGAAGGAAAGAGAAGCGGATAAAGCACGGGCGAGACGGAGGAGTCACGCGGCATCACAAAATGCGCGATACAACATATATATGTCCAATTGGGGCTTTTCTTTTAACGACAGTGCCACTTAGATACCATCCTCGCACCGCAAAACAAGGTTCCAGTGGGGTAGAGAGCGACTGCAGCTAGCCTTCATTACGGGTTTTGGTTTTTGAGGAAAGGAAATGACACCGTAACTGTCTTACCACTTGGTGGATACCTCAACCGCACCGTTAGGGAAGGGAGGAAGGTGGGAGTGCTGAATAAAAAGAGAAAGAGGCCGTAGTGTATTACTCCAGGACCACCTGAGGATCTTTAACATCCGGTTCATACGCTGATATAGAGATAGCTCCCACTGCTGCCGCACTCAATTCTCGGGACAACAGTCTAACAAGTCTCGCTTCCACTTCGTCACCGTAGTTACCAGTGAGTAGGGTGCAAAGACGGCAGCCAGACATTTGCTCCTTTTAGTGTACCATATCCTATGGCAATTGTCGAAGAAGGGGCCGCGCCTATTCGGAATAACCCACGAGGTGGCACTTTAAGAAGGCTGGCAGGTGGCAGTAAGGAAGGCATTCCGCATTGGCACTGATGGCCCCATTCTCTCCATTTTTCGTTTTTTTTTTATTGCAACCTTGTTTGCGTGGTAATCTTTTTGTAGAAAATAAAACTGCGCTCATTTTTCTGCTTATTCTTAAAATTTCCTTTAAAAGTTGAGCAGATTCTCTTTTTTCTTGAAGTACAATTTCGGGCGAAACAATTTTCTGAAAAATGGAAATCCCTCCATTGGAACGTCATTGCTTGCGCCGCACCGAGCATTCCTATATATTTTTCTTCACAGGCGCCTGCTTGAATGCAACTGCTCATTATAAATGGTGGCTAACAATGAAGGCCATTCATGTTGGTGTGCGAGAGACGATATTTTATTTGAATGTAAATTGCTTATGTACTAAAACCTTGCAATGGGGTGTCGCCATTATAAGAGCTTTTCAATAGTCAGGACTTCTTGCCCCGACTATTCTTGAACGCGCTGCCTCGCTTACTTTATCCGAGAAATCTTCTGGTTCTGTTATGCAAAGTCATTTCAAGCAGTACTGCAAACTGAAAAATGTAAAGTCATTGGAATAACTAAACACGTTATGCAGCAGTCGTGCGCTCAAGGCGTCCGAGTCGAGATTTGCATTACCAACGTTCTGTTCGTCGAATAGAGTCCACTTTTCGATGCTCTTCCTACATTAGAGCCAGCGCATTGAAATTTTAATGCATAACAAATAACATGGGCGCCACGAAAAAAAATATTTTAGGCATTTCAGGAAAGTGCCATGTGCATAGTGCTCCAGGTGGCAGCCGGATAAGCAGGCGTGGTTGAGATAATTAACTTTTCAACTAGCTTACGTTCCTTTGGTTTAGCGTCGAGTCACTTTATTTGTGTCGCGGAAACTTTCCGTCTACAACCACCGGCAGTAGCCTTTGTCTCTGAGTGTCACAGTGGGAGTTTTTCTAAATTCATAGGCGCGGTATGCAGTCACGCAACTCTGGCGCTGATTACCTCGCTGAGAGGCAAAGCCAATGTCTCAAGCTTCACATTGTCGTGCGCAAGCAGTCTTTAATATCGGTATAGTGTACAGTGTGCTGCTGCAATTCTGAAGCGCTGTGGGAGTTTTAGTGCATGATCAGTATAGTCCTTTTACGGTGAAAAAAAAAACCGCCATCCGGGTGTTTGTGGTATGCCTCTACCCAAAAACCCCTAGCGAATCGGAAGCGACCGGACTCCCTTCGGAGCCGGGAAGGTATCTCTTTGGCAGCTACATCCGGTGGGTGCAACACAGGGTACCCAGCAGTAAAAATGCGTCTCGTACTTACGTGCCCCCATGACCAGGGGCTGCCACCTCCTATTTCCGGCCTCCAGATCGACTACACCCGCCACCAACCCTCTCAACCTTATAGAAGCCCTTACTCACCCAAGGCTTACGCAGCAGTGGAAAAAAAAAGAATGTCTGCAAAATCAAATTTAAAGAGGCAATGCGAAAACAATCGCAGTGAAAACGAAATGTACAGCCGGGGACTGAAAATATGAACCACCATTTGCCAGCCAGTGTCTGCTGACGCGTTGCCTTTCAAAAATAATGCATGATTGATGCCTATGCTATTAAAATTAAATTTTGCGCTTGCTCATAAAGGCAGCAAACATTTCGACTCTGTTAAGAATTGCGACAAAAGAGTTTAAACTCGGAAGCGAGGTTCATATCATTCTGTCCACGACTGTACAACCAATACTGCTAACGCAGCTCTGTCGTATCCCACCGTATGCAGTTTTATTCCTTCTAAAAAGTTCGCCCCTTAGATGTAATGCACCGATTACCGGCCGAGTTTTGGCGGCAAGCGCAGTACAACCGCCCTAATACAGTTAAGGGGGGGGGGGGTACAGAAGGGAGGTTTTTCTGCTGGTAATGTTGCTGCTCCGCATGCCACACACAACCTACTGCAACCTTTCCTTAATATAAGAGCGCCCAAGTAGACGCTTCTTGCACGTGTACTCACATCGCGCTCGGCCGATGTGTGATATCTGTGCTCGATAAAGATCCCCCGGTCGCCGCAATCACTGCGAAGCCCTCCACTACGGTACCTCTGTTTCTTTTTTTTCATTTCCACTTTCCTATCTTCGCTCACGGCGCGCTTGAGGTGGGCTGTGCGAAGTGAGACAGACAGTTTCTGCGCCTTTTCTTTCCTCACGCCCAATCTTTTTTCTGTATCGAGTGGAACTACATGGCCATTATCAGTGGGAGCTGATGACAAGTGAGAAATACTGTGCTTGATTTATATGCGTCTCGTTGCGGCCATGAAATTTAAAAGATTGCAAAATGAGAATACATGAGTGACTTTGGAGCTCTGGCCGAGAAAATGAAAATGAATGAGAATTTTCGCCTAAATTCTACAAACGTACAAAAACACAACATCATGAACGTTGGCTTGTCCTGTTACTTAACTGTTGACTTGTAATGCTGCTTTCATGTCGTAAATGGGGGGGGGGGGGGGGGGGGTAGCGAAGCTAAACCGAGTAGAACGAGCGAAAAGTATTGAGGCGACACCACCTCAAAGATACGGGAGCAGCAGCGCGCGTCCATCGCCGCCATGACGTCATGCGGATGCTGGCGTGATTCCAACGCCGATGGCGCTCGCAAGTCGGGAGCGGGGACGGCGGAGCGCTCCGGCGAAGCGGTGTGGCGGGAGTATCGGCCAAGCGGAGGCGCTAGGATTGTAAACGATGTTGTGGGATGGCGCCACCGTCGGCAGTGATGGAACAAACCCATAAATATCCCAATCTTGCTCGGTGTTTTCGCCCATCGAAATAGTGCTTTCGCATTAATACGTCGCACAGTGGCTGTCAGTGAGGTATGTTTTCTCACCAGAACAGCAGGAGCAGAAACAGCGCCGCAAAATATACTCCAGCACGGTTTTCTTGCAAATAAGTATAAAGCGCCCGTTTGTTCGGCTTTATTCTCAAAGTTTTCAATCTTTCCGATTAATGTCATCGGTTCTAGTGGAAAGTTACTTTCTTTTAAATATGTTTTGTTTTATTTGCCGTTAACGCAGCCTCATATCAGGCTTATTTTGCGTGACGGAAACATTTTTCGGGGTCTGTTCATCTCTCTTGATTTCTTTTTCGTTAATTGCTGTTGGCTGAAAAATCATCAACGTTCCTTCAAAGAGCTGAAAACGTTTTTTGGCGGGGTTTATTAAAGAAACACAATTGAAAAGTTTCAGGGCGCCACAGATACACTGTCAAGTGGGTAGGGTTTTATTTTCGCCGCACTAAGAATATGAGAAAAAAGTTTGACTTCTTTAGAAATGCGAAGGGCGGTGATGAGTTTTCCTTCAACGCTACGCGTAGCAAGCAAGTACAAAATATCAGTCGCCTATTAACGCTGGTGTTGGCACACTGTAGCAATTCCCTTCCGTTCTCCTTTCCCTTAGTATGGAGTTGCAGCCCAGGGTGAGATTTCCACCGGTCGACATCTCCACATTTTCTCTCATTGCAATTGACTTTCTTTCTCTTTTTTCGCCTGAATTTCTCAATTCTCAGAATCTTTTTTTTTTTCATCGTGACGTTAAAAGGGTTTTTTCCACGTGGATAGTAGGTTTCATGGTCTTGGGTCTCATTTTTATCTTACTTCCTTTGCTTTCCGCTCACGCTAAACTCCTTGCATATCTTTCGACATCTTCTTAAGAAAGCAGACGGCCTCGAGCAAATGCTCTTGCTCAATCGGCACTCTGAATTCCGAACAGCATAACAAAACTGATCCTTTACGGTGGAATAATTTGTGCTTCTGGCACCTTAAGCAATTGATGGCTTTCCCAACGTTTATCTTCGGGCTTTATTTCGAAACGAAATACCGAGAATGGAATAAAAACGAGCATGTCATCCGTGGGTCCAATTTTTTACCTTCTTTACTCAGAACGTATAGCCTTTGTAAAAAGTCAACAGTCCAGAGGGCTTTATGCATCACCAGCGTTCTGAATCTCTGGAAGATGAAAGGATCTTTCCTCCTCACTCCATCAAACGTTAGGACTTCGATGGGTGTTGCAAGGGCTTTACTGAAAACTAAATATTTTGACAGATTTGCCTGTCCAGTTGGGTTTGAAGACTTATAATAAACTGCACATCTCCAACTAAAATTTTAAATTTAACCCAACGTTTCCAAGCCGACTCCGCTCATTCATCAGGGGTGACTGAGGGCAGTAGGTAGCGTCTTTTAAGTATGGAGAGGAGGGGGAGGGTGAAAAGAACGACAGCTGTGTCGCGAAAAGCGCGGGGGAGGGGCGTTTAGGCTGTTAGTCACGCTGGCGCACTGCAGGGCTTTACTGCACGACCTAGAAGCCACCTTTCCCTGGGCTCTTAACATCTGACAAAGCCGGCACGTTCTAAATTTGCACGCCTTGAATTTTTTTCATATTGTTCATATGCGCGTGGGACTTCACACATACTGTCCGTTTTTCTTTCTTTTTAGGGGGGGGGGGGGGGGTTACACTTTTTTTGAGCGCTAGTCAAAAGAAGAACACAGACGTATTTCCTACACAAATGGTTGTATGGTCCTCTTAGCTGCTGGCATGATTGCTCCATAAGCCCTTATTTTCATATTTCGGTGTTCGGCAGAACATAGTTTTCGAGCTTGCTTTTCGATCACACGCTGTTTCACAGTGTTTTCACCACCGACAATGAAAGAAATTTTGAAGGACTTCGCACATTACGACGCAGAGAGGAGTAAATACCCTTCAATGGACAGACTTCTGTCAAAAATACGGCTTAGCCAACAACCTTCAATTACAGAATACGCAGAATATTTAGCAACCGAAATAATCGCCAACAAAAGAGACGACCCTGTCAATGTGAACAAGTCTTGAAAGTGAAAGTGAAAGTGAAAAGTCTTTCTTGATGAACATGGTGGAAATAAAAGATGGTATTCGAATATGCTGCGGTCTCTTGGTACGCGTCATTCTTCTTTCCGTGTTTGGACAGTTGTATATCAAATGAGCAGCAATGTTTTTTGTCCACGGTGTCACATTGTTAACGACGTCTTCGTGTTGTTTTCAGCCAATTCTTCGAATAATGTGAGGAATTCTACTATAATAAATTTATTTCCACAATTTGCGCTGTATGCCTTTGCAAACACTTCTTCTTCTTCAAAAAAAATTGAACACGGAAAAAGAGGAAAACGAAAAAAAAACAAACAAAAATGGCATGAACAGCAGTAAAAATGAAAAGCTGCATTTTTTTGTATTCTTTGAACATTTTGAAAACAATAGCACCTTGCGACATCATGAACTCCATCCAGCGTCAGGCAATAAGAGTCTCTTGTGCCTCTCGTCTTTTCTTGCACATTGTCTATGCGTGGCAAAACGGAAAGAATTTGCGTGAGAAGCTTAAGGGCAATTATTCGCTGCAAAGTATACTGGGCGACACTTTTTTCTAACATTGCAGCGGGAGCTACGGGGTCGAAACATGCCCCGTCTCTCTACGTAGCCATATATATATTCCCTGCTTGCAAATAGTAGCATTCGCTTAAAATATACCATATTGGGGGTATTCGTTGTTCAAAGCACCCATCTAAGGCGGCAGTCAGCTTGTAGATTTTGAAGTTAAGGAAAAACAGTTTTCTTGAATACATCAAATTTGATAGCAATTTATATTTACTGCAGCTTGCATAAAATCTTAGGTCGACGATATCTCGGCCGTTCGAGCAGTAAGTTAATTTCAACAAGAAAAGAAAGAAACGATGACGAATGGTTTGGGTAAAAAATACGTTAGAGCTTCCATACAGAAACCTAGCTCACTTAATACTAAGCTTGAGAAGCGACGCTTAAGAATGCTTCAATTTTTGTCCGGTGCATCTTGCATACGTTGGCTGGATATTGGAGTAGTTGCGAGAAGGTTTTTTTTTTGTTGCATATCCGAAGACTCGTGATATTGTCATGAAAGCTCATTCCTTTTTTTCGAAATGACGAAACTCCTCCGCAACAGACACAATCTTTTGCCAATATGGCGTACTCCGCATGAGCGCTGGAAATGACTTTCTTTTTTGCCACGTCTTTCGTAAGTTATTTCAAAGGCCTTTCAAAATTGCCGCTCTCGTGTATATAAGCAAGGTCGCAGCCAGCGGCTACCATAGATGGCGCTAGCTGCACCAACGTTGGAGTGAAGGTACCGCGGCGAGAGGAACAGTCCAAGCGGCCAGGCATCTATCGTGCGGCCAAACTGTTCATCGGAATGAATGACCCACTTACGGATACCCCGCGGCTTTGTTGCCAAGAAGAACTGTCGCCAAGCACAGGTGCTTCAATCTATGCGCTTATAATAGCGAACGCCTTCATTAACGTGACTCAAGAAAAAAAAAGCCAAATAATTGCTGGCGCAGAAAAAATCCAAAAGCTGAGAATGTTCGAAGTGTGAACACATCGGAATGAAAAAAAATGCACTGCGCCTGAGTCTGCACATCTTTGCACTTCGCACACTTTGCAGGACGTGATGTGAGCAACGTAACCTAACGACGTCAGGTCTTGGCAACGCCCTGACACTACGGCTTCGTTCGACCTGGGCATGATTGCGGCTTGGCGGTATTCTTGCTCAGGGTGGTGCAAGCGTCAGGAAACAGCAATGAGACAAGCTCCACTTTGCGGGTTTGTTAGAGTAAAATGTTGCGACCTGTTCCTGTCAGGACCGTGCTCAAAAATAAATGAATTTTCTGACACTTTCCGCAGGCTCCAAATCATTTCCGCAATTTGCACAGGCAAAGTAGGGGTGTCAAAAAGCGCAAAACAGCGAATACAAGGCAAATGAGGCAAAACAAGCAAGGCAAAATGAGAACGTAAGAGTGCAGTTGCAGGCTGAAATGTTCTTGCGTACTGAGTCGGTTATACGAGCTCAGCTAAGAGCACAACAGGCGTAGCTTCTTTTCATACCTCTTGTGCGACGTGTGCCAGACGTTTTAAGCGCTCGTCTGTTGAGAAAATTTCGCCGTCGACCAAATTTATGTATCATTCACAAGTAGAGGTACTTCTTGGGTCGTTTCTTTTTCATGCAAGAACGCCATGCAAAGGCGTCAACAGCAACTCCACCCCAACCACACCCAGAACGCTGGGCATAGTTTTTCACTGATAATTTTTGTGTGTTTTTATTTGTCGACACTTAGGCCACAGCTTCTCTTCCGTTCGTAAGCCAACTCAGAGTCCAGAGCGGTAGCATTATAACAAACGTTTATTTGCCCCACACGGAGGCTATCTACTGGAGGAGGCAATGCCAGGTGCGGCGCGTAGGTGGAGCAATTCTTAACCAGGCAGAGTCAACCCTCGGGGTCATCGCCTGACAAAAGGTTGGACTTAAATCGGGCCGAATACGGCATGAATTAATGTTCAGGTCGGTTTAGTGGTGCCATTCGCGCTTTAACGAGCTCGGCGTTTCGCACATGGTGTTTATTCCCCCATCTGCACGGAAAGTGTTTAAAAGCGAGGCGGAGCGCTTCAATTAAGACAACGCCTTCGTTAGCTGCCATTGCTCCCTAGGCGCGTTCATTTAAGGAATTGGTTGATTTAGCAATGTTTTCAGTTTCGGCTCTCCGAGAGCTAATTCATGCCATTAATCATGCCAATCAGCAATTCAGCATGGCGTTGCCTACCAACCGCCAGACGCCGCCGCTCGGCGCCGCGCCGCTCGCCTCACCAGCTGTGCGCATGCGCATGACATCATAGCAGAGCCGCGCGCGGCAACTTTGCGCATGCGTCGCAGAAGGAGAGGAGGTGTATATATAGACGGTCTAGCGGGACGCCGCGCGCCCCTGCGCGCGCGTTCTTCCTTCTTCCTCTGAAACCCTACCTATCCTTCTCTCTATCTGCACGCCGGCAGTGGTGCTGGTGTTTTAACACCAGTCACAGGCCCGTGCATTTTCCTTTCCTCTTTCCCTTTCATCCACTTACTACTAGCCGCCGTCGGCTGCCGAGATATGGAGAGCAAGGAGTCTGCTGAGCTGAAGGAAGCCACACTTCGCCGTCGGAATGAAACAAGGAAGGAGCGGCGAGCCGAAGAAACCGAAGAGGAACGTGCTGAACGTATCGAGAAGCCTTGTTGTGACGACGCGGCAAGACCGGGCCGCTTAACTTCCGACAGCGAATTTACGAGGGTCGAGAACGATGCGTCGAGCTCTGCGTCTCTACGCCATCGACATGGAAGCAAAGTCTAACTACTTTACTGACCACCAGAGCGTATTCATTGGGATAACTAAAGTTGCAATCAATGCTTAACCATGTGTCTTTCTCTAAGCATAGACTGAGATGAGCCAAGTAAATCCATCTGCATAACATCGCTTAACCACAAGCGAAGTCTAAGCGTAGCCATGGCCTCTAGCTCTCGCTACCTACCAGGTTTAACCAGAGCTAAACCATAGTCAATTTTTATTTGTATAGCATGGACTTGTTAGCCATTTCTAAAAGCTGATACATAAACACGCAACCGTTGTAAGTTCCTGTCTGCGACCTGAGCGAGATGGCTCGGTTCCAATCATTTGAAGTTCCATTCTAGGTATTCGTTCAGCAGGTTCTTTTGTCATGAACGACGCAGTAGCATGCCGACATAAAGAGGCATCTATCTTTTGGAGAAGAATGACACGCAGCTCTGTTCTCTCCCATTCGGCTTTTAAAGCCTTGGGCCGAATAGTAGCTTGATATTTTTCCATAGTTGGTCAGACATATAGGTGCACCGAACTAGTACGCAAAAGACAAACTCCAGGACTTGTGACAACATAGAGCGACTTCACAGACTGCTGGAACCCACCGTGGCGAGAGGCATTGACGCGGTGTCAGGAGGCAGACGGCCCGGGTTAGCATCGCTGAGGAGAAGCCTCTCCAGACGCCGGAACTAGGTGCAGTAGACGAAGAAAATATGAGTGGCAAGTAGCACATATCGATCAATTTGATGTAAACAGCAATATTCTGTGCGGTACTTGAGTGCCGGTTCTTCCGAGGATAATAAATGGAGCGTGAAAATTTTATTTCAGTGTCACCTCGCAGCAAAGATTATATGAAGTATTTGGAATGTTTGTCTTCATCTTGTATCGCTTTATTGCGTGCCTCAGAATTGCGCTTTTAATATGAAGGAAACAGGAACGTGCCTTTCTGGTACTAAACATCTGCGCGTGTCAAATTCTTGCCACTTGCGCCAGGCGCAGGCCATCAACCCGAGAACTTCATTATTTCCGTCTGAAACAAAGACACACGGGGATGGCTTACGGAGTGCAGCTTGACTTGTAACGCCACCGTCGTGCTGCTTATATAGAATGCAAGAGGCCGCCTATTAGTAATTAAACTGGTGGCCACGCGTCTCGCCTTGCCCACGCATCTAGGGACGGAGTCAGTGCTAAGCTTTACCTTAATAAACTAATCCAAAAGGACGCCATGTGCCTGCAACCCTACCTCTTTGGTTAGGTTCAACAGGGGTTATTTCAAGGGTCTCTTTCAACCTGACAGAAGGTACAGGAAATGATTACAGATTCCCTGTGATCAACGCTGCAATGCGTGAAAGAATGCTGACTTAGGTTGGCCTTGCGCGGAGATTACTGAAAGAAGTTATTACTTGAGCTACGACTACGTTTTCTAAACCCAAAGAACGATCCATACGTAATCACTCCGCTCATTACGAGATAGAATGAAGCGTGAATTTAGACCGGGAGCAAAACTTTCTACATGTCTTCGCTAGTCATTTTTCACCCCTTCAGACCGTCTTCACTACCACAGACAGTGCAGAGCAAGCGTGGTATACAAACGCATATACATCTTAGTTCTGAATTTCTCGGAACCCAAAAAGCAGTGCTAATGTTTCACTTCATAATTAGCGTCTTACGCGTATGGTGCGGGCCGGATTTCATTCGCGAAACCGTATCGCCGTAGTTAAGAAGCTCACAATATCCTTTCACCTAAATATTGCTCTTGATCATTTTCTGTAGGGCAGTCAACCGCACATTCCGCCTGGTTCACCTCTTTGATTTTCTTTTTTGTTACATGTTTTGTCTTTTCGCATGACTGATCTCATTGAAAAAGGACTTGTATGAGTAATAGATTCTGAAACCCCTGCATAATTAACACCATGTGATGCAGAAGCGTTTTATGTAATCTTGTTCAACCAATGAAACAGAGTACAGCAACCAATATTGAAGCGTTTTCGAGATCCATTGAAAGAAAAAAAAAACGTGTACATAATTATTCACGGAACTGAAGCTTCTCTGCTACCAGAAAACGAAAATAACAAGGTAGAATGCTCCCGCTCTAGATAATCTCCCTTCTGTTATTTTCATCTTTTTATAAACGCCAGCAGGTACAACATGCTTGCAGTCAGCTTGAGTTGCTTCCAGTGATTTTCCTAGTGCATAATCTCCTGCGAAGTCTTGGCTCCAGCGCTTCGTTCATATCACATGCAGCCTGCTGCATTATTAAGTGAAAGACACTGACCTCGCTTTTCTACTTAGTGAATTACCGTCAGCCATCCTGCACAATTCCCCGGAAAGATCTCAGTTTGACCAAACGAGGCAGTGCCCTGGACTTACGCAGTCTTTCTGAATCTTTCCATATCCTTAATAAAAGCAGAAAAGTATGCTCAATCAAGGCGATCACGCTTGGCCACAGTTTTTATGAGATTAAGGGTCTCTGCAGGATCCATGCAACAAGACCACAACGAATGTAGCCTCCAAATTCTCGTTCATTTTTTGAGAAGCCGCAGTGCTATAGACAGTTCACGCCATTATAGTTCGTCTTGTTACATTTATGCAAGCTGGTGTCAGCAACGTCTGCGCAAATCGGATATTTGGGCAATGTATTTTAATGAGACAGTAATAGAGCCTCATCGTGACGAAAATGTGTCGCCGTTCATAAAAATCACCCTTTGGCTGAAGGAAATCCAGTGAAGTGACTAGGACGGATAATTCCTATTAACTACAGGGAAGTGACATCATTGGATTGGAAGGGATGTCCCTTCCGGTGAACGAACCAACAGCTTCCAGTGCTATCGCATTGTCATCGCATGGGTACTTAGATGCCGCTGTGAATTTTTTCTGGAAGATAATGAACCACGCGGAGGAAAGCAGCAGTATTCCGCCGATCTGATTAGACACACACCGTACATAATCATTATGACACTCATTACTTTAATTATTTCGTCGCAATTGGTGCCCTTTACTGGAAGCGGCAGCATGTCAGCAGATTTAGAGTATAATGTGCTCGGAGAAATCCCACAAGTATAAAAAAAACCTGTGGATTTCTGTGGTACTAAGAGCTACCCACTTCATTTAGTGCCGCACTGCAACAATGACGGTCGTTCAATTATTAACAGCTGTACACTAGCGGTATGCGTAAAAGAACAGTGAAAATGCGACTTTAGTCATCAAACTTGATTTTCTATAAGTTAGTAGTAACTGATGCGACTTCGGAGGCAGTTATCACATCACACACCTTTCAGCGCTGATTGCAATTATTTGGGGAAATATTGGCTCAAAAGGTTCTAGAGTTTCGTTAGCAAAACTAAATTGATTCAAAGACGCAAATTTGAAGAAAAAAACCTTTCTGATCTATTAGAAGTCCGAAGCCACCGATATTCTGCTTCAGTATGTCTTGCAATTGTTCTGGGTTATGGACCTTTTTTTGCACTTTTTTCATGCTCTCGGCACGCTGCATGTTTTACCTCAGGAGACATGATAAGACCATCTATACCACTCACGCATGCAATATACAACATTTAGCTTGTAATCAGCTCGCTACATGGACAGCTGTCCATAGCTGTCCGCGCGCCAGCAGCCCAAAGAACGTAACTTGTAGATTCCCGCCCAGATGTGCTCGTTAGTTTATTTAGGCGGGACTTTGGTACCACTCATGTGTACACGGAGTATCTCGCTCGATTCGGATAAGTTTAAACTGCCTTTACAAAAAAACTGCCTAGGTAGTGGTCCGCGGCACATCTCTCAAATTTTAAAATGTAGACAACATTTCCATGTTTCCGCAGACCATATAAACAAATCCTGCTGAGAAAAGTGTCAATGCTCTTGTGAAAAACATTTTCTTAACATGCAGCTTAATGTTTCTGCTGTACAACTGACTACGACGTAGGTGTCTGCATGTACATAGCGCATGTGTAAATGCGGGCAGCACATTGCCTTTCTCCGAAAAATGATGGAAACGTATTCTCATCTATATTGTGCGTACTTTCCTACGTTAATTCTTGTGGAAAATACAATGTCTGATCCATACCTGCAAGACTTTCCTAATGAAATGAAATAGGCTTTTTCATTAAAATTCATTACCATGGCTGTCATTCGAGAAAGAAAGAAAAATGAAGGAAGCTTCATAGCTGGAACTCTGGTTTAGGAAAAGCGAGGCAGAGAAACCATGAAAAAACAGAACCGTCCTTTTCTAATGTTGTATTGTATAGTCTGAGTGCAAACGTAATGTGCGCTGCTCATCATTAGCGCCTGTATTTTAATGGTTTACATAGACATGGAGCGTTCACTTCTAAAACCTCATTTACCATATAGCAAAAATTCTAATGTTAACGTCTCAGAAGCCTAAGGCATTTTTTTTTGCGTCGAAAGTTTCCGTGACCGAAAAATAGTCCAAATAACGCTGAAAAAAGCAAAATAAAATGGATAATCTTTTATGTTATTGTATACTTTCGCTCACAGGTTAAAATAATTGCACTACTCTTTCTTACGAAATATGTTCAGTGTTCAAATATGTTCAAACACTGAAATATGTTCAATGCTGATGGTTCCGTCAAATTACCAGAGGATCGGCGCTACTGACCAAATGCGAGCAATATTTATCTGGAGAAGCCGTCTAATGCCGTCACTTATATAACCCTTTGCGCATGTAAGTAGTGTTCCTTGCGAGGCAAACTAGTAGCATGAAATGCAGGTGCATGGTTTATGTGGAGACGGTGTAAGCAACGATTATGACAGGCACAGTTTTTTTCGCAGAAATTATAGCAGCGCTTGGGTATTCTAGGCGCGCTAGTTTTTATTCTTTTTTGTCATATGCTGCTTCTTCGATTTTTTTTTTACTAAAAATCATGCATGGTTAGGAAACTACCTCAACTAGCAAAATTTCACTTTTTGATTTTTTAATATGTACATGGTTGAAAAAGGTGATCTGACACGTTTTCGGCCTCTCTGTAGACAGAGTTTGCGGTTTTAGTTAAAGAACTCATTCACGAAAACCTTTATGACAAGATCTCAATCAGTCATTTAATTTTCATAATCAACTTGCATTTTATGTAAGTTCCTCAAAATGCTGCAATTGGGGTTTTCACTGGCGAGATTGCAGCGATCAATAACCCATGTCCTTTCTGTATCAGAACGATCTCCTTAACTTTCATCATTTTTTGTCTGTTTTGAAATTGACATAAAGTCAACGAGAATGACACATGAAAGTGAGACCTGGTATAATGCTGCTGTGATAAAGACAGCAATTTTTTTGGCGAGGCTATTGTGTGAGTTGACATTAAGCTGCGGTTTGAGTTCGTAATGAAAAAAAACTTCATTGTTGGGAACATACTGAGTGTGACAGCACCAAGATGTACAATAGGTTGCGTTCAAATAAGCACCAGTTTTTTACATGAATTCGAATGAAACGCTTCATTATTTCTGTACAGATAAAAACTGCAGGCAGAGAAAATTAAAATAAACTACCATTCAAATGCGATCACGTTCACGAGAACACGTGGGGTTCCTATTCCTGTTCTCGTGCAGTCGTGTTCCCCTATCCGTGTTTCCTACACGTGGGGTTTCTAATACGTGAAGTTCGGCGCAAACTATGAATTACTGATGTAGACACAGACATCGTATATACGAAAAACAAGATTACGGCTTTAAAGCACGTACTTGAGTGAAAAAAATATCAATAACGGCTCAGCACCCTAAAAACCAATGAAGGTTTTAGTACAGGGTCAGCGTTCTAGCGGGCCTAAAGGAAATCACGTTTGCGTGCCGGCAGCAACGTATCACCACAGAGAGTTTAGAATGGCGTGCCGAAAATGTAAAGGGCGGTCAACTTTGCATGGAGGTGAACTACCCTTTTGAAACGGTCGCCACTGTGTCTAATTTGACAAAATATTTTATATCAAATTCTTTTACAGACAGTCAGTACTGTAAGGCTCACTGCCACCAGGAAAAAACACACGCGAATGAAATATAGGGAAATAAGAAACGTAAACGCAGTCGAGACATCAATTTAAACAATGTAAGTATAAAGAACTCGAAACAAAATACTTTCAAACACGTGACATATAATGCTCAAAATACTTTTACAAATATAATATAAACTGCCGCGTTAAATTGCTTATATATATATATATATATATATATATATATATATATATATATATATATATATATATATATATATATATATATATATATATATAGCTGGAAGCTCAAAACCTTTTTTTTACGTTCTGAGCAGTTACACACGGTTACAGAGCAGATGAAGGCTCGATTAGGCCTTGGCGCGCAGGAATCGAGACTGTACCTCGAAAACTGGGCTGGACTACAACTTGCACAGTGGCGTCAAAAGGAAGGTCATTTTTAAGGAAAGGCATCAACAGCAGCAATATATATATAATTGGTTTTTTGGGGAAAGGAAATGGCGCAGTATCTGTCTCATATATCTTTGGACACCTGAACCGCGCCGTAAGGGAAGGGATAAGGGAGGGAGTGAAAGAAGAAAGGAAGAAAGAGGTGCCGTAGTGGAGGGCTCCGGAATAATTTCGACCACCTAGGGATCTTTAACGTGCACTGACATCGCACAGCACACGGGCGCCTTAGCGTTTTTCCTCCATAAAAAAGGCAGAATTCCCGCTGAACATTCTGTCCTGAACGCCGAAGACCGCGTATTCGGCTGAGACGGGTGTCTTTCACTGGCAAGGACGCCTCCACGTTTCCACGCTAGGTTCACAGGAGCCGCAATGATAACTTTCGAAACTAGTGCGCGTGCGATAGCGCTAACCCCTCGTGAGGGTTTTGCGCATGTGCACTGTGAGCGTGTCTTTCGGCTAATTCCGCTAAATATGTCTAATGACTTACTGAGGGCTTCCGCCGTCCACGGTCACGTCTTTCACTCACTTGCGAGTTCACTTGCCAGTCCTCTTTACGATGTATTTTTTTACTCTGTAACTATCCCTGGATTTCAGTACGGGCACACTGCCATCTTCAGCTGCGCTTATATAGGAAAAATGCTTTTCCTCATGACGTCATATTACCCGGCCCAGCGCTAGTAGTGGGCACCTAATTTCTGCCATTACTTTAATCCCGAAACTTCCGAACTCTTGCCGCTGCGGAATAAAATATCCATGCCTCCATATCTACTCCGCCACTGTTGTGACGACCCTTGCGTGCTCCATACGTTACATTGCTTCTCAAGTGCACCTTTCATTTTACCTCTTAATTTGTCTATTTGTACATTTTGTGCGGCCCTCTTTTTTCTTTAAGCACAGCACATATATCATTACTAATTTCTCTGATACGTGCTGTGGCCGATTACTGCACCTGTTCTTTCGTTTGCATAAAGAATGAGTGATAATATTTTCTCTCGTCGGTTAACAGTTCATATAATATCTTGCAAATTAGCGCGCAAGCAAAGAAAATGTTGCCAAATGTATACCTCAAGCTGTATCAGTTTTCTTGCTCGCGTCTCTAGGAAACCCCGTAGTAGCCGCGAGTCTGTGACTTAGGCGTAGGCGCGCACTACTTACAAGTTCTATGTGCCATGTGCACTCATCTCTTCGCCGAATTGTGACCATTTCAGCTTTACGTTTGTGTGTTCTTCAGGGCTACTTAAAAATGCGCATTTCGACTCGCTTTTTTTAAGCAGTGACCAAAATTGCATGCGGCAATGCACGAGCCTTGTGACAAAAAAAAATGCAAAAAATGCACGCGATCAGCTGTTCAGTCGAAGAGCGAGCGGCTGAACAGGACGCCGAAAGCATCAAAATGACGAGGGACATAATGCAAATACCGGCATTCTCTCCCCAAGGATGTTTTCACTACAAACCGTGCTCATAGGAGCTGACGTCATGGTCATTTTTCGTTCTTACTAAGACGGCGTCCTTCGCGATTCTTATTACACCGCAGGCCATAGTGCGCGATATAGCCTCCTGTGACGACAAATCTGTTCTCCTTCGAGCGTTGTGCATCCAGTCGAGGTGATTTCTTGTCCACTTGCAGTTTTTTTTCTTTAGTCGCATACTTTCCCTGAGGTTGTAAGGAGGTGAATACGAGATTAGAGGCTCCGAGGACAGTTTTACATATCTACCTCGTGCAAATGCGCCTCCAGGTAGATGCAACATCACACGAGAAAGCACCGAGGCACTTCCATTCAAAAGCGCTTCCGCAACGAGGAGGGCGTGCATATTGGTGGGAGGGAGGGAGGGCTGTCCGGAGGGTTCGATCTGCTCCTGTCTGCGACATGCGGGATAGGAACGGCGTGGATTCGAAGGCAGCCGCTCCCAAATGCTGGAAGAAGAGGCAGGAGAATAGGGAGCTGCTTGGCTTCTCGTGCACGCGCATTGGAGGTTTGTGCGTAGAAGCGAAATGATCCCATTGACGCTACGCGTCAAAGCGCCCTGCACGTAATCGGTTTTCCGCCCGCGTCGTGCATGCAGGCCTTGGCATCCACTGGAGTTTTACCTCGATGAGCTAATAAGCTTATCGGCGGCGTTGGAAGGTTTCCTGAAGGGAGCGCTACAAGAAGACTTCTTGGTGGTGCCTTCCACTTCAAATGCGATGCGCGAAAACAGTTTTTCGCCGAGAAAGAAAAATGCCTGGCTGATAATGCGGCTGCCTGTTCTTGTCCGGAGTGGCTGCTGATTTTGAAAGTCACACAAATACGAGGTAGTGTACTAGGGTTCACTATACAGTTCTACGCAACATAAAGCAGCCCCAGCTCCTTGTTCCTATATCGCCAGTAGGGCAGGCCGGTTCGTGCCTTGGAGCTCTTAATCGGGCAGTCCGCACCTGGACCCTCTTTAATCTTGCTAAACGGGAGTATAATTTGTGGCAGTTTTCTGAGGGCTCATAGCTGCCATCAACGCGAACGGGAAAGAAAAGTGGCCGAGAACATTTACCTGCATTACGAATGCTTAAAGAAAGCTCAATTACTAGAGCGACTGCCCGATAGAGTGGAGATGGCGTGCTCAAACCCGGCACCAGGACGAATTTTTTTTCAAGTAAAAAGTTTCTGTGGAAGCTCAATACCTTTCCTGTGTAGCGGAATGGCTGCGCTTAGGTGGATACTTCCTAAGCAATTATCTGTGAGCCGTAGATAAATACACTACCATCTCCCTATCGATCAACACCAAAAACCAAATTGAAAAAAATAAGACTTACGTGATCCACGGTGGATCATTTGAATGGGTTAGCATTTTCTACTGTGCCTGATTCTGATCTAGCGGTATTGGTCATTCTGTACTCTACAAGTATAGACTGCTGGGGTGCCCATGCCACTCTTGGGGCGGTGCTGCAGAGGTTACGCGATGCACCACTGCACCGGTGTGGCTTGTGCAAGCCAGGTTGCTCTTACCCAGCGACCTCTAGCGACCAAGCATCAATTTAACTTCCCCTTGCAAACAGGGCCAGTTGGCTCAGAATTCGGTGGGAAGGTTTCCGCCTGCCATGGTGGGCAGGCTCTGATGACGTCCCAAGGTTCGCACCTCATCACGCGCCACGCTTGATTGCAGTCGCCATTTCGGGTTCCACAGAATCTATTAGTGAGAAATCCTTAAAAGGTAGAACCGTTCTCCAATGCTTTCTTTGATTTCGGTCACTGTTGACCTTCTTCATTTCTATGTCATAACAAGCCCCACATTGCTCTGACGTTGCCTTAACAAGGGTACTGATTTTTCGAAAAGTCTGCTTGCAGTAAAGATATGATGTGGTGTTAGTGTCAACCGCCTCCGGGGAGGTCAGTCCGCGATGAACAAACCGGCAGTTATTATTTTGGAAAGGCGATGCATCCACGTGCTAGGTTCATGAGAAAAAAATAAAAAAAAACATCCAAGTTGTTCCAGTAACATTGGTTTCAATACCAAGTTTCAAGCTAGTGACATTAGACGACGGCTTTCTAGAAACGTCGATTAGTTGATGGGGAATCCGGTGTGGTTGCGGAGAAGAGTGGCACGTGATAATATAATGTCGCTGAGTTTAGAGGTGTTGCCAACCACACGGATACTGACTGTTCTGCTAGGGAGGGAAAAACGTTCTCATACAGTTGCTGCTGGAATCTTATGTACGACACGATCATGTGCGCAGGCGTATTACAGGGCCTTTGAAGGAAAGAAGTGTTTGTGCGTCATATGCTTACAAGTCGATGCGCGCTACGAATTCTTGCCTGGGCACCGTGTCGTACGGGTGGCGCTCACACTTTGTTCAGTGCTTATGAATATTGTACAGAATGTTCGGGTTGAGTGTTCCTGATGAAAGGAAGCGAAATGGGCTGGGTTCTGGCAAGAGTGCCTTTTTCGTTACGGTTGCGCGTTCCTCCTGCAGTTCTCAACGAGCACTGTTCTGATAGCAGCTGCGTACGTATGGTGTGTTGTTGCTAAGATTATTATATTCAGCGCATACCGGGCATCTTAAACATGATTTACGAGCATTGTATGCGATACAGAAGGTCCCATTTTTATTTCTTGCAGATTAAAGCATTAGAACAACCGCTACACACACAAATCATCATCAGCCTAATTACCGGCCACATCAGAACGACGTTTTCGTCCATACTGTTGGAGACGTCTCATAGCCGCTAAATATCTAATCTTATCCTCTAATTATCTCTGTGCAACTCCCTGCTGGGCTTGCCTTCTCCTGAAATCTAATTTAGTTTATTACTTTGCTGGACGACCCTCTAGCCTTTCCACTCGCTTCATATGCCTTTCTTATTCCCGTATCTTTTTAATAACGCGATAAAATTCAGGTTATCGTCTCAAAGAATAAGTTGAGGCAATCAATTGGATTGATGCGGAGAGAATGCAATACCGTGGTTCTTACACTCCCCAATCTGTTTCGGCTCCGATTCAATCTCAATTTTTAGTTTATTGTCTTTCACTCCTCAATCTTTTCTTTGAAGATTCTATTCGAATTTTTATCTCCCAAATGGGCAAAATATCTCCGATTCAAAGACCCTGGCGAGTCCTCATACTACTACTCGCGCCGTGGCGTAGCGGTTAAACTGTGCGCCATTGCACTGGCAGGTTCAGGTGAAGTGCACTGGCCGTTAGCTCTTTCGAAAATTATTACCAGTTGGCCTTGTGGAATTGTCAGACCCAGGTTGCTATCCTCGAGGATTGCGAGAGGGAATAGCTCCAGCAAGCTTCATTTTTGAGCTATCTCGCGCCACACGGAATAACCAGGCAACAGTGCCCAATGGCACATAAATTCTTCAATAAGTCAGATCACCCTTATGAGAATGCAAACACTTATCCAACACCAGCTCGGTTACACCAGTGGTATGCCATACTATACTCTCTGCAGTGCGCGCACTGCGGAGAGGTAGCTAACCCTTGCCACACTTAGGGCCGCCGTGTTGGCTCAGTGCTTATGGCGTTCGGCTGCTGAGCCGACAGACGCGGGTTCGATCGCGGCCGCGGTGGTTGAATTTTGATGGAGGCGAAATTCTAGAAGCCCGTGTGCTGTGCATGTTAAAGAACCCCAGGTGGTCGAAATTTCCGGAGCCCTTCACTACGGCGTCCCTCATAAACTAAGTCGCTTTCGGACGTTAAAACCCCCTCATAAACTATAAATCAAACCAAACCCGTGCCGCATGGTATGGGCATGACAATTTTATACCACAGTTGACCCATTTGAAACCCCTCGGAGGAGCAGGGGGAGGCCATTCTGGGCACTGATGAGCCTTACCACGAGCACTGGCTTTTGGGGAGGACCAACGCGGCAGTGATAACCCGCGGACTGCCGGACCAGGCGGCCCACCCACATGCTCTAAAGACTTTCTGCGCTGATAAAGATTTTTGGTAAATTACTTTACAGGTAGTTTTTCGGGAGGCTATATTATTTTCTCGTAGGTCTGTTGCTGTCCGAGTCATTTTCTTCGTAGTCAATTTCATTTTGGCTGAGTCATTCTTCGTCCAGCGTCTTCCTCTTCTCCCCTTCAGGCCGAGAAGCACATAGGGACACGAGGAGGAGGGTATGGTTGGCAGGCAGCAGGTGGAAAGAAGGAAATATCCGCCAACACCACCTTGGAGCCTTCGCACAGGTGCCGAGGCCGACGCCACCAGACAGTTTCCGCCCTCATCGCCCTCCTAATGCAGTTGAATTAGAAATTTCCGGCTTCTCTGTCACATATTTTCTGATTGGTAGAATGAACTCACGACACCTTGTGACTTCATCGCAACCTCCCTTTAGGACTGAGGTCGCGCGAACTGCTCGCCACGACGGCGATTTTTTGTCGATCCCTTTTTCGAGATGAGAGGCAGCGGGCAGGCTTCGCGCTCTTGCGCGGGAAATCACGCTTGCCACGTGGAATTCCAGCCAATTTTCCAATTCACGCTTAAAATCCTTGGTCCCAGATCTGGAGCTCCGGCTTCCATCCGGCCTACGACGACGTGAAGAAACTTTGCTGTGTCGACCGTGGCTTGGTGTAGCATTCACCAGCAATTACTCTTTCTTAATCGGTACAGCTGTTAGCCCTGCATGTGCCATCTGCGTGTACGACGAGACTATATCCCACATTCTTTGTGGCTGCTCTGCCTACAGCACTGAAAGGCAGTCGCTCTGCCGTTCGCTGGAGCGTCTTGGTCTCTGGCCCCGGCGATCGTCGGCGGCGAAGGCCTCCAAGGCACTGCTCCGCTTCTTGCGAATTTCTGACCTGAACGATAGGCTGTGACTTTAACTAACGCTGAGTTTTCATAGTGACTCTCCTTTCTATTTCATTGCTTATCCTTTCACCCCTTTCCGGCCTGTAGGGCAGCAAATCGATTATTCTTGTTGTTGTTGTTAGCCTATCAAAAGATTCTTCCGGTTAACCTCCCTGCCTTCCTCTTCTTTCTCCTCCTCCTCCACCTCCGCCCATGCTGTCCACCGCTGCCAAATTCAATAAAATTTTCACCTGCATACCGTGGACTGCGCTTGAGGCTTACGGGAACTTAGCAAGAGCAACCTGGGTCTCACTAGCCGCACTGGTGGCTGTGTTGAAACAGGCACCTGCCGGAGAATTGGTTAATCGCTTAACCGCTGTACCAATATTCCTGTAGTGGTATGAGGGTCTCCCTCGCTCTATGAATGTGATTTAGAGGGTCGTGCCGTCGTCAAACCCGCCTTACCACCAGTGGACCAATCATTGGGCAGCGGCAAATTTAAAAATATGAGCATACCAGAAATATAGAACTTGGCCCGCCCCCCAAAATTCCAAAGAACTACAAACAATTTCGAGGTAGGTTCTCAAAAAATCGATTAAGGTGAATTTGTGGGGATCAGAGCGTGGAGTCAGGACGGTTGGTGGGTAGAATTATTATAATCCCATGTGATAACCAATGGAAGGTTATTCAAGACTCCAGATGGTGATGACTCAAGCATATCTTATAAGTCTACCTAAATTGGATCATAGTTTGATCTTTAACAATGTGGTTGAGAAGGCTGCCCAGTTCTGTAAAAGAGGTTTTATTCCAATAAAAGGCAGAGAGGCCTGCTATATGCTTTTCCCACTTATTTAAGGCCACTGCGATAGCTTGGGTGGTCATGACAGCGGTATATAAACATAGAACTCGGCTGGATCTTCATGAAGGGTAAAAGTTTATTTCTAGGTGTCAGCAGTGCATGTTTGTGAACTTGCTGTAGAAGCGCGTACAAAGCCCCAATGGCATCCTCTAGATCCACTCTTGTCACCCGACGCATTAAGGAACAGATGGCCACACATAGCGAGAACTCATTGAAATAAATCTTCAAGAACGGCTCCTGGCGCATCTTGCGTTTGCCACTGGTAGATTTCTGTCCACCTTTGTGCATTTTGCTTGCGACTTCGGAAATATATTTGTTTTTGCACCTTTATAAGATCCTTGAGTGTTACCAGCTTACTGAGGCCATCAGGAACAATGTCGACCTGGCCGGTTTTTGTACGGCGTTTTTAGACATACATGAAGCTTTTCTTTGCAGCTTTGCAGTTTTGCAGCTTTGCAACTACTAAAGGTGGGAAAAGTTTTAAAAAGTTGAATAAAACATATACGGAAATATTAAAAAAAAGCCGGAATGTTTGCCGGCATTCCGACGTACAATTGCTTTCGCGAAGACAGTAAACACTGTAACGTGAAAAGGCTGGAACAGCTTAATTATGTATATAGAAGGTATTCACATGACGTCATCCGCAAGGGGCGCTAGTGGCCGGCGCGGCATTCGCCATGTTGGTGGTCGCGCGCGCGGCAGCCGCAGCATTTACCTGGCTTGTGATGTGTGAAATGTGAGTGTATTTAGCGTCTCGCCGCAGATCATTTCTGTCCGACCCGTAACACCGTGTGACTGAGTGGATACGCCGTGAACTGCGCGATGCAGAAAGAGCGGGCACGCTGAAAATGTTACATTTTGTGAAAACGTCGACCCGTAGGAATGTGCAGGTGCCGGCGTGGTGTGCGACGTACTACAAGACGGCTGCCGTGCGTTGAATTCATCGATATTGAGGTCCGCCTTGTGCACGGCGTAAGTTTGCCGACAGGCCGAGGAATTAAAGTATGCGAATCTATGAGAGGGTGCAATTGCTTGACAAGCGGTCGAGCCGACCATCCGTGCGGAGGGTGCCGACGGCCGAAGTGCCGTTTTTCACCTAGGTGAGTAGTTAAACGTGTATGTTCGTTTAGCTAGCTTAACTTGTCATCTCTGTCTGCTGAAAGTGACGTGTTACTACTGAATGTAGCGAAATTGCTGCACATCGCGTTGCTGCGAACCGGCCTACAGATTCCAGGTCTTGTGCACTGGAAGCAACGCTACGTTTCTTCAATCAAACCTGCAAAACATTCTTGCAGTCTGCCATTCGTGCTGCGAGTGCATGACAGTATTTGCTCGACCATTTTGTCGCGTAAACAAAGCAGCTATGACACAATATGCCTTTTTGCTGAAACAATGAGTATTCGGCGGTTCGCGGACTACAGCCGCTGGAAATATGAGTTTCAGCAGCGTCCGCTTAGGAATATGGGTAATTAATCATGTGCTGTGTTGTCCACTACGTGTGCCGCATGAGTAGCTGACAGTTATCAACTGATATTAAAAGCTGCAAGTCGTTTACATTCTTGCGTGCAATGCAGCCGGCCAGTTTTGCTGCCGAGTTGCGGCACGCAGCTCAGTTAAATCACGGCACAGAATTCTTCTGCAAACTTTATGCACAATAAGCATTCTACAAAGAAAATTGAACGTTGTCGCATTTAACAACATGCACAGGTGTTACGGATCACCAGCAATTCAGGCCGGATACCTCACGGCGCACCGTGACACTGCGCGATCTTTCGCGAAACGACCACAAACATGGCGCGTTTGCCGCGGCGACGCTTTCGCCGTCTGGTAGCGCGGCCTCAGTGAATACCTCCTATAGCGACGATCGGAGTTCGTGGCATGGAGCAGTAGGATGCAAAGATAACCTCGTTAAGACATTCTGCGTATTCTTGTCGGGTAGTCGTGAAGAAGCTGGAGCAAAAAAAGCTCGAGAAAGAAAAATTACTGCTTAAAAATTGATACTTCTACAATGCGGCACCATAGGAAACACATAAATGACACGTTCCAAACAAGCTACGGAGGACTGTTGGAGGCTTCCGAACCGAAAAAACTTTGGGGGAATTCCAAACTGCACTCTTGAAGAAGAAAATGCGATAGCAGTTACGTTGTCATCTATGGTGTGGAGGGTGTGTCATGTTCTTCTTGCGATTTTCCCACTAAAATGACAGTCAAACACGGTTCTATAGCGATTGTAGAGTATGCATGAGCCATCAGCTTCTAGAAGGTTCGGGTACCTTCCATTGAATAATCCTATCAGATTATACTAATCCGGCTCACCAACACACACTAGTCCACACACTCATCCACCTTAATCCATTTTCTGGCCTGGCCTTAATTCGAAATTTTGGAGGTGGGTCAACTTCTAAATTTTGGGCATCCTCAGATTTTCAGATTTTTCGGACGCCCTATGATTGATCCACTGGTGGTCACGTGGTATAGATGACGTCACGACCTTCTCAGTTGCCTTCATAGATAGCGGGGAGCCCTCGAACCACTACTGGCGCAGTGGTGAAGCTGTTAAGCAATGCGCGACCGCCACGGCAGGTGGATGTTTCAGAAACCGCCCCTTGTGTAGCTTGCGAGACCTACGTTGCTCTTCCCAAGCTTTCATAAGCTTCGTGCGCAGTCCCATGGTGGACAGATAGCGATTTCATTGAATTTGGCAACGGTGGGCAGTTTGCTCACAGTCTAGTTGTGGTGACATCACAAGGACACGCGACCTCTCTAGGTAAATCAGAAAATTTCGTCAGAGAAGCCGAAAAATTTTTGTGAGACGGCAGCCTGAGTGCTATCGCACTATAAGACCAGGAAAGGACACACGATTGACTACGTAACTACCGGGGTAGATAATGCTATTGGAATGAAGAAGATGAACCAGCCGTACCAGATGAACCAGATGATGCAGACCGTACCTTTCGCCCACGTTTCGGACCACAACCTCAGGAGACCTCTCCTGACCGCGAGCACGGTCGCCAGCCCTACGTTTCCAACCGCTCGCCTTCGCCTCGCCGCCGCTCATTGTCGCCATGAGGCGTCGCAACGTCCGCGCCGATTCGGAAAACTAGCAGCCGCAGTTCCGGGGGCACGAACTGCGCACTCATCGCCCTGCTTAAGTCCTTGCCTTTCCCCGCCGAACCTTCTTGACGTTTTTGTCGACGGAGTCAAGACACTTGCGCTTGTGGACACTGGGGCCACCGTTTCTGTTATTCACGAAAACTTCTGCCGCTCGCTTCGCAGTTACAACCCCGTCTTCTGGACTCTCACTCCGTACCGCCAGCGCCGATACCGTTCATCCCTCTGCCGCTTGCACAGCACGCGTCGTCATCGCCGATGTTTTGTATGTTGTCGAATTTTTAGTCCTCCGTGCCAGCTCCCATGACGTCATCCTTGAATGGGATTTTCTCTCCCTGCACAGTGCCGTCATTGACTGTGCCCGTGCGCACGTCGTCTTCTCTCCACTCTGCGATGCGCTCCTCGACGAGCCTCCGATTCGTTGTGCTGCTAAGCTTGTTGTCGCCGAGGACACTGACATTCCCCCTGACAGTGCCGTGCTTGTCCCTGTTTGCGCCGCTTCAGTTTTTGACGCCACCGTTCTCTTCATGCCTTCCCCTGTACTTGCCTCTCGCCGACACCTATGTCTTCCCTTCGCCGTCATCGACATTCACCACGGTGCTGCCGCCATCCTCGTCTCTAACACCTCATTCTCCGCGCTCTCCCTGCTCCGTGGCGAGTGCCTCGGCCATTTTGAAACCGCTGCTTTGATCTCTTCCTTCGACACTGATGTAACCTCCTCCAGTGCCGAAGTCGCTGCCCTCACCCCGCGTGGTGCTACTCCAGCTTTGTCATCGGACATTTTCGACCGCTGATTTGACCGCGCTCTCGACACTGATCACCGCGCGCAGCTCCTTGCCCTGCTCAACCAGTTTCGCTCATCGTTTGACCACCAGTCGACCTTTTTGGGCCGTGCGACCACTGTCGAGCACCACATTGACACCGGAACCCATGCTCCTCTCCGTCAGCGCCCCTACCGTGTGTCGCCTCCCGAGCGCCGCGTCATAACTGAGCAAGTGGACGACATGCTACAACGCGGCATTATTCAACCTTCCGCCAGTCCTTGGTCGTCCCCAGTCGTCCTGGTTAAAAAGAAGGATGGCTCGATACGATTTTGCGTGGACTATCGCCGGCCCAACAAAATAACGCGCAAAGACGTCTACCCGCTACCACGTATTGGCGACGCCCTTGACTGCTTGCAAGACGCCGAGTTCTTCTCCTCCCTGGATCTCCGTTCCGGATATTGGCAAGTCCCGATGGCTGAGTCCGACCGTCCTAAAACGGCGTTCGTCACCCCTGACGGGCTCTATGAGTTCAACGTGATGCCATTCGGCCTCTGTAACGCTCCCGCAACGTTTGAACGAATGACGGACAACATCTTGCGCGGCCTGAAGTGTACTGTTTGTCTCTGCTATTTAGATGATGTTGTCGTGTTTTCGCCCGATTTTCCGACGCATCTCAAGCGCTTGCGCCAGATACTGAGCTGCCTCACCAATGCTGGCCTTCAACTTAATCTCAAAAAATGTCTTTTTGGTGCCCGGCAGCTGACAATACTCGGCCACCTCGTCTCCAAAGACGGCGTCCTGCCCGATCCTGACAAACTCCGTGCTGTCGCTGACTTCCCTAAACCGACTTCTACAAAACAAGTGCGCCGATTTGTGGGTCTCTGCTCCTCTTTTCGGCGATTTGTTCCCAATTTCGCCTCCATCGTCGCGCTCCGGACGAAACTTCTTAATGGTCCCGCCGACCTGTCTACGTGAGACTCGGCCTGCGACGACGCTTTTGCTGCGCTCCGTCGTTTTCTCACCTCACCACCTATCCTTCGACACTGCGACCCCAGTGCCCTTCTGAAGTGCACACCGACGCAAGCGGAATCGGCCTCGGGGCTGTCCTTGCCCAGGGCAAGCCCGAATTTCCTGAATACGTCGTTGCGTACGCCAGCCGTGCCCTCACCAAGGCTGAGTCGAACTACACCGTGACGGAAAAGGAGTGTCTCGCCGTAATGTGGGCTCTAACAAAATTCCGCCCATACTTATATGGCCGCCCGTTCACCGTCGTCACCGATCACCACGCTTTGTGCTGGTTGGCTTCACTCAAAGATCCCTCAGGGCGCCTAGGCCGCTGGGCCCTCCGTCTTCAGGAATTCGATATCACCGTAGTTTACCGATCGGGCCGCAAGCACTCTGACGCCGACGCCTTGTCCCGCTCCCCACTGCCCTCCCCTGCGCCCTCTTCGCCAATATCTGCATCCCTACTCGCAGCGCTCACTACCATGGACATGCCCCATCAACAACGCCAAGATCCATGGATTTCATCGCTGCTCGACGTACTTCGTGCACCCTCTACGGCCTCCTTCCCTCGAGCACTTCGTCGCCAGGCTTGCCATTTTGCCCTTCGCGACTGTCTTCTGTACCGGCGCAACTATCGTCCAGATGGCCGCAAGTGGCTTCTCGTGATTCCCCGACATCTCCGCACTGAGATTTGTGAACACCCCCATGCCGATCCTCAGAGCGCTCACGCTGGCTCGCTGAAAACGTACGAGCGACTACGCCAGAGGTACTATTGGCGGGGCATGTACAACTTCGTTCGTCGCTACGTTCACTCCTGCACGGCCTGTCAGCAGCGGAAGTCGACACCTCGCCCTTCGACTGCCCCGTTACAGCCAATACCGCGTCCGGCTCGCCCTTTTGATCGTGTGGGCATCGACCTATATGGGCCCCTTCCCTTCACGACCGCTGGGAATCACTGGATCATAGTCGCCGTGGACCACCTCACTCGGTATGCTGAGACCGCTGCCCTGCCTGCGGCTACTGCTCGCGATGTAGCCTTCTTCCTTCTTCATCACTTTGTCCTGCGTCACGGCGCTCCTCGCGAACTTCTCAGTGACCGCGGCCATGTTTTCTTGTCTGAAGTTCTTCACGAGCTTCTCGCCGCGTGCCACACAGTCCACCGCACCACTACTGCTTACCAACCTCAAACCAACGGCCTCACCGAACGCTTCAACCGTACTCTTGGGGACATGATCGCCATGTACATTCACTCCGACAGCTTCAATTGGGATCAGGTTCTTCCGTTCGTCACCTATGCATATACCACCGCCTCTCAAGCAACCACCGGTTCGGACGCGAACCTTCTTGTATGTTGGATACAATCCTTCCCTACAACCTCGACAGCTCGAAATATGCTTCCCTCTCTGACATCACCCGCAATGCTGAGCAGTGCCGCCAGTTGGCTCGCTCCTTCACCGCCGAACGTCAAGGTCTCCGTACCCATGCTTCCGATCAAGACACGCCCGCGGTTCACTTCTCCACTGGCTCACTGGTCTGGCTCTCTGTTCCGTATACGTCCAAATTTTCACCCAAGCACATCGGCCCTTACCGCATCTTGGAGCGTACGTCAGCGGTCAACTACATTATCGAACCGGTGACACCTTCTTCGGACCATCGCCGCCGTGGCCGCGACGTCGTTCACGTCAGCCGCTTGAAGCCGTATTATAGCCCCCTCGTAGTCTCCTCTCCTTGAGTCGCCAGGATGGCTCCCTCTTTCCGCCGGGGCACTTGGAATGAAGAAGATGAACCAGCCCCGAAGCCAACGACGACGAAGCGCTCGCGCCGCCGGTTGGATGCTCGTGCTGGATGGAACACTGCCGCTTGTGACTGGTCTCTCGGCTCTCTGCCTCGTAGATTGCCTGTGCCAAGGTCTTCGTAGCCGGCGCTTCCATCGTGCCAATAAACCGCTCTACACTATATATTTAGACTTTCACAGTCACAATCTAAAGTGTGCTACACCTATGATGAAATCTACTGTTGACTTGGCGTTTTCCATTTATTCGGCATTCCGTTTGCTGCACGCACGACCGGTTTTTGCAAGAAGTAAACTAGTTTTGTTATTTTGCTTCAATGAAGTAGCATGTACATAATATATGCGCATAGCTAAAGCGTGATTATAGCCTCAATTTTATCTTGCACCTTCAACGAGCTTCACATGCGCGCCATTAATAAGCACGTAAGTAGAACTTTTTCGTCATAGCTTACTAAATGTAGATGTGTCTTTTTTAAAAAGTAGTATGAATATTCTTGAAAAACGGCATCTGTATTGCAAAAAATACTCAGACGCAAGCGTTGTTGCTTGTCAGTTTAATTATATTAGGCTCACAGGAACGGAACATAAATTGCCATCAAATTTCGCAGAACCTCATTTTCCTGCATAAAAGCTGTCTTCGAAAGTAAGCTGCTCTAGTGACGGTCAACAACATGCTGCGCTTTAGACGTACCGACATTTAAATAAAGGACGTTTGAATAAAAGAAATAAGAGAAAAAATTTCGCTTTGAAAGCTTCTCTGGTGCTCGCACCGAGTAGTTAAGACTGTTGGAGATATCTTATGGGTGCGTTTTTGGGAATAAATAGTATAAAAATACAAGAGCCCCTAAGTGGAGTCTGCGAATATATTGATTGTTGTGGAGCAATTTTGTAATACCAGAAATACGTTTGTTTGTAAACAGCATTTATAAAGGCGCTATTTCTGTCTCTGTGTCTTCATGTGTTCGTTCCTTTGCGCCATTCAACTTTATGTCCATAATTTTTGTGTACGAGTCGGAGCCTGTAGACTGCACTCAGCAGTACAATTCTGCCATCAAGGGTGCACTTTCAGTCCGCAGCAACATGCTCTTAAAAGGCTTCTAAAATTTTTTGACAAAGACCTACATACAGCAATGGCCTTGGTAGATTGCTTGTCACTTCAGGAGTAAAATGATTTCTAAACATATCATTCACTCCACACGAGCTCAGTAGGCTACCAGGACTACTATGGAGTTTCTCAAGTCGCCTGGCATCTTTCTTCGAACACATTACAGTGTGCTCTGCGGCTTCTGGCCTACGTCTGTGATTATCTTATTGCTGCTTTCGTTTCTTTCTGTTCCACTTTGCCAACATCTGTCACCCCACCTAAGGTTGCACAGCGCGATATTATCAATACACAAAAGAGAAACAAGGTATCAGCGCTGCTTTGAGGGGATGCAGAATTTAAGTGCATGCACAAGGCACAAAGCGCCGGCGATGATGTACTAAAAAGAACGCAGATGCAAGTATGAGCACTCAAAATAGCCTCTTTTAGGATTAATGAAGGTCAGGGTGGCAGTGGTTTGGGAAAGTTGACGGAATTTAATAGTAATAGTTACAAGGCGCAGGAGCACCAAGACTAACTAGAAGGACATCTGACGAGGTATGGTATTCTGACAGTAAGCTATGACTGGTTCAGTGCAGACGCGGCGCTCGTCTCAGACATTGCTTTTTCGTTCTCCCGCACTCTGTAAGCCCTACTATGATCCAACGCCAGCGAGGCCAAATTGTTGGCATTTGTTCGCTCCATTTAGCATAGGGTGAAAGAGTAAATAATATACTGGTGATTCCACCAACCTCTCTTGTCCTTTATTCTCCCCTTCTGTTAGGAATCAGAACACGCGTTGCGAATAACCTGTATGGAAGAGCTGTATTTTTCTGAAAGTGTACCTTCTCTTAATGCTGACTGGATATTCTTATGAAAAAAGTTTACAGAAATATTGTGGGCAAGCTTAACGATTTGCATCACTCAAAGCACAGATGAAAAATTAGGCGTTGTAGTTGTTCTTGCTCACTCAGCATGAACTTGTGTCAAAATGTGGATAATAATTCACCGACAGCCTCCATCTATGTGCACCTTACACATACGTTGTAATCACCAATAATAAACGTCGCTCATGATTTTATTGTTGAACTGCCTGTTCTAAGCTTGCAGAATAAGGAATGTGCGACAATGCCAGCTGTTGGGCGAGTTGGTGTTCACGGGGATACAGAACAGCGTGACAGACGAGACAGGGAAGAAGGGACACAACTCAGAGGGCTTCAACAATTGCAGCTTCAACAATTGGCCCATGTTATCATCGCTCGTTCTCTTTAGCTCATTGCCTTGTGTAAACTGGAAGTAAGGTATGCAAAACTGCTCTGCTATAATACACGGTGTACTGAAATCACGTGGTACTGAAATCACACAAAATATGAAGGAATACTGAGCTATTCGCAAAACAGTGATATTTAGCGAATCTTTGGAACCTACATGAATTTCTATCATTGTGTATGCAGGATGCTTTTTTCATATTGAGATGGCAGTATGTCCACCCTGCTCGCTGATATTTTTCGGTTATTCAGTATTCTATTCGGAACCTACAGCTTGCTTGATAATATCCGGGGTAAAAGGGTAATTGTGGAAAAAAGCGGATGATAGTGAAAGTTTAAAGAAGCAGTCGCAATATTGAGGCAGGTTTTGTGTTGAAAAAGCAGAAAATAACAACAACGAAAACTTTTGGGAAAAGATGCCCGAGCCGCGAGGGACGTCCACTATATTGAAAATGTGGTTTCAACTTCGGGCAAACAGTTGTCAATGCTGGTGGTCATACACGTGCACTGCATGACATTTTGACTCTTCTGTGCCCAAACATTCATTTGTAAAAAAGTACAACATTGTATCTTCGATTTACGACGAATCTCCGCAATACTGCAACATGATATTGAAGTCTTCTCGAAGGCCTAGCATCTTCAACAGAAATACACGCCACGTTAACATTCTTCTTCTCATAAACAGGACACTCTAAAACTTGTGAAGTGTGCGCATGTGCAGCCACCAAGAAGGAAACAGGACAAAAATGATGGTCAATTTGTGGAGTTAGGCCCAATGCAAATTAGGTGCGCTAGCAGTTCGATTTTCACTTCGCTTCCGGTGTTCTGATCCAGTGTTCACGGATGGAAGCTGTTCGGATAGCGACAATAGGTTAATGTCTATATATGCGGAATTGGTCATTCTCTACCTTCATAGATGCCTGGGAGTCTACCTATCTCTGTTGGTGTAGTGGTGCAGCGGTCAAGCGATGCTCCACTGCCCTTCTACGGCCGGGGCTGCCATCGGTGGGACGGTGGTTGCTTGGGTTGGTTAGCAACCCAAGTTGCTCTTCCCGAGCCGCCTCTCATGAATAAATAAGCTGCCGCCTGACACTGTAGGCAGGTTGCTAGGTGCATGTTTGTTCATGTATTACAGGGTTTAACCTCCGCAAGCGACTCAGACTATGAATGACGCCGTAGTGAAGAGCTGCGACAGTTTCGCCAACTGGGTTTCTTCAACGTGCAATCACATCGCAGGGTAGACCAGCCTCAAGGATTTAGCCTCCATCGAAATTCGACCACCGCGGCCGGAATCAAACCCACGTCTTTCGGGCCTGCAGCCGAGTGCCACCACCACAGTGCCACCGTTCCGGCCTGGTGACCATAGGCGCACGCGCGCGCGCGCACACACACACACACACACACACACACACACACACACACACACACACACACACACACACACACACACACACACACACACACACACACACACACACACACACACACACACTACACACACACACACACTACACACACACACACACACACACACACTACACTACACACACACACACACACACACACACACACACACACACACACACACACACACACACACACACACACACACACACACACACACACACACACACACACACACACACACACACACACACACACACACACACACACACACACACACACACACACACACACACACACACACACACACACACACACACACACACACACACACACACACACACACACACACACACACACACACACACACACACACACACACACACACACACACACACACACACACACACACACACACACACACACACACACACACACACACACACACACACACACACACACACACACACACACACACACACACACACACACACACACACACACACACACACACACACACACACACACACACACACACACACACACACACACACACACACACACACACACACACACACACACACACACACACACACACACACACACACACACACACACACACACACACACACACACACACACACACACACACACACACACACACACACACACACACACACACACACACACATTAGTGCTTGCGCGCACACGCACACAGCAGCTTACCACAAAACCGGCTTCGGGCAAACAGAGAGGTAAACACACAACTGCTAAATGCGAGGAACGGCCACTATAAGTGCTCGCGCTCCAGAAACCAGAACTCCTGTCAGCGCGTTTTCTCTCTTAGAGAGTGCATGTGCGATTATTCATTGCACAAACAAGACGGATTCTCGCTTGCATCTCTCGCTGCCAGGGACATCATCAATGTCCACCTTCAATTACAAATCAGGAAATTTATGGTCTAACTTCTTTATTCGATAATGCGTTACTCAGAATGTGCAACGAACATAGCTTGTTTGCAGAGAGTATCGCACTCTGCTATAATGAACAGTGAATGTGCAATCTTCTAGTCTGCCGAGATACTTCAGCGCATGCGAACTCAGGGAGCCAAGATGTAGGGCTGGATCTCTTCGGGAGCAAACAAAGCTTTAGGAGTGCATACACCACAGGCTGACTCGTGTCTGCCCACGGACGGGCGTGCAGCGCGAGTAAATACTCAACCCTGTGAGGAAACTAGAGATTGCACCAGGGAGAGCTCAGGGTAAACGCGATCTGAAACCTGCAATGAATATAACATTCGGCATATTAACTTTACAAGAACGTAGCGTTTAAAAAGTCTGGCCCGGAGAGTTCGGCCATCGGTCTAGCGATTAAGATATTGAAGGTGTTGTTTCTGTAAGAGTCAGGAGGGCACACCTCGGTATATATAAGATTAGGAAAAATAAACACAAGAGGGGACCCTAAAGCTCCGCCTTAAGGGTATAACGCGGAGCATTATGGGTTAATTTTCATATAAGCAGAAGTTCATTCTCTACATTCATAGACCCTTGGCAGCAGGAGACAGCGAAGAACGCACCTCTTGACGCACCTTTCTTGTTGCCACAGATAAAGGCCCCGGAATCTAGCTGATCTGCATCTGTGCACGGCTCCACGTGGCTGCGCCCGGAATCGTGATATCAGCCTTCGCTGACGTCACGGCACTGCAACACCACCAGGGGCTCGGCCTACAAATACGGGACGTTCTCACGGGCAAGGCCACTTGGCAGCAGGAAACAGCGAAGAACGCACCTCTTGACGCACCTTTGTTGTTGCCACAGGTTGAAAACTGTTTTTTATTTGTATATTTTTTTTTGCTGTCTTGCAGCTGCCAATATTGAGTGTTCTGTGTGTTTGTGCGTGAGAGCTTGATAACATGAGTGAGCTACTTGATTTCAAAGAGCAGCTAGAGAAAGAAATGAAAAAAATAAAAAAAAACAGACTGAGCAGCAGCTGAAAACGGAGCTGAAAGAAATGAAAGAGAGCCTTGTATTTTTAAACGAACTGTATGAGCAGACGAAAAAAGAAAATGAGCTCCTAGAGAAGGAAAATAAAACAGTGAAGAAAGAAAACGATGCTTTGAAAAGTGAGAACCGAACTGCAAAGAAACAACTTGATGACCATGAGAGCAGAATCCTCACAAGTGAACAGTACTCTCGAAAGCGCAACTTAGAAATTAAAGGGATTAAGGAAGAAAAAGATGAGAATATTGTCGCAATACTAAGTCACATTGGCACTGCTTTGAATGAGCCCATGACTGCAAATGACATTGAAGTATGCCACAGGGTTAAAACTCGAAATGAAAATGCAGTTCCTAACATAATTGTGCAATTCAAGCACCGATCAAAACGTGACTCAGTGCTCCTAAGGGCAAGAAAGGTTAGGCTTTCCACTACTGACATTGGGTGGTCAGATGCAAACCCTATATATGTAAATGAACATCTTTGCCCGACGCTGAAGAAACTGGTGTTGAAAGCTGTCGAAAAAAAAGAAAGCCTGTGGTTGGAAGTTTGTGTGGGCAAGGGACGGAAAGATTTTCGCCCGCCAAGAAGAAGCGTCAACAGTAATCCACCTCAGAAATGAGCAAGATGTTGAAGAGATAGTGTGACCGCATCAATATGCAGCCTAGATCTTTGCCGTCATCAGGAGTGGCGATGAAACCTCATGAAGTAAATCACATTGCTGTCTCTAAGAGCATAAATGGAATTAAGTGCTTTCACCTGAATATAAGATCTGTGTGCAATAAACAAGATTTACTTAATATTCTACTAGAAAAATTTAACTTCGATTTCGAGGTAATAATGCTTACAGAAACTTGGCTTCATTCAGAGTATGATAATATCACTGATGACAGGTACAATACATTTTTTTCTGAATCGAACTCGGAAAGGTGGTGGCGGTCTGTTGTCACACGTAAAAAATGTATAGAGTGTGATGTGCTTGATCAGTTTTCTATTTCTTCTGATGATGTAGAGTGCCTTACTGCCATAAGTCAAAGGTATCTTATAGCTGTCATGTATCGTCCTCCTAATAGAGTAGTTGACTCTTTTCTCAGTCACCTTGAAGGCATCCTTAATTATGCAAGCAATAACAACCTCAACTTGTTTTTGGGTGGTGATTTCAATATTGACCTGATGACTAAATCCAACACTCAGCAGTGCTTACAAACCATGCTCCTGTCACACTCCTGTCACAATGTTATCAAAGACGCTACACGCATAACAACAACGTCGTGTTCCTTATTCGACGTCTTTGTCACCAAGAAGGAACTAGACACCGCAGCGGACACGGGACAGAGAAAGAAGACGACACAGGGCGGTACTTGCAACTAAAAGTTTATTTGAAACTTCATGGCTTTATAAAGACAAAGGCACGTGTGATCCTACAATGAAGAAAAAAGGGGGAATCAAAAGCAACAAATAACAAGACCTAACTGACAACAGTGCACATGAAAGATATGCGAGTCAGAATCTACAGAAATCAGACTTTAAAACGTTATGCAATGCTCATCATGCGAGTCACAATCTACAGATATCAGAAGTGTTAAAAACCGTCGACCGCATATGGAAGCATGAAAACCACAAGACAAAGGAAGAAAAGAACGTCAAAAGGAAGCAGCCCAACCTGTTACCTGTCAAGGAAACCCAGTTCTTTTTGGAGGATGGAAACCGAAGGCGAACTAACGCATTCATCCGGTTGCGAGCGCAAGATGGCAGTGGCCTCCATAATCTCTCTCTCAAGCTGCCCTTTCCTTCTTCCAACAATCTGGGTCTGGCTGAACTGAGGCCAACAACCCCGACACTTGCGGCAATGAACAGGCAGATTCGAACCCCCGCCTCCCCCAAGGAACGCGCATGTTCTCTCAAGTGATCATTGAAGCACCTACCGGTTTGTCCAATATAAAAACGCCCACAACCGAGGGGGATCTTGTAGATTACCCCTGTTACACATGCGACACGCTTATTTTCTTCCAAATGTTTCTTGCCGCAAGTTCCTCGAATCAAGTCCCCCTTTCCCACTAGATTTCATAATCTAGAGAGCTTACAGGGTGCCGAAAATACAATGTCGATGCCATATTTGCCTGAAATCTTTTTGAGATTATGTGAAACGCTGTGCAGGTAGGGAATGACTTCCACTTTTTTCTGGCCGGCTGGTTCTTGGGAAGCAACTCCTTTTTTCTTTTTACGGAGCTTATTGGCCACTGTTTCAGCCACCGTGGTTAACAAAAACCTCGGGTACCCTGCCTTTTCCAGCCGCTCTACTTGAAGGGAAAAACTGGACTTCAACATATGAGTGCATGATTTTAAAACTGCGGATCTAAAACAAGAGGAGGCAATACCCCGCTTTACCACCTTGGAGTGGGAGGAATCAAAAGGCAGCAATGCTTTCTTTGACCTAGGTTGGAAGCCCAGCACACATGATCAATTCTGTTAAAAGATAACTTTAAATCCAGGAACTGAATGGATCCGTTTTGTGGAAGTTCTAGAGTGAATTTGAGAAATTGTGAACAGTTTGAGAATACACTTAAGATCTTGCTAGCTACTTCTGTCAAAGAGTCATGAGAAGAAAGTTTCAAAATAATTAAAAAGTCGTCTACATATCTGAAGATATTTGCTATGAGAGGTTGGGTTAGCTTGAGCTCGAGCACTCAACCTAGACGCGCAAGAAAGATTTAACATAGCACTGGCGCGACACTGGAACCTATACAAATTCCTTTTTCTGCACATACAATTTCTCGCCAAAGGAAACAAAAGTAGAATCGAGATAAAAACCGAGCAGCTCCATAAAAGAATCAGGCGACACACCACAGGTATTCTGGAATCCAACCACGCCGGCAACGTCAATCAGTTCTCTTACTGCACTGAAAAGTTCATCGTGCGGAATCGAGTAAAACAACTCTTCCACGTCGACGGACAATGCACAGTTGGCACTTGGAACACCCGAAGTCAATGCTGCAACCAAGGTGTCAGACCCAGCTATCTTGAAAGGATCTTCAGGCTTTAGTTGTCCTAAATGTGTTTTAAGGAACTTGCTGACTTGGGCCTGCCAGCTTCCTCTTTCTGTAACAATAGCCCTGAATGGGCACAGATCTTTATGCGTCTTTGCCGTGAAGAAGATGCTCAGAACGTTCAAATCACATCCCAGCACCTGTTTTGATAGTTTCTGTAGGTTGAGTTTATCTAGAAGAGCCACTGCCCTGCTCTTAACTTTGGAAGGTTTTTGAGAAACAGGCTTAAAGTTGTTACTCACGGCACTGATGGCTTTTTCTTGAAATAGGCTCTGCGGAAGTACTCAAATTCCCTCTAGAACTTCCACAAAACGGATCCATTCAGTTCCTGGATTTAAAGTTATCTTTTAACAGAATTGATCATGTGTGCTGGGCCTTCCAACCTAGGTCAAAGAAAGCATTGCTGCCTTTTGATTCCTCCCACTCCAAGGTGGTAAAGCGGGGTATTGCCTCCTCTTGTTTTAGATCCGCAGTTTTAAAATCATGCACTCATATGTTGAAGTCCAGTTTTTCCCTTCAAGTAGAGCGGCTGGAAAAGGCAGGATACCCGAGGTTTTTTTTAACCACGGTGGCTGAAACAGTGGCCAATAAGCACCGTAAAAAGAAAAAAGGAGTTGCTTCCCAAGAACCAGCCGGCCAGAAAAAAGTGGAAGTCATTCCCTACCTGCACAGCGTTTCACATAATCTCAAAAAGATTTCAGGCAAATATGGCATCGACATTGTATTTTCGGCACCCTGTAAGCTTTCTAGATTATGAAATCTAGTGGGAAAGGGGGACTCGATTCGAGGAACTTGCGGCAAGAAACATTTGGAAGAAAATAAGCGTGTCGCATGTGTAACAGGGGTAATCTACAAGATCCCCCTCGGTTGTGGGCGTTTTTATATTGGACAAACCGGTAGGTGCTTCAATGATCACTTGAGAGAACATGCGCGTTCCTTGGGGGAGGCGGGGGGTTCGAATCTGCCTGTTCATTGCCGCAAGTGTCGGGGTTGTTGGCCTCAGTTCAGCCAGACCCAGATTGTTGGAAGAAGGAAAGGGCAGCTTGAGAGAGAGATTATGGAGGCCACTGCCATCTTGCGCTCGCAACCGGATGAATGCGTTAGTTCGCCTTCGGTTTCCATCCTCCAAAAAGAACTGGGTTTCCTTGACAGGTAACAGGTTGGGCTGCTTCCTTTTGACGTTCTTTTCTTCCTTTGTCTTGTGGTTTTCATGCTTCCATATGCGGTCGACGGTTTTTAACACTTCTGATATCTGTAGATTGTGACTCGCATGATGAGCATTGCATAACGTTTTAAAGTCTGATTTCTGTAGATTCTGACTCGCATATCTTTCATGTGCACTGTTGTCAGTTAGGTCTTGTTATCTGTTGCTTTTCATTCCCCCTTTTGTCTTGATTGTAGGATCACACGTGCCTTTGTCTTTATAAAGCCATGAAGTTTCAAATAAAATTTTAGTTGCAAGTACCGCCCTGTGTCGTCTTCTTTCTCTGTCCCGTGTCCGCTGCGGTGTCTAGTTCCTTCATATCTCACCAGCTGGCCTACACATCTACCCTCCTAAGTTATTTGTCACCAACATACCTGAACACGAAGTTTTTAGTGGCGTTATCACGTCTGCCATAAGTGACCACTTGCCTATTTTCTTACTCTCTAAAAAAACGCTAAGGAAACATAGGGACGGAGCCGATATAATAAAGCACTTCAAGAGGTTAATGAAAAAACTTTGAACACATTTCGCAGAAACCTTTGTGCAGTAAACTGAGAACCAGTGTATAGCTCCCCGACCGCCGATGGTGCTTATGAAGTATTTTTGAGATTATTCATTGATGCATACTCAAGTTCATTTCCAATGAAAACTTGCAAAAAAAAAAAGAAAAGTTCAAAAACCTTGGGTCGATTACAATTGTTTCCTACTAATAAGAAAAAAGAAAGGCTATTTACATGGTTCTTGAGCACTCTCAATCTTAAAGACTGGTAAATTTTTAAAAGGCATAGAAACAAAACAAATGCTAGGCTGTAGAAGGCAAAACAGGTTTATTTATGCAACTACTTTGAAGTTGGTAGTGCCACAAAATTTGAACATATATGGAAAAAAATTAATGTGCTGCTAAATAGAACTCCTGTGGAGAAAAATATTAATGAAATCATATTGAACAAAAAAGTCATTAAGGGAGCTATGCTAGGAGAGGAATTTAATACCTTTTTTGTAAACTTGGTCACCAGCACACATTCCTCGGAGGCAACAAATGGAATGATTAGAAATCCACAAAGCCTTTACATTGACTCAAAAAGCGAGACTGAGGTCTGTGCCGTGTACCGTTCACTGAAAAACAGGTTTGCTTGTGAAATTGATAATATCCAAATGAGACCAGTAAAATATGCACTAGACCTCATTTTGTCGCCGCTCACATACTTATACAATATTTCCCTCTCAACAGACACTTTTTCCAGGAAGATGAAAATCGCTAAGGTAGTCGCTATATTTAAAAAAAGGGACAAAAATAATTTTTCAAACTATCAGCTAATTTCCATCTTGCCAGTTTTCTCGAAAGGGCTAGAAAAACTCATTCACACACGAATTACCAAGTTTGCAACTAAACATAATTTAATTAATCCCACTCAGTTAGGCTTTAGAAAAGGAATGTCTACAGAATATGCTCTTTTTGCTCAAAAAGAAATAATTTTGAAAGCAATCGAAGAGCAATCGAATTAATCTGAAATCTGACACGTATGCAGAATTTCGAACCCCGGCGTTCATAAGAGCAGACATTATTTTTTTACTCTTCTGAAAGCTTCGATGAAAATTGACGCCACCATAAATTTCAAAGAAATCCCACAGTCGGCTTGTATTCCACAAAAAGCACTGACTACTGCGGCTACGTCCGAAACATTTTATGCGTATTTGTGCTTGTGTACACAATAAAAACATGGCATCCTTCAAAACTACTGAATTGCGGCTCCAGTCGTTTTAGCGGTGCAGTTGAATGATCTTAGATGCAGAGAACAATAGGAAAGAGAAGAAAAAGAAAAGAAAAGACTACTGCAGAATAACAGTTCACACATTAATTGCCCCTCTAGTTATGAAATAAAAAACCTAAATTAAAGTAACAGATGAAAATAAAAGAAAATTTGTTGCCGTTTGAAATTGGCTGAGCTAATACAAGCTGCAGCAGTGCTTTCACGTTCATATAAAGAGTGCGGTTGTGGTACTGCATATGGCCACGAGTAATGTGATGGTTAGCGTCACGTCTTATTAACATTTACATCTACATTTGAGGCATCACAAAACTTCGAGAACTGTCGAAGTCAGGCGTGCATGTGGTAGCAGCCTCTTCCCGCTTACCAGTGTCAATACTTTGCGCCAGCGCCTCACGCCTGGGAGCTGTTTACTCATCGGATCCACGTGTAGCCGGATAGTTTTTTGCAAGAACATAATCCTGGCTGTGAGGTTGCGTGTGCACTCCCTTGTGAAGCGGGTTCTGAGAAGGAGCTCGATATTCGCGCCCCTATCTGCCAATTGCGCTTGAGGCATGAAGAATGTTTGAACAGTCAACCTGAGCGCGCTCTCATACGCGAGACAGCGAAAGAGGAAGACCGCGGTCTGAGTGGTTCTAGCCAAGGGGACAACGCTAACTTTACACCAAAGGCGTATCCAAAATAGAGTTGGCAGCTTTCACGTGGCATCAAATATCTTACTTTAAACAAACTTGAACTTTCGGGCTGGTTTATATTTGCCCAGAGTCATGATGAGCAACCCTTCTTTCTGGCGCCTGTCCAACAGTTGAGTGGTTTATTTTTCGCGCTCTTTAATACTGATTACATTGAATTTATTCCGAGTCATCGCCTTCAATACGTGGTTGCTTCAGAAGAGAAAGCAACCAGCGATCTTTGTTCGGAGGAGCACGGCGTCTGTATCGCGAAAATTTGCCCCGTTGGCGTGCACGCGGCGTTAGGTCCTGAATATTCATAAATTGCAGCGTGTTGTGCTCCAGCAAAGAACAAATGAGCTCTGCCAAGCGTCGTTCTTAACTATAGGTTTAACAACCTGCTTGCTACATATTTTTTTCTTCGTGCTGCTGATTTAGCGTTCTCATTACGCCCTGCGTGATTCGTAATGCCAAATAACACTCAAAATACGGGTAGCCATCCAGCTTTTATTCGATTTCTCACATGAATAATGACCGGCCTCACAGCAGCAGTCAAACAAGTAAGCTTAAAGATGGTCTGCATAATGGAGCGCCAGGAAAAGGACCAGCAAGAATATGTAAATGCTCCCGATCGCTGCAAAGATGAAATAATAGTGCTTTTGTTCAACTTGTTTTCTCAGTATTCTGTCTTCCGTATAAATGTAACTCGTTTTACAACACAAGCGAGGATCTGCGCCTGAGAATAGAAAATACTTGAGAAAAGAACTTATTCTTCTATCACACCTGGAGGCACAGATGTGTAAACAAAAGTAACTGAATTTGCCCTGGACAGTGTAGTGCAATTTATGCAGAATATTATTCAGCAAGTACCACACTGGGAGGCCCTGATGAGCCCCACATGAGAAAGTGAGATTGGGGCAGTCGCTGAACCACAGACATCGGCCCCCTGCGGGGAATAAATGAGCCAGCCCAAATTGGGCTTACCCTGTTGATTCTACATGGGCTCCGTATCGGTGTTGCTAGGGCTACCTCATGCCGCATTACTACATCTAGCCCACACTGGTTCCTTGTAGGATTATATAGGGTAGATGAAACATCAATGTGGGCTATATGCTCGAAAAACATTTGCTAGCCCAAATGGGGCTGCCCACACGAAACGGCTTTAGGCCCCTCATAGCCCATGGCGGGCTTGAAAACGGGCGTGCCCAACTGCTACCGACATCGGTTGGTCGTAAACGTGAAGGCAGATTCAATGTCAGTGTGGGCTCTATGCTGAAAAAGCCTCTGCTAGCCTAAACAGGGCTGCTCACGCGAACCCGCTGTTGGTCTCACTTAAAACGCGGAGGGGCTGCAGAACGGGGGCGCTCAAATGTTGCCCAAATCGATGCCCTGTAAGGTACTTCAGGGCAGAGGGTACGTCGGTGTGGGCACTATGCTAAAAAAAAAAACTCATCTAGCTCAAATGAAGCTGCCCGGAAGAAACCACTGTAGGCCTCACATACCCCGTGGTGCGGCTGCAAAAAAAGACGCACCCTCATGCTCCCCATACTAATTCCTTCTAAGGTACTTGAAAGGAGGTGGAACATACATTTTCCACCTGTTCCGCATGTTTCACAGTTTACGTTTTACCTAACCTTGAGATTGTTCACCAGTGCCACCCTCCTCCATAAGCGGCGGACGTAGTACGTCCTGTATCACCGCTGGTGTGACGTGGAACGTCATCGAACGGCGAGGGGGGAAGCTATGTGAGAACCCTCTAATGCTTCCTAAGGCATCAAGGCTGCCAGAACCGAGGCCCTCGTTAAATGATTTAGTAAACAAATAAAGGGAAATAAAGGGCTCGTTGCTCATATGAGAGAAGCCAACAGCCACAGAAACCAAGGAGCATGGGTGATTTTTTGTTATTACTTGTGGTGTTGATTGATCGAGATTATTAGTGAACTTTGAAATTGTTTTAAGATAATTGATTAGAAAAGGAGAATAAAAAAACCACATGCCGCCTGAGGTCGGAATAGTCTTTGGCTTTCGAAAGCAAAGAAACCATATTTGCGCCATTAAAATAAGCACATGAAATTGACGGTATACCCCGCTGCACTAAAATCATTTTGGCAATAGAAATTTATGAGTTACCGCATTACTTCGCGAGAAAAGCTTTAAAATAGTACTCTTCACGTCTAAGGCGTTCTCTAAGTGTTCTGCAGCCCGCACCCGCCAAATACTTTGTTTCATTTCGTCTCAAACGACGAACCGAACTCGCCGCTGTCGAGGATGAGCCTTGCGTGGTCCCGCTTGCCAGGTGGGTCTACCTGTTGGGGAGCCTCCTAGCAGGGGCTCACGCCTAACGGAGAGGGAGGATCCGCAAGGCTGAAGCTCTGCATTCTCCCTTGCGGAGGATGTCAGCTATGGGTAGTACTCTCGGCGCTCGCCGCTCTGGTGGGTGCTATTTTATCGCTCTCCTCAGGTGCGCCTTTCAGAGGAAGAGCGAATGCCGGACACGTATCTGCTGCACCCTCCACATTCGAAACATCCCCAGACCAGTGCAACAGAATCTTTATTCCAGCAGTACTACGAAGAAACCATCACGGCTTCGCACAGTGGTCCTGGACAATGCCTCTTCGTCCAACAAAAGGACGGCGGAGGCACTGGCTTATAGCACACAATGTAACATAATGCAGGATGCCTCGGAAAGGCCTGTCCTAATATTTGGTATGCAGCTCTCATGATGTGCTAGTGTTACCTATTGGTTATCCTTCTTGTGTTTTATTTTATTTTTACCTAGCTTGCAAAATTTGTAGTTTTATTTGTACGCATCTGACTCATGATGGAAATTTGATGCAGAAACCATTGCAGCATACTCTTTTTTTCTTTTTCAGTCTTGATAGACTACGAGTGAAATTCCACCACTGGATGGTCCCGCTTGAAAGAAATGGCGAAATGTTGAAATTTCGTCGTAAATCAAAGGCGAATTTTTCTTCTTCTGTGTTCTTTTATTCTACGAAGGGAAATTTCGTCAAGCGTTCATTGCCTTGTACTGCCTGCTCTTCTGAAATTAAGACAGAACGCAAGCGAGTACACCTGGATATTGTTGTATATAGAAGAATTTCAGAACTTCAAGTGCCATGACGTTGCTTGTTGAAAGAAGGGAACCGTGGCTTAAGGGTGGACGTAGGGGAAAAGATTTAAAGGGACGAGCGTCACTGGCAACTGTGACGTTTAATGGAAATAAAACGCCACAGTTAAAACGTGCACGTTTCGCTAAGTCGCGCTTCCCTTCCTTCATTACCTGAAGCCAGCAGGCCCAAATTTATTCCTTTCAGAATGGCGCTGCATACTTGCTCCAGAACCGTATATAACTAATCCCGACAGTTATCATTTTTGGGAAAGCTAAACTTTTGGTATATGAGATTTTGCTGTTAGTACTAGCTGGCAGAACTGGTAATGCCAAAGCATGTGCAGCCCTCCACTATTTTCTATGACCGGCGAGTGGTGACCGCTCGACGCAGCGGTGGCGCATGGAAAAAGAGGGGGAAGAGGGCGATGTTTAGGGCATGCTCAGAAATATCGCTCCTAGAATGCCCATCGTATAATAGGCTGTTCTGCTTGGTGCGGGCTAACGCCTGTCTTGTGTCGGCTACCGTGCCGCGTATACCCAAACACTTGCAGCAGCTGTCTTTCCCTCCGTGCATATAATGCGAGCTTTACATAGCTTGGGCAGAAACGCACCGTTGCTGTAAGTAGAGCTCTAGATCGAAAAAAAAGCTGAGTTCGGGTTATGGGGTTTACGTCCCAAAGCGAATCAGGCTATGAGAGAGGCCGCAGTGGAAAAGCTCCGTATATATTCAACCACCTGGGGTTGTTTAACGTATGCTGAAATCGCACAATCCCCGAACCTCTAGCATTTAGCACCCATCGAAATACGACCACCGCGATCAGGATCGAACCCGCGTCTTTCGGGTTATGAGCCGAGCGCCATAACCACTGAGATACGACGGCGCCAGGTCGAAAAAACTTGCCATCGTTACGAAGAAGGATGAATTACAAGTAGGCTTTCAAATCATGGTAGCAATTGAAGAGGACTAACCACTAAATGCTTAGTGAATGCCAATTAAATGTCATGATCTGTGCTAACGCCAGCGACATAGTGGCCCGAGTCGTTCCGAGGGAACGGTTTCAACTATCGGCAGGAAAAGTAAATAAGCCATAGAAGCCAATTTAAATTTTGTTACTCGAAACCAGGTAGAGCACTAGCCGTTTACTCAGTGCGTGCACGCTAAGCAGGGTACGTCATATCTGTCGCCCTCCTCATTTTCTATCTTCAATTTTAAGCAGCGCAGTAATAGGATCTTAAAGCCGTTTTTGTACCTCAATTGTTTTACCTGCCGATAGTACGCTCTGCCATGTTTACCATTTGCTCAGATTATAGGTTTTTTGGCACAATAACCTTAGCGAGGTTAACGTCAAGAATAATTCTGAAATAGAAGCAGCCTGTTCGACCTTTTATTTTTTTCATGCAAAAGCTTTTGTTTGTTCACATGAGCATAGGACGGGAAAGGCTGATGACATGAATGCTGAGGCTAAACGTGTACAATGCGTAGGGCTAAAAGAGTCGGTAACGCTTGTGGTGCCTCACCGGTGAACTGTTGCCACGGCGAGCAGGGAATGCAATAAATCACAGTTTCGGTCCTTCGCGCGTGTATAGTGGGTGGTGCTACAACAAGAAATGTACGGCTGTAAAAACACATGTGTGTTTCCTACTTGTCGTACTAGTAATATGTCGCTGGTCTGAAACACATGCAATCAACTAAGAAATAACTTCACGTAATGTAAAAAAAATGGCAGTTACACGTAGATTTTCGTCTTCCAAACAGATCGCGATATACTTTTATGTGCTTTTCAGTGCACATAAAGTGGTGAACTGTTCGGGAACTCTGATGAAGACGATCCGCCAAGGTAGGCGTTTAAGCTTAAATTGAAACCATGAGCGCATAATCAAAAGGTTCGCAAAAACGTTGCCGGCTTTAACTGTGGCTTCTTTTGCAGTTTTTCTAGATATACTATCTGTAATATCTTATAGCCAAGCTTTCCAGCTTGTGGACTTCATCGCATCTGGAGCACGCTGCGAAACCCAATTAGGCTTTGCCGGACCGAACAATGGGAGAGTTCCGGTCGTTAATCTTTTTTCCTAATGACCAAGAGATACGCACCAATTTGTCGACGCAACGAGCCAAACTCTTTTGTGTCCGGATCGTTCCCTTTCTGCAGTCAAAACCAGGGCTCGTCGCGCTACCATCTTTTTGAAACTCATGCTTGTGCGGCTTCTAGTACTTAATTCTATTGTGGTTAAGTTCAGAGAAGGAAGAAACGTTCAGAATAAACTAGCACGTAACTCAGAAAATGACTGATGAAGTAAAATAAGAGCAAAGAATAACGGCAGACATCTTCCTGAATGTTCAGAACATTTTGCTGAAAGAATGTTAGACGCATGACCAGTCACCCCTTCATCAAAACAATTCGAAAATGCGTGTTGTTAGTAGCCCAATAAGAAAACTCAATTAAGCTTATAAATAAGTTGGCGGCATTGTGTCTATTAACCATCTTTCAAAGTGAGTTTGTCGCAGAAACGTTTTGGCAAATGGTTTGGCATGTCGCCAAAAATAAGTGCTTTTGCACATACTCGTTTGCGCAAAGCCAGCTAGAAAAGGCAAGATCGAACGTGTCAAGGCAGTTACAGAATCAATAACCCGAATGTTAACATAGTTTGGACGAGCTGAGCCGGCCGGTAGTTACTCACACAGCATCTTCCTGAAGATGATTACGAACTCTACTTCACAGGCTAGGATCAGCGGGATTGCAAGTGACGACGAGACACGCCAAGGAAAGTGAAGGCGCGCTGGTCCCACATGGTGTATGCGTAACAGAACGCTTGCCAGTGCAGCCCGCAGCCCAATATGACGGTGACGGCGCTCCGCTAACACAATGGGGCCCCGGAATCAAACGAGCCCTCCAAAACGTACGTGCGTATTAGACACCTAATTACTTAGAGAAGAGTGCAGACTGCAGCGCATTAAGTCATGTTCTCCGCGTCGCAGTGATAGAGCGACGTCTCGCTCTATCGAGGCGTTTCCGACACCGTCGGTGTTCCTTGCTGACAGCAAATAGTGTCACTTGAGCAAAAGGGAGAATGATAGTGCATCTATGCTCCAAACGTTGGGTATTTGTGCGCCACTGTGAGCAGCGATGTAATTAATAGTTTGTGCTGAAGATATCGTAGTTGGAAAAAGTTCGCGCTGTTCGTGTCACTTTTGCAAATCTCTTGCTGCCCCAAGGGGCGGTCAACCTAATAACAGCTTCGGCGTGCGAAATTTCGTGATTGTAACAAAGAAAAAATCCACTGCCAGCGCAGCTCCCATCGAAGACGAACAACCTCACCTTGTAAATAGCAACTAAACTACCAATCAGCGCTCCGACGACCTGTAGAAGAAATAATGCACCCGAATGAGCAGACAGAATCATAACAGGAGAGCAACGCTCACCGCGAAGTACGTGGTCTATGCCGTTCATAAACAAATTACGAAGATTCAATCCTGGCTCCTCACTGGACACTGGGAGAGCACGGAATGTATAAAAACGAGAGCGGTCTCATTGCCTTCGGTACTTCGCAAGGATGGTACCTAGGGTTCCAATCGAGGAGAGAGAACACATCGTACGACTCTGCATCGAAGGTGTCCCTCAGTGGGACATTGTCTCCTTCCTGTCCGGATGAACGAGAACAGTGGTGAGCCATATTATCAGTGCCTATAGAAAAGAGCAGAATTTCCGACGCTGAGCACAGTGGGTGGCCAATGGGTTGAAAGCTTGATAAGAATGAATTAATTGTTGCTACCGTGGTTGTAGACACATTTATGAACGTCGAGGAGGTTCGTGACACACTTGGTCTCAGTTTCTCATGCGACACCATGAGGCGCAGATTGCAAGAAGGAAGCATAATAAACTGCGTTGCCGCTCAAAAGACGCACCTCACAACAAACCAATGGGAAGAACGACTCAACTTCGCCCGAGCGTTCGAGCAGTGGTCTGCAGAGGAGTGGCGGGAGGTGACTTTCAAGGATGAGCCCACGCTCTGCACACGTTGGGACCAACAGCAGCGCGTGTGGCGTCCGCTGAACGGCAGGTATGACCTGTCCTTCTTTCCACTAACGGAAGACGCTGTCTGTATGTGTAGTTCTTGTCTGTGTATACCTTGAGAAGGGCAGTAAAAATGTCGAAGATTACGAACCAACAAGGCCCATTTGAAGCTCTTCTTAGATTCATTTACTGGTAATATCAGCAGGCTGGACCCACGGAATCCGGCCCGGAAGACATGTCAAAAATCAAAAGGTTTTCAGATACATGCAACCAGCCACCGCACGCGAGGGCGTGTGCGGCTGGCGACTGGCGCGCCGGTTTCTGGCTACGGAGAGGCCAGGTCCGCGCGGGGGTTTACAGCAGCCAGGCCACTCGGAATCGATGCCTCGGGAAAGCAGCCTCACGGATGACCGCGGGGCCATTGGGGTCATCGCGGGACGCCGAGGTAGGGGGGCGTAGTACCACCAGTGCAAAAACCATCGATGCTGTGGAGTACCGGCGGAGTAGGCCCGGGTCATCTCACCCTAAGCCATGTTCCTGCTTTGTGGCTCGGTCAGCCCAGCCTTGAACACTCCCCCCTCAGTAGGCATGGAGCAAGCTAGGGGAGAAAATAAGTGCATGGTTGGTTGGTTGGAAGCACAGGTGGGTCCCCCCGGAGGCGTTAGGCCCTAGTGCCGAGGGCCGGAGGGCCGATAGGCTGACGACCTAAGCCTCTACTGGCCACCACACATACTTCCGGTGTCTGAAAAACCTCGAAAAGCACTCGACGCCAAGTACCTAAAGGTCCGAAACAAACCCTGAAAGTCGTGGAGGGGCCCGAGGTCGCTCACCCCGGGTTAGGTTTTCCCGTCGCCGGCGGTCGGAGCCCGTTTCGTTTGTGGATGGCGGGCATCCCGTGATCGGGGCCGCACCATTGGACAATCTCAACGCTCTGCCTGTTCTGGCCAGACAGGCCACTAAATTAATCGAGACAAATGAAGGATCAGTGAAAAAACTCGCTGTCCCCATTCCCATCCCAATTCCCATAACCCTTTCATCCAACCCTTTTCGCTACGTCCCAGGGGAGATCAGAGGAGTCTCCCCGAGCCCGCTCCCCCGGCTGTGGGTCGCTGTGTAGCTTTTTACCACCCGCTTCTATTTTTTTCCATTCCCACACCTACGGTTGGCAAAAATAAACATTGCCTTCGGGCCTTTTCATTTATTTTAAGATTGGTTGTACGTCAGGGGTGCAGGCAGGGGCATATTATTTTTCATTCTTTTTAGGTTGCCCCAACCAAACGATTGTTTTGAAAAGTGCCCGGTTTGCGTCATCTATCAGCCGTCTGATAATCTGCTACTGCTGGCCCACAAAAAAAAAATTACACTATACTCTGAAACACGAAATGAGCTAAGAATTTATTAACTTCTCATGTAAACTGCAAGCTTGCTATATGAACAAAAGAAAGATTCTTGTCTTGTAACAAGAGCACACCCTGAAGTGGTGGAAGGTAAACAGGAAGAGAAAAAAAGGAAGTAGCCGCACTTGTTTGTCTTACCCCTGTATCTACATAGCTACGTGAATACTCGTGTCGAGCGTTTTGGTTGTACTTTACGACTCTAAGGAAAGAACCAGAGAAAGGAAGCACAAGCTGGAGTGCAATAACAATGCGACAAGGAGATATTCTCGCTACGTGCTGCCATAACAGGAAGGAATATTAAGATGCAAAAGCTCTACGGGCCAGCAATATATTTTTATTGCATGACCTCAACACGCTTTATGGCCTTCGCTAGTTACTGCTGACTACTATGAAGGCTCTTCAGCTGCTCGGTTTCTGTGGCATGGAGACGCACAGCGCTCGCCATTCAGCTTCTTTTAAAGACTCTAATTTCATACCACGGGACAAAAGTAACGCGGAATGAAGTAATGTATGTTGCCGGTAGAGAGCGGTAATTACTTGAATTATTGAACTTTCTGGGCAATTTTTGGGTTCGAGGTACGAAATGGCTGGATCGCCACCTTTCTTTATTTCTTGTAAAATAGTTCCTTGAGGATAAGGACTGCGCACATAATTTTAGAACAGGCGAAACCGGGCAACCATGACGCAGTCTATGCCATTTACGCTCAAGCAAGCTACAGAATTTGCCTTAAGTATGATACCGTAATTTCCCGAATTTTTCCGGAGCATAGATAAACTCGCGTAAGCGAAACCGATTCTATAATCAAGTACGATAAACCTCATAAGTAGTTCACAGGTTGTCCTGCTAATGACAGTAGGAAAAAACGGTTTCGAAATATACGGCGATTCTGCCGTTAGTAGTTGTCTTTATGGCTTGTGTTTCTTCCTCCATCTTTTTATTGGTCCTGTTATAGCTCATGGTTGCGGTTATATAAAACAAAATGAAATTAGAATTTAAATTGTATTACAGAGCGGTTTGGATATCACACATGCGGAATAAAAATAAATCAGAACATGACACCAGCCATGAGGATATGAGATACTAGTTCGTGAGGGGTACGCAGCGGGTATGTTCGTTATAACATTTTCGCAAAAATAACGTGCTCAAATAAAAAGATAGCATAGCGGAAGATATGAAGCTCTTAACCACATGGATGCTGAGTTCTTCTCCAGTGCTTCTACGTCCTGATTAAAGCTGTTTTGCCCATCCAACGAATTTGCCAGCAGCTTTCTGAAGAGGCCATGCTGAAAGCTGAGCAAGCAGGACGGCGCTGTTTCTTACGGGCGTGTTTCCAGAAAAAAGAATCCGGCTTTGGGGATCTCTATCAATGTTTATAGCATGCTCGCATTCAGCTTCATACTCTCGGAGTGTAATGCCTATGAACTTCACATTATTTCGACTAACAGCATATACAGGAGTGAACGTTTCCGAGCTGTTCTTGAGAAAACTTGAACGAAAGAGTGTAACCGAAGGATTTAATCATATTCGTGTGTAAGTTATCTAAACTCATTAAACCGAGGATGATAAGCTGGAAACTATAGTGCATAGCAATACACAAGAAAGCCATAAATGTCTCTGTGGGGCGCTCTGTGTTGTTCACGCACGCAATGAGGGCAGCAGCTTCAGTCTCTTCATTACCTGCCATAATTGTCTTCCTCACTAGAAGCAATCAAGAAGCATATTGCCTTTGGTCTGCCATGCACTTGGTGCGCGTTTAGAAACATTTGGGGTTTCATAGCCCAGTTTCATAAAAGGCGCGTGTACAGATATGTTTCAGCGATTACTCCTTCATTATGAAGAAGAAAGCTGTTATTTTTACAATGAACACAGAACTTATATGTCCTGATAATAACCGGAATAACCTACCGTATTTCGTCGTTCAGCCCTATACAACTGCTAAAATAATTTCCATCGTGATTAAGAGATTTGAGCTAGTCGTGTGCTGGGGTCAGATTTTCAATATTGATTTTAAATATTGCAGTATAAAGAGCCTTGGAGTAGTATAAGCAATTTTATACCATGACCCGTGAGAATGGCGGTCGACAATCATCAATTCAGAACGCGTCAGCTTTAGATCTTGGTGTCTCAGCAATTCTCGCGGAGTTCTTCCTCGAAAAGAACTCAAAAGAACCAATTCTGCTGGTGCTTGCTGCACCTTTTTGTGGTCGTATTCTGGATAACGTAGCTTCTGTACGGTACTTGTACTTGACAATATTTGGACTCTTCAATGTAATATGAAACGTTTGTACTCTGCACTGAAAGGTCTTGAGATTAGACATCAAAGGGGTGCGTTAGTACAATTTCTGCCAAATTATTATTGAAACAAGTTAACCCTTCATGGAATACGTAGCATTTAATTAGTGACTGAGGGTTCGACGTAACCTAAATATACCGAGTAAAGAATTACCCTAACATAGGGCACAAATCTATGAGCAGGTAATGACTGCGTGACAACGTATTAATCCGTGACGCGTAAAGTATACTAATTTCTTGTTTCCGAAAATCGATGGGTTGTGAACTTATGTGTGATACAGCCGGCAGGACCTATAACACGGTGAACATACAGTCGTTATGCTTGGGAAAATATCACTGCCTCTTGTTTGGCTCCGGCTGTAATATCCTTCAACTCTGTTGGAGGTTACTCTCCCGTCTTCATAAGTTGTGGTTTATTGAAGTTTACAATATCGTTATTTCTCATATGACCTTGTGCAGCCCTGCACCTCTGAAGAAAGCCTAGGGCAACTATACAAGCTTTACACTAACCAAACTCACATCTGCCCCCGAAAGCTACCCTCCATTCGCGCAACAAAAAGACCATGACCACGTTTTTTTAATCATTATTAGTTTATTCATTTTTTTATCCGTTTATTCATCCATACATTTATATCTGGATCTCCTGGGTAAGCTAACTTTATGGTAACAGTGTTTATAGTCTCTAGAGTGTTTAATCTCACAAATTATGTTCGGTGTGAGCAATAGGTTGAGGCTGATCATTATTTTCCAGTTCTTGGCTCGCTTTAACTGTTTAAGTGTTGTTTCGCAAAGCACTCAGTTATGATTGCAGCGGCTTGTCATAACTTTCTCCACGTTTCTGTTATTGAGAAATGTTTCTAAGTAAAGAATTGTTACTTTCTCAATTACTGAAGTTTTCAAGAGCAGTTTTAGAATTTCATGAGAAAGGCGGGGTTTTTAGAAAACATTGTGTCGCAGGATCGATGAAGTGATTACTTTCATTACCAGAGTGCTCCTGAATAGCCTTAAAACCATTATAAGAGGCCCATAAGTCCCAATGAGTTCACTCATGTCATTGATATTAGAGAGCAGATTAATGACGCACCGTTTAGGATGTCATAAGAATTGCAACTGCAGCCACGCGAGAGTAATTTAAAACGCTAATGACGGCACAGCTCGACGTGTGTTTGCTCTCGCTTAGTGACTTGTTCGTGTTTACCTATTGAAACAGCGTCCTTGGACAAACAGGCGAGACAAACTTCATTGGCGGCGGTTAGTAGAAGCCGACAGTTGTGAGCCTGACCGCATTCTCTCATCAGACTGCTCGAACGCGCTTTGTCTCTGTCGTTGCTTTCCTTCCTATCATGAATAATGATTGCGGTGTAGCCAAAGCCGGGCATCTCAACTCCCGGCTCCTTTAGGCCAGAGACAAATCGCAAAGCACGAACAAGGCATAGTATTTCTAGCGAATAGTGTGTGGTCTTAGATAAGTGTTGCTTGGTGTGCGTGTTCTCATCTGAAATGTGTTTTGTTTGGTGTCGCGTGTCAGATGATGTGTGTTCTTGTGTCTTTCTTCATTGCCTCCACTCTCTGTACTGCGGCGCGGGAATTGTGGAACTCTCCAAAAAGTACCAATTCTTTCAGAAAGGCACTTAAACTTGAGATTCAGTTGCTATTGCTGGTAAGTTGGTGACATATATCTTCCAGGGTAGCTATGAATGAAAATATTGTAGAAAGTCGAATCAGCTCAAGTGCAGTGGGTTTAACCGGCATTTTCGAAGAGTGCTCACTCTAACTGCTCTGTAAATTTTTGCAAATTCCGTTTGTTTATGATATTTAAGGTTCGACGGCAACTCGTCTTGTCGAGTTGTAAATTGACGCGAAAAGAGAACACAAGAACGCTATCCAAAAGTTATTAAAACTGGTATAAATTAGCTTTAAAGGCAGCTTTCAACCTCCAAATAATTCAGGTAAATCATAGGGCAGCAAGCATGGCTATCGAACGTAATTTGAACATATTGTTTACGGTTTAGAGAAAACATTTCGTGTACTTTGTTTAAATAAGTGCTGTGCATGTTTTGGTAGAGGATGGTTCAAGAATATACTTTATTTTCACCCACCAATGCCCCTTTGGCACTGCTTTGTTTCTATGTGAATTGTCTGCGTATAGAGTTAATAATGACTTGTTATTCTGCGTGAGGTTCAACATTTTTAAGCGTAACCGCTGCTACAACCGGCGTTGGGGTGAACTGCTCCTCAAACTGTCTTTGTCCACATAGGGTCTTTATTATACTCAATCATAGTTTACCTACACGGCTGGTCTGACTTTCACCACCACTTCAATGTGATCGCCATGTATGGGGTCATATGTGCTGCTCTTATTGCGCAGACTAGTGCTCTCGCCTCTGTGGCACCACGGGAAGTAAATAAGCTTGAGTTGCTCAAACTTTAGCAATTTTTTGGGCCTATGCAATGGCTTTGCTCAGTATTAGCGGACGCATATCTTTGATATATAGCATGTATGCTTGAATTTGCGTCTAATTTACAACAATAATCGATGTTAATAGAGTGTTGGCATTTTGTTTATTTTGGGCTATAGAGCAGTGCATCTTCTGGTATTCTGAGTTAAAATGCTTTGGTCTGTGAAGAGGGTGATTAGAGGACACAATCACCTACAGTCAAGAACAAAATTCTATGTTACGGTTGTGTTTAGACCTATGTGGCTCAGTCAGGTCTGAGGTATGTGTCCACTTTCACAACGCGAACATTATTTTAGTCTAGTTATATAAACCCTTGGAAGCAGCCTTCGAAGACTCCTTTTTTAGTTTTTTTCTTCTGGTGGGGTGGCAGCTAAGGGAAGCGCAGAATATCTGTCCTTTTCTTGTTTTCTCTTTCTCATTAGCCGTTCAGAAACCCATGCAAGCGAACTGATCTCTCGAAAGACGCCAGAGGTTTTGCGCGTGTAATCTTCTCTTCCGGATTGAATATTCGCATATCTCTCGTAAGTGGCGAAACAACTGCTCGTGGTTTCAAAACCGGTGCTTGAACATTGCCATAAAAAGGGCACATTTCCCCCAGCAGCGGCTTGCCAACTTCCGAACAGATCTCGCCTTAGAGGCCAAGCGTGCCCACCTCCCTGCAATCTTGGCCACACGCCAGGCCAAAAATTGAAATTGAGGCAGATGGCAGGGCTGGCGCAAAGTGCGCGGCATGAAACGAGGCTGCCTCTGCACAAAATCGCTTATCTAACGCGCTTGATTCAAGAGGGCGCTTTAAATAACAAAACCACCAAATACGCACGAAATTATAACTATAAGTGAAAGCACATGCAAAAAGCAGCATGAAACAAAAGCAACAAGCGGATGTTGGTTACAACAAAATAAAAGGAAGCAATAAACGCTAACCAATAGCTATAGCATTCTTTCTTTCTCATATGCCTCCTTTCACACGCATGTAGAAAAAAATCAGTATGCAGAACCTTTAAGCGATGAATCACAAAAGGTGACGCTGATGCTGTGCTTTGACTAAAATAATTTTTTGTATGTGTTTATTGCCGCAGAAAAGGCAGATTGCAGCAGTGAAGTTTTACGAATTAACATCTAACAATTGTGGGCGTTTTAATAAGCACATGCGTGTAAAATAGAGCCTTTTCATTTCGCCTTCATCGATGAGCAGCTCCCGCTGCAAGAACCGCAGCCACAGTGCCGCGCTCAGCTGCTGAACGTCACTGCTACTCAGCCTAAGCCGCAGGTAAGAAGATAGAAGAGAACAGAGCTTGCGTCCCGGTACACAGTCCTCCTTTTATTGCAGTTCTACATTGTTTACTGGACAGCCTAAGGAGCTCGCTCTGCTGAAAACCCGGCGTCGCCTTCGAAAAACATCGCGGAAGTTTCTAAAGAAGCTAACAAAGGAGGGAGGGTCCAAATGAAGCCAAAATTAGCGAGGGGAAAAATGGGCGTACTTAAGATTGTATAAGTAATTTATTAGAAGGAAATAACCGGAAATGGGGTGGGTTCGAATCAAGGTCCTTTGCGAGCCAGGCGGGCACGCAATGCATAGGCCATGAAGTATTAACCGCGACGGGCTTCATGGAAGTTACGTATTTTAGAACTGATTGTGTCATGTTGCCGCGCGAAAAAAGGCAGTAGGATTGACTTTTGGCCAACTCCACAAAATTTTTGTCATTTAAATTTGTTACATTTTCTAAAGACATGCATTTCTTTTGCGTCCGTCCAGTTCATGTTCAGAGGGCAAGCAAGCCAATTCTTGCCGCAATCTCTATGCCAAAATTTGTTAGTTGTCAGCGACTGACTGCGCGGCTTGCTTGTCCGGCAGATAGTGCCATTTGATTTTAAATAGTGAGCCGTCGCTAGATAGGAGCAGCATTACTAATTAGCTGGATGACAGCATAGTGAATAGTTAAAGGACAAAGAGAGCAGCTGACAAAAGTACTGGTACTTAAATTACGAAGGGGCATATGTTTCATGCCGAGTTGTCTCGAGATGGAAGACATAAATAGAGTGAAAAGTGATGCCTCATTCGCTCTATCGCACGCGGATGAAGAAAATTACGTGTTGGCGCTGAGCAAAAAAAAAACTGCTTTTAGACCTTTTAATTAGAACCTTGGTTCATAGTGCAGTATGAGGTTAGAAAGAACTTTTGGCAGCAGTTCACTTAACAAAGTTGGATGTGTTCGCGAGTCTGTAGAAGTGCTAACGGTACTCAGCTGAATAAATTACGGGAGTTACTTCGTAAAAAAAAATATGTACAATGTTTTTTCCACGGGAAGACGAGGGGGAGGTTTTAACCTGGCTAAGCAGTGCAAGGGATATGCTTAGAAACCAGTGTGTGATTTAATTCAAGGATATATAATTGCGTCAGGTAGATTCTTATGCTAGAATGATGATTCACAGTTTTTTCATTTCCGTTTTTCATCACCTTCTTAAATCCAAATTGAAGTCTTCGACACAAAATTATCCAACTGCTCCACTCCTTACCCATGTGTGCGTTTGTATCAGCAATGCACCCTGGCCAATCCCCCGCCGTGGGTACGTGCCATTCAGCCTGAGGACATCATCATCATCATCACCACCATCATGAGTGCAGATGTTACATACTATATTTATTACTCGTTTGCAAACATAATTCTGGCATAGGAGACGCCAACATGGAAAGCGCACAAATATACAGTTTCGACAAACACGAATAAAAAACTACGCTGCCTGGTAAAAAGCTTTACACGCGATAATGTTACGAAGCTCGTGTCGCAGAAAATCCGGCGCCGACGCCATCGGCGTCGTTGACCGCAAGAGAAAAAACGTAAAGAATCCCCAAAGAAGCAACCCATGAGGCAGGCGGCCCACCTAGGTCACGTGACCTTGTGGCTTCATCACAACCTGCCCACCGGACAGTGAGCCAAATGCGCACCATGGAAGGTGGCAGTTAAATCATTCATTGGTCGCGAGAGGTTGCTCGGGAAGAGGAACCTGGGTCGCACAAGCCCCACAGGTGGCAGCACCTGCCATTGCAAGCAGTGGCACATCGCTTATGCGCTGCGCCGCTGTGCCAGGAGTATAAGAATTCTCCCAGGGATCTACGCATGCTTAGCAAGGAATGACAAATTCTGCATATATGGGCATTAACTCATTAGAGTTTTCGCGCCATAGCCTTAACGTGGGGCTTGAATGTCCCCTCCAATTTTTTCTGTACGCTTGGGAACATAAGAAACACACGGAGTGATCGCAACTATTTCTGTGTAGGTAGCTTTGCTTGGCTGATGCAGCCACTAAAATGTTTTCTCAGGATGGCCGGTAGGCATAACGGCTGAAATACAACAGGAAAATAATTTTTTTGCCATTAGCATGCCACACTTCAGTGCTCCACGTAAAATACGACAACAGGCGAGATTCACGACCGGTACTAGTACAAACCAAATAGAAGGGATATTCGATCCATTCCTTAATAAAACAAGCAACAAAATGTCGTTGTACTAATTGCTGGATGTGTGCTGTGGTGCTGAGTTTACTTCATTTAAAACGTCTAGCGCTTGCTTCGCTCGTCTCTGATAGCATAGAACCATACTAAGTTTCGAACAACGCTATTTGCAGCTGCTTCGCGCAACGTCTTTAATACCATACAAGCAGGTATAAAATACAACATTGGCCGGAGGCACGTAAATCACCACGCTCTAGCCTGACACTACAAGCTTGATCTGTGGTTGGTTCAGAGCCCAACTTTATTAGTTTTTCTTTCATTTTTTAATGACAGCAGGCGGACTTTGGAAGAAATTCCCAGCATTTAGTTTCTCTTCTTCGCGTTCGCTTGAGCCATACCTATAAACGTTTCTCGTTTTCACTAACACGCAAGCCAGAGTATTCTTTCGACGCAGCACTGTGCAGCTGAAAATCGGAAGGAAAGCACCAGGATGTTATTATTACCCAAGCGCATTTATTACAGGCTGACTGAGAACTTATTAAAGGAATGGCACTGCGCGAAAATTTTTTAAATTTGTTATTGCTCAATACTGAGTCAGTGAGTGCAATACCTGTTTGCGGTACTATATTACCTGCGCAGAGAAATCTGGCTGAAAGTTGGGGCACTATATAGTCAGTTTTTTAAGGCTGCTCAAGAATTTTTTTTCCAACTGAAAGCACGCTAGCGTAAAGATACCATTTCTAGAGGCATTACTCGCTTATGGCGGAAAAGTCGCCTTCATGTATGACGTTTCAAGAAGATAGTGATATATCCTGTGCACCTCTTCTGTCTTAACGAGTCCAGTGAAGAGTTCACTTGGGCATGGCACAGCAACTCGCTGAAAAACGACAAAACATATTATATTCTAGTGAACCTTGCGTTTTTAAACCAGTAAACGCACATGAGATCAATCTACTTATCGCATGGGGAGGTTGTGATTCGCAACATCTTGACACCCACTATAAATGAAGGTTATTTCATTTATGGCCATTTATCATTGCCCCAAAGGCTTGCGACGGTATATTCAGTGTTTCACCTTAGATGTTCTAGAATTTTTAAAAATGCGGCTTATGAGTGCGCAGAGCAATTTTTTCTGCACAGGATTGTCAGTGGCGCCACGGAAAAAAAATCAGATAGGACGTACTACCTAGTAGGCTGGTTAACTAACATTGATTTGTAAATTTTTAAACCATTAACGTTAGTCTTCATATTTATTTTGAGACGTGTAATCCACATTAAGTAATACACATAAATATTTTTAGAATCTCAAGACGCACTTACCCTGGGTACGGTGGGCCAAAACATTTTGACTATATGGACGAGTAACGCGCACTCAAAGGCACTAATTTTGCATACATTGCGCCAAAATACATGCGCTTACTGAAAGGTTGCAGGCAAAGCAACATTTAAGCGCATGTATTTTGGCGCGATGTATGCAAAATTAGTTTGGTCATAGTGCCGAGGTTTGGTGCGTGTTCGAAGTTGTAAAAACGGATATGGCTATTGCTTAGGGTGGGCTACACGACTTTCAGTAATAAATACACTAGGAATAGTAGTTGAAAGAGAGCTACTGAATATTAGTTAACCAGCCTACTCGTTAGCGAGCCATTGCTGTATTTTGACGCGCTGCACTGCTGACAATGCTATGCCGAAAAGAAGTGCTGTTCAGTCCTAAAAACATATTTACGAAATTTTATATATTAAGAGAAACAGCAGGTGTGCAAAATATATTTTTGTACGATAATGAATATTTTTCATTGTATTCATTGCGCAAAATTAAGGACCAAGAGTAATTTTATTAAAGAGATCTGTGCACAGGAAGAATAGAGAATTTTTCTGAAGCCGGTGAACCACCGCAAACATTTATGTGCCGGCCAGAAAATCATATAGTCCCATGCACATCTGCAACAAAATTGAAAATTGTTCCCTCCATGAAAACGATTCCCAAGAACCCATTTTCTCAAAGTTAGGCTTTCGTGTTTATGCTCTAGTAAACCGGACCGGCACGCATCCAAAGAAGTTTTAATGATACGGACACTGCACAAAAATTTTATATCTTGGCATTCTGAGCCAGTACCGAGCAATGAATGAGGTCCTCTGTCCTTAATTCCTACCCGTCCAGCCTACCCACTGTACATGACAACTTCAGGCCCGGCAGGAGCGCGCGTTGAAACACACCTTGCTTGAGGCTTCAATTACTGTTCCGAAAACTTGTGTGGACACCTGTGTGTTTAGAATATACATTCAGTGCGCATTGCGCTCATTCGTTTATTGCTTTAGTGTGGCCATTAACAGCGCGTGCTAAAGCTGCGGCGTTTAAGAAGCTCGTCGTGGACCTCGGCACCAGACAGGAAGTGGGATTACCCGATGCGACGGCAGGAACTGCAGATCATGCTGGTCCGCTCTTGGTGCCCATTACTGGTGATCCTCAAAGGGACCGGGGCATTTACTTTGAAGAGGACCATAGTGGACTTCATGGAATTAGGCGGATTCCAGTCCCTCGAGGATCGATAATGCGTCTAGGCGGTGGAATTGGCCAAATACCCTTTTCGTAAGCATTTTGTCCCACAGGATGCGAGAAGCAAGCCGGGATGTACTCATTTATCTCTCACTAGAAACCTAGCGGGTACCCTGCGGCATTGGGGACTGAACACAGTGCCTCACCGTCAGGCTGGTGCTATGGCCACTTGGCCACCACCTCGGTCTCAATGATGACGCGCCTAGCAATAGAGCCGCTTCCCAGGCCTTGCTCGGTCAACTTTACGAACGTTGAGGTCCTATGATTGCCGAACACAATAGACGTTTTTAGCATACCGGAGACGTACTACCGGAGACGTATACCAGTTTACCGGACCCCTCTCGCGCATGCGCAGAGGAATTGTAAGGGTGAGGGGGAGCCACTGTGCGTGCGCAGCTGGTGTCCGGTAAACCGGTATACCTCTCCGGTAGTACGTCTCCGCTATGCTAAAAACGTCTAATACCATGAGGGCGCGCGTGTGTATTAACGCTATAGCATTGAAGGTACTGTATCGCAGTGAAAAATCCCTGCAAAGTCCCCAGAGAATCAACCTAGAGGGCAAGTTGGCCACGTAGGTCACGTGACCTTGTTTCGCAATCATGACCGGCCCACCAGATTGGGAGCAAAATACCCAAAGTGCCAGGTCGGACTTCAATGAGAGGTCGTGAGGGGTTGTGAGGAAGAAGAACCTCGATCGCACACTCGACCGTTGGCAGCATCCGCCATTCGCAAGGCTGTAGCACATCGCATAACCGCTGCACCACTGCGCTGGACGTGGTATGAGGCCTCCTAGAGATGTGGGTTTGTTCATTAGAGAATGCCCATTTCCTCATACATTGGCATTAGCGTTAACGCGTCATACCCTTAAGACGGAGCTAAAGTGTCCTCTCTAATTTTTGTACTGGTACTTACCCGGCAAGGTCGAAGTGCCTGGTACTTCTGCGGAAGGTGATTGACCTCAAGGCCACTCGGTGTAGGACAAGGCATCCTGACAGACCCCTTGGAGGAAGCGCCTAGACAACCCTTCCAATAGGAGCCATCTAAATGGCCAAACACCTGCCGGAGGACAGCTATACATAATTATGCCGATGAGTTCCGGCTGGTGGCACTTCAACCCCTCCAACAGACCACGCTGGGTGCTCCAAGACTTGCGGGCCACCTCGTCTGGTTCGTATTTCAGGGGGTTCCTAGCGTTGCAGCCAAACATCAAGGGGCGAGCGCCAAGCCGATAGCCAACATAAAAATTTGAGCACATTTAGCATGTTAAAAATAACGGGGACAGCGTAAAAGCGGTCAAGGGGAAACTGAGGATAGGCGAAAATCATTGTATGAGCAAATAGCCCAGGAAGACAATGTCGCTGCTAATATCGTGACGGAACAGAAGACGACAAATTGTACAGTGGCGCGGGCAGGAGTGCTCGCGTCAGGCCGTCCGCCATAAAAATCATTCTGTAGCCATCTGTCATCTCATCTCATTCATCGGCTTGCCGTCACGTACCAATATGAAGGTTATAATTAAGATAACCAAGGAGTTCTACTCAGATCTTAACTGTAGCCGAGTAAGCAGAACGATAATAACGGAGGCAGCAATGTAGTTGAATTGGACACCTTGTCGGTAACGTAACAGGAAGCAAGGAAAGCCTTAAGAGCACTGCAAAAGGGGGAAGTAGGTGGTGAGGAGTAGGTAAGTGCTGGTCTGTTTTAGGAAGGTGGGCAGTGTGCTAGAAAAACTGGCCGCTCTATCGCGTTCATACAGAGACCTTTGAAAACGTAAACAAAAAAAAAACCAATAAGCAAATAAACAAATTTGACCTTTGCTTTCGAACATGCTACATAATGCCCAGTATACCAGAAAACTTCAGCCGCTCAGCCAAAGCGATAAAAAATAGCAATCATATTGTCGTCGGGTCATGTTGCTTTTTCATGTGGACTATGAACCGCGGTTAACCGATGTCCTACAAAGGTCGTTGAACAACAGAACCAAAACGGCATATGGCAGGTAGTATATTACGATTGAACCTGGGGGACACTTTTATTTATCATAGCTAAGCATAGGCCACGGGAAATTGCTCAAGAGAAATCCATTAAGGTTAGCGGCATCGTAACAACCGGTCGTAACTTGTGCAAGAGAGGATGAATCGCATGAGGACTGTCTGCTCGTCTACTATTCATGGCACATAACATGCCTCACTGGAAGGCGTGCACGAAGACAGTGATGAACGGTAATGGCAGACAGTTTCCGTCTGTTTCTCTTGTTTCACGTGCCTCTTACATGATATATAGCTGCGCTAAGCTGCGCTGTCGTCAACGATAGCATTGGGCCCTATTCCTTAGGTATTAAATAAGCATAATATCACTCCGGGCATTGTGTGTTCCCAGGGAAGTATCCGATTCTTTGCCGACGGGTGCGAGATATGGGCTCCTGCTGCTGGTGATTGATGAATGCCAAACACGCTGCCATATTAATATTGTTAACTACAGTTTGGTCTGAGCAAACATAAGAGATTTTCTACGCTCTTTGAAGAGCATAGAAATTATCAAGAAATTATCAAGAAATCAGCAGAAATTATAAAGTAAGACCCCAGACAACACATCATGCGTTTTTGAGTTGAAAATAAAGAACCAGTTTTTAAATTAGCTTCTAATGAGGCTTTGATGCGACCTAGAATCATGCAAGCTGGTGTAAGCTATAATCTTAAATCAACAGCTACCCTCTCAACTCCCGAATTGTTTAATATCTCTATAAATACTTTCCCCTGAACGAATATTATACCTAAGAAGTTTTCAAATAAGTCCAAGAAGCGTAAGATGACTTGTTTTATGAAAACTGACTTTTTCCGTTGAAATATCACTTTCCGGTATCGTGATGAAAAGCTCCAGAAAGAGCTAATGAAGCATAAATAAATAGCCATGAAGCGATTTATTGCAGTGGCATTTGAGGCCACGAAGATGAAACGGACCAATGCAAGCGCTTGTTCTGCAAGCGGGGGTAGCGTTCACTGCTTCAAAACAAAATAAACGTATACATTTCTCAAGGCAACTTTAGCTCGGCATCTGGTATGTTTGGTATTGACGACAAACTTATATAAAGCGCAATTTAACGTAGTATGCATGGTTGCATCTTCAGTTGTCTTTTAATGTACTGCGCTTTACTCAAGACTGTCTCACCCAGAGGGCTTCAGGTGCCCTGTTTATGTTGCGTAGAATAGTGGAATCTATGCCCTGTCTGTCTTCTTTGACTTCTCTTAGAGACGAGGAGGTGTTGACAAAAGTAACTATGCCAGCACTTGCTTGTAGAGGTTTTCTCGGCCACGTCAAGCTATGATTTACAGCCTTTAGCCCAGATATCTTTCGAGACTTTTGGTAAAACAAATTGAACTGAATTTAATTAAAAAGGCGGCATGAAAACGAAAATAGCAATATGAGGACGAGACAAAAGGACTAAAAGAAATGAAAACTGAGAAAAATTGCATTACCATAGCATCTATTGCCGAAGGCATGCATTGACTTCTGCTCGGGACAGTGCTCTGACTACTTTTGCTTGGCCTCCCCACTGCAAAATCCACCGTAGCCATTTATTTAACTGCTAATTTATAATTACTACAGTTATTCCCAAGCGTGATTACTACGAGGGGCTTCTCCAACCTGAGATAGGCTGTAACTAAGGTTTGGCTAAATGTGGTTTATAAATATCAACTATTGCCACCATCGTCGCGGCTGAAAGTTTTGAGAGACTTCATAACCGCTTACAAAACAAAACAGGGATCGCCTTCCAAATAACCGTAATCGAAAACTACGATGCAGCGCTGAAATGGCCCTCTAATGAAGGTGTCCTCGAGTGAGCACAGCTTTAGTGCTTTCTAATGAGAGAGTCTCTGCTATCGAAATTTTGACATTTCACTGCAGATGAAGGTTGTCTGCGTCACCTCATTATACAAAGAACAATGCCTAAAGAAGTTTTTTTTTGTGGCCAGCACGGCTGACAAAGATGAGAGTAGAGACCTTTAGCATAGCGTGTAGCACCACCTCTGCGCATGAGTAAATACTTTAGACGTTGGAACAGTGCACTCAACTACCAGGTGCCTTCACCTGACGCCTTCAGTGGCGGTGCGTGGTACGGGGTAAGTGGTGGCGGTACAGGATGATATCGGCCATTACCAAACACAGGGTGACCAAAACTAACCTCGAGAGATTTTTAAACGAAGGCTCATAGAGGTATTTCAAACACACCTCTTTGCGTAAGGTGTGTGGCCAGGAGGACAAAATGTGAGATAATAATCGGTGTAAGGTTTATGGGGGTTTAACGTACGAAAGTGACTAAGGCTATGAGGAGCGCCGTAGAGAAGAGCTCTGGAAGTCGCAACCACGTGGGATTGTTTAATATGCACTGACATCGCACAGTACACGGGCCTCTAGAATTTCGCCTCCATCAAAATTCGACCGCTGCAGCCGTGAATGACGCTCGGCTCTTGACCCGACGAGCACCATTACCACTGAGTCACCGTGGCGGCGTAAGGGAGATAATGATTGCCCCGTATGACATGTGATTAAACAAAATCATATAATGATCTTTTTGTGACTGCATTAAGTGACAATGTTTATATTAGAGACTTAGAGACGTTCGTATGCCAAATCTATTACATTTGGTGGAATTCTCCTAGTACCCGTGTTTTCCAAGATATTCGCGTTAAAATTTTCAGCTCGATGCGCGTAATTTCTCATGCAAGGCGGGCGGTGACCACCGGCTCGGAGCTCCTCGCGGCGTGGCGCGACGTTTCGTCTGCAGTAGCGTAGAGTTACCGATGAACCTCATAACCGCTTTTCTTTCACTTCCGGCTATTGAAATGGAAGAAATGACTAATGCAACAGTTGAGCCAAACTGGAGACGAGTTTCGCGCCGGCTTCTACTGCCTACTTATGCAATTACGCGAAAATTAACGTTGTCTAAACATTGTTTCCATTGATGTAGGTGGTCATTAACGCTACAGAAAACATATTATTTTTATATTCCTGGCCTTTTATACTCCTTACTCAAATTTAGACGACATTCATTCGGTTCGGCCGGAAGAACTGCCAAAGAAGTCCGACATTACGAGATGTTTATCGGGGCGACAGCTGTGCTTGAGTGCTGGCCAGTCAGACCCACGAGGCAATGAGCGTGAGGACTTTCAATCATCGAGCTTAAATCTGAGGCTCAGGCAGATTGCTTCCCTCGCTACAGTCATCACGAATGTTCGCCTTGTAAACAACAGCGAGGACTGTTTGAATCGCAATTTAAGCTTAATAGTTTCGGTTTTGGCATTGAAATGGAAGCGTTGGGACTCTGCAGGAGCGGTCAGAACTGTGAACGCTACCTCACAGGAGGCTATTGTCTTGGCTTCATTTTGCTTACTTGCCATACAGAGATATTGAAAAGATATTCAGCACTTTCATAATGTGCGCGCATGGCTCACACTTGGGACGTGGGGTGCGCATTATATATAGATCATTACTCGTGAATCGATGTAAGCCCTTTTCCCGCCCATCTCTGGCACATACAGCGCGCGCGAAATTATTCACTCACCTATGAAGCAGGCGCTGCGATCTGGAATTAAAAGCACAAAAAACTGAGATTAGGAAAGTGCGGTGAATCCGGAATGCAAGCAGCTGCGTTCTTGGAAAACTGGTGTCTGCTTCCCATGCGCTTCTCGCTTCGGTAAGCTCACTGACGCCTCTTCGTTTAAGGCAGTCTTATAAGGGGAACAGCACAGGGCTTGGCGAGTACAGTTTCTTCATACGCTTTCAGCTAAAATTTGCGCCCGCGAAATTTCACGCTCGGGATTGGGCTAGTGTACTGCCTCAGGATCTTATGGACGCCGCTTATCTCAAAGACCTTGAAGCTGACCTAGGAAGATTGATGCACAGTTTCCTTACGGTATGCTAATGGGCTTCAATGATCGACGCTTCATGAGAAGACTAATATACAAAAAATTGCGTGAGGGTTTTCCCCGCGTGGTGTTGTCTTTTCTTGTTTATTAAAAAAAAACGAAAAACTTGCTTCTTTGCTGATTACCTGTGACTATAATCTTTTATTACTTCCTGCTCAATTCACTTGAACACATTTCTGGCCTTTAATATTGCATGAAGTACTGTGCATCAAGAGCTATTCGTTCAGCTTTAATATGAACAATGTTACCAGGCTGGATTATACACTGTAAGTGTGTCAGCCTAAATGTATATATAGGGATAACAAAAAAGAAAACAAAATATCATAACTTTCTTGTTGCTAAATCTAGGATTGGGAATTTCGTCATGCAATAAACAAAACTATTTGCAAAAAAAATCTGCAATTTTCTTTTCGTGGAGCAGGTACACAGGAAGTGAGGAAAACCGAAAGTGTTGTAAATATAAGAAAAACAATCATCTCAATTTTTACACATTAAAACAAGAAATATGTGTTAAAAGCGAAAAATAACTTAAAAATATATCCAAACGTTAATGGAAATTTCTGGCAGGCTAGCTGCCAGAAAATTTCTATTTTTCAGCAAAATTTTTGTACCGTGTACAAGGCATCTGTGTTGATTGATAATATCTGATGATCATTTTTAAACTCGGCTTCAAATCCTTCCCAGTACGTAGCATCATTTCAAAACCGGTCACAAGTGTGTGCATTGCCAATTCGATTCCTTTGGGGGCAAGTCAGCGGAAAGAAAGGAAACAAAATATCATTACTTTCTTGTTGATAAATATAGGATTAGGAATTTTGTCATGCAATAAACAGTAGTGCCTTTACCCAGTACTTATCAGCTATCTGAGCCTCAGTGCTCAATGTGAGGCCCAGCAAGAGGCCCTGCTCGAGGAGCCTTTCTCGCACAAATATTAGTAAGCGACAAATTATTCCGAGGATAATGAAAAGCCGCGTACATGACAAGACCGAAAGTGCACCTCTACACTCCTAAAAGCAAAAAGAAAGAAAATATGGCATAAACCACCAGCGCGGCTCTTCCTGTCAGAGGAAAGCTTGCAGGCATTAGTTTCGTAACCCATCTAAGCAGTGTGCAGAACAGTAGCATAGCATTTCGCCCCATTTCCGGGTAAAGCGCTTTTCGACAAAAGAAGCGACGAACTGCGCCGTTATTTAAAAAAAAAACAACTCACTACTACCACCACAACTTGTGGCTTGCGTTCATCAAGCAGAAGCAGGTTATGCAATGATCTTTCGAAATCCGTAGGTATTATTAAAAGAATAGCCCACCTAATTCCTCTTTGGCTCAAACAACAGTTATACAATTCCCTTTTTATTCAAAGCTCTGCTATGGGATCTTGGTATGGGGAACAACAACAACTAACTACAACAAGCTAATTCTTTTACAAAAACGCATTCTTCGTATATATAGCAATTACCATGGTCGTTATAGAGACCTTGAAACCGCCCCATGATTCCAGCGTTATTCACTTCTTCTTGCAGACAGAATTTATTATAAGAAGCTTCTGCTTACAGTGCACAAACAAATTATTCTCTAAAACATTCAATACAGATACATCTCGGCACCTTCTACGGCGAAACATCCGACACAAGCCGAAAACAAGAACAAATTATGGAAAGCAAACATTTTTATATCAGTCAACTGAAATATTAAACAAGGTTGAGGAACTGTTAAACTTTAGCGCTTCATTGGCTACTTTCAAAAAAGCGTTAACCGCATTGCTACTAGCCGATGTTGCCTCCTTTTCTTGATCAATGTCATTCTGTTCCATTTCTGCTTGTTTGTATGTACATACATCCCGTCACAAAATGAATATATACAGTGCAGTTGTGATATGTGTGCATTGTGGCTGTGTAGTGCGTATTACATGTGTAATATGTTTTTACTTGTCTAAATTTTGTACTTTTGCCTTTTTGTATGTATTTCCTTCTTTTATCACTGCTTTCGAAACTGTTTTCTGTAGGGGGCTGGGACTTTTCGTCAGGTCATTGGTACCTTTACTCCCCGTCTCCCCTCTCTATGACGAGGAAATAAAGTTCATTCAATTCAATTCAAAAGAGCGCAAAGCGAAGTGTCAACGCGTTTTCGACTGGAAGCACAGCATGACCAGGGAAAAAGGGATGCTGTAACCAATACCTGTAACTGTATGCACAGACGAATCTGTGGGAAACATATGGGCACTTTAACCCCTACTACAAATGACTGACTACCAGCCTCACTGTGACGTAGCTTAGTGCGCAGTGATTACAAAGCGCTTTGTGTGTTTAAAGACAGACAGGTCATCTGTATATAAATTCGCAACTACAATCGCAAGGCACAGGTATGTTTTAGAGAAGTTTACAATTTTAAGGCCAACTTAGCGAAAACTTTTCGGACGTTAAGAAAAACTGTTGTGAGGCATTGCAGCTGAGCCTCCATGCTTACTGCCATGCCTAGGGAAGCGCAGATACGTTACCCAGAAATTGTATTGAACCTCTAGCCTTCATTTCCAACCAATACTTATTGAAACTGCAGGCCTTACACTTACACTTACAAATGCACACTGAATCAGCACTTTTCATGCACTTTTTGATTAAATGACCATATAATGCCTGGAGATTTTTTTTTAACAAATATTAAGTAAGCTGTCAAGTAATGGATTTAAGAAGCGCACCGTGGTGGCTCAGTGGTTATGGCGCTCGGCTGCTGACCCGGAATATGCGGGTGCGATGCCGGCCTCAGCGGTCGAATTTCGATGGAGGCAAAATTCTAGAGGCCCGTGTGCTGTGCGATGTCAGATCACGTTAAAGAACCCCAGGGGGTCGAAATTACCGGAGCTCTTCACTACGGCGTCCCTCATAGCCTGAGTCGCTTTAGGACGTTGAGCCCGCATAAACTAAACTCAACTAATATTTTCAAGAACCCTAAAGCTTTCAAAATTTGGCTTCAAAAAGGTCTTCCACGAGTGTATGAATACAAAACGTTTATTTTTTTTCCCTCCCAACTGGAGCACCCAGCATGAAAGTGTGCACAGTGGGACATTAATCATAATTAGAGCTCTGACAGAAATTGCTTCGTCGCCAGATGCACGCGTAACCTCAGCAGACATGCTTCGTCGAACTGCACCACGGAGGCATGCTAGTCGCCAGATGGCCCTTATGAGCCAGCTGTGTATGTCAGAATCCATCTACGCGCCAGCAAGCCGATGTCTAAAACCGGGAGAACTCTCCCGAGATCTGCTCGTTAGTTTAATTAGGTGGGGAAGCGAAACCAGCCGCCCCCGCGTTGCAACGCAGACTTCGCGCAATTCCGGAGCCTGTCTGCATCTGCAGGAAAATAGCGCTCAGTTTACGCTCAGTAGCGCAGAACTCAGATTTTGAAACACGGACCACATTTCAAAGTTCCCGCTGACAGAGTAAACATATGGCTCATAGTGCTGAATTTTGACACTTCTGAAACCGGGTTTCAAAATTTTCGGATGACTGCAGAACGGAAATTCGAGAATGCTTTATTACTGTTTACTTACAGGTGTAGATGACACATTAGGCTCTCCTGAAAACTAGTGGGCACGTACTGTTATGGAAATAGGGTACATCGTTTCATACGGGAGTTCTCTCTGAGTGAATTTCATCTCCTCTATAGTAGCAAGGCAAAGTTTGTATTGATGTTGAATGGAAATTAGAACTGGGGTTGTGAGAATACCCAGTTTTTAAAATTCTCGGAATATCGAATTGAATATCGCATAATAACCCGCACATGCATTCATTCCCAACAGTATATTAATTTTCTTATGCTTAAACTTCATTACCAAATAACACGATTTCACGTGTAGCATTTCCTACATATCAAAATTATGCATTCTAATTTTTCTCTTCATAATTAAACAGTTCACAAAATAAAAATTGATGAAGAATCTAACCATAATTGTTAAGACTCAAAGCATCGTAAGATTCAGAAATACTGAAGTGTAGAAGGCAGTTCAGCCTGAGCAGCTCTTGAAAAGACAGATTGAGCTCCCGTAACATCGGTTAAAAGGCGAAGTTTGCTTGTTGCTAACAAATACAGAAGTCGTATGATCGCACTCTGATGTCCTGCTTATCTTCGTATTCAGCTGCTTTCCATTCCACAAGTCATAGGCGGGAAAATCACGCCGGGTTGGGTGGAGTTCAAGGACAGCAAAAGCTGCTGTCATAAGTTTTGTAAAACCGTGGTGTTTACGCTATTTGGCTCCACAGTTTGATCAGCGAAATTTGATGAACACGATGGGAAAATAATTTGGTCCGCCTATCGCAAGTGCACTCATTTCAATGCGGTAAGAAATTTTCGTATTTTCTTTTTTGCTTATGTTCTTGACGGAGGCTGCCGCAACTCTCACCATACACAACAATTTCCTGTGGAGATTCGGGTCAGCTACAAATGAATGCAAAGCAACAGTGCTCCGGGACAACCTAGCAGCGCTAGCCAACCTCCTAGACAGGGTGCCACGAACAAGCGCTGCCGTTGCGGACAGGCATCCGGTCATAGAGTTAATAGATCATTATTAGAGAAAGAAATGCGCGATAATTGTCCTATCACAGTAGGATCCGAATCACACCGAGAGTGAGGGGACGAAGGAGGGAGTCGAAGGAGACGGGTAGAAAAAGAGAGGCCACAGTGAGTGTTTGAAATCAAGTTCGGCTGCCTATAGGTTTTTTAACAGACAAGGGAAGAGAAAGAGAGGTTCGTTATGACATAAATGATGGAAGCCTGATTCTCTGAAACCAAGGAGCATTGAGGATGTTCATTTTTTCAATTTGTGGCGCTGATAATTGGGACATTGATAGATTAATAATTTAAAGATAATTGATTAGAAAGAAGAAAGAAAACAACCACATGCGCCGGTGAGATGCGAACCAGTGTCGCATCCGGTGCACTACCAACTGACCTACGGCAAGGGCTGTCCAGTCGTGGTGGTGGTGGTGGTAGTGTTTTTTTTTAATTAAAATAATAGTAAATAGGAAGGAAACGATTTTTGCTAGCCCCGGCATCTGCCATCAATATTGAAGCACCTGAGCTGCTTTCGGGGTATTTATGCGTAGCGTACCCTAACCTTGAGAATGTTCACCAGCGTCACCCTTGCTCTTTAACTTGCGTTTACATAGCCCAGCACCCGGGAAACCTTCCATTTCGTCTACATCGTGACACTGCCGCGCTATAGGAGCACACCCACGCACATGTTTGAAAACCACTTATTATACTGCGTTTCCTCTTCACTGTTTTTAGGCTACCTCCGTTCTTTATAGTATGCTCGATTCTCTCCATATTAAACTTCCTTATATCGGCCTAAAAACAGTGAAGAGGAAACTAGGCATAGGTAAAAACCAGATGTATGCATTAAGAGACAAGCAGGGCAATGTCATTAGCAATATGGATAAGATAGTTAACGTAGCCGAAGAGTTCTACACAGACCTGTTCAGTAGCCAATGTAATCAGAGCGTTAATGAGAAAGACAGCAGTGTACAGCAATGCGTCATCCCACCAGTAACAAAAGATGAAGTAAAGAAAGCCTTAGAAGCAATGAAAAGGGGAAAAGCAGCTGGGGAGGATCAGGTAACAGCAGGTCTGATGAAGGATGGAGGGGACATCGTGCTAGAAAAACTAGCCACCCTGTACACGCAATGCCTTATGACCTCGACTTTACCGGAAACTTGGAAGAATGCAAACATTATCTTAATTCATAAGAAGGGAGACGCCAAAGTCTTGAAAAATTACAGGCCGATCAGCTTACTATCCGTTGCCTACAAAGTATTTACTAAGGTAATCGCTAATAGAGTCAGGGCAACGTTAGACTTGAGTCAACCAAATGATCAGGCAGGCTTTCGCAAAGGATATTCCACAATAGATCATATTCACACTATCAATCAGGTGATAGAGAAATGCGCAGAATATAACCAACCTCTATATATAGCTTTCATTGATTACAAGAAAGCATTTGACTCAGTGGAAACCTCAGCAGTCATACAGGCATTGCGTAATCAGGGGGTAGAAGAGCCTTATGTCAAAATACTGGAAGATATATATAGCAACTGCACAGCTACTATAGTCCTCCATAAAGTCAGCAATAAAATTCCAATAAGGAAGGGCGGCTGGCAAGGAGACACGATCTCGCCAATGCTGTTCAGCGCATGTTTACAGGAGGTATTTCGAGGCCTGAATTGGGAACAGTTGGGAATAAGAATAAATGGAGAACACCTAAATAATCTGCGATTTGCTGATGACATTTTCTTGCTGAGTCACTCAGGAGGTGAACTGCAAATCATGATCAAGGAGTTAGACAGGCAGAGCAGATCGATGGGTCTAAAAAAAAAATTAACATGCAGAAAACCAAGGTAATGTTCAACAGCCTAGCAAGGGAACAACAGTTCACAATTGGCAGCGAGAGCCTAGAAATTGTGACGGAATACGTCTACTTAGGGCAGGTAGCGACAGCTGATCCGGATCATGAGAGGGAGATAACTAGAAGGATAAGAATGGGGCGGAGCGCATATGGCAAATTCTCGCAGATCATGAGTGGCAGTTTACCAATTTCCCTCAAGAGGAAAGTGTACAACAGCATAATCTTACCGGTACTCCCCTACGGGGCAGAAACGTGGAAGCTAACGAAAAGAGTTCAGCTTAAGTTAAGGACAACGCATCGAGCCATGGAAAGAAAAATGGTAGGTGTAACGTTAAGAGATCGGAAGCGGGCAGAGTGGGTGAGGGAACAAACACGGGTTAATGACATCCCAGTCGAAATCAAGAGAACGAAATGGGCTTGGGCAGGGCATGTAATGCGAAGGCAAGATAACCGCTGGTCCTTAAGGGTAACGGAGTGGATTCCAAGAGAAAGTAACAGTAGCAGGGGGCGGCAGAAGGTTAGGTGGGCGGATGAGATTAAGAAGTTTGCAGGCAAAGGGTGGATGCAGTTGGCAAATGATAGGGTTACTTGGAGAGACATGGGAGAGGCCTTTGCCCTGCAGTGGGTGTAGTAAGGCTGATGATGATGATGATACTGCGTAGGTAAAAAGTTAGCCCCCGAACGGGAGCGCTCACTTCCGGTACAGCGCCTTCCATTATTTAGCACCGGTCCTTGTTGCTACAAAGGAAGCATCGCGCCTGGGCGCGCTCCATCTGTCAACGATGGGAGCTGCGTTATCCTTGCCTGCAACAGATCTTCCAGAAAAGCTTGAAAGGAATGAACTGGAGATCCATGCTTTCAAGATCTCAAGTATACCGCTAAAGTATGCTTTACCGATAGTCAGCATGTGCGCTAAGGCGCTAACTTTGTATTGGGACACCGCTGCCCTGTGTATGGCCAGAGAAGCTCTCCGGCGTTTGGCGCGACCATCGCGGCAACCTTGCGCCTATGCTCAACTACTATGCTCATGCGATTTTGGTGAAGTTGGAAGAAGAATCCCTGCTTAGAGAAACAGCCATTTTAACAATCACTATAAACAAAAAACGTACTGAACTTTACATGATTAAAATTTGTTTTTTTTTTCGGCATAACCTATCACAACTACATGCCGAAGTCTTAGGTGAACGTGAATCCGGGTGATTTTCCGGAAATGCTATTCGCACATACACACGTAAAGTTTCCTTATAGCTACATTGTGTGACAGTAATACTAAATATTGTCATTGACTAGATCGAAGTGGCGTGGCACGGAGCACTCGCTATGGGCACGCCGCCATTAAAATCATGCCATCGCCATCTTTCATGTCCTATTTTCATCGGCTTGCCTTCACGTAACATTTGTTGTGAGGTGCCGGGTAATCCTGGTCCTGGAGCTTCAGAGTCAAGCATCTGCCGTGGTCGTCGGCCGTGTGTTCCTGTCCGCACCGCCCTGCGGCGCCCCAGCCCGCAAGACCAGACAGAACCCGCCTCGCTGCTCACCCCAGTCCCGTCCATCACCCCGACCAGAAGACACGACGACTTGACCAGACCGCCGGAACTCGAACCTATGGCCCCACTGAGCCTAGGAGCCGCTAACATGTTCGATTATAGCCCCTGCCCATGCCGTCCAATGCGTTCATGGGCCTCAGCCGTAGGCTCGAGATGACCTATTGCCCGGAAGCTTCTAGGACCAGCACTCATCCGACCATCATCTGCTCATCTCTTTCATAGTGAAGGCAAGCCCTGCGTCTTCTTTTGTTCATTGAACCCTCCTGTCACGCCCATCGTCGCGTCCTGCGTTGCATTGTCACCGCTTTTCTTGTAGTTCGCATCGGTACGATGGCTCGGTGGTCCCGGGTAGTGCTATGGACTATAACTCGACAAAGTGGGCAGTGGCGCAGGATAGATAGGCCCGCCGCGATTAAAATTATGCCATTGTCATCGGTTATGTAGTCCTGCTTTCATCGGCTTGGCGTCACAAAACAATAACATGCCGCTGGACACGATCGTGCAACTGGTGGAGCGTTCAGTTTTTTCCTGGCCTAAAAACCGTCAAGTTAGAAACGGGTGGGGTTTATTTATTACGCAGCTTCCACGACCCGGGTTCCACCTGTAGCACAGGCCCGACGGAATGAAACGGAGCATGCTGACGCGGTCCTTTCCTTTTTTTCTCCCGAAAAACAGGCGGTATATAATATATGCGCGCGCCAGAGTATGTTTTTCCAAGAGTTTTAATTTCTTTTCGACTGATGGGAACGTGTTATAAGCAACGCAACATACTTCGCTTTCTTCTATTTCTTGTAACTATATATATTGTTACATGGTACAGGCGGGAACGACGCGAGAACGCCCGGGCACATCACACAGGTCAAGAGCACAGGGCGGCCCGCACAGAGCACCAGGCACGGAGCACCGAATCCCAGAGCCCGCGCGCCTCCGAGAGTCTTCATTCATCTCTTCTTCTATCCGTTGCATGGCCCCCGGTCGCAAAAAACACCGTGTCGGTGGAAATTAGGGCGGGGCAAGGGATTGTGACACGTAGGGCTTGAGGCGAGAGACGTGGACAACGTCACTCTGAGATGCACCGGAGGTGCTCTCCGGAAAGGCCGGGGCAATCTCGTAGGTGACGGCGGTGACCTGGCGCAGCACACGGTATGGGCCAACATAGCGGGACATTAGTTTTTCGCAAAGCCCGACACGGCGTGTGGGCGACCAAAGCAAGACGAGGGCTCCAGGGAAAAAAGTTACCATGCGGTGGCGGCGGTCGTAGTAGTCCTGCTGTGAGGCCTGCGAGGCTTGTAGGCGGGAGCGAGCCAGCTGGCGGTCGTGGTCGGCGCGGGCAATAGCGTCGTGGGCATATTCAGAAGGCGGGGAAGGAGATGTCGGAAGCAGCGTGACCAGCGTGTTCTTCTATCTGTTGCAATATTTTCATACTACGGCGCTATAGTTCGAGGATATCTGTGGAACTGGGATTTTCCGCACGCTTTTTTTCTTGCATAAACAACGTCCAATTAAAGTGCGTTAGACCTGACGAGTTTCAAAACCAGACCTCGGAGACTTCAACATTTTGCAAGATAATATCGATGGCGGGTAAGCAACCTTCTTTCAATTCGTGCTAACGCACCAGCCTATTACTGAATGTATACGTATAGGCACTGTTAGAGCCGGTTAGCGCCGAGAAATTCAGACGGGCCCACCGGAGAAAGAGATAGAAATGGTGTTAAGGCATACGCCTTACTTGCCCCATTGAGCGAAAACCCTCCTGTGTGTGTGTCACTTCCAACTGGCGAGCTTCAAAAATCATACCCCGTAAACTTCAGTGTTTTGCACCATTTTATCGATGGGAGGTAAGCAACCTGCTTTCAGTGCGTGTTAAAACCCAGCCTGTTACTAATTATATACGTATACGTATTATTAGGCTGATCGAATTAGCCCCGATTACTTAAGGCGCGACCGCCGGAAAAAGAGAAAGAAAAGGTTTTTAAGGAGTAAGCCTTACTTTCCCCATTCTGCGTGCGTGTGTTTGTGTTTTTGCGTGCGTGTGCTTGCGTGCGCGTGTGTGTGGGCGCATATTTGTGTGTGGGCGTTTGTGTATGCGTGTGTGTATGTGTGGGTGTGTGTGCGTGGGCGTGTGTGCGTGGGCGTGTGTGTGTGTGTGCGTTGGCGTGTGTGCGTGTGTGTGTGGGGGGGCGTTTGTGCATGCGTGTGTGTATGTGTGGGTGTCCGTGTGCGTGTGTGTGTGTGCGTGGGCGTGTGTCCATGTGTGTGTGTGTGTGTGCGTGGGCGTGTGTGTGTGTGTATGTGTGTGTGTGTGTGTGTGCGTGCGCGCGTTACACCTTACGAGCTTCAAAATCAGACCCCGGAAACTCGAATTTCGTCGAAGCGCCACATACGCCGCTCGCGGAAAAACTCGGAAGCTCGTCGGAGATGGCACAAAGAAATCAATACGCGCTAGCTTGATCTGTTCAACACGCCTTGGGCTTCGTTGAGGGAGCGAATGTGGCGCAATATGCACCCTGCATTTCATCCGCACTTATACTTGGACCGAAGACGACTCTTCACCTCCGAAATCCTTCGCAGACGCCTCTGCTGCACGGTCAGAGAAGCGCTTCAGTCGATATCCTGCTAGCCCTTGTCTAATATTCACAGTCTCATTTACCACCCTCAAAATAAATATCGCATGTATTCGGCTGTATTGTATACAAAGTCCTGCATAACGCGCACAGTATCACACTTCAACAGGGACGGCAGGGACGGGACATGCACGTACGTCACGGTGGTGCCGTATCGCGCAGCTGCCATATTTGCGGGGCCCGCAACCGCCTTTGATAGAAGGCCCTATATATGCGTTGTTGGCAGGGCTATCCTCTTGTCATCACCGATCAGCGGCGCCTCGAATTTGCTTGACCTCAGTGTTGAGCACCACCGCGAAGGTATAACTTACATTTTAAGCATTTCACATGCTGGTGGTTTATAGCAAAGGAGCGGTGGACTGCGTCATATGCCTCACGAGGGCTGGTGCTAGCATTACAACCGCAAACTATGAAGCGACGACTACAATTTGGACGTAAAATGCCACACTTGCCGTCATTACAAAAATATTCCGCTGCTTACATCGCCGATACCAGCACCGTAACGCAAGACGTGCAGCGCTACCGCAATTTAGCACCATTGCCGCCACCACTTTGAATATAAAATGGTAGCTTGACTGCATGGTAGCTTGATGATGGGGACCATATGTACAAAACATAACTGCAAATGAGGGCCTATCAATTATCGGCAAGGGAGAAGATAATTATGCCTCACGTGACAACAAAAGTATTGTCTCGGGTACACAGTACATATTTAATCTTGCAGATGCCTGTCAACCTGGATTCTTCGAAAAAAGGGCACTGTCGCTTACTGCATTTATTTCTCAATACTTTTAGTAAGCAGTGGCTGCTATTTCAGGCCTCGGCACTTTTTCTGCCTACCACTGTTTGCTGATGAAACCAGCACGAAGGAATCAATCCCACTCATTTCCTTAAGCAGTGACAACGATACTTTGCCGCAATACGCGACCACCACAGCGAAAAGACCCCAGAAATAAGAACCAGCAGCTGGTCGAGCGGAAAGGGAGCGGTTGCGCAAGAAGCTGCAGACGCAAAAGCAATAGAAACACAAAATAAACAAACGCTAGCTCTCTCCCTTTTACCGCGAATATTTGCCCTATAAATCACGAGCATAGCTGCTGTCGTCACTTGTCCCCTTTCGCTTTTACGAGGACTGCATCCTTCGCGGTTCTGATTACATCGCGGCCTGTAGGGTATTGTGTACTCTGTGTAGGTGGGAAGCGCGACAAGCCGCTTCTATTTCTGTTCCTGTGCATCTAATAAACTTGTTTCCTCATCCACTTACTATATTTTTCTTAGTCGCGCTTTTTATCTTCTTTGTAAGGAGGTGTTATACGAGATGCGTGGCTCACACGACCACATCTCATGTCTTCCGCGTGCAAATGGGCCTCCGGATCGATGCACCGACACGGGAGAAAGAATCGACCCACTGCCATTCAGAAACGCTTCCTGAGCGTGTGCAAGGGGACGTGTAGGCTAGAGAGGCTTAGCGAGAAGGACGCAGTGCGAGCGGCGCCCATCCACGAATCATGAGATTGAGACTTCGTGAACGCAGCCACTCGGACATGCAGAACGGCGGACACTGAAGCACAGAGCTTCTTCGCTCCCAGCGTTCACGCATACGAGGCCTGTGCGCGAAAAAAAAAAGAGAATTGGTGCGATGGGCATCTAGAGCCAAAGCAGCCTATTGGTAATCCAGTATGCTCTCGCAGTTTTTGTATGCGTGTCTTGCATAACTTCTCTGAAAAGTTATCGCCGACTCTGCAACTTATCGCTGATGTTCCAGCCTTTCTTAACGGGAGTGCAACAAGCTGGTTGTCACTCTATTTTTTTTGTATGACACTACTTTGTAATCGACAGCGACGAATTATAAACCTTTTATCTTTAGCTTTCACACAAAATATGCAATCTACAACAAGCAGAGCGTGTTTTGAAGTTGCCATTGCATTTTTCTTCAAAACAAGTTTACCGTGGCACATTTATAGAGCTTAAAATAAATATCATGCGATTGAAGAAAAATTATACGAAATAACGCTCCCGCTTTGCAATGTTAGCAACCTCAAACGCGCCCCAATTGAAGGAACTTGCGTACGCAAATCCTCACGCAATAAAGAGGCAAACCGTCAGTGCGGCGGTCTGTCGAGGAGCGCGGACACTATTGTTTGTTAGAACGATGGTTCAGCACTACAGGAGCGACTGCAATAATTTTCAGTGCATTACCTTATATCAGCGACTTGCTCGTCTCGCTCCTGCTGCAGCATTGTAATCCTCCCAAAGCAAAGTCTCTGCGTTCCTCGTAGCCCCATCCGTGGCCCTGACCAGTAGCTTGATTATTCATTAGAGAGTTTTAGTTTCGCGTACGTACATCGCTCACCTACGCGTACGTGAGAAGTCTACGAGCATACGCGCATGTCGCTTCAAACCCTTTTAGTTGCACGTACGCGACAGTCGCCGCGCGTTCTTCCTAGCGCCATTTACTGACAGATGAAGACACTGCTGTAGCCACTCTAAGACAAGACGAGTCAAAACCAAGCCAGTCGGACTGCGTCGGCGCTAGCTGGAAAATCGCCCTTATATCTGAAAAACAAAAGCTATTTGTCGCTTGAAACTTTATGCAATGGTAAGAATAGGCAAATCGATGGCGAATACAACAGTTTAGAACACGATATCTGATCGATGGATTAGCGACGAAGCTGTTATCGCTGTGAAGCGGCGGGCAGGGCGCCGCCATGTTTGACAACGCTGCGTACGCAAGCAACGCAAAGATCGCAACGTAAAAATCCGAATCTCACGTACGTACATGAGACTCGAGCATACCCTTTGCGTTCTGCGCATGCGCACTGGTCACCCGTAAGAGCTCTACGTACGTGAAGCCTCTACGTACGTGAAACTAAAACTGTCTATTGCGTCTTTGCGTAAAACACGCTACTAGCGTTTTTTTACAGCGCGATCTCTCTCTCAAATTCATAAAGCGACAATCTACTCGAGGGGAACTCGGGTATTGAAGTCAAATTGGTAATACTGCAATGTCTTCTAAAAGCGTCGAGCAGCGTGAGACTGTCAACATTCCTCGAGGCATCTATAGTTTACACTGTTATCTGTATGAAGAGAGTCAGTTGTGGAAAAAAAAACTGTGCTGCTGATATCTCGGAAGATGTGCATGAAAAGAACTAAAACGTCAACCTCTTCTAGCATTCAACCAGTTGTGTAGTTATGTGCGCACTTCTGCTCTGAGGGCAGGAATCCTGAGCGCTAGTGGTCTAAGACCCAATTTCCCTTGGCGCTGGCAACAAGTGATTTCTTGGGCACTTTGCACAAAATAAGAAAATTCCTAAGAAGAGGTTGTGCACTGGCGTCCACGTTTGTGGCAACGCCGAAAGCCTTTTTACCTGTTTTATATATGTCCTTCATTAAAATGTTCATAATAGCAATAAAAACTTATTAACGTAAACAGTAGCCGCTTGGTGATGCCTGCAACAATAGTATTATGCGGAAAGAAAGAAGATTTTGGAAAGGAAAAAAAATTACAGATGTTAACGAAACTGCTTGGTTACACCGTGTTTTGAGTGAAAGCTGCTCTACAATTATGACGAAGGTAAACACGGTATGAGATGGGACTTCTCTACAGATATGATCGTGCCATAGAACTCCGCTTGTTTTCTACTGCTGCACAGGTAGGGAGCACAAGAGGCAGGTGTTTGTCCAGAGCTCTAATTGAGAAAGCACTCATTTAGACCTCCTCCTACCCTGAAACCATAACGACAACTATCAGGACAAAGTTTTCACAACAGTGCTGTCATTAACCACGTCGTGAAAAACCCAACAATGCAAAAATGCCTGCATTACAGACCGTGACGAAACTAAAAAAAGAAGACTTCATATGGCCGAACGATTCTCTTCATGCCATATTATGGACCGCCTTTGCGAAAAAAAATTACCCGGGGGAGGCACTGTGCTGCCGCTACAGAACGAGCATAATGCTCACCGGCAATCTTCACCTAGTTAAGGTAAACGCTTATTACCATGTAACCACATAATATCTCCAGCGCAAGGGATGTTTGAAGAAACAATGTGTGCGCTAATATGGTCGTCAATTACGGTTCCCTGGGTTTTATATGATTGCTTCGCTGACGTGCAAATAGCAAAAAAGAAAACAACAATTGAGACGACGCTTCCGAGTCCGTGATAGGCCAATGAGTGGTGGTTGTTTTCGTCTCTTAGTAATCACTAAAATACCGGTCTTCTATTATTTTTTGCAGAAGGGAATTTAGCAGTGAATAAATTGCAGCTCTCGTTTTTTCTCGCAAAGCTGGCGGTAATATAAACGCGACATTTCTCTTTAGGTTTAAAAAAGTCATACAAGCAATGTAGAGGAAACTGGCGAAGAGCAATGTTTGTGACTCAGAAACACTGGAAGCCGAGATGAGAAGGCACAGCTATTTAGTTTTGTGAGCTGTTTTCTTTTTCCCTTCTCATAGATATTAACAGCGCTCCTCTTTACCTCCATCCTCTCCCCCCCACACAAACACGCACGCACGCACACTATGGGTTTCCAACTTTGCGGATGTAGCACCACGTTGAACGCAACTGATAATAATGTTGATAATGGTGAGTTGAATTTATGAGCCCCACATTTTCATGCATGTTAGGACAAACATAAAGCCAGGTGGCCGCGCTAATTTAGGGACGTTGGCTGCAGATGGGAACCATGAAACTTAAACTAAGCGTGCATTTTTTCTTGTTCTCGGCAGAAAAAAATCGTCTGCACGACACATAAACACAAGGATCGATAAAATGCTGCAAATATATTAGCATTAGGTCTCCATAAACTTGAGCTGGGAGGATTCTACGCTCCTATACGCAATTAACGAGACGATGAAGGGAATAATACAATGCGAACATTTATTTGGAGAAATTACATCAGAACAGGGCATTCCTAAAACTGAGATATTTCCTTGCACTGCATCCAATCAATGCACTCTGCGAGATCCGTTGGATTCAAGCAAAGAACGCCTCTGGGTTGTCTTCGTATTATTATCTTTTGTTTTTTTTAGGTGCAAATGCGTTAGATTCGAGTTTGAATCCAGTATTATGCTCATGACGCATATTGTCATTTTCTATTTTCTAGTGATGGAGAGCATTTCTCGAAGGTAATATAATGTCAACGTCGTCACCTTCTACATGTGTAGACTATGCGCTGTCATTTAAGCCTTATCACTCAAACAGGGGTACTTTGATCAAATTTCACCTGCAATTATATTGATTTATTATTTAGTTCCTTCCCTGAAGATATAGGGCGTTTTGGAGGGGAGTGTTTTAAAGCGCAAAGCAGACGTAAGAAAAAAATGCAGTGGAAAATGGCACAATTTTTGTTTGCTAAATAACCAGGTGATAAATAATTGGCTCACATCAGAGACAAAATTCAGTGACACGGCGATTCAATAAAAAATTAAAAGAGGAACAAAAGACTGCAAAAAATGTTTTACCTTACAAAGGTAGAGACTGGATTTAAAAACATAATTACTGCGTATGAAACAAGACAGCTGTCGAAGGAAGGTTAGCCTTAAAAATAATAGTTATCAATTTCATGAACTCACACACAAAGAATATCATGTAAAAAAGGACATGTTTGCGGCCCCAGGGCTCAGCAAAAGTGCATGCAACGGCGATAGTGGGCTAGTTACAAACGCTAAATACCTTTATCATGATTAGAAATAAAAGATTAGAATCAATGCTTCGTAGGCACACTCAAAGACAAGGTAAATTATTTTGGCATTCAGGACCTTTCGCATAGTCAGCATGCTGACCTTTAGGGCAGGACTGAAAAGAGCTGAGAAAGTGTATGATAACTACTAAGGTACTTTTCTCATCTTGTTCGCGCCACATTGTATTCAGTTCACTGACTAGGAATTTCGTTTTAACTTTTCTTGAAATTTATTAGTGGTTCATTCGTTGTTCAAATATTGTGAATTATATGCATTGTATTGTTTTATAATGTTCGTTGTGTTAGTAAGCGTTTATCCATCAACAAGCGGTTGTTTTGTATTGAGCATGCATTGCTGTGACACCCGCGACCTGCCAACGAGCGCTTACGCTTCTGCTGGCACATGCAATGTTATACATATATTTGTTAATAAAGTTGATGTATGTATGTATGTATGTATGTATGTATGTATGTATGTATGTATGTATGTATGTATGTATGTATGTATGTATGTATGTATGTATGTATGTATGTATGTATGTATGTATGTATGTATGTATGTATGTATGTATGTATGTATGTATGTATGTATGTATGTATGTATGTATGTATGTATGTATGGGATGATGATGACGAATTTTTATGGCGCAAGGGCAGCTTTGGCCAAAGGGGGCCATGGCACAAGGTAGTTTTGATTGCACCAAGTGGGGTCAAGGACCGATTTCCCAAGCAATTCACCCTAAAGAAGCCCAACACCAGGCAGGGGAAAGCTTGTACCTATGGCATCACCAGTGGGTGCCCGGTGGCACATAGGATCGAACCCAGCACCTCCCACATGCGAGGCGGATGCTCAAACCACTAGGACACCGCTGCGGTACATATGTGTGTATGTATGTATGTATGTATGTATGTATGTATGTATGTATGTATGTATGTATGTATGTATGTATGTATGTATGTATGTATGTATGTATGTGTCTATGTGTGTGTGTGTGTGTGTGTATGTATGTATGTATGTATGTATGTATGTATGTATGTATGTATGTATGTATGTATGTATGTATGTATGTATGTATGTATGTATGTATGTATGTATGTATGTATGTATGTATGTATGTATGTATGTATGTATGTATGTATGTATGTATGTATGTATGTATGTATGTATGTGCGCGTGTGTGTATGTATGCATGCATGCATGCATGTATGTACGTACGTATGTACAACCTTTGTCCGTAATGTTCCGAGACTGAGTCCATTAAAAAATGCGCTTAACATTGAAATCATTTGTGCAGCAGCCCTTGGAAATAGTCTCCCTTGCAGTCTATACACAGCTTCCAACGCTTCTTGAGGTCTTGGAAACAGTTGAAAAACGCTTCTTTTGGCAGGGCTGTCAGCTCCTTTGTCGTGGCGTCTTGAATGGCCTTCACGCTCCCCATCTAGCGACCTTTTAGGGCTCTCTTCACGCGAGGAAACAGGAAAAAATTGCATGGGGAGAGGTCAGGCCAGAGAAGTGATGCTGTGCTTGGCGAGAAATTTTGTAACACTGAGAGGAGGTGCGGCCTTACGTTATTGTGAAGAAGGTTCGATTGTCCAGATTCCCATAAGTCAGGGTGACGGCGTCACAGTGCATCACGCGGATATATAACTCCTGAATCATTGTCGGCCCTTGTGGGATGAACTCGTGGTCTATGACACCTCTGGCATCGAAAGAAACTATCAGCATTGTCTTTGTTTTGTTCTCCTGTCACCGCCCCTTTCTCGGTGGACCGCAATTCGGCGCTCTGCTTCTTTGTTTGAGGATCGTATTGAAAACACCATGTTTCTTCTTCAGAAATAATGCTGTCTACGAATGCAGCATCCTTCTCTTCCTCGGCGAGCAAATCAGCCATCAATGATTCCCGCGTGCCCTTCTGGTCCTGTGTAAGGGAGTGCGGCGCAAGTCTGGCATTCAGCTTTCGTTTCCTCAAGTTCTCACGCAAAATTTGGTGGCATGTCCGTGTCTTTTTAGCGCTAGTTACTATGTCGCAATCCGCAATCCGACATGCCCATTTAAGAACATTAGCCTCGATGATCAAGCAGGAATCAAAATATTTTGATAAAAGCATCGTACCAGGGAGAAATTTCGACCTTTTTTGAATGCACAACCTCTTCCTCCTTTTAGCCCCCTAATCCCTCTTCCCCAGTGCAGGGTAGCCAACCGGAACCCCTTTCTAGTTAACATCCCTGTATTTCCCTTCTCCTCTTTATCTATCTATCTCCTCCCGAGATGATCAAAAAGGTACTCTTTGAAAACGTTGCATTTTGTTCGTAGCATGATTTGTTCGTAGCATGAGCTGCATCTGCGACGTCCCCCAAAAAGCCGCCAGCGTAACCCCATTCACGCTGCCGTGCATGTCCAACAATCTTGGACAAAAATTTTGAATGTTCGAAAATTGTAAGGTACTCTCATAGAAATACTGAAGGAAATTCTCCATTCTTCCAATGTGCTGCAAAATCTTTCGTTTAAACTTTTTCCGTCCATCGCATCGAACAGTTAAGACTGCCATAGAAAACCAATGGGGAACGCTTTTGATGATATCAAAAACGTTAATAACAAAAAATGCATGCCTGCCGACGAGACAACTGCTGATATATTGATTGTTATAGTGGAATCTTAAAATATACGAAGAAATTGCGTTCTTAAACTTTTTACTGCTAAAAAAAAAAAGGCTTGTCCTGAATTGTCGGGTATGACGCCTTGGTTGCCTTGGGATAGGACGCGCAGTAGATGAGGTCCAACACTTGTAATTTCCCCTCAGACGCTTTGTGCACACCTGCTTAGGTGAGACGAGCGGTCGTTAGACGCCGCCCAGGAGTTCTAAACGGTTGCAGCGGGGTCTGGCTTTCCAGGAAGCGCGAAGTGAAAGGCAAAGCACGGCCGCCTGAATCAAACGCACGGCGTGGTCCGCGCGCGATTCAGGCGTCCGTGAAGTGCAACCGGACCACAACGTAGAAATCTCGAGCCGCCGCGTTGCGGCGCTATAGGTTTGATGCGGAAGTGAGATGATGTTTCTGCCGATGAACACAGGTGTGTGGAGAGCTCGAAGACAGGGCGGGTTGTCGTCGTGTAGCATCCAGTTTTCCGCGCGATACAGATCTGGTAGCTTTCGCCAAATATTCGCCATCCGAAGCCTTAACACCTGGCAATAGAACACTGTACTAACAATCTGGCCCCAGGGGACGAATTCTTGGTGCACAACGCCGCAAATGTCGAAAATAACGATAAGCAAGCATTTGATCGAGCTGCGCACCTGCCTCACGTTTTTCGGCCGCGGAGACAGCGGGCCCTTCCACTGTGAAGACTCTTACCGCTTCTTAGGGTTGTCACCTTAAACCCGGGCTTCATCACTAGTAGTGATCCTCCACATGAAAAACGGGTCAACCCCGGCGACGGAGTTCTTGCTAAATTTCTACGCGGTGTGCCTTCTGCTCCTGGATCAGCAGTCGTGAGGCAAACTTGGCAGCAACAGGGCCATGTTAAAATGAAACATGAGGATGGCCTGGTCGGTCCGTGTAACTCGTCTACAATGACAGTAATGTCGATTGCTCTCCGATGACTCTCATGCACAAGTTGCCGAATGGTTTCGATATTTTAGGAGGTTGAGCCTCTTGAATGTCTTCCTCCGTCGCCTTGCCCCTCTTAAACCGCGTTTATCACTCAACGCACCTTGCACGACTCATAGCAACATCGCCGTTAACTTAGCCAAGTGGCTTGTTGGGCCAGATGGTTATGCGTTTATCCAAACCAGCACTTGAAGGCACGGACGGAAGCGAAAGAAAGGGCATTTTTGGAGGGGGAAAGATGAGGGTACGGTGGAACAGGTGACGGGACTTATTGTTGACTGTTTAATCTGCACTGTCTGTATTTAGCATTGCGTCATGAATAAAATTCAGCCGTCATTTCAGTGCAGCGTGTGTGAGTCTCACCTCCTGTTTGTCCTGTATCCTTTGACACAGTGCATCAACAAGGACGGTGCTGTCTGTGGCTCTGCGTGCAACCTTGTGCTGCCTTGCGTCAGCGTATTGCAGAACTTGTCTCGCAACTTTCTGATGCTGTATACGCTGAATTGTAAGGCTACTGTTCGCCACGGAGGGTCTTGCATTCTGACCATTACCACCAGGTGACCTTTTAGAAAGCGACGGCTGCTTTAATTCTAAGGCCGCTGTTCGCCTCGGAGGGTCTTGCTGTCTGAATCTATTTGGCGGAAGGCGGCCTTTATGAAGGCGACTGTTGTTATAATTACCTCCGAGACATAAAAACAAAGCCACAATTGGCATTCGCATCGCTTTTCGAAAAGGAAAGGGGCAGATGACCGTAATCCTAATTGAGCTGCAGACATTGATTTCTTGCCTCTAATATCGCGCCTAAGAGGCATTTGTCGAAAATGAATAGTTGTGCCGTCCCCTTGTAAGTCACTGGCATACGGCGTTAACTTTTATTAAACAAATAAAGCACAAAACTGGAGGCTATCTTTCCTGTAACAGTTTCAAGGATATTGCAGTAGGGGCTTAGTGGTGCCTGGCTCCTGGTGCTCTCCCTTTTGTGTGCAGAGCTGGCGGTGCATCCCTACTGTACGAGCGGGACTCTTTGCTCGAAAAAAATCTTTGTGTAGACGCAAGGTTACCGAATTTGGCTATTTAAGAGTGTAGCACTCAAAATATGTCTTTTGTAGTACTGTCAATAGAAGAATTCTCTGCAAAAACTGCCTTAGTTGCACTGTGAGCGGCATTAGCAAGGTTTTGGTAACTTATGTTTCTTGTTTACGTAATCTGTCTTCGCTAGTACGCAATGGCCGCTTGGAGCTGCATGAGTACGCATCTTCGTACAGTTTCCTTTCAGACTCATTGAACAGCTCCATTGGCTTTTATGGCTTTACTTTCAAATTTTGCACTTTCGTTTTAACTCCAGAGCAGCCTTAACTAAGAAACCAAAAAGTGGCACGAACTGTTACTTGTTCCGCCCCTCTCTCGACTTCTTTCAACTGCCCTCTTCACGTTCACGCTCGAGTGGAAGCGAAACGAACTTCGCTACCCTGTCTTCCGCTCCGTGCACAAACCTTTCCTGTTATTTTTTTGACACGGCCCCAAACTTGGACAAATATTCCGCTTATTCAGCCAAAATTTCGGGGCTAGAAATAAACCTGCACCCGCTTGAACTTTTAGAAATGGTAGTCACGCATCAACCTCCTTCAGAGAGGTAAGCCATGGTTGAAAAAATAAAATACATAAACCTCAAGACGCCGGCCAGGCCTTTTATTCGACGCAGCCGTGTACACAATTCGAAGTCAGCGGCTGTATACCACTGTCGAAAGCTGTAGAACTGTGCTCTTTCCACGGAAAGTTCCCGCACGATGGTGTAACTTGTTAAGCACGGCGCATGTATAACGGTCTTGCATCAGAGTGTCGTAGCAGTTTAGCGGGCCCCTACCTTAGTCATTTCTGTTTTATCTTTTTATTCTTTTTTCCTGCTTTGAGCATGATAACAGCTGCCCTCCGTGATACTGATGAACGAACACGACCACTGATTTGGAAGAAGATATGGGAGAATTTCTTGGAATCGATGCCTGCGCAGTAGCAATAAAAGCGCCGTTACTGTGAGGTTCTCAAAAACAAAAGGCAGTCATCATTTATGTATATATTAATTATTAAATAACAGCCGCCGCGGTGGCTCAGTGGTTATGGCGCTCTGCTGCTGACCCGAAAGACGCAGGGTAAATCGCGGCCGCGGTGGCCAAATTTCGATGGAGGCGAAATGCTAGAGGCCCGTGTACAGTGCGATGTCAGTGCAGGTTAAAGAACCCCAGGTGGTCGAAATTTCCGGAGATCTTCACTACGGCGTCCCTCATAGCCTGGGCCGCTTTGGGATGTTAAACCCCCCAAATCAAACCATAAATAAATAATTATAATTTTTACCGTTTTCTCGTTGTTTATTCATTTATTCGTCCCTAAAGTGTTCCACGTTGGTGTAATGCATGATGGTGGTTTGGTCTGTGGAGGAAGAAGATTTTTTCTAATTATATTTTGAAGGGCGCAAAATCGCAGAGGCGCACTAAGGAAGCAAGTCGGCGTGATTCAAGTTCACCACGGATAAAAAAACAACAACAAATAAACAAAGCTCAAATGCCGACAGTGCACGTACACCATCACCTCCTCTATAATTATTGCCCTATTGAACGGGAGTTTTAAAAGGCAGCTAGCTGACAAGAAAAAAAAACATTTCAGAAATGCATCTACAGCGCCGACGGCCTTTGAAATTTCGCGGGAAGGACAAATGCGCCCACGCCTAGCCCATGCGGGACCAACGTAGCTGTTGCTCAGACAGCCCAAACTGCATGTCTACAATGCTTCGCCGCTCTGAAGCCCAAAATTTAACCCCTGTATTTTCCACACAGGACCGATGCAGGCCGAAGGCGGGAATACTATCTCTTTGCCTACACAAAACCACCATGGCTCCCTCAAGGTACTGTACGGGCAGCCCCAAGGAGGCTGCCTATAATTCATCATTATAGAGCCCGCACTTTTGCCCGCATGTATCTGTGATGGGACCCAGTTGGGCTGCCCGCTCTTTTTAAGCCCATGCATAGCTGACGAGGGGCCTATTAAGCATAAAATGGGCAGCCCAAATGTTTTTTGCCAACACTGCGCCCACGAGGGACCCATGCAGGTTTACTGCTGGCAGCCACCAGCCCTCATTGCCCATGTCGAACCCGCATGGGCATGCCACCTTGTGCTACTGGGGTCCCCACAGTTTCGGTTGAATTGCGTACGTACCGTGCCTGTTCAAGTCTTCAATAACTGGCAATCCCTGATTAAACCACATTGGTGTAATGGTTGATATCATTTATTTCAATGTGTTCCTGAATCTCAGGCAAGGCAACTCTCCTGGTTATGTGCAAGCCTATATTTGTAGATCTACCTAAGTGAACACAAACAAAGTGTTTCGAGTAACTTCGACCAAAGATTTAGAAAGAGTGGCGCGCCGCAGCTCGGTGAAGCCAACGAGATTTTGCTTCCCTTCGTATAACGTCCCTCGGATAATTTTTTTTAAATTCCTCTTTGTTAGTTAATAAGCTATGAAGTATTCTGATAAAATTTTAACATTCACTTTATGGTCACGTACAATTTCTTAAGTTGTAGAGGTGGTTTCGAAACAATCGGTTCAGATTTGTGTAGCAACCTATTTTCCACGTGGTCCTGCTCTTCAGAATTTAAAGAAAGCCAGCGAAATATAAAAAAAAACACGTAATCACACTTTTCCACTCCCGGATTGTAGCCCTGCCAAGGGAGTTCTGAATTAACGAAGTATGGCCGCTCACGTCTCGAAGTGAGCTGCCGAAGCCGCTCTCAGCATATTCCTGAAAGCGCGTCAGATTTTTCTCCCGAGCATATAAAAAGCGCGCCGTGATCTGCGATAAGTGAAAGGCAGGCCACTAGCAGCCAATTCAGACGGCGTTTTATTGATCCATTGCAAAGACAAAAATTGGTATGGCTTTAACACAGTTTAACCCCAGTAGATCAAATTAAATCAAATCACATTTTATTTTCCAACAAGTGTCTGGATTGTCACCTGGGCTAAAAGCGTTTGAAAGCATGTGTTTAGCCTGGTATGTCTCACGGCTTTTCTTTGCTGGGTCGTCGGCATGCCTGGCGACGAAATTAGACTTAGGTTACGCTCTGATCGAGGTTAAGGTGATCTGATCTGTTTTAACAGTTTAACATGAGGCGGGACCGGCTGCGGCAATAGCCTAGTTCTATGAAAATGACCTAATACTAGGCGCATCATTGCAATAAATTGCTTATACAAAAAATAAGAGTGATAGCCTAGTGCTGTCGCGCAGCAGCCTGCGAATCTGATCCGTTCGCGCCGGCACGGTTTAGATTCCCAGTCGTAGATATTTACCTCACTTCGTTTTAATTACGTGTATTCCTGTACGTACGTACGTACAGTCTTGGTCAAAAGTCGAAAGGCCATAGCGTTCCGCTGAAGAGAAATTGATGTTCCTAGATGCTCTGTGTAGCGGATAATTCAAACCACAAGTCAAGCAGGAAAGCTTCTCTACCGCAAGAAGAACCCATCTGCTAGGATTTCAAGGTCATCCAGTCTTTAACAGTGCCGTAATGACTCTGTTATGCGGCCGAAGCAAAAAGCTATCGGCCTTAAGACTTTTGACTAAGACTCTACGTAGGCGACGGGATTCTTGTTCGGTATTGGTAACCGTACAGGTGCTTCCGCACTAAAACAAACAAGGAAGGGAAAGTAGTGAGGTCAGATATTTCACTGTAGCCTCCATTTCGTTATTTTATCATTTTGGGGCCCGTCAAAATGAGCGGCGGCCGCTCACTTTGGCATGGTGAACGCGCGCATTTGATTCGTTCAAACATAATTGGGAGCGCTGAAATATCGTAGCGCTTGAGCGCGCTCACGTGGTTGTTTTTGTAGCGATAGCTACATTACGGTGGTATTTAGACCCTTCAGCGTGGCGGCTCTGCCACCCTGTGGCGGCGCTGCCACCCTATGCCTGCGCCGCCACACCGTGGCTGCGTCGCCGCGCTGTCACGTGGTTGGTCACGTGGTGCGGAGCAGCTGCCGGCGACGAGACGCCGTGCCTGATCACGTGGTTCGTCACGTGGTTGGTCATGTGACCAAGTTTCACTGGGCCAGCTGTAGCTATCGCGTCACTCCAGGCTTAACCAAAGATAAACCGCCGCCATTTTTTTTTCATATTTCTTGGGCTTTCTTTAAATGCCGGAAAAAGGGTGTAGGAGGTACGCTGCTACAAAAAAAAAAACGGAATTATTTTTTCCGTAACTTCCTCTACAGCTTAAATAAATACACGTGACTCTAAAGTGATTATAAATAATACATAATTGATCTTAGTTAATAACTAATTAACCAGAATTTAAAAACATTCTGGCGAACGCCACACGACGGGAAAGAATATATTGTTGCTTTCACAGAGTTCCAGGGCGCCAATTTTTTAAATCCATGGTTCAAACTATGTGAAGAACACTGTATATTTCGCTTTCTCCTGTGAGTAAAAAAGGCGCAAAGCGATATTCTACAGTAGTCGTGCTGCGGGCCTCATGTACAGACGTGAGCAGGCTTTACAAACCACCGGAGAGTCCAATTTGGGACAAATAAAGCTAAACATTTGCGTGTATCTTTTATAATAGACACATTCTTAATGTTTTCGCCGTTTCCGAGACCATGCGAGTCCGCTTGAGAACTAGCATTATCGCTAAAATCGAGCGCCTCCTTTACAAATTTATTTTCTTTGCAGAACACCTTTCCAGCGCTCTTGAAAAGCGGCTTACAATCTGTTCTCGCTACGCAAGTCAGTCTCTAGTAGTAGGCAGCATTCATTATTAGCAATAAAGTATCACTGTTACGCCACGTCACATCAAATATTAGCCTTCTATTTTTCCAGCTCTGTTATTTTATTTTGAATGTTATTTTTACATGTTCGTTTGTTAGCTAGAGCCAAACTGGCTTCCACATTTTCTGTCTGTTGCAGTCTACAAAGCTTTATGCAGGGGCGTCTTCTGGGAGGGTAACTACTCTGATTGCTCTCACACTCAGGCGACAGCATGAATTGCTTTCACGGCTCCGTGTTGTGTTGTTTTCTATAGCAGAAAGAGCCTGCCTCCCCTACCAGCTTTTCCTTACATTATCTTGGAGAATGTTAGTAGTTCGATAGTTAGATGCTCTTTTGTGGGCTGCTGCTTACTACTGTAAACTTATTTGCTTTCCTCTATGTGATACTCTCGCACCAATGTGCTTATATAAAGTCCAGGCATAAATAATATTGAAACTTTTTATATATGTATGCCTGGATTCTCCCGGTCTTTGTATGCTATAAACTTCTGTACCGTTAACTGTTGTCAACTCCCTTTTGTGCGGATAGCAGGTAAACTTACTTAAAACTGACAGAATGTGGCACCAGTAAGAAATTCTACCTGCAACTCTAGCAAGTTTTTTTTCTTCATTACCATAATAAGCCGCCATAAACAAAATACTTCGCAGGACTGAATGTTTCGCTGATCTTGCAAAGAATAGGCAGCGAGCGTCTCAGACCAGTATCAATGATCGTGCTCAGATGAGGAGGATACTGAGCAAGATATTTTTACGCATCAGTGGAGGAAAAATAAATGGTGGAAAAAAAAACAAAGTATTTAAAACTTTTCAGATCAGAATGCGTTTTGTTTTTTACCTTTTTTCTCGTGCATAAGTTTTACTTGAGCCTGGAGGCACCACGACATATTCGTCATACAAATTCTAGTACAGTTTGTATGCAAACATATCTGACAAAGGTATATTTGGTTAGATTTCCAACATAACGAGAGACTAGCGTCACTTCCTTCGCCCTTTAGCGTCTCAAATAGTAGATTAAATAGGACGACATAAACATTCCTAATACCGTGCTGTATGCTTTCCTAGAAGAAACAAGACGCTGACAAAGACAATTATTTTTTGTATCCTTGGTGTCATTTTTTTTACAGGTACAGTTATTCGGTCCTTAGGCTATCCATGAACTCGGAAAAAGGGGTCAAAGGTGGCCTCCGTCCGCGTTCGCGGAAACGTTAAAGTAGTAAGCACGAATGTAGCGTGGAACGGGCTGTAGCCGTCGTTAATACCTTCCATGAACCAGTATGCTTCATCGCGTAATAAGAATTTTGATGCAGACGCCCAACTGTGACAGAAAGTGGCGTTCGTGGATCACAATAACAATGCGCTTTACGGGAATACGCTTCCTTTAAGTTCGTGAGCATCGTTCGCCGGGCGTCGGCCATCTTTAAAAGAGGGACCCAACTGTGTCCCAAAAATTAAGAGGCTGCAAAGCAAAGGGAAGCAAGCCAAGAGTTCCTTCGGAGAGCTAGGAAATCCGGGTAGCGTCAAGATATTCAGGAAGTTGGTTCGTTAGTATAGGCGAGAAAAACAACGTGATAGATGTGAGTGCGCTAACAGAGCTATATTGCGGGTATCTACACAACCCTTGTCACAAACTTCCGGGGCGTCTCCTTTCCTGTAGCGAGGACTGCGAACTGTCGTTGCTTTTTCACCGTTCTGTAAATTCTTAGGAAGAAACGAATGGAAGAATTTAACGGGGCGAACATTTTTCGAGGACAAGAACAAACTAGCTGCTCTGGTAGCGATAGTTTTTTCTTTGTGGTATCGCTGCGGAGGTTTTTCGTTGTTTTTTGTTTGTAACCTGCACAGAACGAGAGCTTTATAGTAGACTTCCTCACGCTTTAGAAATTGAGCTCTCGCGTTAGCAGCCCATAGGTGCACAAGGATGGCTCGGATAAACCCTGTGACCTGGATGGGACGAGAGGCACAAAAGGTGCCGGGAAAAGAGCCACTGCTCGTAGATTATGAGATTTCTGGACACTCGGGCATCAATCAAGCGAGATAGAAAAGCAAATTACCTAACAGCCAAGGAAATGGCTCTGCACATCGTACGGTCCTAAAGAGCAAAGCGACAGCAGTACTGCGATTTCTCTATCCTGAGCTGTATAAGTGTTTGCAGCCTTCAAGAGGAGAACTCCATAAGGGCTGTCTAATGAAGGGCTTTAAAAACAACAGCGTAACGCAAGTAAAGGGACACTTTATTTGCCTGTCAACGAGCTCTCCACGCTTGCTTTGATTTAAACTCAGGTAAAAAAGTTTTTGTGAAGGCACTAAGCATGGCGGGTGGACGTAGAGAACGTAAGAGCTCACCAGCTCGTTATGCTTCGCAAGCGATTCACTAGTATCGAATGCCGTGTAACTAAGTTTTGATAGCGCGTAGCGGTATTGCAAGGAGTTACGTATTATAAAGCTCAAATAGCCCATTTCCGATTGTAATAAAGGTAATCTGTGAGCAAAAAAGAATGATGCCCACGGCCTTATGATTGGCCTATGGATAGCGGTTTGGAACGATTCTGAAAAACTGAACCTAACACTATTTCGATGAAAGTAACAAATCTTATTTTTTCCTATTTGGCCACCCATGGTGATTCACCTTCAGAACCAGAAAAAAAAAGTAATAGCATTTTGTAGCAAAATTGGTTCTTTTTTCAGTAATGAAAATTGGTATGTTTAAAGTTATTTTTGCCTAATATTTCAAAGAAAAAGTTTCTAGAATGCATTAGTTACTCTACTCAGTGGCGAAAAAAGTAATGACACTATTTTCGAGGACTGCTGTTTAATTCTCGTAGAATTACTGAAAAGGCAATTAAGGACACATATACAACTTGTGATCGGTAGAGGAATAAAGTGGACAGTACAAGAAGTTTCAGCCATTTCGCCGTACTTCGATCCCAACCAAGCAAGAGCAGAGTGGGTTGTTCTTAATATCAAATACCTCTAGCATTACCAGGGAGTCAAATCGCGAAAGCATCAGAGAGATCGGAAGAGCGGGGCGAAAAGTATGCAAAGAAAACCAATGGTCGAGTCCAATCCCTGTGCACGAAACAGACGAAGCAGGCGTAGATATTTAAAAAAAATAACTTGTAGTGGAGTTCCTTTTCTGGAAAAAATGGGCAGTTTTTTTGCGCACGGTAATGTGTTGGACGAAATCATATTAGTTGAACTCTCCGCCCAAAGCAATACTGACTACCCCGTGAGGAATATTGTTTTTTCTTGTATTGCATTCTAAGCAAATTACTTTTTTAAGGGGGAAACTAAAAATGTCCTATATATTATTCACGAAAGTCCACCAGGCTGTCCAATAGGCAAAAGTGCACTCTGAGTTGATGGTTATGGTTTGAAGCGAATATTTTAGTACGGGATAGTTGTTTCATACATTCTACGAAAGAGATTAACACAGTGCAATGGAACGAGGACGAGAAAAGGAGAAACACGTAACACTGGACAGGCGCTGACTACCAACTTTTTATTGCGTCATAAAAACTAGCACAATTTTTGACGCAATAAAGAGTTGGTAGTCAGCGCCTGTCCAGTGTTACGTGTTTCTCCTTTTCTCGTACTCGTTCCGTTGCACTGTGTTAATCTGTTTCGCAAAAAGCGAAGAAACAGTTGTAAAATGCAACTCTTGTTTTTAACATTTATACAGCAGCACCCTAGTAGCACAGCATTAGCTTCGCTTTCAAGATGTTCTCGGGGCAAATTATGCACAGCCGGCTGTTCAGCGGCCGCTGTAAAGACTGCATGTGCCTCTGGCTGGGTGTTCGTACTTTCGTGAAATGGGAGGCATGCAATGAGCGGCTCTCGGTCATTTTGGCTTAACGTTCTCTGAATCCATCTGCGGACAGAGTATTTGGTCCGCATTTCCAAACACCGGGGCTATTCAACCAAAAACGGTGTCATGAGGTTTCTGTTCATTCCTACGAAATAAATGCTCCAGTTAACCTATTTGTTCGCTATAAAGGTTCGTGACGCCATTTCGCTCTTAAGTTAGATCAAATTCATGCAGACTCTTCACGACGCCATCTAGCAGCTGCTAAAGCTGATCTCAATTACACAGACGTACCTCGCACCATCGCCGGTCTGGGAAAGATTAATGAAGCGGAAGTGGGCGGTTTGTGCGTAACCCGACACAAAGCACAGCAGAAAGATTTATTGCCCTGAAAGAAAGGCAAATAAGTTCCTCGTTTCTTTTCTGGACGGGCAAGTTCCGCTTTTTTCAAAATTGCCGATTGTGCGAGTTGGTGGGACATGATTCAAAATGACAAAAAAAAAAAAAAACACTGACGACAGGACGGGCGCTGTAGGACAGCGCCCGTCCTGTCGTCAGTGTTTTTTCTTCTCGTGTCCCTGTCTGTTTCCGAGCTGGTCATTCCGCTTTTTTCTTCATGGTAAAGTATTTTGGAATCCCTGCTCTACAAATGCAGGCAAGCAGAGCCGGTATCCGGAGCATTTGCATTGTCACTATTCCTTGTGCACCTAGCGACTAATGAAGCTCGTTGTGCCGAAGACACCGTATGAGACAAGCCTGGCTTTTACGTTTCTTATTAAGGAGCACGATTGAGAGACACTTGTTTCACGGCTTAACGGGGCTCTCCCGGAATGTTCGCCTGGTGCTCAGGTCGCGATTCCGCCGGAAATTATTCCGGGCTGTGCGCTTCAAGAAAGCTGTGCCTCTTGAGCTGCAATCATTATATCTTTGTGATTACCTAAAATGGTATTAATACCTTCAGAGTTTGTGCTACAGAGGTGCCGGCCGCATAAGGTAGCCTTGTTAGACCAATTAAAGTTTGCTTAACATATTGTACTGCAAATAAATGAATGAATCGGTGAATGAATGCATTACCTGATTCGCACTCGAGAGTGCGAGACTTTAATACGATCCTCTTCTGCATTCATTAGTCTCTTTCTCTCTATTATTTCTAGCTTGAGTTTTAAAAGAATCTGCATTTATTATCACCTGCACATTATGTTATTATCTTCTGTTCTTCCCATGTTGCGACTTAACGTCGTCTTGTTTGCTTGAGCGAAGGGTTCTAATCACTCGCAGCTACTTTATGTCATGGATCCTCCGCGATGGTTAAATGGCGCAAGCGCTATCAATGAGGCTGTGAGAATTGTAATTATACTGAGCGCACTGTCAGTCACCGTCAGTGTGATCTCAAAGAGCACCAAGTGCACGTGTTGTCCTATCCCATTGTGAGTAGGCCCAGGACAGAGATAATTCGACACAGGGCTAATAATAGTTGGCGTTGACTTCTGTTGATCTATATTTGGCATGATGGGTAAACAGTGCGGCAAGAGCATCTATACAATGCGTGCTTCGACGCTTAGACGCTTCAACGCAATGAAACCAGTAACAGAAAAGCAGCGTATAGAGGCGCTTTCCACCCTGCGCATAACTGGACTGACCTGTGAAACAGGTTCGCTGGTCTGAGCTGTCCGGAAGAAATTGACGTGACACATTTTATCCTTCCACGTACCTAATTTTTCTTTGCTTTTTTTCCCTTCCCGTCACTTCCCCATAGTTGAGGTGCCAGCTGCAGTCCTCCGCAGTTATCTGTTCGTAGAAAGTTTCGTATTATGGGAACCACACATTTCAACCGCACACAAGTCCAGCATTCTTCCACATCAATTTTAAATCTGAATAAATTGTAAAATATTGTAGGGCACTAGTATGAAAATAATGAAGGTAACATTTGTCCATTGCTCATATCGAGTAGTTAAGAATGGAATAGGAAACCAACTGGGAAGTTTTTTGAAGATGGCAAAACGTTAAAAAAATGCGGACTTGTCGAGAAGAAATCCGAGAGTTTTTATTTTCATTTATCTCGTAATATTGTCAATCAGTTTTCAGGATTTTACAGAAGTAGACAAGAATGTAAAGTATACGCAAGCACTTAACATGAATTCATGATGTAACTGCGCAAAGCGACGCTAATTTATAAATATTCAATGTGACAAATCCTACTCAACCAGCCTTAAAATGCGCAGTTTTGACGTTCTGTTTCTCGAATCACATTTTTAATGAAGAAACTTGACGGCCTTCAATTTCAAAATTTAATGTTGCCCCCAGAAAAAAAATAAAAAAGTTCATTGTTTAATTTTAGTTAACAAACATTCAATTATTCAGATCCATTACGTACAGGGTAGTTCAGACGTTCCGACGAAACAGGGTCTGCTTTCTAGCGCTACTTTCGGGAAATTACGGCACCATCAAGACCAAAATCCTTATAGCCGAGTATGATTTTCACATCTAAGAAGCTTGATAGCTTTATTGGTATCATAAGTAGCAGGATATGCCACTGAAAACTCGACCCTGTGGTGTACAAACTTTTGACCATTTACATATTGTCCGCCTTGCTGTAGAATCATTCTGCAAAGATTGCACACAGGTATCTCTGCTGGTTTTTAAAATCAAAATCTGTAAAGGGCTAGAAAAATCGCCCAGTATGATGCATGCTTGATCCGGGTCCCAGATAGATGACGCGTGCTCGATTTATGCCCTGTTAAGGCAACGTACGCTAATTTTGTAAGGTGAACAGGCGCGTGTTTGAGGTTAAGTTTTAAAAGACCTTAAGAGCGGTTAGGAGCTGCAAGAATTTGGCTAATGTGGTACCTCCATGTTAAATTCAACTGATGATGAAATTATCCTCAACACAGTCTCAGCGCCTATTAATTGCATACCTCGTTCAATATATGCATTATTTCGCTTCGGTGCGTGAGTCCTATATTTCTCTAGTGCCTACAGGACAGTAGTTTTATGGCGCCTCCGTTGTAATTTGTGCCGCTCTTGTTCAACAGCTTTTATATACTTTATAGAGGCAGTGGCCACTTCGGATCCTCACTGTCCATCTCACTCTCCGTCATTATCATGAAAATCCTCCTTGCTCTCTTCTGGAGAAAACAAAAAAAAAGAGAGAGGGAGGGGGTGCGAAAAGCGTTCTTGGTTGAGTGCATCTACTGTCACTTTTGGGCGATTGGATAACATACACTGTTAAAACGCTCCACACATAAGCATTCGAAACCTAGCACACGGTCTCCCCCATTGTGATGCATGGTGTCTCTCATAGCTTGAGTCGCTTTGGGACGTTAAACATCCATAAACCAAACCATTGCGATGCAACGCTCGTGTGTCGCCTGTCGCTGAGTGGCGCTTCCAATGGTTACTCCCATCGCCTCAATATGGCAGACTCTGCAGTATGCGAGCATCGCGGGTACAAAGAGGAAGTAACGTTTTTACTTTTTTATTGTCCTCGGTTTGATCATGAACGAGTGAGTACCTTGTATGCAGTGTTCCGCCGGTTGAATTCTCGCCCCCGAATCGAAGCGAAAATGTCCAAGCCTTAGCTCCAATCTCCTTATCAGAAGAACGCCATCAAAAGGCTTTTCAAATACTTGAAGGACACAAACTTCAGTGGCAAGCTATAAAGTTTATTTGTGTGTCGTTCTGTGTTCTCCAGAAGTAACGGTCACCAACTGGCACGTTCTATACCGTCCTCTGATCGTCCGTTCCACGTATAATTGTCTTTCGCTCGCATCTTTCCCATACCTGCATGCAGGGTGGCTAACAGGGCATTGCCTAGTTAACCTACCTGCACTACCATTATTCTACCTTTCTCTAAGAGAGCTATGCAAATCGCGACTTGTTTTCGTGGTGCCAGATTCTCAAGTCACATTAACTGCTCGTCTACCTGCCTCTGTACTGTGAACCATTGTAGCACCTGCTCAGCAGCTGTATAAAGAGAAGTTCTTGAGAAGCCCCAGCCATGGATATGGGCATGAACGTTTTAGGCGTGTGTAAACAGTTCTGGTCGAGAAATCGAGGCTTATGGCAGGGGTATCGCCGCAGTGACATTTAGTGAGACGCGTTTTCTGCAGCTTCATAAGGAGAAGGAACAGAACCTTTTTAGGTGAAATTCTGCAGTGCTTGTTTTGGGTTCAATGAAAAAAAAAAGCCGTCCTTTCATTTTGCTTCTTTTAACAACCTATCACTCCGTCATTACTGTATTCACAACCACATCAAAACTGTTCTTTCCTGTAAATAAGTTTCATTGTGTTTTGCTGGCAATAGAAGTGTATTTTGGCATGATTCAGCATTGGGGAAATTTCTGTTTAGTTCCGTTCACCGTATTTTACGACGTCTTCGACTGCTGTTGATGATAAAAGTAAGACTACTGAGACGCTAAATAAATTACAACTGCTTTTGGTGCAGGCCAAAGCTCATGAATGAACTGTTTGAAATGGTAGTAAACATTCAAGTAAACATTCATTACTTGTTCCTCAGATTTTTGCAGATGCTTCGATGGAAGCGCGCATGTTTATCTGTATTTTTTATCTCGGTGTTGAAAAGTACGTGGAATGCCTCTATAACGCATATCTTAGTTCCTTGTTACTGCAAAAAGCATATTTCATAAGAGCGTGAGCATAAATCAATACAGCTGTTTCTCAGCGGTACCAAAGTCGATCACATAAAAAAAAACACTCGACGAGCAATAACGATTTCGGGTTTGGTCATTGCAAGCGAGCAAACCACTATTAATCCCCTAATGTGGGCAGCAGCCGTGCACATCTTGTATTACACGCACCGTTGTCTAACTAATGTGTTTGGCACTACCCATATGTCAGATACTTCACACAAAATATTCTTCTATAACAAAATAGGTTGATTAGAACGACACAAATATAAATACGGTACTTTTAAATTGAGATTAATTTCTTTCAAACAACTGTAAAAAGAAATGGTGCTCATAATAATCTTATGCGCCTTATGATGTTCACCTTCCTACATTACGTCTTCTGTTTTGTTGTCGACTTACATAACAACAGAAATATTTCTCTTCAACAGAAATAGCAGTTGCAAAAAGCTTTTGTTTTTAGTTTAGACGCATTCAGGCAATAATGTAAGCAGCGATCCGTAAAACAAACTCTACCTTTACACTTACCAATGGTTTTTCATTACATTACAGATTCTTGTTGCAAAGGCAACTTCAAGGCGCGAAAACAGAAGGAACACAGCAATAAAGAGGTTCGAGTACGTGGGCATAAGAAAATCTCAATTTCCAGCCATCCCGAGTCTATGAAATTACGCCAAATTAGGGCGCAAGTTCTCATTCCTGCCTCAGGTGGCAAGGTTCCTTTAGAAAAGCCAGATTATTTAGAGTACATCCTTGCAAGAAAGCACATTCGGAACAAAACCATCAGGCAAATAATGCACTTTAAGACGTAAATTTCAATTTTTCATGCTGGTGACTTTCTTGTTTGCTCATCAAACTTGTACATTTATCAGCGAAACGTGAAACCCATATGAGAATGGAACGTAAAACCTTAATTAAGTAACTAGAAGTTTCAAATATCAACAAAAATATGTAAACAAGAACCTCACCCGATTAGTGTGTTGCACCTTTCCTCACAAAACTAATGGAGTGCGTGGTTGCGCGTTGCCTCGGCTGTAATGCGCCACAGTGAAAGCCATTTCAGAATTGTTCTAACACGGACACCGTTTCGACGAATCGGTGCCTTTGCTCGATGACGCTTGCCACGATTTTTTCTTCTAGAACTTTTTTCTGGCAGAGTAGGCGTCGTCAAAGGGCGCAAACAATTAAGCACAAGGCAGAAAAACGAACATAGTTTCCGGCCATGCGCTTCTTGGTAAGTAGACACATTAATGGGGACTACAGCTACAGCAACAAGACCTGAGGATACGGCCAGCTGTGGCAGTGGGGTATGCAGCATATCTTTTTATTAGAGGATGTTCCTCTATCCTCAGGCGTTTGTACCAACCTCTCACTTGCTGTAGAAGTAAAGCTCCCTTTCACACGTCTAGCGCTAAGCGTAGAAGACAGGTGACTCGATTGTCACTCTAGATGGTTCCACCACCGTCCCTCGTCATCACTCTCCCTCGAACTAGACACCTGTACTCGTCGTATGTTGCAAGTAAAAGGATTTCGTAGTAGACACCGTGTGAGTGACAGAGTGGCAATGAACACATAGACGTTAGAGTCACAAACATAAAGTCCTGCGGCGTAGTTTGGTTTTGCGTACAAACATGCGATGCCAATGTGTTAGCAACTAACCCATCAGAAAACTGCCAGAAAAATTATCGTTTCGTTTTACCAAAACGTATTTTTGTATTTTTCTTCACATGTGTCACTGTCTACCTCCAGTTGACGAGCCACTCCGAATACCCAGATCAAGGATTCTAATACAGTTCTCTTTGTTACCCGCAAAGGCTGGGCTGTTTGCTCGCGTAGCCAGCGCCAGACACGTAGTTTGAACTATACTTAACTCGGTAAAATCTGGCAGCGCCTTGTCGGAAAAGACCGCGGCTATCATCTGCAGGCAGTAAACGGCTCGCTCTTCGCAAAGACTGCTGCGCTGCTTCTCCACGGAGAAAGCGACCAGGTTCAGCTTTCAGTAAGAATGCGCTAGCCTAGGAAGCTCCTACTTTGTATGCAGCACACATATAGCTACCATTGTTGGCCCCAGTGATTCTGTCGGCCCTTTTCTCCTAGAACACATTTGCATCCTTTCGTACTTGAGTGTTTGCCGTATAATTTGTCCCCGGGTTTCAATTCTTTTGCGTTTTTCTAGTTTATCGCAGTTTCTCTTTTTGCACTATTGCATTGAAACTTGACCTGAACACTGGCCTGAAAGGTTGCGATAAACGTAATTCAGATTTCGCCTCACGTGCCTTTTTGCTCGACAAAGCCTTCCTCCGTAAATAACCGGCCTTGTATACAACGCAGAGTGTGGGTTGAAGTGTACGCCTAACGCAAAAAAATATCATAAAGGCAGATTTTCTTTTCGCAGCATTTCTCTACTTTTGTTCAAATGTGCCTCCCTTGAACGAAATCAAGGTGACTACCGGAGATCTTTTTTTCTCTCTCTTAGTAGGCATGTCACGGCAATGGATGCAGCACCCTGAAGCAACACCTGTACAGATTAAAAGTTCATCCTTGGCACTGTACGGGCTGCTGTTTGCTCGGAAGTCAAGCAGCCCAAGATGGTTTACTGCACACCGGTTCACGAAGGTAGGTACATTTTATCTCAGCCATACACAATCGCGAGTACGACATAATTTTGAATACGAAAGCTGGAACGGAGACTGCTTAAGAATGCTAGCACTATCATTTACCAATAAACAAAAATATTTTTTTAAACCCAGCAGAAAACCCTGCCATGCACCGCTTATCTATGCTAAGATTATCGGCGTCAGTGACTCTGCATGCTATAAAGTGGACCATGAGCTGAGTAGGAGGCTTAAAAGATCATACAGCGCGAACTCTGCTTGTGGGTGGTTGATCTAGCAGCATAATGCGCTATCCGCCGAGATATTCTGTGATCTTGGGAAAAAGTCCTTCCCGGTGGCGATGTTATGATGAACCCGTGGTAACCAACAAGACGAAGACATAATCAGAACTTAGCCTCAGGGCCTGAGGCGCCCAGAATTGCGTTAATAAACTGCGTTCAGCTAATATTAGCACCGTAATCTGTTCGAGCCACGATTGGTTTTCCTGCTTTATGGCGCTTCTACCTTTCCGCACTGGCTGCAATTGCCAGCGCAGCGGTCTGCTAGTTCGAGAGCATTGTAGTTCAGCTCTCACTGATGGTCTTATCGTCCTATCGTTGGTATAATATCAATGTAGACATTTTAATTTCACCTGTAATATGCTGGTGCTTTGGTTGTCACAAGTTGCGTTACTCGCTAGAAGAGGTCAGTATTAGCTTGTAGGCGCGTCGTACTTCGAACCATAGGCGTCGCATTCAGGTAATATCAATTTTAACTACACCAAATTAGCTTTTTATTCAAACAGCTCCCGGCGCATTTCTCGCCCCGCTCATGTTGCGCTCTAATAGCATGGGAAGTCGGCATTTGTTTTTTTAAAACTATGAAAATTAAGGTGGGTTGCACTCTTCCAAAATAGCTCGAAAACAATAAAGTGTCCTTATTGCCCTTGAAATTTTTAGATCAGCCTATAGTAAACATTTCTCCACTGGCTGACCTCTTTCAAAGTTTAATTACTAGCAAAATGTCAGTCTTGAGATGTCAGTAACCATAATCAAGTTAGTATAGATAGAAGCTTTGATGGAGATGAAAGATTCGAAAAGATGGAAGGGGTTGCTATCCGTGCCGCAGTGGAATGGCAGTATACTTCTGCAAAGGTTAAAACTTTCATAAATTGATACTGTACCAGCTAGCCTGAAGACGGTGATGTTATGATTGCCAAATAGGAGTCTCCAGACACGGTACGAATTGATTTACTGGGCTGCAAAACGGAGTTGTACATGGCGACAGTTACAGTTTTAGCCCTATAAAGGAAAGAAATTTGTCCTTGCCTTCTGTCGAGTAGCTGTAGTAAATTCTCTAATACTTTTCTTAAGTTCGCATAAGACTGGCACAATCTACTTATTGCTCTGTCGGCTGTAAAGCATTTCGCAAATATATATATCTGTTTCGTAACTACGGTCTTGTATTTAACCAACTTGCTTTCTTGCATCTTTCTGGGCCCAGTGAATATTTCTGAAGAAAAGGTCATTCAGCACTATATGCATTCAATCTTGGCATCAAGTTTTCTGGGCAGGCTAGACGAGGGCCGCGGTGTTCAATAGCGTTCTTAAAGACGGCAACGTCTACTTGTGACATTTTTGACAAAATATCGCTCGACGCTTATTCTCCTTAAGCAACACAGTACACTGAACAAAGTAACACAGGCTCTAGTAGAGCTGTCTCTTCCAGACTTGTCGTGGAGATGGAGACAGAGCACTCAAAGAACTCTGCCCCTTGGTCTCTGCATCTGTGTGAACAAGCGGAGCTAAAGCCTTTGTAAACGGTCCTGCTGCTATGAACCTCGTATACATAGTATCTGACTGCACAAGACGTTTATGTAGAGTTGTAACAGTCTAAGGTATACGATGCAGACTAACGCACCGGAGGACGTAGTGTTGTCATGCTTTGCCGATCAAACTATGCCAGTTTTCTCTTGGCATTGTATGTCCCGGTTTTATACCGATCCGTAATACCTCGGAGTTAAATGTTCCCAGAAAAAAAAAGAGGGAACTTTAGGAAGCAACGACACGATGAAACGTTCCGCCGTTGCCTTGCCCGTGCGACTGCGTCGAATAAATAGTGCCTCGTGGCAGAAATCGGAAAAAAATTCAAAATTAAAAAAAACAACAGATTGAACTTCCATTCCAAGGTCTATAGGGCAGGGGCACATGGACATTGACGAAACTCGCAGTGGTGTTTTTATTGCTTATATTGATTATCATGCGACTGGCAGATGTCTGGACACTCAGTACCAAGACCACCCTTGGATCGCGTTTTGGTAGTGACGATTAATTTTGGACAACAACAATTAACGAAGTACTGAATGCGGCTGAAAGACATTTCGCGTTCTTAACGACTTGTGCACGCAAACTAATTTGAAAAATATGCTCGCATTCTGTTAATTATACCTGGATCTAATCAGCCTATAATTTGCGTGATTTCTATCAATTTTGGTCTTTTTTAGAGCAACAGTTGCCTCTAACTAAAATCTGGAGCCTTAAACCGCTCAGTATTCATCAGGAGTACTACTTCATCTAAATGCTGCACAAGCAGCCCTCCATTTAGTTAGGTAGGTTTTCCAAAAGCTTCAAAGAGGCATGAAAAGCAGAACAGAAATGTTCTTAAGCGCACCGTTCGTATATTTTTCTTTCTAACAAGCTGGAACTTCCGTTTCTATTAAAAGATGAATGGCTGGAGCGATCGTGGAAGTATTGTAAAAAAATGGCCAGTGGAATGCACTATCAAGGCACCCAAGCCTTTAATAGTTCACTCCTTAAAAGTCATACCCTCTTTCTTGCACCGAAAGCTTCAACAACTTAGGCTTTTCTTTTATGCCTTGTAAGTTTCATGCTATGAACGCTTGAATAATCCCCACAGTTGGCCGGCTTTGTTTCTTAGAACTTTGCTGCTGTAATTTTACACTGCTGCATCCACTGGAGACTAACCTTAGCTGATGTTGGAGCTTATTCAAGCGTGTACTGGTGTACACGCCAAGTAATCCTCTCCATCCACTATCTTAAGGCGGGCGAACAAACCCGCCGTGCGACGTGTGCGTTGAGTCATGTCGGGATATATGATGGCAGAATTGTTTTTCTGAATCCTTTAGAGAGAAAAGGATTGCTGTGCCTTATAAATCATAAGCCGCGCAATGTTAACAGATTTCCCGAGATGCAACTTCCACGTGAATGAAATATTTGCTCGCGTGAATCCTCCGAACTTTTTTTCTTCGGATGTCTGCAGATAACTCATAGGTGTAGTCCCACTAATCTTCTCAAATCTATAAATGTGCAACTTTCAACAATCAGTTACAGAGAACTAAGCTTTAAATTCCTTGCATTGCACCATTTCAGATTCAGATTCAGACCATTTTATTTCCTTTCAGGTGAAAGTGGAAGACGAGGCAAAAGAAATGGAGCCTGACAAGGCCTCGACTCCCATCTTTAGTTCGGAGCAGGCAAAACTTCAATACATTTGCAGGGATTTCTCCTGATGAAACGGTGTACACATAGACATAAAATATAAAGTACATATGAACATAAAATGCTGGCTGTCGATTAACGCAACGTTCGAAAGCACATCAGAGGATCCGCGACAACACACTGGCGAGAAAAAGAAACCGCTGGATAACATGTTGACAGAAACATGGAAAAAAAACTTTTTCGCAAGAGTGATGATTTGCATGGGCATATGAGTGCAGCTATATACATAAGATATCATCAGTGAGTGCCATGAGTGGCAGATAGGAAGCTAAAAAGAATGCACAAGTAAAATGTGTCTTATTCTATTAAAAGGTATTAGACGTGCTATCAATATGAAGTCTAGTATCTGACAGGTTATAAAAAAGGCCATAAACAAAGAAACCAGACCCAGTTCTTGCAGCTGCCCCCTGGCTAGACCAGTTGCACATCTGTCTACAATAGGCACAGTTGTGCTCTGTTTATTTTTCCTCGTGCCAAGAGAGGTTTGGCATTGAACCGGACGCATACATTATAAAACGACCGTTTGGCTAGGTTATGCATGCGCACAATGTCATTGCACGTAGCGCGCCACTGAGGCAATGTCGCCTTTGCTTTAATCAGCGTGTGACTTGTTTAAATGGGAGACGGTGCGCTTCAATTAAGGCGGCCCCTTCGATAGTTGACGCCGGTCTTGAGGCGAACACATTAAATGAATCCGCTTATCGCCAACGGCATCCCATTTCACTCTCAGCTGTCCGAGTGCAAGTGGGCGCCATTAATCTGAGCTTAATCGGTGCCTCCCGCGCAGACATCTAACAGAGGCGCCGCGTAAACAAAGCTGGCGCCGATGTGCTGTTGTTGCGGTCTGGGCGCTGGCATTGCGATAAACGAGACTTCCGACTGGTGTGGAATGCCTCGAACCGTTTCGCACGGCAACGAAAGCAATAATCATCGCCCCGGACTTAGACGACCTTGAGCACCAGTATAGACAGTAGGGACACAAAGCGCAGCGAGACAGCAGGTCACGTGGTAAGAAGACCGAGCTAAAAATTGTATCCGGCAAACTCCGAAGAAAGAATGTAGAAGTTTCCAACCAATTCAAGTTAGCCTTGCTGCTTTGGAATGACTCTAGGCGTAAAAAAACTTGAACAACCTGCGTTGACCACGCCTGGTCTAGCTACCGCAAAGCGACCCTCGGCAGAAACTTCACGATTTCGATGTTCGCATTGACATCAAGGCATTGAAACTTTCAGGCCTACGTGAATGCTTCAACTGAATGAAGTTATGCGTTCATATTCAGTTTCAACACAGTAAATTTAAAGAACGGTTCGTTCGCTTTCTTCTGAGGAATGTAGGCCTCTCCAAAAGCGCGGATTAGAGGTTGATAGAAGAGGCGATAGCTGATGCACATGATCACCCGAAGAAATGCATTTATAAATGTAAAAACAAGAAACTAAGTTTTACAAGTGATATTATATAGAGACACATTCATTGATTGTAACTTAAAGGAACTGATCTCAGACAGAAAATTTACACTCGAACGTCTCACTTACCTAAATACCGAAGGTCTCGGTTAAAGTCTAGGCATTTGCGAAGTACGTCCTATGCACAGACTTCTTTAAGTAGACTGCCCTATTGGGCTTTTCCTTCCATTTTTATACGTTTCACAATTACAAAAGTTAGGGCAGCCATGTTCTGAGGCCCGTCCTAGACTTTGATTAACAAATTAAGTTTTAATACGGAGTAGTCACAACCTCTCGCATTTTTATACGTTTCACAAATACATAAGTAAGGGCAGATATGTTCTGAGGCCCGTTCTAGACTTTGCTTAACGAGTGAAGTTTTAATACGAAGTAGTGACAACCTCTCAAGGTTGGACATGGGGGTCGACCCAGGTCTTGGCTAAAAAAAGGAACACAACATAAAGTATTCAGGCAAGCTCTCCAAGCCCCCGCTCTCTCCGCGTGATGTTATTTCCACTTTGTTCATGTGTCCTCGCGTGAGACGTGTCGCCGCCGCATCTGCGTGCTATTTCTTGAAAGATGACGCGTCCTTTTCGCTAACTTATATAGCGCCTTGCCTAATCGCCTTAGTGCGGTTGTAATAACGCCGTTCACGTCGAACAGGCGGATGACGACGCGCAAGGCAGGAAAAGAGCACCGCGACGCAGCGGCGCCAGCATGAATTGCTGCAAACGAAAGGGAGGACTTCCGTTTACCTCTTCGCAGGCCCACATGTTTCCGCTGTACGGTATGCGAATTCGCTGGCGTGGGACCACATGGTTTAATCGAGTGGTACTGCCTGTTGACTGCCACCCTTTGTACGCGCTCGCGTGCTTTCTTGGCGCCGGTGAGGAACCCACGGTTAACCATGCTAGGGCTCTTCGCCCGTGGTAGTTGCGCTGTTAACCCGACGGTCACTTACGTATGCGCCGCACTCATGTGTATGGTTGCGGGGAACGCGCGGGCAGCGACTTCCGAGAAATCTCTGCTTAGCCCGGAGGTGTACAGCGACCTCAGGCTAATGAAATTAAAAAAAAAGATAAACGAGGCCGGAAACGAGGCCCGGCCTTAACAGCACAGTGAAGTTCTCCTTTAATTTGAATTCATTCGTGACCTCAATGTTGCAATATTTGGAGGTGCGTACATTTCTGGGACACGATTGTCTGGTACGCAATTGTTTTACTAAGATATATGAGGGTGAGTGGCAGTGCCCCGCGTCAAGCCGTTTGGTTGGGTTATCCTGTATTCGAGCCCAGAGTTACGGGCTACTCTTGTTCACTGTGTGATGACTCAAAACTGCGCAAGGAAGTAGACAAAGGTGGGTTGGGCACCGCTGAAATGACCCTATTTTTAAAATCATATAAATGCAAAACACGCACCTGCACAAATGACTTCACGAGTCGGAAAATTTCATGGCAAAACAGTTGAGGTTTAAATGGCGATGAATACAACCAAAAAAGGTATTACGACAGTGGATTTATTAGTCAGATTAGTATTCATCCCACCGTAGACATGCAGCTGATTTTAAATGGGCTTTGGGAAGTTATCTTAAGTGCATTGGAAGAAAAAGTACTCATTTTTTCTCAAACAGGTGCTGCTTGCGGCCGCGGTATAAGATATGTAAGAAACAGTGGCCCGAGTCGCAGGCAGATATACTTATATTTCCTCTTCGCACTACAAGATGATCTTCGCTAAGCGACCCGATTTCGAGCCTAATATCAGCCTGCTGCACAGGTAAGCGCCTGTGCCTTAATGACCACGAATAAATACTGGCTCGCTTGGAGCGTTTTTCACACGAGATAACCGTCCTGTGCGTGATACGCCATGGGCCGTGCGGCAAAACTTGCACCATGATAGACATTGCAAGAGAGCGCGATAAACGCCCATCACACTGCAAGTTGGGCACCACAGCTACGCTACGCGTTGTCGTGTGCGGGCCAGGTTGAACATCCAAACGTGTCGCCGCCGCTTTGCATCCGTTACTGCACTCACTGGGTGACGATCGCACATATACTGGGATCGGTCCTCGCACCTCCATCTAAGTATAATGCGACGTTTATTGCCGCTGGTGCTTGTGGCAAATCAGAGCTATTGCTGACTTGTTTGGCCGGGTCGAGGTGGTGGCTTATTAATGTTGTTGTTGTAGTTGAGCTAGTCGTTTACCGTGAGAGCAACGCTTCTCGTGTTCTTATGCTTCGACGCTGTGGGCCGAGCGTCTTCGCTACAAATATAAAGTTTGCTGCTCTCTTATGGCGTAGTTGCGCTGAATGGTGGCGGGAATATGAAACACCAAAAAATAAACTTCAGTAGAGTCAGTTCTTGGGCTAGTTGGTATTCTTGGTTCACATTCATGGTATTCCAGCGCAACGGCACATAGCCAAAGAAAGGAAGACGGAAAAGAAGAAGGACGAACACAGCGCTGACTGACAACTGTTTAATCAGAGACGCACACACAGCTTAAATACTCTTAGACCAGCGCAAACGCACACCGTAAAATAACCAAAAAAGAAAAAAATAGGAAAACAGAATCTCATCACATCTTTATCGCAAAAACTTTGAAAGGAACACCTTTTATGCATTACGCAAAAGGACTGAGGTATCGCTGACACATCCTGACCCAGCTTTTTAATATAGTAGGCCTCTATCGTTTCACGGGTTGTTTTTAATTTACTTCTGCTCAGAATCCTTACTCCCGAAAACATCGGTGTGCAATCCTTGAAAGTTGCGCAGTGCTCGACAAGGTTAGCACCTTCCCTATTCCTTAGGTCTCTTGCGTGTTCCCTAAGGCGGTCGTTGACGCAGCGCCCCGCTTGCCCTATGTACGGCCTGCCACACGTCAAGGGGATTTCGTACACAACGCCTGTGGCGCATTCCGCAAAGCGGTTCCCGTGCCTCTTATTACACCCAGGTTTTTGGTTTTCACCTGTGATGCGTCGAGCCAACTGGCCAATGGGCCACAGGCGTTGTGTACGAAATCCCCTTGACATGTGGCAGGTCGTACATATAGGGCAAACGGGGCGCGGCGTCAACGACCACCTTAGAGAACACGCAAGATACCTAAGGAATAGGGAACGTGCTAACCTAGTAGAGCACTGCGCAACTTGCACGGATTGCACACCAATGTTTTCGGGAGTAAGGATTCTGAGCAGAAGCAAATTAAAAACAACCCGTAAAACGATAGAGGCCTACTATAATAAAAAAGCTGGGTCAGGATGTGTCAGCGATACCTCAGTCCTTTTGTGTAATGCATAAAAGGTGTTCCTTTCAAAGTTTTTGCGATAAAGATGTGATGAGATTCTGTTTTCCTATTTTTTCTTTTTTGGTTATTTTACGGTGTGCGCTTGCCCTGGTCTAAGAGTATTTAAGCTGTGTGTGCGTCTCTGATTAAACAGTTGTCAGTAAGAGCTGTGTACGTCCTTCTTCTTTTCCGTCTTCCTTTCTTTGGCTATGTGCCGTTGCGCTGGAATACCATGAATGTGAACCATGAAATAAGCGCCACGCGACGGCATCCAGTTTCTTTTGCAAAGTGACAATTCTTCCATGTTTTTGTTTCTGCAGGTGAAGTTTCTTCGTTCTGCCTTAGGTGACGCTATGATCGCAAGCCCGGCTGAATGCATGTCATTGGTACGTCACCTGACCATGCATTTCCCGTGTTGTATCTCCACCTACATATATCTTGCACCATGCTTGCGGCTAAAGCTCGTTTGCCCCCAGTTTTCGTAATTTTTTTAAGCCTTTCACTTTCCAGGGCTCATTTTATCGAAAAATCGGCGGAAGGGTTTTGGCTTACATTTTCTTTTCTCGGAAACCGTTGTTTTTAAGCTACTGCATGGTGCGAACGCTAAAAGCAGTGATTCTGGGAAATCAGTGTTCTTAAGCTACTGTAAGGTCGAAACGGTAAAAGCGCTGAATATTACCGCATAGAAGAACTGATCACCAATTTTTTTACAGCTTGAGCTGCATCTGTTTTGGTTTATGAAGTCTCCTGGGATGGCCATCGGGCAAGCCAGTGAAGACAGCCCGGCGCGGGAGGGGCATAACGCACGGAATGCCGTTCTTTCAGCGGGGTTTGAGTCCCTGCGAGGCAAATTATTTGTCAACTTTCCCCCTTCCCACATGGTGCGGTTGTGGTGTCCACCGAGAAATGAGACAGTAACCATGCCTTTCATTTCCGCATAACCAATCATTACTGCGTCCGCTGCGGCAGCTGTCCACCCCCTGGGGTGTTCGCACCGTGCGCGCTCTCGGTACACCCCTCCCTCCCCCGTTCCAGCGAAAGCGTATCGGCGTGTGCCGTTTTTCCCGCCACCTCCCGGCCGTTGTGGATTCGAGAAGGGCAGCATTCGGTCGCAAAGGGAGTACCGAATCCGTCGATCGACGAGCTAACCCGAGCGCTCTATCAGTCGCGCCGTGCTGCGGTGTGTCGTTGCTGTGAGCGCTTTCCCCAAAAAATGGCATCAGGGAAAGAGAATAAAGTCGCTGCCTGCGTTCCAGGCCATATACAGGGGCCTTCTGCCAATTTACACCAGTCGGCTGCTAACGATAATGAGCTCTCAGTGATTAATGCACTAAGCCGTAAAGCTTACCTCTAACATGTTACTTCACTCCTACACACAATATGCACAGTCGGCTGGAGCAATGCGCTTGTCGTTTCTGGCTTGATTGTGCTAGTATGCTTGCGATGATACCAGTCAACTTCAAACATGGTCGTTAACCATCAGCACTTTAGACGCCAAAAGAGGCTATAGGAGGCTCGCGGCTAGTTGCAGGTGTGTATCCCCCGAAACAGCGGTGTGACGACGACAGCTCTGGTCATATACGGAGGCTGTCGTTATGGTAGCTGCACTAGAACCTGGAGGAGCCACCAGCGGCTTTTTTTTAGCTGAACAGCGGGCAATCCTTCCTTCGCCCCTTTTTGAGTGTAGGGCCAGATCTACCGCACTTCGGCGCCATGTTGCTCCTTTCCTCCTCTTGCGGTAGAGTAGTCACCAAGAACTGAGGCAGTTACAAACCGCGCCTTTCCTTTTCTCATAATCACTTTTTTGCGTTGGAATACGAAACGCATAAAATATTCAAGGCACAGTAGATGAGTCTACCAAATAATTACGTACCACGTAAATCTGCGGCAATAGCCTAGTGGCCCAAGGAGTCGGTATACGAGGCTGCTTTGTTTAGGCATACATAATGCACCACGAATGAAGGTGCTCGGACGCAGAACGAAGATAGGGCAGAACAGAGCACTGAACTGACAGCTGATACGAAGCAATTGCCAGTTCAGCGCCTCCCTTTTCTGTCCCTCCTTTATTTCTCCTTCGGGCACCATTATTCGCGCTGCTTTACTTATTTATGAATAGACCAACTAGCCCAGCAAAAAGTTTGCTTCAACTGCTTTGTTTACGTGGGCGGTGATTTAAATTCCAAATCTGGCAGAAGATTGTCTTCTGCTGGATGCAATTCGGATGGAAACGCTCGGAGGTTTTCATATAAAGTAAAGCTTCATAATCGATCTCAGCTTCATCGCCGCTTCACAACAATATTCACCTGAATTTTCAAAGATGGAAGCTGAAAAATATATGTTTAAAAACTTTGCTAGCACTTCCTTGCGCTTATGCGCTCGACCATGCCGATTGCGCTCTTCCAAAGTGGAAGCGAAGTGTTGCGACGGTATTCTGTTCGTCGCGGGTTTAAAAAGTCGGCTCCGCAGTTCTGTGCGCTTTCCTCCACAGCATTTTTTATAATTTAGAAAGCGAATCAGTAGAAACGTTCCTCGCCCCAATGTCTAGCAGCCCTGATTTTCGTTTACAAACCATTCCATGCTAATTTTTTAGAGCGACAGCATTTGGGCTCCCATCCTGTAGAGTATCAGGCGTCGCCAGAGTTGTGGGCGTCGTTGGTGTTGCAAGACAAAAAACCCGGAGAAGCAACCTGAGTGGGCCACATAGGTCACGTGACGTGGTGGCGCGATCCCAACCTACCCAACCAGATTCGGAGAAAACTAACAACCGTGAGAGGTGCCAGTTGAATTAATGATTTGTGCATCGCTTAACCGCTGCACTACTGCATCAGGAGTGGTCTGAAGACTCCCACCGGATTTATTAATGTTAAGTCTAGAACGACCAATTCCGCCTGTATGGGCATTAACCTATGAATGCTGTCGCATCATACCTGTAAGGCGGAGATTATGTGCCCCCCCCCCCTAATTATTTTTTTCACTGCCGGATGTTTTTCGGTTAAAAAAATACCCTTAAATTGCATGCCTTACTTCTACTGGTGCATGCCGAGACAGCGATAAATTTAATTCACTGCATCTGTCAGAGCTTTAAATTTTGCCAAGCCTTCATGTTCATTCTGGTTACTAACCTTGCTTCCTGCTTTCGTTCTGCATCCGTACGAGCTGAGGCATTGGCTTCAAGAGTGCTTGGGATAGCCGCCTGTGCTTAAAAAGATGGAATGGGCCGAGGTTTGTCCGTTAGGTAAAAAAAGCCAAAAACATTAGCATTTTCGATCTAAAGGATCTTATGGGTCTCAGCAAACGCACTCTAACTATGCGATCCTCTTAAATTTCATTTTCAGTTTTCATTCTACGCATGTAAGTGCGTGACTTTATCTTCGTAGGTTTCCAGACATGCTGCCATTTGGCAACATATCTCTACTCTAATCCACCCGCGCGTCATATGCTGTAATCCTGTAGTTGCACTAGAACACACCTCACAAATCTGCATATATCTGAGTCAGCCTTTCAATGTCAAACAGAGCGTTTTTTGGTGGCTATCACGGTAGAGTTTTCATTATATTGGCCCTCATAACTGACCTGTACTGGCCCGCTTGGGAATCATGTGGCGCTTTTGCGCAAAGAAAGATTTATGTACCCGACCCTTATGCTCTTTTTGTCGAAGAGAGTAAGACTTCGCCTTAAAAGATTACTAGCAGAACGAACACTTGACCTGAGCATCGATGAGGGCCTAGACGGTTGCACATATTGGGCTCTGCGCTGGAATTAATGCATTTCAAATTTCTTTTCTTACCGATGTATAAACCTTTGCTTTCTTCGTTTTTCCTTTATGATTCATTTCCAAATAAAGTAAGCGTCTCAATATAGAGAGGTGCTTGGTTATTAAGGTACAGCTTAACTCGACATAAATCCCGAGAACTTAGCTTGGAATATAGCCTCATTATTGTTATACAGCGTTATTTGTTCACTCTATGCTTATGTTAATAACGCGTATATCCAAATAAATTCCCTCGCTTTATTCTACGTAACCTGAGCAGAGCAAACATTTGGTTAGCCTTATTCTTATTTATTTATTCGTTCCTTGTATACTTTCTTTAGATTGATCAGAATAAGAAAGGATTTTGACGAAGATTCAGTGATGGGATCGTAAGAGCTCTGGTTATTCACCAGTGTATCACATACAAGTCCTATCAAAGCGTGGTCAGTTAAATTCATAGCGAGTCGCGGACGTAAACTTAAGAGGTTTAGTGTTGAAAATGAACGCGAATTTGCTCAATCAAGTATAAGTAACACAATGTTTCCCACAGTTCAGATAAAGCCAAAAAAACAGAAGTTACTGCTTCGGCGCAATGTTTTACCCGTTTTTTTTTAATGTCCTACTAAGGAAGAGCAAGGATAAAAAGCCTAGCTTCTGCTGCTGTCAGTGATGTTCCTCGTGCATAATGCCGCGCGAAGTCAGGCCAGAGGCACTGTATACTTATCGTATGCTACCTCCTGAATTATGGAGGGCAACATCTCGACCTTGCCCCCTTACTTATTGAATTAGGCACTTTCTCTTTCTCTCTCTAGACGTTAGCCACCCACAATAATTTGCCGAGAAAATTGCAGTCCATGAAAGTTGCACCCCGCCTCAAGGTGACGAGGTCAGTGTGTATGTGCGTGTGTTTCCTTTGTAAAGTGCACGCCTTCCAACCTGCCTGCAATGTTTAAGTCTTTCAGACTTCTCTGCACAATTCGAGCACACAAGTGTGCAGTACTGTTTTATTGCTATGAAAGTTGCCGCAGGATCTTCGGATTGTTAAAACAGCAAGCGACATTCACATTTTAGGCATTAGGCTCCTATCAACGCTGTGACCAGGAATTTGGCTGCATTTATTTATTTGTTCGGATTGCAACCAGAATCCTTATAACAAGTGCATGCCGCGGCGGGACGCACGCTGGAACTGGTTTCACAAAAAGTAGACATGCGATGTAATCTGGAAAACATTATCTACAGTGAAGAAGGCGGAGGAAATTAACATGAGAAACGAAATCGAAGTATGAAACATAAGACGAAAAAGAAAACAAACAATAAAACACAAGGCAGAAAAAACCATCCAACATTTTTAAAAGTTACGCAGTCATTAGCTAGTTGTGACATTCCGTGTGTGCTACGAGGATCCACGTTCGACGGCGCGGCGTAGACGGAGACCCGTGACAGCGGCATCATCAATTTCCCAGCCATGCTCTTTGAGTGACGACCAGAATAACCGGACCCGCCGCCGCCCCGGGGAAACAGGCTTTATCCTCCCCAATTTCCGGGCACATTCCAGGACAAGGGAGCTGTCAGCGGGCCAGAGCGCGCCGTACCACAGCCGACGCTATGCGCTACCGCGAAGACAACATTCTTTCCCTCCTTCCCCTTTCGACGTGGGCTATCGCCGGGAAGGCACCCACAGCTTCCCGCCGTGCCTCGTGAACAAAAGCGCATTCCCAGAAGGGCCGTGACGGACACCTGTCATGGCGGACAGGCAGTACTCGCCAAGAATGTGGAAAGACAGGCGCTAGTGAATTAGCTCCGAAGAGAGAGCCTGTGTATACTCTCACTTGAGAGAGAGTGGTGGCGTTTTTGTTGTTTATTTAGTTTGTATTGTTAACAGACTCTGGGGTCGAGGCTAAGCCCAACCCAAGGGGTGGTCCCCATCTCGCATGTTATTTTGGATTGGAGAATTGATGCTTTGGGCGGGCCACTGGAAATGACCGCCCTTAGTCCTTTGTTAATCAAGTGCTTAAAAGCACATGTAAACGGATGCAGTCCAGTCTGAGCTGGGGCTCCATGCTTAGCATGTAATGTGATGCTACTTAGGCACTAACCTGCCCGGTCAATGAGTAAAGTAGTGCAAAGTTTGTTCTTTTGTAAATTCAGTTCTGCTTTTTCAAGTTTAACTCTCTGTATATGTATGTTGTAAAATTATGCTCTGCTGTCATCATCTACAAGCTCGCCTCCTGTTCATCTTCCAAGCCGAACGACACTAGAGGAAGGGTTTGTGAACCATCCTCGAAGAAACGGACGACTATTGAAATTCTACTGCAAGCACGCTCAGGACGACATCGTTCGCCAAGAGGGCCTTCAGCGCCGAAGCCCGTCGGCGTGCAGCTTCTGCCAGCAACCGCTCGAGCCCAACTCCGGAGCCACTCCATCGCCCCCATGAAGTCGTCGGCACGTAAGCTCGGACGCCCCAGCCTCTGATGTATAATCTTAATCATGTGTAATTATTGAATATACCTGTTTGTTTAAACTGAGCCATACGGTGTCTCTTTGCCTCTCCGTCCCGTGTGGACCTGCGCATTATGGGGGTCATCACATAGTGATGCGGGAGCTTATGGACTTTCAAGCGCAGAAAGTGTGAGACTTTGTGGTCACGTTCGACAATCAGCGATTCCGTCGAGTTGCATGAAAGACCCAACAAGACAAACTCTGGAAAAGTTCGTATTTGTCTTGAACTAGTAGAAACGAGTCACATTCTAGAAAAACTATGAGCGTAGGATTTAACCGCAACTTCGGGTGGACGAAAGTCTGTGTGTATTTGAGTTTAAGAGCGTAGCATTTGATGCCGCACAAGGTTAGTTCTTTTACCTCTATATTACGAAATTGTGCAAGTGACATAGCAATATTTCTTCATTAATAAAACTGCCTTCTGATTGTGTTATATAGCGTGGAATATGAAGTTCAACTCTTCAAATAACCATTCACAGTGACAACATTTAAGATTGGTTTGTGATGTGGCAAAATATTGATTACACAAATAAAATGAAGCAGAGTAACCGGACAAGGTCAAGGAAACGCTAAGAGACAGCACAGCTTTGAGTATTCGAATCGCCCTTGTATAAGCAAGCATGGACATTTGCCAAAGAAACAAAAATGAAACTAAGCACTAGGTAAACTAAGGAACAACCAGCCACTAGAGTATGGGATTATTTATGCGGCTGTTTCATCTTTATGTTACGCCAACGCGTGTTATACTTAGAACAGCATGGTTAACTAAGGGAAAGCTACGTCCAGTTTTCGCAACATCGCTGGCCACTACACGAGAGCACTATGCTACCTCCGGAGCCGATCACACCGCTTGTTATACTGCAGCCGACGCTTGCGTTGTGCGTTGCATATCGTCGTCTTCATCAACTAATTCTTCAATGGAATTAATGTGCATTAATACTACTATCGAAATAATGTCGTCGCCAAACGTGCCAACGATTCAGCAAAGAAAAACCATGCAGGAGCCAACCAGACTAATGCTTTCGCAAGTCTACTCGGTTTAACTACGCTAAAGCATTTCCGCTTTTAAATTTGTATTTTTTTATATTGCACGAGAACCTGCTCGTCTTTCACTTGATAGAGTGAGGGGAAATGTGCGGGGCAGCGGATTGCATAGTTTTCTTGTCAGTGCCCCATAACCGAATCCGCACATATAATGTGGGGGTGCCTAATAAAAAAAGAGAAGCGCGCAAACAAATAAAATTACAATGTGAACTTTACAATGTCTTTGCGGAGTCCAGGTATTGCAGTGGCTGCTTGATATCATTGGACCCTATGGCTCTGCGGCCTCTGGGTGCTTTGATCAATGGGGTTTCCCAATATATAGAGGATCAGGACAAACTGAAGTTTGTCTGAATGAATGAACTGTGTGCGCGACTCACAGAGACAACATTCACTGTAAGCGGACTTTTTTATAACCCAGAAAACCCAAGAAATGTAATAGAGGTAAGACCACTGTGGGCGGTATTGAAAAAGAGAGAGAAAGAAAAATAACTTTAATTCTTCCCCGTCAAAAATGACTTGCGGGAAGGCTTTAACCCAAACCGTCATTGGTCTTTATTCCGAAGCCCGGGAAGAAGCTCAGCTGCGAGCATCTCAGACCCATTTCCACCATATCTTGCGTTGGAAAAATGATGGAGCACGTAATTCAAGCTAGACTGAAAAGAATCATGGAGGATCAAAATCTTTATCCTGATACCATGGTAGGCTTCAGATCAAACCTATTGGCATGCGATGTCATGCTACAGCTGAAGGAGTAGGTAATCGATAAAAAGACTGTTGATACTAGGGCCATTTGAAAGCAAACTATTCGCATGGCGACGGCTAGACAGTTTTCTGAGCGTAGAGCCCAGTTACCTGTCTACAATGCCACCTGCCCCGAAGCGGTGATATTGGAGGTTGCGTCGGTCTAGGAGACTCGATTTCGAGTCAAGTGGCTTTGAAGCTTTAGCATTTTTTTTGTTTCAGCAGTAATATGTCCCCTCCTGTCCAACAAATGCATGCACAAGCAGAAAGATCCAGTTGTGCCTAACAACGGTAATTGGATGGATTTGTGCTTGGTGTCATTTTAATACTCGTATGTGGAGGGTCATGAAAACCGTAGCTGCCGAGACAGGTGGGGTATGCTTATGGCCCAAATGTAGATGGTACAAGGTGAATGTAAACTCTTTAAACGGGGCAATGAAGCTTCGATAGACTGCCAAAAGTCCATGTCTAATGGGGGCTCATGGGACTCAACAGCGCCCCTCGGGGCTAGGAGGGGGCGGGGGGTGGCGCATAATTTGTGACGACACTACTACGCGTGCTTTTCGCGCAAGTTATAAAGTGGTATGTGGCCTTTTCCTGGATTCCCTGCGTCATACTTACCAGCCCGTCCCTCTTGAGGACTGCTGTCTTTAAGCGCACTAGAAACTTTACCCACTTTATTGTGCCCGGTTCTACGCAATCTCTGTGCATGTGGCATCCATGAAAGTAGGTGGAAGAGAAAAAAAAAAAGATGCGGATGTTAACCAGGCACTGAAGGTAAGCGGCTTGCAAACAAGGCGGAGTAGAAAGCAATAGTCCTGCAAGATAGGCTCAGCAAAAGCAAATGCTTCGCAAGCACGGCGAACGCAGCAGGGATATTGCCTGCAAAGTCGTGCTACTAGTGCAGAAAGCGTAAACACTAAGGGCGCGGTAAGCATGTCGCACTAAAATTACAAAATTTAATATACCATTTTCGGCACACTATTATATTTGGCTCATAGGAGAAACTATTTATTAATTAATCTTTACTTTTTTGGCGAGAACTACACTGGGTTAGTAGTCGAGAATTTAGAGGTGGCTGGGAGAGGAAAGTTGTGCGCATGCGCCGTCACCATGGCAACCAGAGAGGAGCAGCAGGTGCGCTTCGCCGCACGCCGCTCTATCAACCGCGTCGCATGCGCAGCATTGCGTATAAAAGGCGGATATATATGGACGGCTGTATCAAAACGTTTCACATGGATGCACAGAAGGAGAGTCCATCGCTGCTAAAAGGTGGTATAGGCAAGAGAAAATTAACTCTTCCGATCCTGAGGTTGTCGCCCGGCACTTCACTACTCAACAAAGAGAGAATGAGCGTAAGAAGGCGGGACAGCAGCGGAGACGCCCGAACAAAGAGAGGAACGGCTGGTCAAACGGAGGTGCCATACTGCCAAGCGTAACAGACGGCGCATAGACGCCGAGATGCAGCCCAATGTCGCTCATTGCTAAACATACAGTGACCAGAACAAGCTCAGCAAGGGAAACGGACCTCTCGCTATGTAAATCCTGGTATTGCCGAGCTAAGCCACTGCCAGATTTAAAACCGAGAATATATGCTGCTACATTATATTTCTGAGGTTAGTAACACTGGAATGTTTAAAGGAGGTTCCATAGCGCAAAAAACAGGGACAAGGCAGAACAGAAGCGCTTATGTTCTCACTTGTCCTTGCTTTTTTGCGCTATGGAACTCATGTTAATTACCCGCAAGTCTGAACCATCACCTTTCCAAGGAATGTTTAAAGTCAAGATATGAGGCTACTCTGCGAAAAAACTAAAAACTTATTAGCAGATACAAACAGCGAATTGTGGTCTGTCTTATAAGCGACACTGTTGTATCGAAATCGAACTGTTAAAAGGGATGAAAAAATTTATTAAGCTTGTTTTATTGTGCTGCATATGCAACCGACGGCAGCAGTTGCAGTTTCAGTTTATTTGGTTAAAAAATATTTTTTGTATTTATATACACAAGGATTTAAGCTGCCCAATGAAACAAATGAGTCTTTTTATTATTAATTTTTAATATCCATATCAGAGTGACCAAAAAGCGGTTTTCATATAGATATATTTTCAAGGTATATGCCCCAATAAAAGAGATTATTGCACAATTTATCTCATTTAGGGTAATTGCAGAGCTCAATATATAAAGAAATAACTCTGCGAACTCTCATTCTAAAACGTTTACAAGAATAAAACCAGACATATATGCGAAACAAAGAATGGCAAAAAAGGTGAGAGAAAAAAATAACACAAAAGATTGGGAATACCTACAGACGCCATATAGCTACGTCCAAGAGGGTGAAAATTCACCTGTATGTAGTTCAGCTCATCTTCAGCCTTGGTTTTACTCGCTCGCAATCGTGTGACGGCTCACTTCATTTCCCTCTAGTTTTCGGCACCAGCAGACTCACGGGAATATTAACGTATGCACTATTGTTCATCTGTCAAGGAAGTTTTCAGTTTGAAAAGATTAAGTTTTATTCCAATGTGCTTCAGAATGTCTAGCAGCTCTCTGCTGCCGTTGTTGAAACGACCCACGGCATGATACAAATCAAACTACAGAGCTAGTGCTCTGACAATGTGTTTCGAACGTCGTGTCTCCGTATTGTGAGCGTTTTAGTTAAAAAAAACTAGAAACAAAAAGAGACATCGATGTTAAGAAACAATTCCGATTAGTACAAGCAGAAACATTAACAAGAAAATTAAGTAAAACTGCTGCAAGAAAAAGGGAATTATTTCGCTGGGAAGCTTTAAGTCTCGGTATCGCGAGATGCCCAGCGTGTGACTCTGCCTCTGTCTATAAAACGGTGCTGTCCGAAATCCTAATTTATGCCAGAATTTCTTTCATTAATAAATGGGCATAATGATGAAACAAAATTTTAAATACTGAATCTTTTTTAAAATATTTTTAAAACCACCCGGGTCAAATTTGGAGGCCGCAATCGTGTTGGACGCTCTCAGGTATGGCTGGAATTAATTTTGATCCAAATCGACAAAGGCCAGACTTCGGCAATGCGTCGGGTGAAGTTTTTGGAAACTACCCAGAACAAATTTGGAGCCCCCTATTATATCAGGCACGATAAATTACGATTGTGCTTCGGTTTTTGTCCAAATCGATCGAAATCGACTAAGGTCAAACTTCGGGGGTAGCCCGGGCAAAATCTGGAGGTCGCCATCGTGTCGGGCACACTCAATTATAGTTTGACGTTGATTTTTGTCAAAATCAGGCAACGTGAAATTTCGAGGGCGGGCGGGGACAAGCTCTTGGAAATGACCCGGGCCAAATTCTTCGCGTGCATTCCTTTCTTCAGCACGGACGCCTAAAACGGTTAGCTGTAATTACATCGGCCTTCCAAGAGCCCATGCAGAAAACAGCGTGCGAGGAAGATGACACAAAAGACACAAGCAGGCGCTATTGAAGACGACACGCACTATGATGCAGTACCCCTATAACTTCTACAGGCAATTCATTACCACGGCCTCAGCTGTAAAAGGTGTCCTATAAAATAATGGTGAATGGTTAATTAACGAAATTGTGCAAATAAGCTCTCTTGGCTGGTTGAAAAATCATTGCTGGACAAGCAGTCAGAAATATTCTGTGACGTATAATGCTAGCCATATATTTTTAACCCAGTTATATCATCAGCATCACATCTACAACAAAGAAAGATCTGAAGGCTAATTTTAAAATTAAATCAATTTTTGCTATGCGACGGTATGAGCAAAGGCAAAACTGTACTGAAATGAAAAATGGATTGAAATGGGGAAGCGTGCGTGCAGTTCTCTCGTCGAAAACTCCGTGTGAAGTTGTTGTTCCCAAAATTCCACAACCAAACTAGAATTAATAAACATATTTACTAAAAACAGCCGCAATACATATCCAAATGAAAGGACGATGACTTTGAAATTCGAGAATATCGGAGTAGGACGAACCTTTATGGTTATTCATGGTTTGTGCTAATCTTATCAGAGTGGTACCGATTGCACAATGATCAAGTGTTCTGTGACCGTTATTTGTTATTTTAGAAGTTGCCAATCCTCCTGCCAACTCACCCTGAGAAAGTGGGGTATTTCTAAGTAAAAAAGAAAGAATTTTCTCAATTTTTTCGTCAGCACTTTGGGTCTCGCTCTTCAAGCAGTATGCCGGGCTTAATCCGTCACATCATCGTTGGCATCATAATGCAGAGAGCACGTATTAACTTTTTGACGTCGGCAATGTCGCTCAAAACGAAATCTGCACTCATCCAGCGTCCAAAGAAAAGCCCCGCCAGGCATTACAACGTTTCTGAGTTTGGTGTTCTATATTATTTCGGCTTCTTCATTTCAAGTGGGTAGTCGAGTTTATCTCATTTCTGAAATTTGAAGTGGGCTGGCCTTTCTTTCTCGACCCTAAACTTCGGCAAATTGAGCTCAATATGTGCCTATCCTCGGGGCCTAAATATCCTGTAAATTAGAGCTGCGTTGATTGGAAGAAAAGGGGCGCAGAGTTTTTGATTTTCCCTGGAGCGCGAGCATGAAGAGTGCCGTAGGGGGAAATCAAGAGGTAAGAGAATGGAGAAACAAGTCGCAGTTGGTGCCAGTTTTTTTCTTTTCGTAAAAACACAGCAATTCTAATCTGAATGAAATATGGAAAGAGAATGAAAGCCCGCAGACGGAAAATTAATCTGTCAAAAGATTTCTTTGGCATAATAGCAGCGCAAAAAAAAACACACACAAAAGAACTAGACACAGAAGAACTAGAACTCGCCCAAGAGCTCGTTTTACTGTGCCAAAAGATTCTTCAAGCAAACAACAAGACGACGCTAGCCATGTAGCTCACAGCGACTCAAGGAAGGACAGCAAAGCCTAATGGCTAAAAAAAAAGAGAACTTAGGATAAGATAACGTTGTTCGGAGCGCTACGCACATCAAATTTTGCAACATAATGTTGCCTCTTATGTTGCAAAAAGCTGCATGTTTTTGACATTTGAATCCAATGCACAATTTTTCAGATGAAACCATTTCGGCATGCGTGTAAAATTTTTTCGTCGCTGTCTATGGTTTCATTACACGTAAACACAGCAATTCAGTTTTAGCAGTTTCAATCTAGTCAGTTTAACCTGTTTATAGATAACCCTATATCCGTCATGTTTTACAAAATTCCCAGCGGCATATCATCAGCATTTTCATTTGTAGTTTTTGTATAATAGCAGTATTATTTGTAACTGTTGTACAACGGTATTTCCCAATGCTGCCATCTTGGGATTGCGTGACCTTTGTCGCAAAGATAGGAATATACCACTGTTGCATTAACCTTGTCCCCATTTAGAACGCGCCATTCTGAGTCACAAGATCAAGACCTATTCTCTCATTGACGGGGCCTAAACTGCCACATATTCCATTCGGCCAGCCACTTCAACGACTGAGCAGTGGCAGTGATACTGAAACTATGTTTGTTATGTTCATTTCCAGGAGCTGGCCCTGTGCTTAGTGCATCGTGCTAGGTGAGGCGTGACTGAGGACAAGACTACAATAAAACTAGATCAGGCTGAGTTGTAGATACTGCCCTCTCGGCCTTGACGCCAATGTGACGACCGCCAGTCGGTTTTGTTGTTGTTGCGATGCCCACATGTATCATTTTTCCGGCACGGTTAGCATATGGTAGAGTGAGAGCGAATTTATCAGTAACTCGAATTGGGAACAGTACTGGTCGAATGTTTAGGTCAATCCCTTAAGGTGAAGTAGATTTGTAATAAACGATTAATTATTCATTGGCATCCACCCAAGCGCAGCCATAAGGCTACAAAGGCTAGCCTTTAGGGTTAACTCAGTTGGTAGAGCGACTGAACGGATGAAGCGGTGGTCCCAGGTTCGAACCCCGGATCAAACCGAAGTCTCCTTTAACTACGATGTTAATGTAGAAGCTGTCTAATATTTCTTTGTAGCTGTACGGCTGCTCTTGGGTGGATGCCAATGAGTTATTCCTTCCTTCTTGCAAATTTACTCCAACTTCCTAAATATTCAACCTTAATATATAAGATTACTATACAAAATTCAACAGTTTCCTCACAATTAAAACTGACAGGTATGAGAGCTTGACTTGTGAAGCGTTTGATCTTTGTCCGTGAACGTAATTTTCAGCTGTGCGCAAAACGCATCATTTCATGCATAAATGCAATATTTTGAAAGGTTCGTAGGACGCGAGTTTCATTGAAAGCTGCTCGCAAGGAACCATATCCTGGTGGTTTATTATGGCACTTACAGTAGCCTTAAGAATGCTCAAAGGGCCACCGGACCCATTTTGGCCTGGCGAACCATAAAATGATCCGAAATAAATATAAGTTGTTCGAAGGTTATCAAATGTTGTTAAGTGCCATCCACTGCTAAAGAAGGCAAGCTGTAGCTTGTTGTCAGTTCCACAGCACATATTGAATGCATTTCTCCTTTTTTTGCATTGAGATTTGACAGACGGACCTCTCTTTAGAGATTCCCCTGCCCTCCCGTTCTTTCAGTTCATTTTCGTCCGTTAGGGACAGAAACCGCCATACACAAAGAATACAAGGACTGGTCGCGTCTAGCGCATCAGACTTTCGAAATGATACGCTTATTTTATGGGAAGAAATTCCTGTGGTGGGGGTGGGGGAGTTCATTAAAACATAACGATAAACATACGCGTTCAGCAGTGAAAATGATAATGCAGAGGCATACGACAATTAAACCTTAATCTAGAAATGGGTTTCAACTCCGTACTGAGGCCGCTTCACTTGTTGTGAAACTATATGTTCGTTTGAATGTTGTGTTGTAAGATAACAATTTCGGTGCCCCTCAACGTTATTAATCGTCGTGCGGGATAAAATTCAAGAACCTTTTGTTATTGCTACACCCTGAATAATGTGAAGGTTTCTTCCGCTTAGGCGCGAAGTATATTCAATGCCAACAAAAAAGGAAACCAAAAGACTGCTCTGAGCTTGCTTGGGCAATCACGCCCCTCTCGCGAGGATGGGAATAAAAGCAAAGAGTTGTTGTGAGACAGTTTCGGTGACGTAATAACTATTTCTTTCCGGTTCTTTTTGTTTCCATTTCATTGGTTGTTTTCTGAACGTCTGCCCGCTAACTGCAGATGTACGATTTCTACCGCTGCAAATAGGCTTTCATAAGGACCTGCGCGCAGTTGAGATGGTTTAAATTTTTAGCGTTGTATTGCACCAGTACTGGCCTCCAGACACATACCTCGCGCCGCGACACTTTCCGTCTCCAAAGCGTTAGTTACAAATAAATGAACGAGTTTTTGGTAATGATGAGGACAAGATCCTTTTTGTAGTTTGTAGTGCTGTTTCTTATTATATGTCCACCTCGGTTTCTAGATGCCAAGTTTTCGCAATGCGTTTAGCTCCATTCAACACACAGCAGTAGGAGAAGCACGTTCTTGCACAAGTGACCTCGTGCACAGGGTAACAGGTAATTGCGCACGTCCTTCTTTTTTTTCTTTTTTTGGTTTGGACTAAAACCGCTGATGTTTTTATAATGCAGACACGTTTACAGGACGCGAAAGAGTCAGTTTGGGTTTGCAGAACATGGGTGAATTCCAAACTCTGAAATAACCGATACCGATGCCAATCACACTTTAAGACGTGCACGGCGCATTTCGCATTACAGTGAACTGCCCCCAGAACCCCATATTCTATCGCTCTCACAAGGTTCACACCAGAATAACTTATAAAGCTGAGCACCCGGTTTCCCAGTCCCAGCGGTACGGAGAGTTCATCTTCACAGCCGAGTGAAAAGGACAGACTTGAACAAGCTCCAGGCAGAAGCTAATAAAGGAAATAATAATTTTTGTAACAATAGAAGACATAAGCGAACAATAACAAATCGTACTCTAGGAGAATAAACAACTGAAATCTACTTCTACGCCATTAATCCTCACGAACTAATACCTCACGCCAGGTTTGTTAGTTTTTTCGCACTAGAAAAATGTGCTCAACTAATCAAACCGACAGGTAGCGACCACAAAAGATGAGAAAAATCGAAGTTTCTTCTTTCATTCGGAGACCTTGCTCACAGTAGGAACTGAAGACCAATAGAAGCGCACAAATATGCTTGCAAAGACAGCTCAGAAGCAGCTCTTAGGCGAGCTGAACCTCTCTTCATTACATTTAGGCGCAGAAGATGAAGCTTGTCTAAGCTATGACTGCATATGTGAGTATGTGCCATTAAGCCTGAAATCCTCATCACTATCATCATCATCATCATATGAAGTCGCGAGGTTACTTTATGATTAGTAACCTGAGTGTGTGCTCATCCCCGCGTATCTGTATTGTAGCCAGTGAACATGCGGTGCTACAGCACGAAATGTCGCAATTCGGTTTTTTACCTGTTAGTAGCGGTGGATGTGCCATTTTGAAATATAATAAGCCCATAAAACATTTAGCTCTACCGATGTTTTAGCTCCGCTTTCCTTCTGATTAATGGCATGTCTACACTCCTGCTCAACAAACACAGCGTCTTCTACTCGCTCTGCAGTGAACTATAGTTCCGCTTGGCAACAGCGGGTGCACCTGTGTTGAAAGATAGAACCGACCGTGGGCTCTGGACAGGTTCGTTTATTCTTGCAGCAAGAGGTAGTTTCCAGCGTCACTTTCTCCTGGTTAACCATGCTTCGTGGAGAGAAAGCCTCCACATTTCTCTCTGTCCGCTCTTTCTTCTGAAGAACGTTCGAGACGAATGGCGATTCGAGCAAGTTCCTTCCTGCAAGAGGTGGTACGTATCGTTGAAGAGTTTACTTTTTTAAGTTATGTTTCACTACACGTGCTGAAACTGCCTACTCGAAAGCCTCCATTTTTCAACGGAAGGAACGCTTCGCTGCCTGCTGTCCTAAAGAGTTTCGAAATACATTCCCGTAGAAGTTTTTGCTTTTGAAACAAAGGTTTGCGGTTCATCTATGCCCGGCTTTTTGGGGGTGCACCATCCGCGGTTTTGCTATATTTGTGGACATCCATCATCACTGGAATACTTCGGCGTTTTCTGATGATGTGTGTGCTTGTAATGGTCGTCGTTATGGGCTTCTTTCTACACTTTGGCATGAGCGATTTAATATATTTTCTTGTTGAGAGGACTATTTTGAGAAGTTTATGTTTATGCACTTCAGTGCATCTAATTTTTTTATTTTTCTGAAAAGTTCTCATGCCCTACTTCTGGGGAAGAAGACGAAAACAACCGTTCGGAAAGTTACGCGGCCAATTCCCCACCGTGGGTATGTGCCATCGCTTCTGCGGCAACAGCAACAACAAGTTGCGCAACGTAATTTATAGTTGTTTCGTAAACGCAGTGGAGTTCGAAGCAGCGTGTCGACCAGCGCCGATCATCAAATAGCAGTGAAATCTTCGGTGTCATGTTAAAGGCTTTCTCTCAAGATCCTCCATTCTTCTAAACTAAAATGCTTTTTAGCAGTTCTTCGTGTTTTTGCTATTACTGTTTCATATTTCCCATCTCAGTTTGTCTCCTTTTCTTCCTATCTGGAGAAACATTTCAGAAACTGGTGTCAACAGTGTGAATTATAACTGGCTCTTTCCTCTCCTGCGATACAGAGCAGTTGGGCATTAACAGGCCTACGTCAATCTTAGCCTCACCCTGCATTCTGTCTATCTTCTTGCTCAGATTACTGCTCATATGGCTCAACGCTATCGAAAAATCACACTGCAGTCAGCGTCTAAATAATTATCCAACTGCGGAAAAAATACCGGGCAATAAATATTTAGCCGCTTCTCCTATCGGGCAGCCAATAATAAGATTTAACATCCCAGCCTTTCTCTCCTCCTCTCTATATATCTATCAAGAATAAGATGACAAAACGCGCAAGGAACCTTAACAGAGCGTTTCATGAATTGTAAAATAAAATAGAGTTTTTAGAAAACTTAAGCCCAAAAACGAAAAAGGAAAATTAAACGAGCACGGAAACAATTGGCGGGTAGGCCGTGGAGTATGAAGGAAAAAGTCAAAATAGAAAGAGGACGAACATGACTGCACTCAAAAAATACCGCCATCATAAGCTATAAGTGATACCGGGGCCCTGGTTGTGAATGGTCTATCGCTTAACGTCACTTTCATAACGCAGGGGAAGTGCGAAGTGATTTCTATACGCAAACACGCGAAACAAGCGGCCGTGCTCGAGGACCGGCGCTCAGCGAAGACATTAAAACTATGGAGCTGAGCCGGGGGGATAAATTCCTCTGGTGTAGAATTTGTTAGAAGCATATAAAGACACCGTACTCGCCGAGTACTCCACTGTCTATGTTCAATCTGGTTCTTTTAACAAGGTTGCTTCAGAGATCAACTTAAAACGTGGTGAACGGAGAGGTGCAAAAATAAGTCGTTTATACAAGTAACTGCTAACATTTACATTAACTTCCTAGTTCTAGATCCTGTATGTCAGATTAGAGTCTTCAGCGTCCCATGCAGATATACGTCAATGAACCCACACTCGCAGTTCTATCCCTGGTCCTTGTGTGCACGTTGCGTCTTTAACTGCGGGCGGATCGGGTGATCATTGTGCTAAAGCGCGGACTTTTCTTTTACATTTCTATGCAGCTGATGCCGAACACCGCGGCAAAAAATCGGGGACCAAATATTACTATTAATATTTCTGACGCATTGCAATTCATGGCATTGCTATTGGTAATAAAATCGCAATACAGTCAAATGGCGATGAATTAGTAAATATCATTTAATACGTAAAAGCTAGAATGTCTTTCTTGGGCACAATAACTTCGCCTGGAAGCTATCTCTAGAATACGAGCGCAAGGCGACTCTTCATGACAACGTTCGAGCGAATCCTTTCAATTTAAGGCACGCATTTATGAGTACATCTTCTCGCTCAGCCAGGCAACATCCGACTCCGGCTTTATCAACATGAACGTTTATTTCTCTGTTGACCACCCAGGAGCTTCTAACTGACCCCAGGGATCCACCCGCAGAGCGCAATTATCAAAAGTAAATAAAAATTATCATCCATCTGAGTACGCCCACACTGCTACAGACGAAAACTTTGCAGTTTTATCAGAAACTTGTAGAAAAAGTATCCCCGGTCTGGAGCTTGAACACAGCGCCATCAGCTTTCAGCAGATGCGCCAATTAATAACGGCGGCTGAAAATTTCAAGGCATGGCCCGTACAGATCAAAAACTTGAAGCGGAAAGGTGTTAGCTTTATGTATTTAGGGTATATTCCTATAGGTGGAGTATACATTTCAATGGAAAGAATAATTATTCATCATTATCTCCAGATTGTTGCAGTACGTATGCTCTGCATTCTTTAGGGACTGTCGTAAGCACATTCCCGGATGAACCAGAAGTTTTTATAAAAAGGTTTACGTTAACGCTACATATTTTCATAGGCAAAGATGTTTTCAGCACATTATTTTAATCGCATGTCTGTCATATGACCCCATGTAGTCCTGTTATGATGGCTGTAGTATTCCGTGCTTCGCAGTATGTGTTTTGCATCTAGCCTCTGTCTTTTCCTGAAACCCATTCAAGCCCAAGAGCAGCAATTCAAACTAGCCATCGTATCAGTACAATATCATAGACGTGTTGGCGTGAATGAAACTGCTTTTTGCATCAGCGCTTTGGAAAGCTATCGTTTCCCTGCCAAAGTTCCTGTTTGCCGCCTTCCGTCTTTGCTAGAGCAGCTCAGCAAAGCCAACAAGAATGGCTCAGGGCCCTTTCAGAGGGGCCTGAAAGGATTACCTCGATCCTTACTCATTCAACTTTCACGTCGAAGCTTTAATAAAAAACCGCTCTATACAAAGAGCGTGCAAGAACTGGATTATATTTCGCTGGAGTTCAATTTTCTAGAGTGCCTTCCCGATAACAAAGTATGACCTTACACAACATGTAGGCTGAGATGCGAGTATTGAAAATATAGCTTGAAAGTTCATGATTGCCTTTCCACTTCTATACTAAACATGATGGCGATGAGGGCGAAGGGGTAGGTGATAGCTGCACGAGGCAAAAAAAACGTCTGTTGCGTGGCGGAGAGCCGATAACACAGAAACGACCATGCCTAAGCTTTGGAGTAGCGGTTATAGACCTCGCAGCTTCGAATAATGAAGTTGTTTAACGGGTCAATCCTAGTTTATGAACTTGGACGAGCCATGCAGCATCCTACCTGTAAGACATGTCATCGGTATTCATTTTTTAGGAACTCCAGTTAATAATAATAATAATAACTGGTTTTGGGGGAAAGGAAATGGCGCAGTATATGTCTCATATATCGTTGGACACCTGAACCGCACCGTAGGGGAAGAGATAAAGGAGGGAGTGAAAGAAGAAAGGAAGAAAGAGGTGCCGTAGTGGAGGGCTCCGGAATAATTTCGACCACCTGGGGATCTTTAACGTGCACTGACATCGCACAGCACACGGGCGCCTTAGTGTTTTTCCTCCATAAAAACGCAGCAGTTAAGTTCACTGATTTAGGTACACTCTAAACAGAAAGGATTAAAAAGGAAATGAACTGACCTCTAGCGCACACCATTTTAGGGAGAGCGCTAGGGGACAGCTTACACCCTTTTTACATCCATATAGGTGTATTTGTGTCTAGAGTGTAAGAACCGTGAACACACCCAAGCTCTCTCACACTGAGCGGTGGCTCATTTTCTTCTGCCTTGTTTTTAATCACAGTGTTTTTTTCCAAACCTTCAAGAAGGCCGCTTCAGCACTGAGAAAACTCAAAAGGAAACGTAAGCCTGCAAGAACTGGACTTGTTCAAAAGCGAACTTTAAGGAGATCACTTTCTTGTTGAAGCACTATTTTTGCGAGGAGTTGCTATACATACAGAACACAATTACGATGCGGGCAAAACTAATCAAAGTTAGGTATTATTTTTATTTAACAACAGGTCGGCGTGCGAAGCTGGAATTTTCACATGAATGGAGTAAATTTTCATATAAAAATAGCTCAAATAATAAACACAGTAATAAGAACTAATGATCCAATTCCTATTAGACTGTTTAGATCGCCGCTGAGACAAACAAGAGCCGCCACTAATAATAGATTTAACCTATCGCCTTGTCATAGCACTTACGGTCAAAGGCTATTAGAGTACAATGATGCGCAGATATGGAATGAGATTGCCGATGACATCAAATTCAAACATAATTTTTCGGCCTTCTTGAAAGACATTTTCTTGTCTGTCCAGAACTGTGGAACTAAATACGTTTGTGTTTTGTTTTGCACATTTATAAACCTATTTTTTGTTGTTTTTCAGAATATGTATGTGCTTAACATATTTGCAATGCCGCTATTGAAGCATATCTCACGTCTTTTTGTACATGTATTTTGAGCGTCTCCATTTCATTAGTGAATATCATGTATTTGGACCTTTCACTAGCCGAGCTGGCTATGAGACCAATCAAGTTTTAATGTATTGGTTTTATAAAATAAAATGATGAAGATTAAAAAAAAATCCTGTTCAGTACGCGTTGCTGTGCTATGCCTATTCTTGCTTTCACGGTCTCGACAACGTTTTTTCCTTGGCTCATATTTGGCGCTTTTCAAAACAGTTTTCTCGCATGGCTGCTGTTCCCGTGCTTAGTTTCCTTATTTTTAAAACCCCGGCGTAGAATGCCTCATACAGTGAAGTTTTGTACACTCATCTTTAAAGAAAGAGCAAATAAATCAACAAAAAAGAGGAAAAGCTTAGACACAGCAAATTGGTTAGGAGTCACATAGAGATACAACAACCACTTATGTACTGCCGTACTTTAGTTGAAGGGAAACTATGCTTTACACAGCCTAATTCTTGAAATCAAGACAGCACTTTTAGCCAGCATAAGTAACGCGTTTCAAGTGAAGTGACACATGACTTCTTTCACGCATATCGGCACCGACCACTCACTGATTTGCTCGGTAGCGCCTACGTGTCTGCGCACATTTGTGGAAGGAAAAAGTCGGGCCTTTTGATTTTTGGCGTGACCTCGGCTGCCCCAAAATATTCAAATGCCCTGGAGAGATTACAGGATTTGGCTGGCGCCTTCTGCATGAAACGCAGAACAGTTTCTAGCGCGGAACAAGTTGCAGCAATAATCGTCCACTGAATACATGCTTTGTTTTGTTCTTCAGAAAATTTAAATTGGTATGATGGCTTATTCACCGCTGTGCTTCGAGTCTAACGACAGGGAACAAAAAGCTTCTTTTGTCATCCTTCGATAGCATATTCCTGGATTTTAAGCTTCACCAAATGAGTATGCTGCAGACGTAGCTGTAAAGATCTAAATTTTAGTATACCGCGGTATTTGTGCCGACGATGTAATTCAACGAAATGCACTCTAGCTGTAGTGTAGAAAAATGCACCAGAGGATATGAAAATAATGTTTATTTTGTTAGCGACGAGAGTGGAAGGTTATAACATTCTGGGGGGCTTGTAAAGAAACCAAAGTTTTCCTATTTAAAAAGTAATAAGCAACCTCATGTGAGCTACATGAAGAATAGTGAGAACCGTTATTTCTACTGCATCGTTATTAAGTCCGCAATGCCACATGAAATGAAATGCCTAAACAGACGAAATTCAGGCACAATATTCGTAGACACAAGTTTTACAAGCATTGCCAAGAAATAATATAGGCAGCAATCAAATCTCTGAGTCGCGTCGCCTATATCTGCCTTGGCTACATGGTGCTAAAGGTGTCCTCTCTCTTCAACCTCGCATTTCAGCAGCCGCCTGAACTTGCGCGTTGCTGAGGCGCTCGCTTATTGCCTTTTGGGGGAATGCAAGATATGCTCCACACTGCTCGCATAAATTAGGTGTGTGAAAGTTGGAAAAAACAGCGTCCTAGATTGTCGGATATTAAATGTCTTGAAGTCTGAAATCAAGCGAATATCTCACAAATGTGTTCAGAAGTGTTCCTAGTCGTGTTGTAATAATCATAAAACGTAAGATGATGATTATTGGTTTGGTTTACGAGGTTCAAAGTCTCAAAGCTACTCAGGCTATGAGGGACGCCGCAGTGAAGGGCTTCGGAAATTTCGACCTCCTGGAGTCCTTTAACGTGCACTGACATCGCACTTAACACGGGCCTCTAAAATTTTGCCTCCATCGAAATTCGACCGCCGCGGCCGGGATCGAACCCGCGTCTTTCGGGTCTGCAGCCGAGCGCCTTGACCACTGAGCCACCGCGGCGGCTGTAGATGATTATTATTACCCCTAAAGTGTAAATCACTCTATTGATAGGCGCCAAGTACTTTTTTCTATGGTAGATGTCTTCATTGGTCTGGTTAAACGGTAAAATCTAGCTTGAGAAAAATGTAGGTTCACGCCACTTATCAGTGTCACTGAAGCAAGAGATTAACCAAGCATTTTAGAGACACACGCCGAAGAGAAGTAATCACGAGGTACTGAATGCAAGCTGGCTATGAATTGGTCGCAGGCCTTGAATTTTAAACGAATATGTCACTTAGAAGCTACTTCAACGCGAAAAGATTGCCACCGCTGCCGCTATTTTCTGTACCTTAAAGAAGAAAAAAGATATGCCAAACGCATCATACACTGTGATTCTTTCATTCACGCCTGTATGCTGAAGGTTTCGCAAAGGCACAGTTGATAATTTCAATACCGGCTACACAATTTAACAAACAAAATGCACCGGAGACGTATGAAAGACCCCCGTATTTTTCTTCTTTTTTTGAGCATAAGTAATCGCTATATTGAAGATTTAGATAAATTTAAATGTGGACGAAGTTTACAATATCAACTTCCGCTTCTCAGTTCATGAAAAAATACGAATAACTGCAGATCAAACAACTTCAATGAGAGAAGTTATTTTCGCATTTTGACTCACACTGAAAATATCGGCATATGCTACAAGCACTAATTCATGTCTCTGTTGTGTCCGTAAAAAGGTTGCACCTAGGAAGGTGAGCGATCTCCAAGACATTGAAAAATATCATACTTCAAGCTGTCTAGAGATTTTTGATGAAAATACGAAGCTAACAATTTCGAATAAAACATGAAAATATCTTAAAAGAATTAATACTGAAAGAATGAAAGAGTGACAGAACAGCATCGCTAATGTAGAAGGAAGAAGGAAAAGATCAGCAGCGGCGAATATTGATAGAGGTGCCAGCAAGAACAAGAATAAACCACAGAACGATCGCACCACGCATCCTCGTTTAATCCTAACTTGCATGAGACAGCAGCGTCTGATACGCATGTTTTTCGGACAGTTGGAACCAGGGACATCTCTAACGTCAAACTGGTAAATCAAAGATTTTGTGTTGCGCCCTGAATAAATGTGGATTTCTTGACATTTCACTCTTCACGAACACATTTTAGTTGGCTGCCCCTCATTCTTTTTAAAAAAAAACATGCATCTGGTTCACCAACATTTGAACGCTCTTTTGTAGAGGTTCAGTGGTGATGTAAATAATAAATAATATCGGTGATTCAGCGACTAAAATAGCACGCGCCCATTCGTACCTTATGTGTGCCCCAAAATGTATAATAACACTGAACGAAAGCAAATATTGTCCTGCGCTCAACTTATGCCATCATTATAGTTCTGCTATTTTCTCATGTTTCGATAAATGTCATCCCGTTCTGTCAAATTTTTAGCACCATCCATGAATGTATTCATTTGAGGCCCTTTATTCGAATGCTTACGATTTTAATATGGTTCCTTCATAATGAGTTAAAATAACTATCTTGTTTTTGTTTTTTTCACCGCAACGAAAGTGCATCGTTGTTTCTGTTGGTGATGCTGACCCTTCTGCATCCCTCATTCTTGTTTATGACTTTTGTTTTTATATAACAAGAACGTGGTTACACTGATCACTGACCAAGACAGTTTCGAGCATACGCTTTCGTCAAAGAGATTGCAGTAAGGCGAGATACATGCTCGATCCAAAGCGCCGGGGCTAGATCGAAGCTTTCTTCGTTTATTTCATGTCTTTTCTTTTATGCCTGTGCTAAATTTGCTAACATTTACAATCATTCTTTGAACTTAAAATGTCATTTTCTTTCATGGAGGTCATGTATTTTGTACACGTTTCAATAAGGTAGTTTGAAGAGCCTCTTCTCTTTGTTCAAATTTTAAAACATGCACGTGTTCTGAGGACCCGCCGCGGTGGCTCAGTGGTTAAGGCGCTCGTCTACTGAGCCGGAGTACGCAGGTTCGATCCCGACCGCGGCGGCCACGTGTCGGTGGAGGCGAAACGCAAAAGGTGCCCGTGTGCTGTGCAATGTCAGTGCATGTTAAAGATCCCAAGGTGGTCGAAATTATTCCGGAGACCTCCACTACGGCACGTCTTCTTCCTGTCTTCTTTCACTACCCCCTTTATCCCTTTATCCCTTCCCTTACGGCACGGTTCAGTTGTCTATATACGGAGATATGTGAGACAGTTACTGGATCATTTCCTTCAGTGAAAGCCAGTTCAGTGTGGTATTTCAATCTAGTGTCTTATTAAAGGCGCAAAGCCTTCATATAACACGCAGAAAGTGCTTTAGTGTTGTCTAGCAAACAAAGCGCAGAGAGAAGCCAAGGAAAAAATAGTGTAACGTGAAGAATATATTTGCAGGTACTAGTAACAAAGCAAATAGCATCCAGCAAACGTTTATAGCCGCCGGCGACGCCGAGGACAACATTTTCGTTGTCTTTGTTCGCCTTCACAACCTGGCATTCGCCGATGCGCGATCTTGTGTTCTGCGCATGTACAACGGTACAGTGCACAACTTCCCGTTCCACCTCAACAGATATCAAAACACAACCTAAAAGGTAATGTGCTTTAAGAAAGGAATGTAGTGGCTAGTTGAGTGAAAAACTTAAAAGACGAGCGTAAAACTCATTTCGATTACATATTTGAAACTGCGATCTGTTATTTTTTTGCTTTGTGAAGCATCTAAGAATATAACCTCGCAGGAAACAGGTACCTCAGTAAGAAATCGCCTAAAAAATAAACTGTGGAGTTTCGTCTTAGGAAGACAAATCAGATAGATATATTCCACCCCGTTTAGCCACATGGCTGATGTTGCGAGAAAAGATAGCGCTTCTATAGCCACAGCTGTTTTTGTTTTCAAATGTTGAAGATGTATTTAAAAACCCTTGGGCCGGCAGAAAATAAATTTCAGAGGATTTCTGGAAAATATATTTCAGAGAATTTCTGGAAAATGTATTTCTCGAAATGTCATTTTAGACTGACTGAAACCTATGCTTGTCCTAGGTACAAGCAGAACCAGGAATATTTTCATTAAGATGAAAAACAATCGGACCAGATAGGGATGATCCCTTTTCCCAGAAAGCATTGTTATCATGTCTTTGAGAAAATAAATATAACAGCTTCATTTTGAAACGTGTTGCAAATTAACGCTTCAAGCGCCACACTTCGAAAAAATATTTCAGAGAAAAATTCTTATTTACAACACATTTGTGCTATCTAAAACAGCCATAAAAAACTTTCGCCACATTTAGATTGGCGAAGCATGATTTTCTCCGCTTTCCATTTTTGTAACATTGGTGTTTCCCATATAGAGAATGCTAATGCCGTCTGAAACAAGTTTTATGATCTGTGCATGAGAAATTCTTCTTCTTGCTATCTGAAGACAACGTTATAACTAAATTCAATCTCTTTACAAAATATAGGGAGCCAATTATACTGAAAACCACAATGTTTGCATGATGCTTTCTTTCACTGTGCGAACTGCATCGCATTCAGCGATTCAGCAACTAAGCCAGGGACTAAATAGTTTCATATTAAATGGTTACTACAGGTTAGCTAGAGAGAGAAAAAACTCAATTTTAACGCAGTATCAAGCGTCAATGCTGTACTGGGCCAGGGTAACCAAGGCCAAATGATCCGTCAGCCGGTCCGAGGTTAGCCAAGCCTACCACGCTGAGGTAGAAGGGTATTTAAAAGGGGGGAATGAATGACAACGCGTCAGTAGAAAAGGCAATGTCCAAAATTAGCGTAGGGTTCAGGACAATTTGAGCAAGCGGGGGAGTTCGATTACGGTAGAGATTAGAACGGGCAGGAGTAAGGAGTGTGTTTAGGCGAAACCACCGATTAATGCGTAGTTAAGTAGTGGTGAGAGATTTGTCCGGAACAGGAAGTGTACGGAGAGTTTCTCTATTGCTGTCATAGTGAAGAATTAGTTCTTGTTTGTAGTGAAGAGTAGTGATCCACGGGGATGGATAAAGCCGGGTAATCCCAGGCGCCCGATATTGAAGTTCGCGGGCGAGGCGAGGGACCACCTCCACGCCGGGGACTCCAGCCTGACCAGGAATACACTTCAGTGCGACAATGTGGGGACATTGTTTGTTGAGAGCTGTTTGCAGGTCATCCCTCAGTTGTGCAGGAATCCGACTCGTATGAAGGACCCGTATAGCCTGCACTGAATCGGTATATATTGCCGCGAATCTTTGCAGTGTTTGTTCATTCTTCAAAGCTGCGGCACGCCGCTTTATCGCTTTGTTTGCGATGCAAGGAGCGACCAGATTTACCTCGATTGATGGCACCCAGGCGGAGCTGATTCTACGCTGTTCCAGAATGTTGTAGTAACTTTGCACACATTATCTCGAAAGTTCGCAATCAGCTTTAAACTGAGCATGAATAAAGAATTAAGTTGGGCTAGTTGGTGCTTTTGATCCACAGACTGCGACATATTACTAGCGTTGAAATACACGCAAAGGACAGAGAGCAGAAACACACAGGAAAGACGCTAGACTTCAGCTAGCCTCTGTCCTGTGTGTTCCTGCTCTCCGTCCTTTGTGTGTATTTCAGCGCTAGTAATATGTCGCAGTCTGTGGATTAAACTGAGCACGGCCGACAGCGGCGGGCATTCTGTTCGACGACCGCCGAGCACTCTTCTTGCAACGCCTCCGCCGAGTGATTCAGTTCATTGGGGGCGCAAGTCAGCCCAAACAAAGAGTTTTGCTTAGACGCCAGTGGAAACGCTTGTTAACTGGGTCACCCCGGTATGGGGGTCACACTGCAGGTACAGTCGCCCACAATCTAGAAATCCTTGGCAATAGAGTTGTTTCCCTCTCTGTGTGTGATCACGTGACCACCGTCTGCACATGCCTTGCACTGCCTTCGTAATTCGGGTGCGTGCTAGGGGAAAAGGGGAGGGGGAGGGGGGGGGGGGGCGTGCATCAACACACCTAGCATGCAGGCTTCCTCTTCTTGCTTCGTGCAACCTTAGCGGTCTTCGGGTGGGACTAGTAGCCGCAGATACGCCCCAAACGCTTTAAAATGCATTTCATACGCCACGCGTAAATGGGAGGTGAGAGCCCGAAGACATGCGGCGTGTTAAACATGCGTAGCGTGCGCTTGCGAAACTGTACACGAACGCGCCGCCCTGAGATATCCACAAACCTTTGCTAATGCATCTGATAGAAAAAATGCAACAGCCTTTCCGTCACACGGCGTAATGCAGGATGCTCTACGCTTGGAATATCGTCGGGCTTTCAAATTTGCGACTGCCAAACGAAATTTTTCCGGAAAAGGAACATTTTCATACATCTCCCTATCAGTAAAAGACACAGGCGTAAGTTGTGTATTTTTCTTTAATGATATCGCCAACTATGTTTCATTCTGATTTCTTGTTTTCAACGGTTTTTCTGCTGGCGAAAGCGCTGCCCGAACACACGGCTGTGGCAAGACCCAAATTATATATGTAAAACTGAATACTTCAATGTCTTTAAAGAAGTCGATAACAGGTATCACGGTTGCAAAGTTTTCCACAATCATTACACAGTACACGAAAACCGAAATTTCTAAGAAATGCGCACGCTGAATAAAATTAAAAAACTGGGTTTCATATGTTCCAATTTCGGAACATCAGGAAGTAAAAGTTAAAAGAACAAGTTTTACAAACTTATTAGCGCAGAAATGAGGCTGTAATTCGGCATTTCACGAATTTTCAACACTGCGCCTACAGGCCATTTTCAACTGCCTGCGCGATTCTCAAAAATTAACATTGTGGTCTATGTTCGTTTTATAACGTACATGTAATCATAATTACCGCCCAGATCCCTCTCTTTCTACTTTTGGTTTGCGTGCTTGAGAGTAGTATTCAGAAAAGTATCTGATCTGATCAAAGTATCTGAAAGTAACATCTGGACATCGTTTATTGATTATTTAAATAATCTGAAGTTGGAAAGCGAATGCCACTGCGAGCGTTCAGGACTTTCTTTTCGCTACATGTGAGTGTTACAATATTAATATTGTAGCTTTTAAATCAACGGCATTATTGCTGCTTTAATGAAGGCGTAAATTCCGACGCAGAAATTAAAACGCGTTTCTTCTGGTCCACGTCTCGGGCATGATCAGCAGTGGCTATATTATGTTGTTAAGAGTTTTAAAGCTGTTACTTCTCAACTGAAGTGAAAAAAGAACCGTAACCTCCCAAGGAAAAAAATTATTCGTCTTTCGCACAGAGCTCTGCGACTTGCTTCTTTGGAAAGGCGTCTATTTTAGGGGAAACTTTTTCAGAAATGGAAATGGCGTCTGTGAGGCGAATAGTTTAACTAAAGGCAAATTATAAAGAAATCCTCTGAAAACAAGAAAGTTCCAGAGTATTCAATTTTCTCCCGACGCCTGTTTCTTGTTAACGTCTAGGAGAACAATACCCGTTGCTGTAACCGTAAAGAACTGCAAACGCACTGAACGAAAGTTACACCTCGTGCGACGAAACGAGCTCTTTTCTCATTCGCACTCAGGAAAAATGAATGTCTTGATGAAAGGAGATTGCATAATGACATAGTTTACATAAATTTCTGTGCCTCCGTAAAGTGATGTGGGGCGAACGCAATGCACATAACGGGAACTTTTTACGGCGAAACCGTTGGAAGATGCTTTAGATTCGTAAGGAAAGCTTTCAGGTGATAAAGAGGCCCAAATCTCCTTTCCGCAGTGCGACTCTTCTCACGGGTGCCGATAGAAGAGAGGCGCGACGTAAACGCGTGCTTATATAACACAGCAATGAAAAGCTTTACCTCTGTGCTTCATAGCAGAAACAGTTTGAAGCCTCGTTAAGATGAGACAGGGCTCTCTTGCTGCGATGTCGTGCAGCAAAACAAGGCATTCCGACTCCTAACCGTCAGGCTCAATACAGTTGCGCCAGCTGATTGAGCTCGTACAAAGACAGATATGGAAGAACAGATAAGCACGAGTTGTTCTAACTTTTTTGACAGTCTCTAGCCAATTACTAACAGTAAAAAGGAGAATGCTGTCCATTCGGCACTGAGAAAAAATGACGTCGGCTTAATATTTTATACAATATTTCTGATTTCGAAACAACTATCTGGCCAATCGTCTCGAGCTAAAATTCTTGCAGCCCAACGTTTGAAATTACGTGCTAGTTACACAAAGCGTAAATTGCTTCAGGCATGCACTCCGCGATGGGTTTCGGGATATGGTGTTCGCCAACTAGACCTCAATTCGCAGGATTAAATCTAAGCCATGGTGCCGGCATTATGATGCAGGCAAAATACAAAAATGGCTGTGCCCTACGTAGCGCGAGGTACATTTAAATACAATTTCCTGCACTGGAGCCTTTCATAGCCTGTAGATAGGTTGATATGTTTTATAAGACAAAGAGAAAACGTGCGAAAAGGGTGTTCACTTTTATATATATTTGAAGCAAGTGTTCCACCGCTATTTTAAGAAGTTAAAAAGCGGTAGGCTCCGCAAGTAGAAAAATGAAAGCCCATAATTTGAGGGTTACTTGCACAAGACGTGGCTATTCTAGGAAGACTACTTCCCACAAATCTCAAAATTTATTACACCTCCGGTTTTGCAACCCAACAATCAGCGGCGTCAAGCAGCGGAGGTTTCAATATTTTCAGCGGCTATTTATGCCTCAGTTCCACAACTCTCTCTCTCACTCAGCCACCAACGGCCCATTTTAAATGTCAGAGTCAGGGATGAGCGCTGATTTCTTCTGAATAGGCTGAATCGGGCGCTCCTGTGTTCACAAATATTTCTTGCATCCAATCTTATTCCTCCCTTGTATATCTGATGCTCTCAAGTTGTTTGGCTTAAATCCTGGCCATGGCGGAAGATGTCAGATGGAGTCGAAATGCAAAAACGTCCATGTGTCGTATGATGTCAGTGAATGATATAAAAAGCTCATGGGGTCTAAGTTAACCCGTAAGCCTTCTGTGCAGCGTCACTTGTAGTACGGGTGTAGTTTTGTGACTTTATAGAACACATACAATACCGTACTACCACTGCTGCTATTTCCATACAGTATGCATATGACAATCTAAGTTTAGAGTATTTTGATTACAAACATTTGGAGTAAGCTCCTGCCGTTGTCTGCAAGTGCTCCTCATCAAGCTTCATGTCGGCCTTACATTCGCTCCGTTCGCATCGTCATTGGACTGACTTACGCCATCGGTGCTGGCGTGATTGATACATCAGGTATTTCAATAGGGACGTCTTCAGCTTGCGATGTGGGTCAGCGCCGTATAGGCAACGAAATAATGCGCGATCGCCACACAGCGCATCTCACGGCACTAGTGTTACACTGTCGCCACCTTTGCTTACGTTTCCTCAGGGTGCGTTCCTTCACGTAAACTGAGTAGATATTTCAGCAGTGCCAGAATGCAAGAAAGAGCTTGCTTTTAGAACAAGAAATAACTTTCTCAGTAGTTTTACCTTTCCCAACATGTCACTTGCCGAGGTAGGGATGCTGTTTTTACATCAACTATGCAACGTTTCAGCGCCTGAAGTTCTCATCGATTCTTGAAATAACCCTAAAGGGTACATATTCATTCCCATTTTGCTTAAACTCCAGAAACGGCCACTGAAGAAGGCCCTGAAGTTTGATGGAACTCATTGTGTGTTAAAAGCAGTGAAAAAAAAGAAACGTTAGGGATAAGAACGGTGACGCTGCGACCCAGTTTCGATATTCTTTTCAAGAAAAGAGGCTAAGGGACTACACTGAAAACTTCCCAGAAATGAGCAAACCTGAAGGAGAACATTCCTCTTGTGGTGGCACCCAATTTGCGTGCCGCATAATATTCGCCCAAAAAACCAGAGTTGTCTGAATGAGCAAGAGATAAAGGCGAACAAATAAGACCAGCATAGGAAGTCACCCAACCACCAAACAACAGCACACGCCAAACTTCCGATACTCTGCATTCTGCCTCCTCGTGTGGGACAGAACAGTGCTTCCAACGTCTTTGCTCGAAGGGGAGACCTTTCCCATGGGCAACATGCTACTCCCTAAAGCTCTTGTCACAGAGTGCCGGAAGTTGCTTTCCTCGGTGAATGTTCTGAACGCGGAGCATGATTGAAGAGACGGGCTCGGCATTCACGCATCGCCCGATTGGAGGGCGAAAGGCAATAGCCGAGTTCAAATGTTTCGCCTGGCTTCTGAGTTGAAAGATGTTAACAAAGGTTGCAAACAAGAATATATAATTGTACGGCAGAGATTTAAAATATATTCGTGAATAAATTCGAATAAATTCGAATTTCATGGCACACACTCATTTTTGAGGAATGTAGACTCTAATGCTACTGCACCGCTAGCAATGGTACAACGTCGTGTGGAGAAGAAGGCAGATTGCAAATAGAGAAGTAGTCACAATGAGGGCCAAGTATAAGCTAAATTCACATAGGGCTCTTTGACATGTACTAGTGTCCAATTATACACGAGAATCTGCTGCATTTCACCTCCATTGAAATTAGATCGCCGTAGCAGGCGCTCCTTCACGAGACTTCGTGCAATGCTTTTTGTCCCCCTCAGACTTTTTGGAACGGCCACAATGTTGAGCACAAGCGCGGCCGCCTCTGCAAGAAAACTCTTTGCAAAGTAATAAACACCAATAATTCCATGTCATTTGTCCTGCAGTCGCAAAAAAAAAAATCATGCACTACGCAATAAGTCAAAGCTGTCTGTCGATGAAACGGACTTTTTCATAAAATGCCCAGAAGATATTTATTTCCTCTTGCTGATGCGCCCCATCCATTTCCCTAATTTTCTAAAGGCAAAGCAGGCTTTGTGGTGCAAATGTTTTGTGGTCCCCAGTTCCACCAGCAGCCCTTTGCGAAATGAAGCAGGAAGCTCGGCTTCTTTCTAATTGCATCACGTTAAACGACAGAACATACAAAAGAGAAAAGATTGGTTACGCCTTTACCCCATGAGACCTTTATTACAAATCAAATGGACAGAATAAACCTCAGCCACGATACCGCTACGAAGGCTTCTGCTGCAAGCGTAAAGATCAACCACATTGCCACAATCAGGCACACTAATTCATCACAAAGAGCACGCGGCAGACAAGAACAGACTAAAAAGTCTCATTTACATAATGTTTCAAGAGAACGAGAGAGATGCACTCTAATAACTAAAGGCTTTCCGTCTGAATGCGCAAAAGCATCACTCAGATAATCATGCCATTGTTTGACTTCTTTACACTTCATGAATTGTTACATTCAGGAACTTGTTTTTGAGCAGTCATACTGTAATATGGTGAACTGAAAGTCATACCATCATTTGCCTAATTTAAGTTTCTACTTGTGTTGCTGCTGAGTGCTTTAGGACGCTATATCAGCTTTTGTATCAAAGTATATCATTGACATTTTTTTCCCGCAGGGGGGCGTCTGCAGCTTGCGGGCGTTGGTGAGTGGCGACACCACGGGTTCCCGAGCATCCGCAGGGACATCCCCGCAGAGGGATGATGGTGAACGGTGCAACACCACGGACCCGAGCACCCGGGCCTCGCCGTGCGTTGCATCGCCGTGTCCGGGAAAAAGGGGATCCTGGTGGTTGAACCGATGCCGAGCTTTTGGACCCTTAAGGCCCCTCGGCGGAGGCAACACACCACTTTGGCCCCAGCTTCCTGTAGATGGCACCTCCGCCCTGACCCGACCGGGGTAAATCGGCAGTCGCCTATTCCTGTCCTCCTCTCCATCTTTTACTTTCCTATCGTCTTTCTCACAACTAACCTGTCTCCTCCTCTCTTCCAGTTTTTTTCTTACATATTTCATAGGTGACAAGGGTTAACTTTGTGTGGCGTAACTACCCTGAGTTGCCCATATTTGTTTATAGCTGTAGTGTACAGCTGGCGTAAGCAGGACTTACAAGTTCCTGTCCCGTGCCCTTGTTGGGCTCCATTTTGGGTGGCTGGCACCATGGCCGAAGAACACATTTTTTTATGGCTACCTCTCTCTTTTCAAATGATCGCCCTCTCAAAAGAGGGCGGATCGATGTCACCTCTCAGTTTTTCAGCAAAAAGAAAACTACCTTTCCAAAGTACCACATCGTTCATAGCGAACGAAAAGAAAAGCCAGCCAGACTTATATCCCCGTTTCTAGTATCCAAAGTTCTCGCAGATTCCCTGGGCCCTAAGTATAAAGTGACAAAACTAGCTAGTGGTGACCTTTTGCTCGAACTGATCGATATCACTCAGATTTCAAAGCTGGCAAGCATCGAAACTTTTGGTGATATTCCTGTCTCCATGACTCCACATAGATCTATAAACACAGTGCGCGGTGTCATTTCTGACAATGACTTCTTGCAACCGAAGAAGAAATGCTCGAAGGATTGTCAGATCAGAATGTGACCAATGTACACAGAATCAAAATCTGTAAAAAAAGACAAGGAAATTCCGACAAAGCACCTGGTTCTGACCTTCGCCTCCTGCACCTTGCCCGAGTCAATCGAGGTAGGATATGCAAAAATCCCCGTCCGTCCATATATACCTAACCCTCGACGCTGCTTCAAATGCCAGAGGTTTGGCCACGGCTCCCAAAGCTGCCGCGGCCGCGATACCTGCGCCAAATGTGCCTCCAATGATCATCAATCAAACGACTGCGATGCTGCGCCGCGCTGTGCAAACTGCGAAGGCGACCACGTTGCTTATTCAAGGTCGTGCCCTGCATGAAAAAAAGAAAACAAAATAATTACTATAAAGACCAAAGAAAATATAACATTTAAAGAGGCAAGACAGCGTTACGCAACGACTCAGGGCACATTCCTTTTCACTGCACGTACAAACTTCGAAGATGTGGTGCGTGGGCGCGGCGCACCACAGCGGCCTTCGGCACCCGCCCAGCTCACGCCTAGTGAGGCTGAGGCAGGGCCATCCGCGCCCCTGGCAGATGCAGCGAAAGCTGGAATGCCACCCCCGAAAAAGGGCCCACCGGCCACCAAGTCGGCAGTCCGCAAGGCTTCCCCCGTTCGGGAGAAGCCCACAACCTCCCTGCCTGTGGGCTCCCCGCGGAACTCCAATGCCTCCAGTGAGGCGATGGACAGTCAGAGCTCACCTCCGCCGCTGCGGAGGCGGAACTCTCTTGATCGCAAAAAAAGAAAAACCTTACTAACAGGCCCTCAGCAAGGAAGGACCTAAGGTCTCAATACAATCCCCCCCCCCCCCACCCCAAATCATCATGGCGTACCTTATCCACTGGAACTGCCGCGGAATTCTAAATAACTACAGTGACGCAGCAGATATCCTGAATTCTCTATCTCTCTCTATCTCCTGTAGCACTGTGTCTGCAGGAGACCAACTTGGGACCTTCTCATAAAATATTTTTAAAAAGTATAAAGTCTTTCGCCGTGACCGTGAGCAAGCAAATAGGCTCTCTGGAGGGGTTGCTGCTGTAGTTCAGAACAGCGTTGCAAGCCATGAAATAAAGCTCCAGACGAATTATGAAGCCGTTGCAGTCACCATCCTCAGCTTTAAAACAATTACCATATCCTTTATATATCTTCCACCACATCTCACTGTTACACTACAAAGTCTAGAGGAGCTTTTTAGGCAGCTACCAGAGCCATATCTGGTAGTCGGGGATTTTAACGCGCACTCCTCGTTTTGGGGGAGCAAACAGACAGACACTAGTGGTCGGATTTTAGAAGATTTTATTTTGTGCAACTACGTCTGCTTGCTCAATACAGGCAAACCCACATATTTCTCTTCATCCTCAGGTAAGATGAATCGCATAGACTTGTCTTTTAGCTCTCCATCCGTTTTTACCGATTTTAAGTGGAATATTCTTGATAACCCGTACGGAAGTGATCACTTTCCAGTGGTAATTAACTGTGCATCACCACCACCAATAATCCAACAAAACCACGCCATTGGAAGCTGAACTTAGCGGACTGGCCACTATTTCAATAAAAGGCCTGTCTTGAGGAAATTTTTTTCTGATAATCTTAGCGTTGACGAACTAAATGAAAGTTTTACGACATGTATCATTGCGACTGCACATCTAGTGATTCCTATATCGTCAGGAGTTGTACGGCAAAATAATGAGCTCTGGTACACACAAGAGCGCAGATAAGCAAAAAAGAAACAAAACAAAGCCTGGGGAACTTTCCGAAGGTGCCCCACACACGACAACCTCATAAATTTTAAAAAGGCGAGAGCAAAAGCGTGGTATATACGTCGCAATGCTGAGAAAACTTCATAGAAAAACTATGTGTCGTCCATACAGAGTTCAGTTACATCGAAACAAATGTGGAAGCAAGTCCGCAAACCTAATGGAAGCTTTACTCCTTACATAATTCCTTTCCTAACAGCTCAGGATACACAAACAAGCATTAGTGAACAGGCCGACAAACTAGGGGAACACATCGCCATAGTTTCTAGCTCCTCACACTCCACCCAATCATTTTTAAAGCACAAAAACACAATTGAAAAACAACGACTGCCGACAAGTGGCAGTGCAAATGAACGTTACAATAAATTATTAAAACTACAAGAAATCAGTACAGTACTTTCGGCCGGCAAACAGACAGCACCAGGCCCCGATGAAATTCATTACGAAATGCTTGCTCACCTCTGCGAAGATGCTGTGGAAGCTCGTCTAAAATTCTTCAATAAAATATGGCAGTCCGGAAAAATGCCAGAGTTGTGAAAAAACGCCGTAGTTGTTTCATTCCTGAAATCTGGAAAACTGCCAAATTCGGCTGGTAGTTACAGGCCAATAGCACTAACGAGCTAAAAAGTGTGCTTAATATTAGGTTAATGTTCATCCTTGAATCGCGAAAACTTCTTGATATCCACCAATGTGGTTTTAAAAAAGCATGCTGTACAAATGAACATCTCGTCCGTCTTGAAAACACAGTCCGTGAAGCATTCATACACAAACAGCACTGTCTAACTGTCTAGCAGTATTTTTTTAATTGGAAAAAGCTTATGATACCACCTGGAGGTATGGGATTCTTCATGACCTCGCGGATCTAGGTATCCGTGGCAGGATGCTGAACTGTCTCAAAGACTTTCTTTCTGACCTTTCCTTTCGTGTATGTCTAGGCTGCACGCTTTCGAAAAAATTCATCCAAGAAAACGGCGTACCGCAGGGGTGTATTCTAAGTACTACACTCTTTATTGTAAAAATGAACTGAATATCGCCAATAATTCCAAAGACCATCATGTATTCCGTATATGTTGACGACCTTCAAATTTCAGGCACATCTTCCAGCTTATCAACTTGCGAAACACATTTACAACTTACAATGAACAAACTAGCAACTTGGGCAGACCAAAATGGATTTAAGTTCTCTCAACAAAAAACAGTTGCTGTCCTTTTCTCACTGAAAAGAGGCATGCAGATTTATCCCACCCTGCACTTGAATGAAAGTGTTCTACAAGTAAAACAAGAGCATAAATTCCTAGGCATAACGTTTGACCGAAAGCTGACATTCTTACCCCACATAATCACCCTCAAAAAGAAAGCTTCTCGATCTCTAAATATACTGAAGGTACTCTCACGAAAACACTGGAGGTCCGACAGGTTTGCCTTTTACAGATCTACCGCTCCGTAGTACGGTCTACTTTGGGCTATGGATGCATTGTGTATGGGTCTGCAAAACCATCATACCTCAAAAAACTGGATCCCGTGCATAACCTGGGTCTTCGTATATCAACTAGTGCATACAGAACATCCCCCATAAATGGTCTCTATGTAGAAACAAATGAACCATCTCTTGCAGACAGAAGCGCAATACTTACCTGTGAATATGTACTAAAAATAAGACCCTTACCAAAACACCTTTGTTACCCCATAATTACCAAGTGCAGATCTTGAAGACTGCTCAATAATAAACCACAATCGATCAAACATTTGTTACAACGCTTTGAAGATGCATGTCATGAACTCGGAATACTAGATGATCTACCAAAAATTGCCCCGAGGCACGATCCATTGCCACCATGGTACTGTCTTTCCGCTGCTTGTGACTTCACGCTAACACAGTTTCTTAAAAAACAAACACCACATGAACATCTACTACAATAATACTCGGCTTTGAAAGAGAAATATTCAAGCTACATGGAGTTTTACACAGATGGCTCTAAAGCAGCGATGCACATTGGAAGTGCCGTAGTACAGGGGAAATGTGAAAAAATAGTAAGATTGCCAAATTATGTATCAATCTTTACTGCCGAATGTTACGCAGTGTGTATGGCTCTGGACAAAATAGTACAGGAGAAAATAGAAATGAGTATAATATACACAGATTCCCTCAGTCTACTCACAGAGCTGCAGTCAAGAAATGCAGTTGAACACTTAGTAGGCGACGTCATACACAACACAAGTCACAACACATACACAAGACATACACAAGTCACAACACAAGGATATTTGATAAGGTTCTACTGGGTCCCGAGCCACGTCGGCATAGAGGGTAATGAGAGAACAGACTCAGCAGCAGTAAAAGCTCAAAATGGTGAAATCAAAAATGTAAACATACCTTTTAAAGACTGCATGAAATCCATACATAACAAATTAAATAATAAATGGCAGAAAGAGTGGGATAATGAACCGAACAACAAACTACACTTCATAAAGCCCACCGTGGGGGAATGGAAGCCATGCAGACACCAGGAACGTTTCACTGAAGTAATCTTACGTCACCTTCGCACAGGACACACACACTTGACACACAACTACTTACTTACAAAAGAAGCCAAACCCGTTTGTGAAAGATGCGGCGACGAGCTCACATTATATCTTATTCACATGTTCAAACCTAGAAGAGCTAAGAAAGAAGTATTTTAGTCAATTTTATAATCAATGCATTCTATTTCTCCCAGCACTACTCTTGAGTGACAATGCAATTGTTGACATTTCATATGTTTTTTAACTTTTTACGAGAGGTTGGTTGTCTTACTGAACTGTGAATGCCTCACTTTTATGTGATACACCTCAGCCACTTTCTCATTCCTGAGAAGAATGCTGAGGTGTGTACTTCATTGGTTGGGGTCTTGACATCCTTCCTCTGAAAAGGATGGCCGCTGAGGTTACTTGACCTTTTTTAAAGCTTTTACCGTTGGCCATATAAAAAAATTCTGCCTTTTACCTTCACTAGATGGTGTGAAATAACATTTTAGATCCTTTACACCACCGCTTCATTTCCGTCACATAAAATCCAGCTCAATACAATTTTCTATACCTTGCGTTTGGCGCATGATAGCCTTAGCCGCCTAAGTGCCATAAAACCCAACACAACCCAACACAACACGACAGTTTTTTTTTAACAGTCTACTAGGGTTGTACGCTTTTCCTGCATGTCTTGTACATGTCCCTCAGTGGCTCTTGAATCATTTGTAAGTCTTTAAATTACTTCCTTCCAGTTGAATAGGCAAACCGGAGAGAAGTCCTGAACTAAAGAAAATTTCTTTATCTGGAGGCTTTAGGATTTGCTTTTCTAGTAAGGCATCTGTTATCATCAAAATGCTTTCAGAAAAGGAAGTGGGAAATGGGGCCAAAATGTACAAGTGAGGTAGAGAAACGCCCGGAGTGACGAGAATATTTGACTGCATTGAACTGCCTCGCAGTGATTTTTTCTTGCTTATAGAGTTTATTTCAAGCATTCCGGCTAGCACATTATAGAACTGAAATTGCAACGAAAAACAAGAGAGCTCGTGGACCGTCCCCTTTTGTCACCTCCTGTGGGGCAAAAATGAATGCAACGGCGAAACGTATTTGCATAATCGCTTAGGCTTCGTAAGTTCTCGTCGCCGACCTACGTGAAGTGGCGCAAGACATTAAGAAAAAGACGGTGATGGTCAGTGCCCTGCACAGCAAGGAAAGTGCACAAGGGGAAGTCCTCTTGTGTTTGGTAATGCAAATGAAGGAGCTTACATGCCTAAGCAGCTTTCTGAGGAAAACCTTCTGGCGATAAAAAGGAAGCCATAGTCGTCTTTATTTGAAGGCAGTAGTCTCGGTACTATAGACAGCAGAGTGAGCAGGTTGCAGTATATACAGGTATGAGCAGGTTGCACTGCTATGCACTGGCCAAGTGAAGCTTCTCCTTCGTGTCATTAGTGTCAGCCCTGCTTCCCGGCACAAAAAACTTTCCATCCACTTCATAGTAGAAAACTAAGTGACACTTTTTTCTGTGGTGTCTAACTGCAAAGCAGCTCAATCCCCTTCCTGATCATCAAACTGCTTACATGTGCGCAAAACATGATGTGATTTTGGACAGAACATAGGAAACTAAAAAAATCGATAAAGGTTTCGTTTATTTGATAGTTCCTTAGAATTTACAAGTACAGCAAAGGGATTAGGTGGCCTCAATATGGCTCACACGAAATACTACCTGCATCCTTCGTATATTATTCGATAATAAATTTGCATTTCTGTATGTACTAAAACCATCGAATGAACAGTGCCAAACTAGTCGTTCTTGCATCCAAACGTTTTTAATAACTCAGCAAAATGGCTGTTTGAGTGCGTTGGTGAGACACATCAAATACTTGAAGCGCACAAACAGACGAGGACGAAGAAAGAATACGTAACACACACGAGCGCTAACTTGCAACAAATTTGTTGTGAATCGAGAAGCGGAGTATAAGCGAATCATTGCCACATGCTACGCAGGGACAGCCGGTGAACCAGTCAGTGGCGACTCAAATATTGCAGTTCATTTCATGATAAAGCGATTGACGGCTTGGACACAAAGTCATCCCCTAACCTATCTATGAGTTCAACTTTGATAATCTGGCGAGCTAGTTGGCAATTGTTTATTGCTACAATGATGCATTCTTTGTAAATTGGTACGCAACTGAAGTTCGAACAGGGTTCTGGCCATTGGCCGGTACTCGGTACATCACTGGCGTCATCACTAGGATCGTGAATCGCTTCCTCCTTGCTACAGTGGGCATCAAGGAAACCTCCGCACCTTCCCCTCACGTTTCTACAATATTCACGGAGGCACGGATGCACAATGTTCACAATCTTACTTTCAAGAAGCGGCACAAGGACAAGTTCGTGAAATTTGCGGAATCGGTCGTGTACAGTTTATCGTTTCATGTGGAATGGCATATCTTGGACAAACTGGTAGGTGTGTCAACTACCGCCTCTGTAAACATAGTATAAACGTGAGGGGAAAGAGCGGATGATTCCTTGATGTCCACTGTAGGAAGCACGAAGCGATTCATGATTCTAGTGATGGCGCCAGTGATGTGCCGAGTTCCGGTCAAAGTGCAGAACCCTGGTCGAACTTGAGTTGTGTGCGATTTTACATAGAATGAAGCATTGTGGCGAGAAACAGATGTCAACTAACCCGCGAGATTATGGTGCCAGAGCTCATAGATAGGTTAGGGGATGAGCGTGTGTCTAAGCCGTCGATCGCTTTAATATCGAAGGAACTGCAATACTTGCGTCGCCACTGACTGGTTCACAGGCTCCGCCAGCGTGATGTCTGTCAGCGATTTGCTTATATTCCGCTTCGCGGTTCACAACAAATTCGGTGCAAGTTAGCGTTCCTGTGTGTCACGTATTCGTTCTTCGTCCTCCTCTGTTTGTGCGCCTCAATACTTTAGAATAACGCGCTAGATGGGCGAAGCATAAAATACTACCAATGATTTTTATCATTATCAACAGCTAGAACAATCACTGGGCAAATGCGGGTTTGAATAAAGAACCTTTGCTGGTTAAAATAATTTCACTTTATTAATCACAAAATGCTTCTGGCTCCCAACCTCTGCATATCAAACAGACCATATCCCAACCTGGCGCCGAACATTAGCATGAACTTGTTTAAAACATTCCGAAACTGTCGGTCCGAAGGATATTCAGATGAGGAGAAATCTGCTTCGAGCTAGATTTGAACCCGTAGGGTTGAAAGCAGATAAGCTTCGTTTCTTGAACGTTTGACATTAAAACTGATTTTTGGAGAAAGGAAACGGCGCAGTATCTGTCTCACATCTCGGCGGACACCCGAACCGCGCCGTAAGGAAATGGAGGAAGGTGGGAGTGAAAGATGAAAGAGAGAAAAGGGGGGTGGCATGGTGGAAGGCTTCGGAACATCCTTGTTCCTCAAAACTAACATTTGCATAAATCTTCCTGTTCGTGAGAGACACAGGCAGGTTCTTTTTCTTTCATGATGTCGCCAAGTTTTGCAGTGTTATTTTTGTTGCTTTCAACGGTTTTTCTTCTTGCGACAGCGCTGCATAATCACTCGGTTGTGGCAAGGCCCAAATTATGTCCGTTTGCCAGGAACACCTCAATGTCTTTAAATAAGTTGATGACGGATATCACAGTCGAGATGTCTTCCACACTTATCATACAGTATGCGAAAACCAAAGTTTCGAAGAAACGCGCATACTGAAGGAAATTGAAAAAATTGAGTTTCATATGTTCATATTTTAGTACATTATGGAGTAAAAAGCCAAAGAGCAAGTTTTAAAAACATATTAACGCCCAAATAAGGCTGAAAATCAGCATTTCATGAATTTGAAACACTAGGCCTACAGTCCATTTTTATCTGCAGCGCGATTCTCCAAAATTAACTTTGTGATCTATGTTCTTTTTATAACATACACGGAGTAATAATTACCGCTCAATTCCTCCTGTTTTACTTTTGTTTGGAGTGCCTGATAATAGTATTCAGCAATGTAACTGATCGCTTTATTTATTCACAGTTGTATTTTTAAAGCTCTGCACATCGTCTCTTGATCATTTAAACAAGCTGAGGTGAAAACGAGAGTGCCATTAGGAACGTTCAGCTCTTTCTTTATGCGGCCTGTCAGTGTCACGATATTAATATTGTAGTTCTTAAATAAACGGCGTTACTGCTGCCTTCTCGAAGGCATAAATTCGGGCACGGAAAGGAAAATAGTTTTTTCTCGTCCACATCTTGGGCATGATCAGAAATGGTTCTAAAATCCTGTGTACGAGTCTTAAAGCTGTAGGCTCTAAACTGAACTGAAAAAAAAATGAAAACTTGCCAAGCAAAATATAAAGCATTTTTTTCTAGGAACTCTGCGACTTACTTCTTCGGAAGGGTGTCTATTATAGTTTAAACTTTTTGGAAATGGAAATGGCGTCTGTGAGGCGAACAGTTTAAATAACAGCAAATTTTTAAAAAATGCTCTAAATAACAAGAAAATTTTAGCGTTTTCAATTTTCTCCGGACACCTCTTGCCATCGCCTAGGAGAATAACACCCGTTGCTGTCGGTAAAGAACTGCAAACGCGCTTACCAAAAGTGACAGCTCGTGTAACGAAACGAATTTTTTTTCTCATTTGCGCTCAGGCCAGATGAATATCTTGATGAAAAGGGTTTGCATAATGTCTTCGCTTTCATAAATTTCTGTGCGTGAGTTATGTGATATGTGGCGAACGATGAATGAGAAACAGCGGTGATGCATGCACTGCACAGAACGGAAGCTCTTCACGGTGAAATCATTAAAGGAAAAGGGAAATTGGACGCTTAGATTTGTAAGGAAAGCGTTGAAGTGCTGAAGAGATCCCAATCGCCTTTTCGCGGAGCGACTAGTTTCATTAGTGCGGATAGCAGAGACGCGCGACAAAAACGCGAACTTACATAGAAGAGCAACGAAAAACTTTTCCCTCTGTGCTTCAGTACCAGTAGTGCTTCATAGCAGAAACGGTTCTGCTGCGATGTCGCGCAGCAGAACAAGGCATTCCTACTCGTACCCGTTAGACTGTACACGACTGCGCCAAATGACTGATTTCGTACAGAGACAGAAATTGCAATAAATATAAGTGCGTGTTGTTCATTTTCGAGAGTGTCTCGGAAATCGCTAACAGAGTAAAAAGAAGAATTCTATCTAGATGGCACTGAAAAAATGTTAATCGGCTATGTCGGCATAATATTTTAACCAAGATTTATATCTCTGGTTTCGAGACAACTACCCGATCAATCGTCTCAAACTTAGAATTCTCGCAGCTGGGTGTTTAAATTTGGGTGCTAGGCGTACAAATCGCATATTGCTTGAGATATGCGCTCCTGATGGGTTTGGGATTATAGTGTTAGTCAACCCATTCTAAATTTTCTGTATTGAATTCTAGCTGCGGCGGCGGTATTTCGGCGCAGGCAAAATACAAAAGTGTCTGTGTGGTGCGTGGCGCGAGGTACGTTTAGTACTGGTGGCTTTCATAGCCTGTGTGCAGCATAATCACACTAAAACCCACATACCGTAGCGTACTTGGATACACAGAGTGTAAATTAAAACCACAGCGTTGTCATTGGTCGTGGCTAGAACAAGGCGCCAAATAAGTGAAGTTTCCAACAAAGAAACTTTCGTGAGAAAGTTACGATCACGACTGATTCTTTTTGAGTTCGTATTCCCTCCTTCTGTTGTTAAAATCATTATGACGCATATTAAGGATGCCGTATCCGATTCGTTGTTGAAGAATACTTGGTTCGCGAAAGTCATACAAACACCCTCAATCTTCATGACTTGCGTTTGAGTGCATTTTATAACGTTTGCATACAGCTCCGGCTCTGCAACTTGGCATTCAACGGCGCCAAGCTGAGGATGTTTCAATATTTTTTGTGGTTATTTATGTCACAGTTCCACAATCTCTCTCTCTCGCTCATCCACCAAAGGCACATTTTAAATGTGAGAGTAAGGGATGAACGCAAATTTCCTGTGGGTAGGCTGAATCGGGAGCTGCTGTGCTCACAAATATTTCTTGCATCCAAATTTATTCGTCCTGTGTATATATCATGCTCCCAAGTTGAAGGGATCAATCCTGGCCACGACGGAAGCTGTCAGATGAAGTCGAAATGCAAAAACGCCCATGTGGTGAGCGATGTTAGTGCACATTATAAAAGTCTCATGAGGTCGAAGTTAACCCGGAACCCTTCTTTGCAGCTTCACTTGTAGCTCGTGCGTAGTTTTGTGATTTTACAGCAAATATACCCTACCGTACTACCTCTACTGTGATTTCACAACAGTGTTCGTATGGCATATCGAAAATTAGAGTATTTAGATTGGAAACTTGCGAAGCAAGCGTCTGCAGTTCTCTGGTCTTGAAACCCATCAGGCCTCACCTCGAATTTACGTCCGGTTCGTTCGCGTTGTCATTGACTTGAGTTAGGCCAGCCGTGCTGGCGTGATTTATACGGCGCGTAATTATTGGCCGTTTTCACCTTTCTCACCTTTCCACAGGATATGTACATTTCTTCGTGCACGCTGGCTAGATATTTCAGCAGTGCCAGGCTGCAAGAAAGAAACAGCATGCTATTAGAACAATAAATTAACTTTTACTGCAGTTTTTCTTTTTCAAACTTGTCTATCGCCGATATAGGAACGCTGGATATTCGACCTACTTTGCAACTTCACAGCGCTTGAATTTCTGATCGATCCTCGAAATAACGGCGAAAGGTATTTCTCCCCGTTTGATTTAAAGGCCAAAAGTGCCAACTGAAGAAGACCCTGAAGTTGGATGAAAGCCATTTTGCGTTAAAAGTACAAAAGTAGATAGAGATAAGCACCTCGAGGCTACGACCGAGTTTAGACATTTCTTTCAAGAAAAACGGCTCAAGGCACAACTTCACTGACAACCTCGCAAAAAATGACAAACCTCAAGTGAAATCTTTTCCTTGCCACGGCGCTCCGGACTTGCGTGCTGCATAATATTCGCCCAAGAAACCAGGCCTCTCTGAAAGAGCAAGAGAGAAAGGCGAACAAATCAGACCAGCGTAAAATGTGACCTGCCCACATAACGACAGCACACGCCAAACATTGGATACCCTTGACAATGCTGCCAACGGCTTTATTCGAAGAGGACAATATGTCCATGAACAATGCGTGGTGCCCGGGGTCTTTTGTCGCAGAGAGCCAGAAGTTGCTTTCCTCGGTGAATGTTCTGAACAGGGAGCATCGTGGAGAGACGGGCCCGGAATTCACGCATCGTCCGATTGGAAGACAAAAAGGAAATAGCTGAGTTCGAATGTTTCGCCTGGCTTCTCAGTCAAAGGATGTTGAGAAAAGCAGCGAGCAGAAATATGTAATTGTACGAAAGAGAATTAGGATATATTTTCCAATAAATTCGAATAAATTTAAATTTCGTGACTTCACACTCATTTTTGCGCATTGTGGACTGTTATGCTACCCCACGTTTAACATTATTTTCTCATAAGGAAACTAAACGCGGACTAACTATCTCACTGAAGGTGAACACGCTAACAACACCATGTGGAAATCAACGCAGATGGAAAATAGCGAAATAGTAACCGTAGTGGAGGGGTTCGTATTAACTTTTTTCACTTAGTCCAGTGTAACATGTACTAGAGTCCTCTATTACGCGGGAATCCTTTGGATTTCGTCTTGATTAAAATCCGATCGCCATGACCGTGGTTGCTTCCGGAGACTTCGTGCAGTGTTTTGGTTCTTCTCAGACATTTTACAGCGGTTAGAATGTGGAGCACAAGCACGGCCTCTATTGCAAGAAAACTCATTGCAAAAAATAGACGCCAAGGTCACGTCCCTTGTTCCCCAGTCGCGAAAAAATTAGCCACGAAACTGTAAGAGAACGCTGCCCGTAGTTGAAAAGGGCGTTCCGATAGAATGCCCTGAAGATATTTATTTCCTCTTAATAATGCGCCCCTTGAAGTTTTCTCATTTTTCTAAAGGCAAAGCTTTCTTTGTGGCGCAAATGTGTCAAGGCCCTCACTTCCAGCTGAACTCCTCCACGCTATGAAGCGGGAAGCTCGGCCTCTTTCTAACTGCATGACGTGCGCTAAATAACAGAACATGCAAAAGAGGAAAGAGTGTTTACGCTTTTCTTCTACGGGGCTTTTGTTACAGCCTAAATGTACAGAATACTCCCCAGCCATAATATCGTTGAAATTATGCGGGCTTGTGCTGTGGGCGTATAGATCAACCTTACTGCTGCAATCAGGCACAAGTATTCATCACTGCGAACGCTCCGCCGACAACAGCACACTTAAAGGTGTTGTTTGCAAAATGCTCTAAGGAGATTCACTTCACCAGCTGAATGCTTTTCTTCTGAGTGCGTAAAATTAGCACTCAACAAATAATATTATTGCCTGAATTATTTACACTTCATTATTTCTTAAATTTAGGACCTTGTTTTCTCAGCATTCCTATAAGTTGAACTATGTGTTGTGTGTTTGACGCTACAATAATTTTAGTATCAAAGGACATCACTGATGACTTTTTTGAAACAGCATACTTCGATTGTGCAATTGCGATGCATTTTTCCTCTTCGTCTCCTGTATGACCCGCTGTAGGTCTTTAGTCTTTTAGCAAAAAATATATTGAACTGCTCGCTCCCAGTTGGACTGTCCAACCGGCGAAGTTCCGAAGTCAAAAAGTTTTTTTCATCTCGTGGCTTTATGATTTCCTTTTCTAGTCAGGTATCTGTTATCACCAAAACCCTTCCAGAAATTGAAATGCGATATGGGACAAAAAATAAGAGTGACGTAGTGAAATGCCCGCAGTGGCCAGAATATCTGACTGCATTGAACTCTCTTCCAATGTCATTTATCTTTCTAGCATTTATTACAAGCAGCTCTTCTAACGCAATAAATAACTGTAAATTGCAGCGAAAAAAGAGAGCTCGTGAACCGTCCTCTTTTCTCATCTGCTCTGGGGCAAAAACGAATGCAGCTTCGAAGCGCATTTGCATAATTGCTTAGGGTTTCGTAAGTTTTTTGTCGCCGAAATGTGTGAATCAGAAAAAAATCGGTGCCGGTCACTGCACAAGGTGGAGTCGTTTTTGTGGTTAATGCAAAAGGGGGAGCTTACACGCTTCAGGACCTTTGTGAAGAAAGCGATGAAAAAGCCACAGCCGTCTTTATTTGAAGCCCGTAGTCTCGCCACTGTAGACAGCAGTGGCACCATGTTGCAGTATATAATTCTATACAAAGGCCAAGTGAAACTTATCTCGCTGCGCATTAGTGCCAGCCGTGCTTCCCCTCAGAAAAAGTTTCCATCGACTTCATAGTAGAAAGCTGGAAGTGCGAAGGAACCTATTCTGCTTCTTGATCATCAGACAGCTTAGAAGTGCTCAAGATATGCTGTGATACTAGACTAAAAGATACGAAACTAACAATATCGGCGAAGGTTACGCTTATCTGACAGTCTCTTAGAATTTACAAACACAGTAAAAGAAAAAGATGGCCTCAATATGATTTTCACAGAATACTGCCTCCGTACGTCGTTCGCATATCATTTTCTAATAAATTCGCTTTGTGCATGTGAGAAAACTCTCCGATAAACAGTCCTGAGCTACTCGTTTTCGCATTCAAACGCTTAGATTAACGCGCTAGATGTACGAATTGTTAAGTACTACCAATTAATTTCAGTATTATAAACCGCTAGAACAAGCGACCGGGGAAATGCGAGTTTGAATAAAGAGCCTTTGGTGATAGATATCTTCGGTGCAATAGCCCAACAGGGCAAGGAACCAAGAACGAGTGTGTCTACTCGTTCTTGGTTCCTTGTCCTGTAGCGCTATTGCTCCGAAGTATGATCCAACAAACCCAAATTTCAACGTTTACAAACATCATTTTACTTATTAAGCATGAAGCGGTTTTAGCTCCTATTGTCGGTATATCAAATAGGTCATGTCCGAACCTGGCACCGCACATGAACAAGAACTTGTTTAAAACTTCCGAAACTGGCAGGCAGAAGGATATCCAGAAGAAACTTCAAACGTGATAAATGGAGTCTACTTGGCGACAAACTTTTTGGATGAGCAGCCTTCTTATTCATTTCAGGTGATCCGTGAATTTCTAAGGCGGGTGTTATTAATCGTGAAGCGTATTTTGAAAACGCGCCCGTAAAGCGGGTGGGTTCTTTCGTAGCACGTTGTTGATCCTAGCGCTACTCAAGCAATTTCTCCACACATATGCTACCAAAAGTAAGAACGACGTTACGTTGACTAATAGAGTCTCATTGTTTTTTTTTTCAGTAAAATAACGCACTTGCCTGCTTTCAACAACACGAGTAGATGCTGGCATAGAAATACTCACTGCAACGCCAGTTTCCTGTTGTTAATCATCAGCAGACGTATTTTGTGTATAAGGCTGGATCTAAAAAGCACTCACAAGAATATCCATAAGCTGTTTGTCACGCGGATCATAACATTTTAACAAAAAAATATGCATTACAATGAAAACGACTTATATAAAACCTCAGAAAAGGACATGGAGGATGATGTGTGAACGAAAGTAAAAAATTTTACTTTATGCTTCTATGGTAGTCCCCAGTAGATGAGCAATTCTGTGAATTTTTTAAATATTGTTACAGGTTTATTTACAGGAGTGAGTCCCAAACCAGAAGCGTTATCGCGAAGATGGTGAGCTTCATCTTATGCGTCCTCCCTTTCGTCGTCTCTTCAGCTTCGCGCGACAATTCCCCCTTCAGAGACGAAGCCCCCTGGGCCAGTCAGCCACGTCCTGAGAATGACAGCTTCGTCCGTGCAACTAGCATGACTTGTGCTTAACGAGAACGGCGACCTTGTGAAGACTGGCGAGACACCACGTATTTCAGGTCACTGATCCGAGCGAGCCCAATAAACGGGCCGGTGTAGTGCGACAGCAGCTTCTAGGCAAAACCAGGCTTGCGGAGAGGCGTCCACAGCCATGCTAAGTCGCCGGGCAGGTAGCATACATTTTTGTGCCGGTGGCCGTAGGCCTGCTTAAAGCAGCCCTGCGATGCCAGAGTGCGTAGCCGGGCATACCTACGAGCCTCATCTGCGCGGCGGAGGGGGCCTAAAATAGAAGGCTCGGTGTCCAGAGAAAACGTTTAGATGGTGTAGAGAAAACTTCCGAGGCCAACGGGCATACAGACAGAAAAATAGGCTGTGACCAGTTGTTTCTTGAAATCTACTCCCACCACCGACACTCTGGTCTTACTGTCCACTAAGACCATGACGCTAACACCGTCCACTAACACTTCCATGTGGTTCTTTAGCTTAACGAGGGGCAGAAGAATTGGCGAATTCGATGACCCTGCGACCGCGACTGCATCGTCCGCACCCGCTAGTTTCCCGGTGGCGGTGAAAGACGGCGGGGAGAAGGTGGTCGCCCCGAGTAGTGAGCGGGTGGAGTCAGCCTTCGGTCAGAAGCAGGGGACTCGTTCCAGAGGGGTGCGCAACGGCAGAAGCCCTGAGGAGGTGTGAAGGTCGGGTCACGAACATCCGCATTGAAACTAGGCAGACGATTCGGGTATCGGCGCTGGTAGTGGGAAGTCTGGCCCTGGCGGCGGCAGAATAGGGATATGTGTACCAGCACACCGGAGCAGTAACACACCAGCGGGTCACGAGTACGCTCCGAATAACAGCCATCGTTGACAGAGTCGAACTCGGGTCCTTCAAAGTCCTGTCTCTGGTAGCGTTGCGGAAGAGATTATACGCTATAGTAGGAACGTGTGAGCAGAGCAGGGTCGTGAGAGTCGTTGCGAGGTTCACGGAGAGGCGTGCGAGTGCTAGACGTCCAAGGAAAGGAGTGCTAGACCAGAGTTTCCTGCAGGGAACAGCTGTCATACGGGACTTCACTCCTGCGCACAAGATCTTGATGCCAGGAGAGTTCATCAAGAACGATTTGTCGATTCATGTTGGAAAGATCTGCGGGCTTCAGGGAATCCACGTTAGCCTCAGTGGTGACATTAGGCAAGCGGCCGAACTTCGGGGCGATGCAAGAGAGCTTAAAAGCTTCAAACGTAGGGTAGTGTTTCGTGACGTCCGTGGCAGAGTCCAAGTTGTCTTTCCTGATAGAAAACTTCATAAGTCTGCCTCGATGCCCTTGAGTAGATGACCATTCTGTCTTCTTTGGACAACCGCGGAATAGCCACTTTGCTCAGCTTCACACCCCTTCAATGTACGTTGTACACGTCTCACCATTGTCTTGCGCTCGCTGCAGCAAAGTGTGCTCAGCACATTTCCGTTCCGCAGAGGTATCCGCGAAGCAGTTGCGGATCTCTTCCACGAAGCAGTCCCTGCTCGTTAAGGATGCTTCATGATTCTCAAACCAAGTCAGCGCGGTGCCGTACAAAAAGAAAATATTGGCCAGCTTAACGGTGGCATCCCAACGATTGTATATGCTCACGCGCTGGTAATTGGTGAGCCCCTCATCCACGTCTTCCCCGGCCTTTCCAGAAATGGTTCGCGGCTCGCTGCAGTGCTGCCAAGTGGGCACCGCTGCTCCTGGATGCCGTGCGGCGCCTTCTTGGGTCGTTGGCACGGGCAAAGGTGGCAGTCAGGTGAGTCTTCGGCTCCAGTGAAGTCAAGGAGAGTCCGTGGTGATCCACCCAGCACTTTTACCACGATGTTAAGGTTTACTAGAGGGGCGAGTTGACCTGAGCCTTGTCCGTTAGCGCGAAGATGGCGAGCTTCTTCCGCGGCTCTACTTATACGGTCGCGGTCATCTGTTTCCTGCAGGCAACTCCGGTCCAGCAGGCTTTTCTATGGAGGTCTACCAATCACACGCCTCTCTGCGAACCTCGCAACGACTGTCACGACCCTGCTCTGTTAATTACGTTCCTACTACAGCGCACCACCTCTTCTGCAAAGTGACCAGCGACAGGACTTTGATGGACGCTTTGACCCTGTCTACGACGACTGTTATCCCGAGCGCACAAACCGCACTGCACAAAGAGATGCTAAGGTATGCCTAAAACGAACCAGATGCTGATCGTAACTATAAAGTAGCATAAAAGAATATACGCAAATTTCATCTATAAAAAAACACGAACAATTATAGGGAGGGCCAAAAGCATGTTTTAGGGTGTCTGGAGAACAAGCATAATTAAGTAAGGATAATAAAACAGCTACTGTTTTAATACAGCTGGAAGGCTAAAAACGAAAACGTACCACTTCAAACTGTCGATTGTGCCTCATTCACTATGCAGTAGAAAAAAATAAGCAAGCACCGCACTGAGAAACACCGCTTAAACGATTTCTGTACAATGCAGTAAAAGTAAAGGCATGTCGCCACTTAGATATCTTTGCTGTTCAAAGGGCCAGAAAGGGCACCTTATTGTGTGAACAATTTTTTATTGCAAGTAAAATACCGAGCGCCGTCATAAAATCAAACGCTCAGTAGTCTGTTACCTGTTGCACCATCACATTAAATCATGTTGATTGTTACGTGTAGTTTATAACATAACGGTCGATTCTTTGTCCGTGACACGTGGCCAGACCACTACTTAATAAGGGAATACATCTTAAGATGTTGCTATAAATATAAAGCACAACAAAATGTTTGAAGTAATCTTAAGGTGTCAGTGCATATTTATATAGAATGCGAAACGCTAAAATGAAAAATATAATAACATAATACTTACTTTTGCAGTAATATCGAATAGAAGACCTTCCTGAACATTATTCACGGCTCAGAAAGTTCTTCGTCCTCTAGTAGAGCCAGAACAGCCTGGCTTCCGAAACCAATTGCAGAGCGGGCACGCCTTATTCGTTTGAGCTTAAATTCACTCCCATTTTCAGAAAGTTTGCTATTGTATGTACCTCAGCCAATTACTAATAGCGGTCAGGAAAATAAAGAAAGGCACGAAATTATACCTTTTCTTGAATCCTGACGTGTTCCATTCTGCACTTCTCTTACTTAGTGTGAGGAGCTATTTCCGTTTTCCTGTCTGCATCCTTTGCCTTTTTTATTTTGCTTTACTTTGGAGACTAAAAAACATACGCAAGGCTGTCTTGCTATGCATTTCTGCGTGCTTGCCACCGTCAGTAATCCCTGTCGGGGGCATTTGTGCGATTAAACAACACTCGGCGTGCGGAAAGAAGCCATTGAAAAACGAACACTTTGGGCATAAATGCTCGACACAATCAGTTCTGCACTCAGCGCTAACAGCTGGGCTAGTTAGTGGTTTTTAACACTGCGACAGCTCTCCAGCGCAACAAAAAAGTCACGAGCAGAGGGGGAATGACCACGCCAGTGTCCTGGTGCCCACTCTCCCGCGGTTCGTGTGTTTTTGTTTTTTTTTTGCACTCCAAACAGGTCTCATAGTGCTAGAGATCTTCACGCCATAAAATGTTTTCACCACTTGCTACCACCACAACTTTTCAAGATGCGTCTGCACAAGGGTACCCAATATAGCGAGTGGTGTTTTAACCACGTAATCTTCGAGCACTCACCGAGGAATGCCTTCGTGTGATGGCACATCCGAATTAATATCTCAGATGCAACGTTCACATTTAGTAATGACGGTATGGCCGGAGTTAACGTCTTGTGGTGGCCTTGGTAACATGACAAGGTATCTCAGCTATGACTAGAGTGCTACATTGAAATATAGTGTTGTGAAATGGACTGTCGTCTAGAATACTTTACTGCAAGATATGCAAAACTCATCAAAAGAGGGCTACAGAAGCAAGCTGGCTAGGCAAGAGGCATGAAATTGGCACTGCTGCAGAGTGCACAACTAGTTGCCACAAAGTAAGAGTTTCTGTGTTTGTAGAGTTTTCCCAAGAACTGAGAGAATTGCGACTTTGTGTTTTAGTTTCAACATCTGCGAGTGTACTTTTTCTGCATTTGATCCAATATTACGGGAAAACTAAAATGCAGAAAGGTTGATCCTTGTTCTAGCTTTATTTAAGCAGACGTGCTGAGCTATTGGACTATAAAACGATACCCATCGCGCTGGCGGCGTTTTCCATGGAAGTTTTTAACGAAAAAAATTTATGGTTTCTGAAAATGTCAAAAATGAAATATTCCAGCAAAACAATGCATCAATTTAGGTACAAAAAAAGAGTCTGAGGTATAAATAAAAAATTGCTATGTTGTGCAGATACAGAGATAACTGGTATTAAATATATCACAAAATACATATAAGTTTCGGGAGCAGTCTCTGCATTTAACAGTAGTCACTAACTACGAAAGCTTTTATTTTAATATTTCAATTTGTTTTCTTTATTGCTGCTCGATCAATACAAGAAAACTCAGAAATTCTGTGTTTTTTTATATTCACATTGGGAAATGGTGTGCTTGCGAAATTACACAAATTACACAAATCAATTTATCAGAAATTCGTTTCTTTCCTGAAAGCGGTTGCAACGCTCTATGGCAGCCAGGTTACACTATAGGTGTAACAATCTATCCAATTGTTTTAGGCCCCACGAGTAAACTATAGGTATGTGTAGAAAAAACCTAACTGGGTCTTAAACTCCCCACGAGTAACTTAGAGCTATGTGTCGAACAAACCATACTGGGTCTTTAAATTGTAACACAGTTGCCCCGTTACGCCGTTAATTGCCACACCCTGAGGAGAGCGCACAAATTTAATCAACGGCTCTTTCGCCGTGTGATGTGAATTCCTGAGCGATAATGGAAACGTGAGCGTGCCGCCTTTGTGTAGAGTCTCGGCATTGGACGCCACCCGAATAGCCATCATAATAGCCAGCCGTAACTCAGCGAAGGCCGTAAAATCCTGCGAGGACAGGCAATAAAGATGCATTTCTGGCCTTACTGCTTCCCCCGGTTGTTGCATGCGCGCAGGAAGAATGTTCCGTCGTCGCCCTTTTATTTCATTCTGGATTTTGAAATTTCATTCCAGATATACTTTCCATGATTTGATGTCTTTAATAGCGCCTTCAGACGCGCAATGAGTTATGTTATTGAGAAAATTTCCGAAAGTTTTGTGCGCATATTTACTCACCTATTTTCCTGAAGTAACATGAATGATTAAAAGCTAAGAATTCACGCATGCTGCGCACGTCCATGCTCACGGAACTGCAACCTGATTAAAAAAGACATTTATGTCCAATTAAATATTTTTATAAACTGATGCTGTTTTCGCAGAAAAAAAAATGGCGGTTTAACCCATGCTAGGCCTAGATTGGTTCACTGCTGAAATGCATGCATGCTGTTCAAAGCTGTGATTGCATGCATGCACAAGAAGCAAAGCAAGAAAGGTGGTCACCAAGAAAACTTTACGCACTTGTTTCTTTGCCTCACTCGTAAGCAGTCAGTGATGACGTAGCGCGTACAAAATGTCTGCTTAGAATCATAGCCTGTCACCGGTGGCGCGAATCATATTTGCTGATTTAATTTACTTTTTTAATTGTGTCGAGTATTCTAGGTGAGGTTGGTCCCTCGGATGCAAGGAATAAGGACGCTAGCGTTGGCACGAGGGTATCTGTAGACATTTTATGCACGCGACGAGCCAACTGGACAAAAACTGCCTCACTTGAAGAGAGAGGTGCACTTTATAAGCACGTGCGAGCGCGGACAAGAGCACGCGTGGTGGATGTAACGAACTTGTGCTAGAGCGCAACAGACAACACATAAAAAGGGCATAAAAACATGCAATGTTTTCGACGAGTCTCTCTTTGGTCATCGCGTGAGAATGTTGTGCATTCATTTGCGGATAAATGTAAACTCTCGCACGGTGTCTTTTGTACAAAACTTTGCTTTTTTCCTTATGCTTCGTTGTGTACGAAATCAGCGACAGATTTTAGCAACGCTGCTATTGTTGTTGGCGAACTAAGTGTGCGCAAATTATGAGATGAGCAGGTTCATTTTGCATCAGCTTCTATGACTTGCATATCACAGAACTGCGGGATATTGGGTGCATCAGATCGGGTAGAAATTGCTTGACCGGACGAGGTTGCTGCGGGTCGCCAGTTGCTTAAGTTACTTTTCAGAATCTATTTATAATAACTCTCTCCTCTCCGCATCAGTGACAGTGGCCCAGTTTGTGATGAGCTAACTATAGCCGCGAGTGACCCTTAGCGACAGCGGCGTTGAATTAGCAGCTAAACGCTGGGCGTACAATTTAGCGGCAGCTAGGCCACTTAAATAGAGTAATTTGACAGTTGGATGAATATTACTTTTAGAATGATAATAAAGTTACTGAACCCAAACAATGTAGTTATCAGTTATATTCCATACTAATCGTTATAAACTCTGCTGCTTTATTCACCGAGCACAATGTTATTAAAATAATGTTGAATAGAGCGCGAAATGATCCAGGAACGAATAGCTATACGTGAAAATCCGATTTTGTAAGTTAATAACAACTTCAGTGTGTAAAGGCAAGTTTCTGTGGTTTTGAACTTTGTTCAGCTCTCACAATGATCATTTTGACAAAACATAAAACGCACAAACGAGAAAATCAGGAAGGGTCGAAGTTGGTTGCTCGTTATCTGCATGAGATAAAAGAATTTTGCTGCGAAGCAATGAGTTTTTTCTTTCTAATTCATTTCCTAGAGTCCGCACACACTTACGCTATCAGGCGTTCGAGAGAACATTAAGGCTAGCTTTCCGTACATCAGTGCAACTCTCTCGAAGAAACGTAAACAAGCATGGTCTCTATGGAGACAAAGAGCGTAGAAGCTGGCCTTCTGGGAACGGGGAACAGCCCGAAGGGAAATCCTCAGTAGTGGCAGCTCGCGTTCTCCCGGCAAGGTTAGCTGAGCGAGAGATTGCGGGAAATTGGGAATCCGGAAGAAAGTACGTAAAGTCTCCGTCTGAACTAAAGACTGAACTAAAGACATAGAGATTACCTAGGATTTAGAGATCTAGAGATTTCGTCCTCGTTCCACCAGCGGTGAATAGCTGCGTATCCCGCAGAAGAAATCATTCTTCCATTCATGTACTGTGCAGAATCATCAATCTCGACCCCATTTGCGTTAGCTTTGGAGAGGTCTTCTGAGAACTCAAACAGAACGCATTCCCTGCCGCAGCAGGACTCAAAAGTTCGTGCGGAAAGCCTCCATCGACGGTGAGAGTATGGAATCACAAGACGAAAGAAGACGCATGCTGGCTGCATTATGATTCCACACTATGGCAGTTAGAGCGCATCGCATGCCTTTGCGGAGTGGGGCTGGTTTTCGTTTTTCTTTTCTACTACAAAACTTGCACTTTTTATTTCTTTATTTTCTGTCTCCGCATTTATCCGTGTTTTTATCTTTGATCCTCTGCAGCATCACTTGGACAGCGAAAACTCGGCTGATCATACAGTCGCACCCACAGCGGCAATAACAACGCAAGACTGACAATAAAATGCAGGAGGTTATCAAAGAAAACACTTGACATTTATAAATCATGTTGTTTATAACTTAAGGGATGCTGTCGCTATCGTGTGATGCTTATGAGAGCGACAACTACAGATACTGCCACAAACTAGTCCCTGCTGATTGAACTATCGTGTGGGTTTTTACAGTTATGAGGTCCATTCTAGTATCGAAACACACGCTGAATGGATCTTCTTATGAAATTATATATAATTAGCTGTTTCTCAGTTTATTATTCTGCCATTTCCAAACGAGGTGATGACTTTTTGTGAAGGAGCTTATTTGTACAACGCCCGCCTTAGACATGAGAGACAGTCGTTAGGCTGGGGCAACATAAAAAGAATGAAAAATAATAATCCCCTGCCTGCACCACAACATGAGAGACAGACAGGATCCGCCTTATGCAACAGTGGACATTTCATTTCCGTACTATAACCTTAAGATAGCTCGAGGACATCTGGGCATTCGTCACCTCCAATGCGGGCACGGTGTTTTCTGAATTTATGCAAAGACAGTACAGCTTTTATTAAATTTTAATTATGTTTCTGTACTTGCGCTTTCGGTAAAGCTAGATGGTTAAAATATGGCGTCATAAGCTTTCTAGAGGCTTTGGAAACAACGACAGCCTGACCACTGATTTACTACCAATCTATTTTGCAGGTGCCTGAGCCAGGATTTTTTTGTGGCAAGGTGCTCTCTAAAAATGACAAAGGGCACTTTAAAAGCAACTGACGCCTACAAAAGTGCACAGTGTCTAGGTGATTTTGGCACGTTCACCTAAAGCAGTCTGCCGAAAGCTCTTTTGTTCACGTCTAGCCGCGACTAAACGTCTGTCCTTGCGCCGAATACTGATCTACCACAAATAGGACAGGGTTCGATTATTGCTTTCCAAGCATATCTCAGTGCTTCACATCTTTCGTACCCCATAATGATCTATGCTATTAGTGCGAAAACACTACTCCAGGCGTACCAGCCCCGAGCAAGAATCTTACCTTGTGTGATCGGAGTAAATCGGGCAAGCTCGGGTTAGTTGGGACGAGTGTCACGCAAGCTGCAGCCAATGGGAGGAAGGTCGGGAAAGTTTGTGGCAGTGTCGCGCCAGCTCTAGCCTTCCGCCCAGTGGAGAGAGGACAATGAAGCGCGAGAAATGGGGTTGCGTGCATATGAAGATGCCAGAAAGAACAGGTGAAGAATGAACACATGCTTTCGCACGTCTAGTAGGTTTACCAAGTTAAAACCCTACCGCTTTTATTATCGCAGCATGTATTTGCCCTCTAGCCTTATTAGTCAGCTGATGCTTTTCTATGTATGTCAGGCCTTGCAAATCTATACACCGAGATATTTATATAACTTGCACCGTGTATGTTTGGTACACCACCTGCAGGCTCATGATCAGCCGTAGCGCAGAGTCATTGACCATAATGTACAGCGCAGTGCCGCGCTGAAGCTTGAGTCAGCGACTAGGGTGCTTCACTTCCATGTCACGAGTTTTTGTTTGCTTCCAGGGAGGCCGAGCCATGTGGTGAGCGTGGGCTCTGTGGTGCTTCGAGAAGCGCCTGCGACTAGCCAACTGCAAGACACATAATTTAATGTAATTCGCACCTTGTTTTCACTTTCATCTCAATGCTGACCATGAGAACAAGGCGACCGCGTACAAATTCAGTCACATTTTAAGGCGAAAGCCTTTAATGGCTCATACTCGCGGTGGCTGTCCATCCGTTACATCCAAAGCTTGGAACAGTGCCAGCTGTGAGCCTCCCCCCCACCGGCGCACACCCTCCTCGCCCCTCGGCGAGAGGTGGCTTCGCCGAAGCGCATGCGCAGCTGCGCATAGCAACAGTGACGTCACCTGTACCGGCAGGCGGAGCGAGTAGGCGCTACGACGGCGCTCCTTCGCCAGACGTGTCGTTGCATGGCGCCCACACTCGAATGGCCACAGGCTTTCGCCGAACACACTTTAGAATTTCCAAAGTGTCCTTTGCTAACATATTCTCGCTCTCTGGCTTTTCGTTTCTGTTTTGTTTTTATCTGCAGCAATAAATGGACAACAATGCCAATTATTGCTTTGAAACAAAGCTCCCAAGGCAGCAACATGCGTTGTCTGTGATTGTAGCCGCGGAAAAACTTTACTCTGAGTGGTCTCTTCCTATAACCTTTCGTATGTCAGAGCGGAAATATGTGTGCTTTACTTGAAGCCAAATCTGGTCATAGCAATGTTGGCTACTGCGGCCTATCATTCCATTGTGTTCTCTGGTCCTTCAGAGCTGCAGAGTTTATTCATCTGCAGAAGGCGAGATCTGATTAGACATTCTCTCAAAGTTAGCCGCCTCTGAGCGTGTTAATATGTTTTTGCAGTGGCAACAAAATTCTTGATTCTGTATTATTTAACACATACATTGCCCTGCGCGTTCACGCTCACTGCTTCTGTTGCAGGGACTGTCACTTTGTTTAAGCAGCAAGCACTCCAGCAATTACGTCCACGAATACTCAGGACAGGAAATGTGGAGCGCTCAGTTTTTACAAGCCCATTTAAACTATTTAAAGAGTAAGAAAAAAAAGACAATTGCACAGCAGAAGTCAAACTCGCCACCACTCCTCAAAATTCTCCCATTTGAAACAGAATGTTTAATTCAACGTGTTTACCATTCGTTTTATGCACAGATCATTGGCTTTAGTTTCATGCTCGTACAAGTTATTCTGGGCGTACTTTTCTGGGGATGTTTCAGCAGCGAGAACGTCGATAGTTATTTCAGTTTTTTTTTCTAGGTGGCGCTTGTCTCTTTTGCTTGGTAATATATTACGTATATTTTAACATAGTTTGGTTTCTCCTCTTTGAAGACTAGCTGTTGTCGCTCAAATTGGTTCTCGTCTTCCACTATTCTCGAAACCCCTGTTTACGGAGCAGCTTTGCTGCCTCCCTTTTGTTGGTCTTCCTACTTTGTTAGCGTTATTTTTTCCCTCACACGTCTACAAACCTTTAGTCCGTCCTGTCCTTAAAAAAGGATTAAGGGAGTTAGCGATCTTTTAGAACCTGTCTGCAATTCAGATGTTAGACAGTCTAAGCCGAGTCGACCGTGTGATAATACTAAGAGGCAGTGGCGTAGCCAGAAAGATTTTTCAGAGAGTGTTATATGCCGCAGGTAAAATAAAAATAAAAAAAGTGAGCCTGCGCTAAAACACTATCTTAATCATTTTTCTGCTGCAATAAAACCGAAGCGTTAGTCGTTCCCTTCACTGTAATATCCACATAAAAATACGATTAGACACAGGACTCCGAGGACTTGATTCGTAAAGAATATTTATTTTCTCACAAAAAAACACTCGTACGAAAAATGGTGGTTAATCACACATATCCCACATTCTGGACAAAAAAAAATGAAAAATTTGAACATTTAGGGTACTGTTACGGAAATTTTGAAGGGTTCATTCTTCTGATATGTAGCCAAATTTTCTTTTAAAGTGTCTCTGGCGATTGCATCGAACAGTTAAGACTGCCTGAGAAAACCAATGGTGGACGCTTTTGACGATAGCAAAACCGCGAATAGAAAAAATATTACAAGACTGCCGTCGGGTGATCTCCGTATATACTGCCCGTTAGAGTGAAATCTTACATTGTATGAAAAAATTGCGGTCATCAAAGGTGTCCCACTCAGAAATGGTTTTGTCCGGAATTGTTGGGCATGAATATTTTCATATATACAGCAACACAAAAGCCTCTGCTCTACAACAAAGTCAGCAGGTGCGAACGAATAGCGTTTGTCAAAACTACTACCCCGTGCATGTGAACCTGCGCCCTACCACAGAGGCGCTTTAAAAAAAGCAGTTTTTATTTTCGCGATAGTTTATGACCATTTGAGAGCAATGCAAAGGTTGAAAAAGTAGGCTGACGTGAAAAGGTATGTTTAATTGGGTAACCTGTGTCTACAATAAAAGGTGTGCCATACGTCGTGCGATGGCGAAGAAGAGTGGTTCTTTTCTCCAATAACTTCCGCTTTCTAATTAAGAGCCGTGAATACCTACATCAGTATTTTCGAGAATAAACAATACAGAACCAAATGTACCACAACATTCCTGAATCATTACTGAATCAAAAAGAACGGCCACTGCTTGAATTCAACGCGTAACTGTCGGACGAGGAAAAAGAGCGCTATTAAAATATGGTCGCGGCAATACATGAAAGTTCTGTCAGTCCCTCTACAAACTGAAGCGAAAATAAACTAAATGAAGCTTTCAGCGAGGCGGCTGCGAGTCTTATGGGGATCTCAAGGCTGAGCGAAGGTACAATAGAATTTTCAGATAGCTTAGGTGCTCATCTGAAGGCATTGTGGCTAGCTGTCTACGTCCCAACGCTCACGTACGCTAAATACAAGCGTTTTGCAGGAATTTGCGCTGTTACATCTGCACGTTTAGTTCATCGCATGCAAACGGAGACACAATGATAACTTCAGCTCAGTGGCGACATCTGGTTTTTAGAACAGAAACCATTTTGGTCAGCATCCGACACTTCTTATTTTCGTTTTTACATTTTAATATGTCGATGCGGTATGTAAATAGCACGGGTGAAAAAAAAATGGCGAAAGAAGGGAGCGAGGGAGGGGATGCAGCGCTCAGAAAATTTCACGGGGTGTTGTGACACCTAAACACCCGCCCTCCTGACTACGCCCCCGCAGAGAAGGACCGGCACTCACGCATTCCGCCGCGTTACCGATAATGTGAAAGATTCCTGTCTCCTTAATGTGCTTTAGATTAGGTTAATTCGTTTACATAGGAGAGTGTCGCTGGCCACCAGTGCTTGCAGCTCTGCGCTTTGATTAATTTCCCAATTGACAAAGTTCCAAGAAAACTTCCATTAATAAGGCAACTTTCATATTCTTAATTGGCTGCTAGATAAGTTCATTATTTTCTTTTTAAGCTAATACCTAGAACATCTGGAATAAAAAAAATGTGGAGAAAAAACCGGAAAGGTCGGTCTTTTCTTCGTAGCACGGAAAAATGAAAAACACAGCTGGATTTTTTTGAATAAATGACGGGCGCGAACATCCTAGAAGGCCGCATTAAATGTGATTCGAAAATTAACGTTCTTCTTTATAGCAATAGTGTCCTTTCTCTTCTGGTACCGTCTCTGCTAAAAGTTTCAGGCATTTTGTGAGGAAGACAGCACTATTTCGCTCGCATTTTTTTCACATTGGCGTTCTTCTGAAATACGATTGAACCCAATTTCTTCCAAAAAACCTCGTACCCTCACTCTCATTGATGAGTACTGAACGAATCAGAGATCGGAAACAAAAAGCCGCTGCCAAAATGCAGCTATCAACTCTTCACTGCGTAAACAGGGCTTTTCGGGGCTGCTAAGCGTGAAACAATAATATAGACACAAATATACCGACGGCACTGGCATATTTCTGCCAACATTTCTGTTCAACATTTCTGCATATTTCTGTTCACCATTGGCACATTTCTACTAATGGTCAACACGCCTGTATAGAAAGTGTCACGCACCTTTGGGAATGTAAGGATACAGCAGTGTAAAGCAGCACAAGAGTATTTTCACTGTTTTGCATTATGTTTGGAATTGCTTAGATTTTCTATCACCGTGTTCTAAAGTAATACATTTATTCCCATGCGCCAGTACAGAAGTTTTAACAGTTCCCTCTATACCCCACGCCAACAAAAAAGATATAAAGCCCTAAGATTTTCTGAATGCCCATATTCTTTCGCTGCGAATCGTTCCAGCTGGAGCGAAGCATGAGTTCAGCGCATTAACGGACAGGGAAAACATAAGATCTAAGGAGATGATAATGGCACGAGCAAATATGCATACAAGGAGCAAACGTTTCCGGAGAGAAATGGAAATCGTACGTGTTTGAGTGCTCTGATAAGTGCGAGTTGTATTATCGACTAAACTGAATGAAAATGCTACAAGTGGTTTTGGAACAGTCTGTATTAGATCCCCGATTTGAGCATGTCTTTTTTTTTTTTAGGGGGGGGGGGGGGGGGAGGGGATCAAAAACTCGAGAAGAAAAAGAATTACACGAGAGGAACAATGTGTGTATATCCTCCAAGTTCTTGCAGACGTCTTAAAACGACAATGTTGATGCTGCACAAGTAATGAAAATACATACCTGTCGTTAATAACTTTATCTGAAGTTTATCCTATGCGGACGACATACCTGTCATCTACGTAACATATATTCAGTTTGACAACACACTGAAGAAAAAGGTAATGCAGAGGAGGCTTTTTCAAACACAAAAGCTTGGGCCAAAAGCAATCGCATTTCATGTTATTTTTAAACTTCAACAATTCAAAAATGTTTAACAGCAAGGATTCCATAATGGCCTCTTACAGCGTTATATTGCCTAGACATTTTAGAGAATAAGCCAGGTTATCTGAACCTGAAACCTCTGTCATAACGTATTAATAATGCCACTTTCTAAAGAGCAGATGTACTGCTTCATAGGGTTAAAATTATTACACGTAATTTAAATGCAATGCTTCTCCTTTTTGGTCTACGCAAACTAAGACAAATATGGAAGAAATAGCGTGTAACTGCGTTTCAGTTATTTCTGTCGAACATTTCTGCAAGCTTCAATTCTGGCGGATGTACACGTGTACAGGATGGGTAGGATGTACACCTTCAATGAATAATTAGAAATTCGAATGCACCAGGTCATAAAATGTTTAGTAATCCAAGTGTCATATTATCAGGTTATCCGCAGCTAGAAAGGCAGGCAAGGACTTTTCTTCGTTGAGACAAAAAGTCTGTGACTTCAATACCACTGGGCACTCAGAACTGCATATCCACGAATGCGAGAATACAAGTGCCTTCGCATACATGAACAGATTTAGGGTTCAGGGAATCGTAGAGCGTATAACAAGCTATATGGCACACACATTTGTTTTTCATTTTGCACGAACATTGGCATTTTGAAGTAAACGTAATTTATAGAAATATTATATTCCTACATTTTGTGTTTGATCTGAAGAAAAAAGGAAACAAGGCGGCGATGGTATCGAAACTCGTATTCAATGTGCCGGAGTTCTAAAACTTTCTTTTCTCAACGCTTTTTGATGGCATACAAGCACTTGAATGTCGTCACAATGTTTGTTTCCTTCTTCTGAGCAACCGCTAATGCTTGATTTTTATTTTTGTAGACGACATTTTTCAACCAGCAAAAATCATTCTCAGGATGAGGAAATTTTGAAATTAGTTTTCATCTACTGAATAACTACTCCTGAAAATGTTCACACCAAATTCCTTTCCTTCGTTCAAATCGCTCTGAACATCCACTTGAAGGAGATTTGAGGTCTTCAGCTCAAGAGTCAATTGTGTCATTTAGTAAGTACAGCTTAGTACGTCAGTTTTGCCATTATGAGGCTTACCAACAGCAAGCAAGCTGCCTGTTGGACATTCAGGTATCGCAAGTGGGGCTATTTTTTATTTTTACATTTTTATTTTATTTTTGTTTTGTCTTCAATGTGCGCCTCTAAAAAATACGTACCTTTCACGACGAGAATAGTTTGAATTTTTTTCAATGGCGCGTACGTTTGTTACTTTTAAGCGTGCAGTAGCTGTAACAGTAGTTAATAAGCTGAATACAGCATATATGGTTGGGCACGCCGATCGCTCATTATCACAAAGTTAACTGCACTCACAAAAACAGGAAAGTGATTCATGCCACTATTCTTTTCACAATTCCTTCCCATTAAAATGTTGAAGACCGCCTTCGCGAAATCGAAGAGATGTAGCTGGAAGCTGCAAAAATATTTATCCTAGAGCATCATAATTCGTAATGTTAAATTCTCGTTATTGAGATACGGTTCATTGATTTTATTTGCTTTTCCGTCCCATATGCTTTCGCCGCAAAGTAATCTTGATACTCCGGATGAGTTCCGCACGCGTCACGTGTATCTGCGTTGTCGAAAACCTTCCCGCAGAAACTTGCCTGCACAAACCTCTCTAAAAAAAAACCTCCCCACAGAAAACTCCCCGCAGGAAGCCTTCATAGAAACCTCTTCGAAGAAACCACTCCGCAGAAGCCTGCTAGCTAAAAACTCTCCGCAGAATCTTCCCCGCAGAAGCCTCCACAGAAACCTCCCCGCCGAAACACCACACCACAGAAATCTCCCCACAGAAACCTCCCCACAGAAACGTCCCCGCCAACCCCTTCCCCTACCCCCGCCCCGCAAAATCCTCCCCACAGTAATCTCTCCAAAGAAACCTCTTCGCAGGAGCCCCCACCGCCCGGAAAAACCTCTCCGCAGACACCTCCCCGCAGAAGCCTCCGCGCAGAAACCTTCCAACAGAAACCTTTGCACCGAGACCTCTTCGCAGAAACTTCTCCGCAGAAACCACTCCGCTGGTACCTGCTCACTGCAACCTTCCCGAAGAAACCACTTAGCAGAACCGTACCAACACTAACAATTTTTTGACACAGGAGCTTGGCATTTATTTTTGTTTTTGGATGCGAATTTTCGCATTCATTTACGTATTTACCTTAACCAATTATAAATGCTGTTTTATATTAAAACAGCTATTCGTTCCTTCGCTCGCATTGCGCACGCAGACCAAACAGTTTGTGAAGTTTCCCTTCGTGTGGTGTATGAGGTATCATTCACCAGCGGGAAGGCCAATATTGTCCTAGCCCGGCGATGTGTTGCTTATCGTGCATCTTAACACGAGCGGCCGCTAAAAGAAGTAGGAGGCATGTGCGGTATGCAACGTGTGTCACCGAGAGCAGAACTTTCGCCACGGGAAGAGTGCTAACACTGCAGATTGTGTCAACCACGCTTTCGAGATAAAGATTCTGGACAGGAGCAGGAATAGTAAGGCTTGTAAGGTTTTCGTAGCTTATCACACAAAAAACGAGAGGAAAAGATTGTTTAAGCGATAATTTTGTGACCCTGTTTAAGTACGAGAACTCATATCTTGAACAGTTGGGTTGAACGTGCATGTTCTTGAATTCTGCGGCGCCTTGCTTTCTTTTCTATTTGCTGGCTTCTAAGCAATACAGCTGAATGAAGTGAGTGGTTGTTCGGCGTGTTTCTTTTGTGTTCTTCTATGTAAAGGCTATACACTCCTGTCTCAAGATGTACCTTATATAGGGCTAGTGGTGGTGGTGGTAGTGGTTTTATTAAAAATAATAGTAAAAAGGAAGGAAAAGATTTTTGCTAGCCCCGGCATCTGCCATCGATACTGAAGCACCTGAGCTGGGGCAGCGGAAATAAAGGACAGCAGGCAGAATGGAGAAATGAAATGAAAGAGGTGAGGGGACAGGAATAGAGGACAGGGGGAGAAGTAATATGTACAAACTATTTACACAATAAGAAATGTGTCCAGGTTGTGCGCGTGATTAGTTCATTTTAGAGGAATTAAATCACACACGCGCACAGCACTGTGTAGGTTACAACTGGAGTGGGGCGTCCAGTTATTAATCGTTCAAGGTAGAACTCGCGGAGCGTTCGGTCACTGCGTGTAACTACCTGACGGAGAACAGACGGGACGTCAAGCCCGTGTGTTCGAGGAATGCACAGAGGCTCACCAAAGTTCGCTCACGAGTGTGCGCACTGCCCTGTGGCCACAATAGCGTCTTGATGGAGTCTGGTAGTATGCTCTGCGCCCTATAGGCCGCGAGCATATCGCGACGAGCATCGGCGAACGCGGAGCAGCGAAGGAGCAGATGTTCTAGTGTTTCCACTGCACCGCATCCGTCACACACATCTCTCGTCGCGATTCCGTGACGCACCCGTCGTTCCCCGGGCCACACGCAGCCAATGCGCGCGCGGAGGATCAATACACGTTGTGACCGTGTAATTGCGCGACAGCCGGTGACACTGTCGATGCGCTCACCTCCCGCGATGCGTGGGTCGGGGTGCTGCTTTCGGAGATGGTCGGGAAGGGCTAGTAAACTATAATCCAGCTTTTCACCTCGCCTCCTCTATTCTTGATAGGGATAAATATATGAAACACAAAAATACAGCTCCATCACATGTAAGCTGTTTAAAGTGTCATTTAAATGTTAGGTCTCAAAATTTTTAAATAACTGACTGCACTTGTAAATACTTATGTGATTTCAAAGCTAAAGCATTAATTTTTTAATTTGCTTTTTCTTCCTTTCTAATGACAATCCATACCATTAGCGTCGATGAAACGCACACACTAAGTTCACCTGTTTTATCCTAGCAGCAATGTAGTTTTGTGGTCTATGAGTTGCGTGCTAGCTTTGCGATATGAAGGCTCTTGCCTCAATTTCCCGCACATTCGGAAGAAATTTCATCTCTCTTTGCGTATAAAATAATGAGGTCGCGCGAATTTTGGTATCAATTTTCCTGGTAAACGCCGTGCTCCGTTGTTGATGAGCCATATAGGCTTCCGCCTTAACAAACATTTGCGGTACATCGCTTCTCTGCGTCTTATGCGCAGACGTCCATGCCGGCTTTACATGAGCAGTCACTCACTGTTAGGTGCGACAGTTGCAAAAACGCCCAACGCAGTTATTTCTTTGAAAAACCATTAGAGTGCCGAAGAAAAACTTCAACACATCTGGGGTCCAGGCACTGGTTCTTTGTACCCTTTTTGCTGTCAGGGGCGTTTCGAAATATGCGACTTGGTCGAAAGGGGTTTTGCTATGACAAGTTATCGTCATAGAAGCTTTATTGTTGCCTTAGGCTTATTGGCTAATATGCGTAGGCACCAAAGCATTACAATATATTATTTATGCTATTTAAACTGTATTCCTCAATAGAGCATGATAAAAGCCAAAAAGTGATTAACTGTTTAAACTAATTTAGCGATCTTTCCCGCAGTCAAGTTATCACAAATCAAACCAGCGGGAGTATTAGATCTGAGGTTATCACGATTTACATCCTTTTAGCAGAAGCGTCCATTAAAACAGCTTGTAAGACGTGTGGTCGACTGTATTATTTTTGACTGCTAGCTGAAGACCAGAAGTATTCCAAAAGACAGCAGCTTGGAACAATTTCGTCTGTCGCGAATTGCAGCCCTCTCGCAATTCACAACATCGAACGTTTCTTTTGTACTGAACAGTTTACTGTTCAATTGCTTTAGTGAAGGTAGACACTTGTAATACAGTGCTAACGAGAATATTGTCTCGTCCAGATGGCCACCTGAATGCTATTTCCTGCTTGGGCCAAGCAGTGGCCTGCAGTATTCTGAAATTAATAAATAAATAAATAAATAAATAAATAAAAAAATAAGTGAAAACTAACGCTCTGATCATAAAACTGTCGATAACTTGCATTACAGCCGTACTTGTGTTCCATTCGGCTTCCGGTTTGGACTCTTCAATTAAAGCTACTTCGAAAAAGCTCGAGGTCGTCAACATGCCAGCTGTGTCAAAAAACTGCTCAGAGTGCCCTCAGATTATTGACAAGCAGCTATATGTTTAAAGTTTCGGATTAAATTAACTAAATCACTATTTTTTAAAGCGAAAGCTACATTATGAAATTACCTATGTTTGCTTCGCTGGACTGGAAATTCGGCTCTAGATTCTTCTGCTGCCCTCTGCGGGGATCAATCCTCAAAGACAGGGGGAGGGAGGGAATGTGGAAGGGAGAAGCCCGTAAACAACGGCAGAGCACGCACCAGGCAGGCCGCAGAGAACTTGGCAGGGAGGTCTCATTGAAGATGGCTAGGAATAGTAAAGAACCGAGAGGAAACTTCACTGTAGGACACTGCACTCAAGAGTGCTCGACAAAGGGCACAGGCGGTCCGAAGTTCCCGGAAAGGATTCACAACACAAGCAGCACTGAACAGCTTTGCGTGAGGTGCACGTCTTTTATCACACAAGGTGCACTGTTACGCATTTGTGCCGTCTTATGGGCTTCGATTAGCTCAGAGAGCGTGTTAATTCCCAACTGCAGCAGTCGATCTGAGTTGGCGTATGCCGGCAGGTCAAAGGCCGCCTTGTATGCTGTTCTAATGATGCTACTAAGGGCCTCTTCGTCCCTGCGACGCAGATGATAGTACGGGCAGGCGTACGTGATTGGAGTTTTTATGAATGATTGTATGATCCTGTAAAGGTCGGCTTCCCTCATGCCCCTGCGACGGGTATACTATAGCAATGCGCCTCACCAGGCCGCCTAGCCGATGCGCCGAGACGCGTAGCCGGCGGATCGTTTCCGTGTTGTCAGTATGCGTTAGCGAAATTGGGCGGAGGTTCCCAATCTCGAGTATTTTTCCCGGTATAGGTATGAGAATGGTTTTAGCGTGCTCCCATTCGTCGGGGATGCTGCCTTCAGTCCGGTACCTGTTGAAGAAGTCCGTAAGGGCGTCTACTGATTTGTCCACTAAGTTGCGCAACGTTTTATTGGTGGTGCGATCGTCCACCGCTGCCGAGGCGGTGTTGATTTGATTAAGAGCAGCTCTAACCTCTGCTACGGTAAAGACCCTATCCATGTGACCATTGTCCGACCCTGAATACCCATCTGGCGTGGGTATATCCTGTGAGGTGTTTACGTGCTGATTTTTTTAATATGGTCATGAGTTCCTCGTCGCTGCCCTGGAAAGCTTGCGCGATCCTCTGTAGGGTCTTTTGAGATTAGGCCTTAGTTCGTCGTTCGAAAGCGACTGAGGGTATGAGGAACGTCGTAGTGGATGGCCTCGGCAATTTCGGCGACCTGGTGTCCTTTAACGTTCACTGACATCGCACAGCGGTTTTTGACTTGAGTTTTGAGGACCGGCAGACGGAACCTTTGAAGACCTCAACTACTGGTGCGAATGCGGAGCCCGGTAATAACACGATGGTTTCACCTCTGCGGGCGGCAGCGTGGATGCAATCCTTCGCGACCTCTTCGGACTTCAGACGGGCAGGCAGCGGCGACTGGACCTGTGTGCGCGATGTTTTGAGCGGGTGGCAACCATTGCGATGTCGTGGAACTAGTATCTTCCTAGCGCCTGCGATATACGCGTCTGTGTGCTGTTTGCTGTTGTGGTCAACGAATGGGACTCCAACGGGGACGCAGACTTCCATTACGGTCTCTCATTAGAATTGTGGGCGCGCGTTCGCACGGGGATTCAGACGTGCTGGTCGTCGGCTCCGGCGATTTTTCAGCCGGAGCAGCGGAAGTTTCCACCTGACCCTAGCAAGATCATCCCCAACGTGCACCGAAAGCTGTCGGGAACATCTGGACACCAGTTTTTTCCAAGGTGGGCCCGGTTAAACCCCCTTTTCGGGCAACACATGGCCCGATCGGGCCGGTGGCGCGGCTAGGCCTAACGGCCGAACCGGTACCCGGCACATCGGGGCCTCTGGCCACTGACGCCAGTATGGCTGCTACGCAAATCTCCTGCCGAGGCTACGACCCCGAGAACATGCACTGGACAACGGTTAACCCAGCGGAAACCGAAGGCCCAGTTTCGGCAACGGCTACCCCAGCGGCACCCGGAGGCCCAGATTCGGCAAGATTTCGCAGCGCCGCGTTGAACGCCGCAGTGCTGCGCCGAGCGCAAGACCAAGCCTTACAGCCGGCGTCCGTAGACGCGGCCGGCGTTCACGCCGGAAACCAGCAGTCACCCGCCCCGCGCGCGGCGGGCCGCAGTCGGCGACTGCTCACGAAGTGGAAACCGCCTGTTATTCTCAAGCCTGCTCCAGACGACTACGTCGTCGTCATCAAGCCCCGGACCCGCGTCTCGTTGTACGAGACTTTCCAGGAGACCGGCTACGGCCGGGCGTTCACGGCTCTCCTGGGCGCGCAACCCGCAACAGATCTTACCATAATACCGGTAAGAGAAAAAAACCTCATTATTGTTCACACTGTGAAACCTGAGCTAGCCGACCGTATCATCGGCGAATTTGAACTTAATGGACCCGACGGGAAGGTCCCCCTTGTGGGGCACCTGCGCCAAGACGACAAGGACGTCTGCTACGGCGTCATTACCGTCCGTAACTCTGAAACTACGGACTCGCTCCGTACTAGGCTCCAATGGCGCTTCGGCACCATCGTGGAAGTGCGAAAATTTGGGACATCCAACAAAGCGAGACTGACTTTCGCCGGAACAGAGAAGCCACGTTTCGTGCACTACGACTCGGAGCTTGTACAAGTTAGGCCTTACCAGCGAACCATTCCAGCCTGCCGACATTGCGGTGTGGTCGGCCACCGCGTGGACGCCTGCCCCGGCCAGAGGCTGGACCGGTGCGGCCTGTGCGGACAGCAGGCTCTACTCGTTGAGGGGGTGCGGGCCCCTCACCAGTGCAACCCAAAGTGTTCAGTGTGCGGCGCGGCCCATGCCACGGGCGGCCCAGCGTGTACTGCTAAATATCGCGCTATCCAGCCCACGCAGGCCGAGCGCGGGCGTAAATCGAAGCGAAACCGACGCAAGCGTGGCAAGCGTCGCCCGGACAAGCTGAAGGCCAAGGCTGCCGACCAAGCCATGGACCAGCCTGTGAATTCCTCTACTGGGAGCCAAGGGAAACCTCCAGCTGCGCCACCGCCGCCTCAAGCCGGTGCAGCGAAGCCCCTCGGACCTCCCCAAAACGGCGGCTCCAAGACGTGGGCAAACGTTGTCAAGCAACACTCCCAGGTGAGCGGCGCCGGCAGGGCAGCTTCTCCCTTCGCTCCCCCTTCCCAATCCCAACAACGGCCAATCTCTGCCGAACAAAAAGAAATATCTGCTCTCCGCGAGCAGGTTGCAAATTTTCAAAAGCGCCTCGCAATAGCGGAGGCCCGCCAAAATTCCCCCAACCACACCTCTGCCTCACCCGCAGCAGAGGCAATGGAAAGCGACGCAACCCCTTCAGGACAGGCTGCGCATGCCCTCACGGCACTCGAGGCGAGAGTGAGCGCGCTCGAAACTCAAGTTAACAGCAGAATATCCGCATTGGAAACGCAAATCAATGCCACACTTACGGCGGCACTCAACAAAATTAGCCACCTTGCGGCATCTATCCCGAACCTCATAACCGCTCAGTTCGCTCAACTCACCCGCGCTCCCAAGCGCGCTGGCCCGCTCAAAACCTCCGCAGGCCGGCAGCTCAAAGCGTCTAGGCGTCGAATCGCCGGAGAAGAAGAAGAGGTCCCCTGTGCCATCCTCAGTACAGAGAACGCTCCTCTCTTTGGAGCCACTGGCTCTCAAGCCTCCTCTCTCCAAACTCACAACTCTACCCTTGATCATGGCGGGCGCCCCTAGAAATAGAAAGCATCCGCGAAGCAATTCGATCCCTATTCAAATTGTACAGTGGAACTGTCGCGGATTCAAGGCACGCACAAAGCGAGCCGATCTACGCCTTTTCCTTACAACGTTCCCAGAATTATCTGCTGTGGTGGCCCTTCAGGAGCCAGGAAATGGCGCCACCCTTGCCAGTTACACGGTGTACCAGCAGGATGCGCATAGCTGCCTCTGCGTACATAAAAATAACACGGCCTCCCAGGTTGACCTGGATCTTAGCGCTACTTTCTCCTATGTAATGGTGACGATGCTTCCGCTACGCAAACAGGACCCCCCATTGCACATACTCAACATTTACTGTCCCCCAAAGCTACCAAATGTTACATTCGCAGATATCTTCAGCCGGGCTTTGAAGGTCGCGAATCGGGATCCCCTCATAATCGTTGGGGACTTTAATGCTCCCAGCACCTTATGGGGGTACACACGTGAAGAGAAACGCGGACGCAAGTTGGCGGAGCTTGTTTCCACACTGGGCCTTACTCTTCACACGGATCCCGCGCAACCCACTCGTATAGGTAACTCCGTTACACGCGATACGTGTCCGGACCTCACCTTTACGAAAAATATTCGCTATGCAGATTGGAGGAACACCGAGGAATCCCTCGGTAGTGACCACTGCATAATTACCACTACAATCCATACCAAGCCACTCACAAGACCACAGGCCAATGCAAAACTACCCGACTGGACCAAATTTAGGAACAGTTACACCAATCCTCAATCGATAATGGACCAAGGATACTCAACGTGGTCCCAACACCTAGTATCCCACTTGAAATCAGTCGAGCAAAATGTTCAACTCTCAGAGGCGAGCCCGGCGGTGGATAACCACCTCCTCCACCTCTGGGAGGCACGACACAGCCTAGTCCGCCGCTGGCGTCGTCAAAAACACAATCGGAAACTCAAAATTCGAATTGCGGATATCACCCAACAGGCGGCACAATACGCGGCCCAACTCGCTGACTCCAATTGGGTGCACCGATGCAACACTGCAGCTCGGCAAATGTCGAGTCGGAGTACGTGGCGCCTCTTCCGCGCTCTTATTGATCCGGCACAAACCCGTACTGAGACACAAAAACAGCTTCAAAGGGCTATACATAACTTCACTGGAGACACGGCCAAACTGGCCGATGCGCTCCGCGACCAATATTTGAGTATACACCAGGATCCCCGTGGTCAGGCGTACTCGTATGCCGGTTCCGAGAACGCGGATTTGGATCAACCGTTCCAGCTCCATGACCTAAAAGCAGCCCTGGCTAAAATGAAGCGAGGTACAGCACCAGGCCGGGACAAGGTGACGGTGAAGCTTATTGCCAACCTCCCAGATCCCGCCTACGAAACTCTCCTCGATTACTTCAACACTATCTGGATTGGAAGCACACCACTCCCCATAGATTGGAAAACGGCACTAGTAACTTTCATTCCCAAGCCAGGTAAAGCCATTAACACCGACAACCTCCGGCCCATCTCCCTCACTTCGTGTGTGGGGAAGCTGATGGAGACTATGGTCCGCGACAGATTGTCGGCTTTCCTGGAACAACAAAACATTTTCGCAGACACCATGTACGGTTTCCGCCCACACCGGTCCGCACAAGATGTCCTGTTGCAACTTCACAAGGAGATTCTCGACCCCGTCGAGCACCCCAGCAATGATAAAGTAGTCGTCGCACTTGACCTGCGGGGGGCTTTCGACAATGTGACCCACGAGATCATCCTATCCCACTTGTCGCAAACACATTGTGGGCGCAATACTTTCAATTATATCAAACAATTCCTTACAGATCGCCAATCCTATATCCGGCTACAAGACACAGAATATGGCCCATATCAACTTGGTACACGAGGGACCCCACAGGGAGCTGTCCTCTCGCCATTACTATTTAATCTGGCCATGATGAAGCTCCCTACCCAGCTGGCGGAGGTCGCCGGTGTGCAGCACGCTCTGTATGCGGACGACATCACCCTCTGGGCAACACAACAATCGGTTGGAGACATCGAGACCAACCTGCAACAAGCGGCAGCTATAGTGGACGAATACGCTCGTCGCTGTGGTCTTGAATGCTCCCCGAGCAAATCTGAATTTGTGCACATACGCCCCAACTCAAAGTGCACAACCAAAATTGCCCTTTCCCTACTTAGCGGACCGATACCTGAACACGCGGAGATCCGGGTACTGGGGCTTTTCATTCATCATAGGCGCAAGATAGACACTACCCTAAACAAGTTACGTAAGGTGAGGGACCAGGTGGGTCGGATGCTCCGCCGGGTGTCCAATAAAAGGGGGGGACTACGATGCAAAGATGCCCTGCGGCTGGCCAATGCATTCGTGACCAGCCGGATTTTATATTCGGCTCCCTACCTCCACCGACGCAAATGCGATGAGAATGCCTTAGAGGTAGTTCTCCGCAAGATTTATAAGAGAGCGCTCGACCTCTCCATAACGACGTCCAACAAGCGTCTCCTCGGTCTGGGGATGACCAACACCTTTGGGGAGTTACGAGAAGCTCATCTTAACAATCAATACTTACGCCTAAGCAAAACACCTGCGGGGAGCCGCCTTCTAACCCGCTTACACATTTCCTACGCAACACATACAGAAGAACGGGTCCGCATCCCTGAAGCCTGGCGCTTTGCACTCCAGGTGCGACCCCTTCCGAAGAACATGACTGCAGACACCCATGATGGTCGCCGTCTCGCGCGGGCGGAGGCTATTTCTCAACAATATGGCCACAAGCCAGGTGTCTTCTATGTGGATGCGGCCGGCCCACACCATGGGGGTTGGTACACGGCGGCCGTCATCCACCAAAACACTACAGTTCAGGGCCTTACTTTCCGTGCCCCAAACATTACATTTGCGGAAGAGATCGCCATTGCACTGGCCGCCGCAGATCCAGAGTCCCGAGTCATTATTACGGACTCCAGGGGCGCCTGCCGCAATATTGAGCAAGGGTACATTCCAGACCGTGCTTTCAAAATTCTCCACGCATGCGATTACACAGGGTTTCCGACCCATCGTACCATCGTGTGGGCTCCGGCTCATGCGGGTCTTGAGGGGAACGAGGCAGCCGACGCTGCCGCCCGCGCGCTTACTCACCGGGCGTCGCCTCATCCGCAGCCTGATCCGGAATTCAATTTCAATCCGGCCATCACCTTTAAAGAGATCACCTCTCTTTATCAAAATTTTCATGGTCTCTATCCCCCTCCCTGTAAAGGCCTCACCAGGGTGGAGGAGCGCTGGCTTCTCCGCCTCTATACCAATACTGTACTGTGCCCGGCAGTACTTAAGCACTTCAATTCTTCTTTCTCGGGCGCGTGCCCACACTGTGAGGAGGAGTTTTCGGACACCTACCACATGGTGTGGGCATGCCCTTCCAATCCTGCCTACCCACCCCACCTCCACCCCACTCGAGAGGCCTGGGAAGCTGCCCTGCGCGGCTGCTCCGAACTCCATGCCCAACAGGCATTGGTAGCTAGAGCCCGAGCCGCTGCGGAAGCTACAGGGATCCCGGACTAGGGCTCCCTCCTAGTGTTTGTAAGGGACGGGCCCTTCCGGCTCACCCCATCGACCTCTCACTGTAAATAGAAATAAAAGTTTTCCTCCTCCTCCTCCTCCTTCACACAGCGCACTGACACTGCAATGTAAACCAGTTCACAGTGGGTGGAATAAGCAGTGCAGAGAAGGTCAGGTGCCCAGCACAAGCAGAATGCACAGTCACACTGTGACGAAAAAATCTAAGGTCGGATGCACGATACATGCACACTGTCAATCGCTGTGTGCTACAAAAAGATGAGGTGTCATTATGCACTGTAACAATGAAATTTGACCAGAGTGAACGAACGTACGACATGCGCACACACTCATCATGGTGTAACACAACGAGAAAAATCACTATGTACTGTCAAAACTGCGCAGTGAGGGAAGCAATGAAAAATTGCAGGGGACACTTAAGCTGCACCTTAAGGGTATGACGCGATAGCGTAGTGGGTTAGGCTTTCCATTCTCAGCCGTTTGACACCATTGAACACATTTTCATTTTTTCAATTGCTTCAGTTACTTCATTGATCAATTACACAATATTAATTTTCTTAATTAGCACCATTAAGCATTCGCTTTTCATTCTGAACATTTTGACACCTTTGAAGCCCTTCTTCAAATGTTTTTATTTTTCATTTCTTTAATTAATCTATTATTTACAATGATTTTCTTAACTCGTCATCACCTATTACACGCCAATCTATCATCAATCACTATAACTACAAATTGCCATGATACCATTCTTTAAGCAGGCCCCGGTTATTTCCGACACGCGGTGCCGACTGCTACCACGCCGACGGCTTTTCGACCGAACGAGCTGTATAAGCTGTCTCGTAATATACGACACACACACACACTGTCATTGCACTGTGGCACTTAGATAAACGTCACTATGAACTGTCACAATGCACTGTGTTCAAAGGAAGGAATGTATGTACGTCATGCACACCCACTGACAAATTTCCTTGTGGTGCTCTAATGAAAGTCACTATTCGCTGTAACATTACGGTGTTATGGAGGGCGTGTATGTAGGACCGGCACTGCCGCGCTGCACAGTGGTGAAAGGAGAGACTATGCAACAGAAAAGGAACACTACCATTACAACGTGGTACCAAAGGAATGTCGCGATGCATTGTCAGGCCGAAAAGTGCCAGGATGAGCGCATGCACGCAAGTACAACATGCAGACAGACTGTCATTGCACTCTGACAGTAATGTAAGAAGGACTGACATTGCACTGAAGAGAGGAATGTATAGATGGCATTATATTTCACAACTAAGTAGGAGAACACTGGACTGACTGCCACAAAGGGGTTTGACGAGAGGGTTGTATATCTTTACAAAAAAAAAATATTTGCGATGAAAAGTGTTGAGAAGGTTATAGGACTGCGGATGGATTTGTTCTGTCAAGGAAGCAGAGGAGATGATGGCAAGCTCGAAGGGTGTGTTGCCGGGGGAAGAGAAGGTTGTTCTCAGTTTCTGCAGGCAATGCAAGTTGCCGATGGCTATGTATTAATGCTCTATACGCTGGCCATCACGCGAAGAGGAGGCAAGGAAAGGGCACCCGAGTGTCTCGAATTCGCCGCATTAGTCTAGTTTGGGTCAGGCAGTAAGCCGTGACTGAATCTGCAAGACATTGTCCACGTGCATTAAACGGAGGCCAAGTAGGAGAAAGCGCTCTACGTCTGGTAAGAATGGCCGGGAGGCGCTTGAAGGGAAGACCTGCAGTGACCCTTCAATTAAGACTGTTAAAAGACAGGAAGAGGGCAAAGTGGGTCAGGGAACAAACGCGGGCTAGTGACATCCTAGTCGAAATCAAGACGAAGAAATGTCCTTGGGCAGGGCATGCAGTGAGAAGGCAAGATAACCACTGGACCTTAAGGATAACAGAGTGGATTCCAAGAGAAGGCAAGCGTATAAGGGGACGGCAGAAGATTAGGTGGGCGGATGAGGTTAGAAAGTTTGCAGGCATAGGGTGGACCAGCTGGCAAAGGACCGGGTTAATCGAACAGACATGGAGAGGCCTTTGCCCTGCAGTGGGCATAGTCAGACTGATGATGATGATGATGATGATGATGATGATGATGATGATGATGATGATGATGATGATGATGATGATGATGATGATAATAATAATAACATCTTGCTAAGATACGCTAAGAATTAAACCGCCAGATGGCATCACATAAGTGCTAGCGAACTCAAGAACGCGGCTGGTGCAGCCGTATTTCGAGAGGCAACAGTTGCAAAGGCGGCTCTAGCGTGTTTCTGGAGTGTAATTCAAATTTTTCCGACTCTGCCTACTACTGCAAAATTCACGAAAAAGAAACAAGCAACAAATTTTCGTGTGATCCGCAGGAAGGGACGAGCTGGCGGCACAGCAATTCTTCAGGAGTGCTTTATTGCCAAGGTTAAAGTTTGAGAATTTGTTATGCCTTATTTTCTTTTATAACATCCCAAAAATAATGCGGTGCATAAATTAAAAACATTCGTGTTCAGGAGGTTGGTGTGCTCTATCCTTGATTACTGGTTGCCATGTGAACAAAGAGAATTACACATCCAAGCACAGAGCTCAGGAAACAAGCTGTCACATCGAGGTAACCTGTCCGCATTGCTATTGTAATCACGGTTTGTAGTTTTTTCGTAGTCTGCATTAAGCCAAGGTTAATGTGCTTGTATGCTGTGCTCCGAGTAAGCTGGTGGTTATTGAGTGGTCAGTTTTTCTGAAATGCGATCGCCCATATTAACAACCCTTCTAATTATTCAACATTCCTTGGGTTAGCCCAACGTGCTAAATTGATGAAAACGTAATAAACAGCGCTTCGATATTAAATCAGCACTGTCACTGAGTCAGGAGGCCATCAAAAGCTGAGGCCAAACACTCCACGTTCAAACGAACAGTAAAAAGGCGATTGCGATCAATAAAACCACTTGCGATGGCAAATAACACATGTGTGTGGCAATAACCTATGCCGTGAAACAGCTCTGTTTTTTGACAAGAACCATGCAAGTGTGCATTGGCTTGTTTTGTGACTGTGCTTTTACTCAGCACATAAGGTTTGTATTTCTCTTTTACCTAAAGTCAGCTGTATATTTATCGCTCTACTCGAAGCACAGAAAATTTCTGCTCCCCTTCTAGGCTTCAGAGGATGCAAGCTTAAATTGCCTTAGTCTCACCCAACGGTCATCAATAGGTGTTTGATATAAAGCCCACAGAATGATGTTGACAGAAAGGGGGCCGAAAAGTGCTTGTATGTCGTTTTCACCCATCCATCTTCTTGTGTGCACGCTTTCTGCTGTGCAGAAATCTGTAACTTGCCCAAACCTATACCTCTCTTTCTGTTACCAATGTTAAGATAGTCATTAAATTCAGAAACACAGTGTTGAGGGTAGCGATCTGGGATAGTTGGTTCAATTCCTATGAGGGAAAAGCTGTAAAACAAACAAGGACGAAGAATGATACGACAACACCAGAACTAATCAATTCTGCTCATTCTGCACCCCCACTGCGCTACTCGAAGCATGTCGCGTGACACAGCTACCCTCTTCTATCGCTTGCGCACGATCTACGCCTATGCTCCGGCATGGATGCACGAGATTCACCGGTCCCCATCATATATCTGCTTCAGTTGTGTTGTTGTGGGTAATTTTAACTATTTCTTCTTAGCGTGCCTGCGTTTTTCTGACGCTCATAAGAAACTCCTGGCCGACCAGAGGAGATGGAACATTGCGTTGAACGACGTCTCTCGCAATGTGTATCCTGAGAGCCCCAGAACTCACCAGCGATCAGTGTCAAAATAATAAGTGAGGTTTTTAAAAGGTACTGGCTTTACATAACAGTGATAGAGACACAATCATTCAAATCAGTGTCTCAGTAGGAGCAACTGGCTGAGGCCGCTGTAAGGCTAATCCCAACTGTACATTAACACCACCACCGCCATTCATCACCCAGCGTTCGTGCTGCGTTCTTTACATCGTCCTCGTCTTGCGTGCTGCATTTCCTTTCCAATAGAGCAACATTGCTCAGTCGTTCTCATCAGAAGAAATCCTGCGTAGCAATAAAGGGACACATCTCTCACCTTCACATAGGCGCTAACTTAATGTAAAGTTAAGTCTCCACATGGATTACAATGCACGGGAGAGTGCACGTTGCTCGAAGCTGTAACAGCCGCTTAGCGGGGCTAATCTACGACCGTAAAAAAATAAATAGCACCAAATTAACCTCTAATAAAAAAGCGAAGCCGTTATCTCGAACGAGAACCATTATATGTCGTTCGCACCTGTCTCTTTGCGTCCACTACTAGATGCAATCATGGCATAAAATAATTATTTTCATCTTCATACGCAATACAGTTTGTGTTTCTGATTTTTATTGTATAAACCTACCCCTGTTGCCAAGTTGATGTTAAGAGGAATTTCCTTTCAGGACAAAAAATACGCCAATGTCTAGGAGAACAGCCACTATCGCGATTTTCAAGTCGGAATGCAAGCGCCCTGTAATCAAGGAGGCGTTTCACACTCTGATCCTAAAGCGAGGATGGGAGCCTCGTTTTACCATGACACGAATGGAAGCGCGCTGCTAGCCGTGGCCAGGTGGCGCCCTCAAGGTTACCCTAACGCAGACGTGACGGCGCGGCAGATCTAAAATTTCCCCCCTGTAGCTTTCCATATTGTCATCAATCTCATCGTGGAGATGAACGCCAAACTAAATAGTATCCTGTGGCCGCGACGGCAGGACACCGGATAGTGTGGAAAAAAGAAGCGCAGACTGATGTGGAACTCAAACATTCTTTATTCGGCGTGCTTGATGGGTAATATCCTCTAGAGACCCCTTTATTCCCACTTCATAATTAAGTCTACGTTCATTAAATAACTTAGAGCTCTGGGTAAATCTTTAAAAAGTTTGTCTGGCGCACATAGTGGAAGCCAATTAGGCATATAATTGTTTTCACGAGAATACAGTTAGGGTACGAGAGAGCTTCAAGAACAACTGATGAACGCCAAATACGGCAAGAAAGTGCAGACATCTCAATGCGCTCATCGCCCTCTGCATAGACTGCATATGCGCAGTAACTGGTGTGAATATTTAAGCACAGAGACCTACAACAGAAACGACTAGAACAGTAAGTTTTTTTACAATTCTTAATAAAATTTGTATTAACCATTTCAGGAGCTCAAAGCTGGTCTTACACGAATGGAAGAAACTGCGTTGGTCGCATGGATATCTACTGCAGCCAGAGTACAGCTACAACAGCATTGGGAACCTGGGCCGCAGGGGATTCGCAGCAGTCCCGACGTTAAGTGCTCTTAGGGCTCAAGTCACCCCACAATGCATCTATTTGAGCACCATTCCTCCGCTCAATCCTCCGTATCTAGTGTGATCACGAACAGAAAAGACGTGTGCTGTGAGATCCGCATGTTTCTTTGGGCGGGGAGTATATGCTGCCCTACAAGAGCCGCATAGCTGGCTCCTCTATCTGGATGCATGTGTGTGCCTCCTGCAGACGTTTGTTGTTTAGGAAGGTGGGGTCGTGCAGGGGTATGGTGGCCTGGCGTCTTGTGGTGTAAGCATGCTTAGTCTTTTCTTTTCGGCACTACTTCCATGCAAAAAATAAAAAAAGAATCAGCGTAGTCGTTAGCACGCTCAGCTGCGGAACGGAAGGATGGTGGTTCGAATCTCATCGTGCACAAAGATTTTTTTTTATCGAGTTACTGAATAGCGTGACATCGGACGGAAAGGCTCTTGGCTGCGATTATGAGCCATTGAAGGCTTTCGCCTTAATAATCCTTCGCTTGGGGGATGAAGTATCTAAAGCATATATTTTGTTTGATCTTGCACCTGCACAGGAATCCTGGCGCACTGCCGGTAGCGAGCAACTAATAAAAAAAAAGTTGACCCATCGTTCAGAGTTTACCACATCTCTTGGAGTTTAGAATTTACCAAGCATCACGATTAAAACTCGTCCACTTAAACAGAAAAAAACTGACACAGTTTTGGTGAAATACGCAGGCTATATGTACGTCTCGTGTTTGCCGATGCTAATCAAGGCACTGCTGCAGATCATTCGTGAGAGGTATTTCAGCCTATTATGATACCTTTACCTTTCATTAACGCTTGACTTCTCCTTCCCTTTCCTCTGGCCCCGTATGGAGTATCAGGCCAGGGTCATATTTCCGCCGGCTGACCGCTCCGTCTTTCCCCTCAGAAAACTACTTTCCCTCTCTTTCATGAAAGACGCACCGGTACCAATTCCTCTAGGAAGATTTCGCACCCAGTTTCAGCATCTTTAATGAGATTAATATGCATGAACTGCAAGCGCGTGCGGAGTCAAGCGCGTGTGCATCTCTTCCTTCACCGCTATTACTCATACTGCCCGAGCCTCCCTCTTACTGCCAGCAACATTCTAAATATGCGCGCAATGAAGCCTGCCCGCCAAGATCAGCGCGGTGTCAAGTACCGGTGCAGGATTGAACTGCTAGTCTCTCGTTTAACTCCGTTGATGTTTACAAGTCGGCTGCAGTGACTACCGCGACAACTCTAAAAATTTTTGCTGCCGGAAAGATTCCACGCAATTAAATATTTTGACATACATTTCAGGCTGAAGTTTTAGGGAGGATGATAGAGTGATCGACCTGAAATAAAACCTCAAATAAAGCTCACAACTTTTGTACTTCCAGGGAGTATGACATAAGTTTTTTTAATATTGTATATTCACCACTTATCTTACTGTTCAGCTCTTTTCAGATTGCAGCTGTTATTCCTGCGGCAGAAGCTCAGCGAACGTTTCAGTTTTTATTTCTGCCTAATCGCTCGCGTTATAGCGATATTTTGACCGTGCCACTTCCTCATATCTGCAACTGCCTAATGAATCATGGTTCATCCCTGATGAAATGAAGATCGGCCGAGTGTAAGCAATACATACGAGCGGGGCAATAATCTTGTCAACTACTTCCCTACGTCCGAGTTTCCAGTTTTTGCAAAGGTGGCGGAAGAAGTCTCCGAAAGTAGAATTAACTGTATTCTGGGCACCCAGGGTATACTTGAGAATAACAATATTGTTTCCAAAAAGGAAAATCTGTTGATTGACCACTATTGAATATCAAAGAAAAAATAAAAACAAACAGATTAACAGCCTTATACTTTTAGTGTGTTCCTGGATTTCAAGAAGGTATGCTATTATAGTATCCGCGGCAAAGTTCCTGATTTAGTAAAATGCTACTTATGTAACCGCTTGCAGTTCTTTAGTATTCATAACACTAAATGAACTTCACAAGTAATTAAACATGACATGCCCAAGGTTTCATCATAGGTCCTCTTCTATTTCTCTTGTATAGTTATGATACTGTATAAAAACTAGGAAGGCGGCTAAGCTTCGCCTTAAGACTAGACTCGATGGCGCCTTTTCCTTCTCTTCTGTCGCCTAATTAGCATATTTATATTTTATTTAATTGTTTTTTACTTACTCTAACATCACTGCACATTCCTTTCACACTTTACGATCATACAGGGCACAACGCCTTCATTTGGTGCCCCTCTAACACGCTAGAACCAACGACTCTTTGTGGAATATGCGATGCGTGCCCACCTGGAACGCAGAAGGCCTGGGTTCGAACTCCAATGCCACGAAATTTTTTTTCATTTGAAACATATGGAAATATTTCTGTCACGTCTGAGGGCTTCCTGCCAATCATAGGTCACGGCAACGGCTTTTCGACCGAACGAGCTGTATACGCTGTCGCGTAATAGCCCAGCCTCCCTAATAATATTGTATGCAGATGTGTTTTTCAAGGCAATGATCTTACCACGCTAATGAGGAATACTAATGCATCGCTCGAAGAATTACAGCCGAGTTTACGACGCAATCAACTAACGCTCAACACAGACAAAACAAACTACGTTAGCTTTCTGGCTAAAAATAATGTAATTACTAATCTTAGCATAGTCTTCTAGGGGCAAACGTTGAATAGTCTGACCACTAAAAAATTTCATGGTGTACATTTTCGACAGAACTTTAACTGGATACTTCAGAAATTACTTCAATAGAGCCCTAGCCAGAACTATTGCATTGCTAAGCAGATCTTAGTTTATGCTCCCAACGTAGTTCAAGCACCAGCTTTATTGTACCATGGTTAACTCACGATTACGGCACTGCATACTAGTTTGCGGCACCACTATCAAAGGTAATTTGCACCGTCCCAGTATTCTACCTATAAAATACTTTAGATTCCCACAAGCTGTATCGTAACGAGAGCACACACCTCCGCTATTCTTAAATGAAATATTTAGAATTGCCAGTATATTTCGACAGCGCCATGCACTTAACGTATAAAGTTAGTACTTCTTATAGGACACAGCCATTAGACTACCATATGCGTGTTTTTTTTAAATCTATTTCCAGAACTCGTTGACATTGCAGTGAATGTAGATTGACCACCTACTTATAAGGCACGGATAAAAACATTCTTTTCGATGAACCAAAATGACCTCTCTCTCAATTCTTTATCTCATTCACGTTATTGTTTTGCTCGCCCTACCGCATTCTTTCTTTGAACACCTCGCCTTCCTGGGAACGAGATTCGTGAGCAATTTTCTCGCCCCATGAGTGACACGCCCACGCTCAGCTTAAAAGATACCGTGAAAACGAAGCTCGACCTTTATTACGCTTTGTTATTCTCATCTATAGCTTATTGTTACTTGGTATGGGGAAATACTGCCGTGTCAAATATACAAAAACTTTTTACACTACAGAAAAAAATGCCACGGATCATTACAAATGCTTCCTTTGACGCCCCGACTCGCCCCATAAGAAAAAGGTATAAAATTATTCCTGTTAATAAGCTATTTGACTACAGGTTTGCCTGCTTTTATAAAAAAATCACGGCACGAAATGACCATTTTTTGAGCCGCATTGTTCCTCTTGTACCATATGCCACACCCTATGCAACTAGAGACCATGGAATGTTTGCAATACCCATATGCAGAACAAACTACGGTTGTGCGATGTTAAAATATATTCTTCCGAAGTGCTTGAACACCCCTCTCTGTAGCAGTTTAACAAAAATGACTTCTGCACTTAGGGAACTGTTCATTGACTAGGTTATATTTTGTTACTCTGTTGAATGTTTTTACCTGTCATTTCTCTTTTTTTTCTTCTTTCTCTAACAATGTATAATGACTCTCATGTGTAACTGTGTCTGCTAATGCTGCCAACTTCTACGAGTGACGAAGCTTGTCAAGCGGTCATTGCGAACCGCTTTTTTTTTTCGTCACCCACAGTTGTTGTACGACAAAAGCCGAAATAAACTTGATTTATTCGGGATGAAACCAACGCTTTCAAATGGGCACAACCGCTACCGTAGCGGCGGAGCAAAGCATGTGGTCTACGCTGTCGAGAGCGCAATGCTTGGACCACAACAAAACGGGCGCTAAGACCATATAAGCGCGGCAAAACAAACACATTGAGGTGCAAGCGTCCCAGTTAAGCGCGGGGCTCGAGGCGGAATAAGAAACCAGGCTGCTCGCGTACCATCGATTCACGCCGAACACCCGCTCCATCGCCGGGGACGCCGCTTCCCCGCCTTCCTGGTAACGTGTCGCCCCGTCTTCCGTGCACGTCGCGACGTGCTGGCCGCCGAAAGCGCGACTGCGCCCCAGCAGAATCCCCGAACGCGCTGCTTTAGCCGCCCTTATCAAGTCATCGCACAGCGATCACGTGCCACACCCCGCGAACAGCAGTTCGGTCATGCGCAGTTGCGCTGCACCCGTACGCACCTAAATAACTCGAAGACAGCGCACGCAGTTTAAATGGATAAAAAACGGCCGTCGTGCCCCACATCTCATATTTTTGTTATATCTCTGCACAAATGTTGGTTCTTCTTGATTTTTGATATAATAATTTACCAGATCATGCGATGTAATCTTTGTTAGGAGAGAAATGCTTTTGTGGCCTGTAGTACTTATGATTTGAGTTCATATAATGTCCTGATCTCATTACTTCACTACTTTTATTCTGAAATTGATGAAATAAAAAGATTCGTTTTTGGGGAAAGGAAATGGCTAAGTATCCGTCTCGCATCTAGGCGGACACCTGAACCGCGCCGTAAGAGAAGGGATAAACGATGGACTGAGCGATGAAAGGAAGAAGGAGGTGCCGTAGTGGAGGGCTCCGGAATAATTTCAACCGCCAGGGGATCTTTAACGTGCACTGACATAGCACAGCACACGGGCACTGAATTTTAAGGTCAGTTTTTTTTTTCGGCCGAACGTAAAGCTTCCTACCAAAGGCGCTGGACCCAGATAAGACTTTGTTAGAAAAGCGGTAGACCATTTTTACCGACAATTTTTCGATCAATGTGTGCGCCTCTTTATAGGTAGGCCGATTCTGGAGACCGTGACCAACTTCAGAGTTGGAGTTCACGGGTTCGAAACGCAGAGACGACCGTGCGCTATGCGATGTCAGTGGACTACAAAGATCTCCAGGTGGACGAAATTATTCCGCAGCCCTTAACTACGGCACCTGTTTTATTTTCTTTTTGAAGCGAAAAGCTCCACAACGCCCAGCTTTTCGAGCCGTCAGCGGAGTCGCAAGTTTGACCTTGAATGTAGCTACAGATCAAACCATGAGCATAACTGGTGGTAATCAGGTTCGACACATGACGTCAGCTACAGCAGCGACATCAGCGACTGTTACACAAACCATCTCGATTTTCACCTTTGACCTTCGGTCAAGAGGGAAAGCGTCTGCAGGAATCGCATGCACAGAGCATCAAAGTGGGTTCTGCATAAAACGCCGGTGCATTTTGATGCGTGCAGCCTAACGCTAAGTGTGTTCGATGCGACGCCTGCTGTGGAGACCACTCGCTCGACCACAAACGTAGCCAGGGAGATGCAGCTTTTCGCTTTCGACCAGGGTTAACGAGAGCTACACCACCAGAAATTTTTCTCTTTGTTCTCTCACTTCACCTTCATAACTTCCCTTACGGCGCACTTCGGGTGTCAACCGAGATGTGAGACAATTACTGCGCCATTTCTTGTCCTCAAAGAGCAATTTTTCGATCTTCAAAAGCAATGAGGATTGCACGTTGGCAGAAGTGGTGCCTAATTAAGATTAATATAAATCTCCCCGTCCAAACTGTAATTAGAGATTTCTATTATTGAGTGCGTTCTTTTTTTATTTCGCACACTTGCAAAGGACATGCTATATGACATAACGCAATGTACCTTAGTGCACGAGCCGGAGAAGGCTCCTGGTCTTATCGTTATAGGTCAGCCACTTAGAGTAATCCTCCCCTCTTGTAGCCGTTAGTCCCACTTTCTGTAAATTCGGTCTCCTTGAAGTCCTTGTCCCTGCAAAAGTCCACAGATGGCGACAAACATCCACCTCTTCAGCCCGTGTGGAACACCTCGTGCCGCTGGTGGGTAGCGCGCCTTCCTGAGAGCCCCATCGGCACGTGAATGACGGCGTATGGCCCGCCCTAACTCTTGTATTTGCAAGAGATACCTCCTCCAATCTCGCTACGTTATGAGGGATAAAGTGCACGGGGGAATGAGGGGACATGTACATCTTAAATAGGACGCTAAGATAGAGAGTGAAGTGGAAGTCTTTCCTGCATGCAATGCGCGGCCACCGCCAGTCTTCGAAATGAAGCAAACGCAATCCTCGGCGAGAACGGTCAACTCAATTTGCGCTTGTCGAATTACTTTGCGCTTTTAAAAGATAAATGTTTATGAGAATCCTACCAGAAATGCGCACAGTAGTCACAACAGCACACCGCTGGGTTCTCAGTTCACAAAGAGCTTTGTTCCCTTATTTCGTCTTTCAATGCACAGGCAGCACAGGCAGCGGATCGACAAAGCCTGCTTGCTGCTTAAATGCACTAAGCGATGAGGCAACCGGGCTTGAGGCCTAGCAGGTACCAGAACTATGCTCCGCTCACTAATACTACTACTTCGAGCGTCTTTAAATGCTTCGGATTTGAAATAATCTGCATGCGTAGCTAGATCGCTGGATAGCACCACCACCCAGTGCACAAAACATCTATAAAAACTACAGCGGTGAAAACGAAACAAAACGACCAAAAAAATTCAAGCCGTAGAACAGTCAACACGCCAACAGATGTCAACCCGTAAACGCTGCCGTCCCGGCAGGCCTCGGGCGTCCATAGTGGATGAAGTGCGGAGCCGCCAGCTTTCCTTTTAGGGAATAGTGGAGGCTAACGAAAGGGGTTCAAGGTAAGTTTAGGGCAACGCATAGAGCTGTGGAAAGAAAACCGATATTTGTAGCGTTAAGAGATCGGGCTGAGTGGGTGAGGAAAATGGCTGTGGCTCAACTCGGCTGATCCAAATTATACGGAGCGAAAGGCAACCAAACCAGTAGATGATGTCAACGCAGAGACGTTGGCAGCATCCGCTGCCCTTTTCCGTTTGAGATACTCTGGTTGCCTGTTCCGCTGCTTCTCCAGACGTACAGTCGGGGTCAAAAGACTGCGGACCACGTGTTTCTCAAACAAAACCGATATCTCGGCAATTAGCCGGCAGCTGAAGACCACACTTGTGTAGACGAAAGTCAAATTTCGTTCTTTCATCTCCCCAAGTGTGGTCTCCAGCTGCCGGTTATTAATAGAACTCTCGGCTTTGTTTGAGGAACACGTGGTCCGCAGGCTTCTGCCCCCAAAATACTTCTCGTTCGTCATCGGTTTCATCAAATCGACGAGCCCCCTTTCACGACTTATCTCGAGCCAACGCGGCTTCGGGACGCTCTCTGTCGTAAGGGTCGCTAGAAGCAGCCCAGCGCCCCCAATGCGCAGTCGAAGAACTCGTCCTGGTTACCGGTTCTGGCTCCGTGTATCTTCGGTGTCTAGGCGTCGAGCGCTGGCCTTTATTCAGCAAGAGCCAATCGCGTGGTTAGTCACGTGACGCAACTGGCTAGAGCGAGCGGTCGCGCAGCGGCGCAACGAGCGGTAACAGCTGCTACAAGTCACGTGGTATGACGTCACAATCACACCTGCGGCTAGCCTCCTGTTAGAGGTCAAAGCCAAGCGTCATTCCACCTTCAGCTTTTGTTGCGGAACTGGAGCTTTCGCTCTTAAACGAACGCGTGTTAATGACATCCTAGTCGAAATCAAAAGGAAGAAATGGGCTTGGGAAGAGCATGTAATGCGAAGGCAAGATAACCACTGGTTCTTAAGGGTAACGGAGTGGATTCCAAGAGAAGTCAGGCGCAGCGGGGAGTGGCAGAAGGTTAGGTGGATGGATGAGATTAAGAAGTTTGCAGGAATACCGTGACTGCAGCTGGCAAAAGGCAGAGCTAACTGAAGAGACATGTGAGAGGCATTTGCCCTGCACTGGGCATAATCAGGCTGATAATGACGATGATATTTAGTGAGAAACTCAATGAACGGAGCGGAGGCCGAATGCAGGGTGGCACTGGATGGCACCGAAGGCACAGGAGGCCGAAGACCAACGGCCACGGCAGGTAGGCAGCTGGAGAAGAGGCACTTGGCGATTCCAGAGCACGAGCAGGTCCATGTCGGCCGAATTTCAGTGGAGGACAAATGCACAACCACCCGCCATGATGCCTTAGTGGTTGGCGCGCACGGCTACTGAGCCGGAGTTCCCGGGTTCGAACCAGGTTGCGGCGGTCGCGTTTCGATGGAAGCGAAACAAATAGGTGCCCGTGTGCTGTGCGATGTCAGTGCACGTTAAAAATTTGCAGGTGATCGAAATTATTCCGCAGCCTTCCACTATGGCACCTGTTTCTCCCTTTCGTATTTCACTCTCACCTTCTTCCCTCCCCTTAAGGTGCGCTTCGGGTGTCCACCGAGATATGAAGCTATTACTGCACCATTTTTTTCCGCAAAAACTAATTTTCGGTTTTATATGCTCCAAAACCCATGCGCTGTGCGATATGATCATACGTTGAGAAACATCCGGCGGTCCAAATAATCCGGAGCCGTCCTTTCCCGCGCCCATCATGTACTGTGCGATGTCAGTGAACGTTAAAGAACCCCAGGTGGTCGAAATTTCCGGAGCCCTTCACTACTGCGTCCCTCATTGCCTGAGTCGTTTTGGGGCGTTAAACCCCTATAAACCTTAGCCTCACAACACACACACACACGCCCACGCATGCACTCTGGCGCTTTATTCCCTTCCGTAGTGGCCATACCGTCCAGACAGCTTGCATATCTTCGGAAGCTCCGCTTAGCATTTTTCCGCACCTAATTACGGTCATTCTAAGCGAGGATAGCTCATAGCTGCACAGCCGCACACGTTGCGTATTTACGTAACTTCCCGCATTAGTAATGCGAAATCATAAGTTCCATTAGCCTAAAAGCCAGTATCCAACGCCGTCCATAGCGCAACATTCCCTGTCTGCCTCTGTTTAGGGCACGAAATTTGGATAATGCAGTAGGCCGGTGTACAATGTCACAACACATGTAAGTTAACATGTATAGTCATTACCAATGAATTGTAATGTATGATATCCTATGAAAGTGATGGCTCGCTGTAATAGTCTTCACTAAATCATTCTGCAACGTACCATGCCTCAGCACTTTATAAGTAACGTAATGTAAAGTGTATATGCGTAGTCATGACGTGCAGTCATAGTCATGCTCAATATATCTTATACATATCATGAATCAGCATTTTACAAGTAGTATAGCCATCACGCATGACTCAATACTTTACAAGTAACCTCATATAAGGCGTATAGAGTTTGTACAAATTATGCATAGTCATGCCTCGTAGCCATAGTCAGGACTCATATTCATTCTGCAACGAAGCGTGACTCACACTTTGTTGCTTTCGCATTCTCACACGTAACCGCTCTTACGTGTCACTGCCGAATTTGTTATTTACTGCGCAGACGTAATTCATATGAGATCTAGTTTTTAGTGGGCTAGCACTTGCAGAGGCCATGCCCAGCATTTAGACATATTATGTTAGCTTTCTATCTCTGTATGTCTGTCTGCTGTTCTCTGCCAGCCCGTCGCCCGCCCGCCTTCCCGCCTGCCTGCCTACCTGAACCAGTTTTGTGGCAGGCTGCTCACCTGCCCAGGGAATGGTGGGCAGGTGAGTATCAGCAGCCTGTCCACCCTATAGGGCTGCAGCTCAATTCATCGTGAGAGGCTGCTCGCGAAGAGCAACCTGGTTCGCCAGCCAACCCAAGCAACCCAAGTCCCCCCGATGGCAGCACCCGCCAAAGAAGGGCAGTGGCGCATCGCTTGACCACTGCTCCACTGTGCCAGGAGTGCTAGCAAGACTGCCAGGGACCTATGTATGGAGAGAGTGACCAATTCCACATATGTGGACATTAACCCATTATCGCTATCCATAATAATAATAATAATAATAATTGGTTTTTGGTGAAATCAAATGGTGCAGTATCTGTCTCATATATCGTTGGACACCTGAATCGGGCCGTAAGGGAAGCGATAAACGAGGGAGTGAAAGGGCGTCGTAGTGGAGGGCTCCGGAATAATTTTGACCACGTGGTGATCTTTAACGTGCACTGACATCGCACAGCACACGGGCGCCTTAGCGTTTTGCCTCCATTAAAACGCAGCCGCCGCGGTCGGGTTCGAATCCGGAAACTCCAGATCAGTAGCCGAGCGCCCTAACCACTGAGCCACCGCGGTGGGTGATATCGCTATCCAAGAACTACTATTCGTGAACAGTGGATCGGAACACCGGAACCAAAATGAAAACCGAAATGCTAGCGCACGTAATTCGCATTTAGCCTAAATACGCAAATCGAGCATCCTTTTTTTTCTGTCGACTACACATTCATGGACCATAAAGTTAAAGACGAAGTTTAAAGAGCCCTGCTGCGATGTTATAAGATGCTCCTGGCCTCTGGTGGCGCCGAAAACTTTTTGTTTGGTGAGGCGAGGAGCAAAACTGTAACAATGAAACCTCTGCACACTGCAGTTCACTGACTGCGATTAAGTGGCACTGTCTGCCGCAGGTCATAAAACGAGAGCGAGGATGAGTTTGATGGCAGACGAGGAAACGCTCAAACTCAAGCATGTAAAGCTAATCACCAATCTTAAATCACGCAGTTTGATGTTCAAACAGCACCGTCTATCCTTCTGCTCAATAGCAGCGTGCGCTGTTATCGGCTTAAGTACCATTCAAACCTTTCTGGTTACTTGCACCATGCTTGCCGCGTAGTCATACTTATGCTTAGCTCTTTGAGCCATCAATCACACGCATTTTGTGAGCGCCTCATTTGAGGCCTTTTGCACTCACCAATCCAAAGCATGGTGCCGGCACTTTTTTACACACATGCGCGGCTACTACTTGTTACAAAGCTAACAAGAATTCGTCTGCATTCATACTACTTTAATTTCATCAGAGCTGCACGTTTTGCAAAAAAAAAAGCTAATATTTTATTTGTTCATTGATCGTCCACATTCTGGACGCCGGAGTTCGCCACCGAAGACATCAAGGACTCTTCGTCAACAGTAGGGGAACGCTTTGGGGTTACATCGTTAATTGGGTCGCCCTTGAAGGTCGTAGGTCGTAGTGCAGCGGAGGCCTCGGTACGCTGCGGTTTGTGTAGTTATCATCAGGGTCCAAGGGTAGGTCGCTTAGCTGATTAACGGCGAGTACCATAAATGCACTGAGTGCTAGCAGAACGGCGATCATGGCACAAACATAAAGTGTTGCAAAAGGTGCACAGTTTTCGCCTCCACCGGGGATGCTTTCCGTTGGCTGGGACCGTACCCCCTCACCGCAGATGGCAGCCTGGGGGTTCAGCGCTGCGCCATCAAGGCTTTGAATGGAAGGGGACCCTTGTACCTGTTCTGCTCCTTCAGCCGTATGGACCTGCGAATGAAGAAGGGAGGTGAAAGAAGTGGATGACTTCCAAAGCACAAAGCGAAAGGCGGTATCTTAAGTTGCGGGATGAAAGCTGGCGGCGCTTTTTTAAGTTCCTATACACTGACAGAAGGACGTTGGGTTTTCATTACCATCGGCGTTGTAATGCTAACACAGAGAAAAGGAAATTTCTTCGAACTTGCATAACCGTATGGAAGGCGAGCGTCCTTAGGATACTTAGCGCTGTTTCTCTGGTTCCGCGAAGGTGCATCTCAACATAATTTTCTAAAAAAATTGCTGCTGGTTTTAGATTGCTAAGCATGATATTTTGTGCGAAAGCAGTTTTTCGCAGGTGGACACCAAAGCAGCGTATCTGAAAGCGCTTTTGAGTGTCCTCTGACCCAGGGAACCAGTTATGCGCGTCTTCAACTTTTTCATCGTTAATGGCAATTTACCTGATGTACGCCGGTAACCAATGCTATGGTGCCGCGTTTATGCGGCATGGTTGTCAACACTAACGCGTATGGTTCTAGTGCCATTTTTTGCCACGACGTTGTCCACGCCAACGCATGCAGCGCACATCTCTCTGTCGCTACCGCCACATAGCTCAAAGCGCGAATATTAGTTTGATAGTAGTATTAGTTGATGAAGAAGAACATGTGCAGTACAGAGCGCCAGGGTGTGATGCAGTTTAACACGGGGCGTGTTCGGCTGGGACGACAGCCTAGTGCTCTCGCGCAGTGTCCAGTGAAGCTGATCTGTTCGCGCCACCGCGGATTCCAATCAGAGTCGCGGAAATTTATTTCATTTATTTATGGTTTTCCCTAGGCACAAACCCAGAAGCACCACAAGCATACAGATATCAGAAGATCTTGCTCAGGGATTACAGATCTTTATAGTGTTTTCGCAGTAAAAAACATTTTGCAAGAGACATCTAGTTCCCTTAAGTTTTCCGTATCTATCACAATTCGAGGAGCGGAGGAGGACTTGTCTTTGGTTCAGCTCCCGCTCGCCCAGGACCGGAGTCCTCGTTGCAAATATGAAGAGCAGAGACCTTTTCTGATATTTTCAGGACGCCTGGGGCCCGGTAAGTCCGCGGGCTGTTTCGTGGGTGGCTTTTTTACCTGGCATGCCTTGGTGGCCGGAGGCTCATTTGATTTAGCGATGAGTTGGATCACCTACTGAGCCATCCGCCGCGGTTGCGCAGTCATTAGGCGCTCTGCTACTGAGCCGCAGTACCCTGGTTTGCATCCAACTGTGGCGGACGCGTTTCGATAGAGGCGAAATACTAAGGACGGCCTTGGGATTTGCGATGTCAGGGCACGTTAAGATCCCCAGTTGATAGAAATTATTCCGGAGCCATCCAGTCCGGCGCTTCTTTTTCTCTCTTCTTTCACTTGCACCTTCCTCCATTTTCTCACAATGCGAATAAGGTGTCCACCGAGTAGTGAGAGATTTACTGCGTTTTCCTTTCCTCAAGACTTATTTCCGCTACGCGTTCGTTTGCCGGTGCATATGAGAGTGTGGCTGCAAACAATGTGCCACCACTGAGTACAATTTATCACTGGTCGCATTTAAAAAAGGCGCACATCCACACCTACCTGCCCTTCCTGTGGGCCTCCCGTGGTGGGAGCCTGAGAGGACGTGTTCTGCGTAGAAGCCACTGCTGGAACCTTGGCGCTGCTTGGAAGTACCTTGGCATCGTTAGGCCTTGAAGGATGCGCCGCTTTCGCAGTCTTCTTTGCAGTTGTGTTCGGTTGCGTAGGCGGAGTGAGGAAAACGCTTTCAGGACTTCTGGCCCCTGAGGAGAGTGCGGAAGCAGGTTTGCGGCTCATGGCTACTTCAACTTTTTCTTCTTAGACCTTCTTTCAAGGAACCAGCAATAAAACAATATAAATTTGAAGGATTTCATGATATGTGCATAGTCCCATTGTGGTTCGTAGTTCTCGTTGTCCAAGCAACACACGCCGAACAGCCACACATTGGGATCAGCAATTAAATGTGCCGCGAAGAGGGACTAACCAGCCTGATATTTTTGTTCGGGGTGGGAGGGGGGCGGGGAATTAAAGGAGCAGCAACAAAGTGGCTGACAATAACAAACGTAATAGGGCGCCACGAGGCTAGCCTATTATTGTTGTTGCCTCAGTGGCATGGTACATAGCCACGATGGGGGGCTGGCCCATTAAATGTAAGGGTTTGTCTGATTTCAATTAGGACAAAAAGAGTAACCTTCTAAGATTTAGCATTCGGTTAAGGGTACAACTAATTCATCGCCATCTTTATCCTAAAGGAAATTTATTCTAAGGAGTGGTTCCTCAAAAAGGAAAATGTTCCCTCATCATTGGCATTTTCTTATGATAGAGCCAAGTGTCTTCAGTGTCAACAAGTTTTTAAATACTCGCTAAAGGGGTATAAAAGTTTATACACTACTCAATCGCACCTTGCTCCTTATTTCGGACAACTTCTATTCCTCAAGCAGTATCTGCGCAACATCTGCGATCTTATTATCCGAATACTGCTGGCGCATCAAGCCCTTCATCTTCAGGGATTTCCCTAATAGGTTTCTCTGCAATACAAAGCTGTGCTCTATAAATGAACGGTTACCACAGAGTTCCGCTTCTAGAACTCAGTCGCTATCATCAGCCACAGCTTTGCTCTTTGCTGAATTACTGTTTGAGCCCCTCACATATAATTTTTGAGCTGCGTTTGAGCAACATTATAGAGACATTGGCAATTCGATCGACTGGGACACGCCACATGTCACTAAACTCGTTATAGAAAATGCTTTCGCATAAAAACGCTCTACATTCAGTTTAAACGACATATGACAAACCGTACACGAGGAAATTTACTTGAAATATAGATCCGCGCCTTCAGTGAGGCTGTCCCCTAATGGGCGCCGAAACGTTTTTTTTTATTTTCTTCAACTTTTGACGAGGACCCGTCTTTCAACAAATCACTATGATTTTTCCTCGAAAGACGAGATTCCGTCAAATGTTGGATTTCATTGAGGTACAGTGAAGGTAGTTTAACAACACCTGCTGACGGGCTAGATGGTGCATTGCAGATTGACGGAATAATAAGCGCACAGGAAAACACACACAAGAGCAGAAGAAGACACGGACTGGCGCTACTTAGTGCCAGTCCGTGTCTTCTTCTGCTCTTGTGTGTGTTGTCCTGTGCGCTTATTATTCCGTCAATCTACAGTGAAGGATATGGTGGTGTTTGGCAAGGTGAGCTGTAGTGACAATACGGTTGTTTTCTTTTTTTATTTGCGCAAATATGCCCTCCGGCATAAGAGAGCTATATGTACAAACGGGGACAAAAGTGATATATTCCACGCAGCGGGAGCTGGAGCAACAGAAACCTGCATCGTAACGCCATTTACAGCATTAAATATTGAAACGAGTCAAGCGACATGCCTGCAGATAATAAAGGGCTCCTATTGGCTCTCTCGATCCCAGATGCCGCCTGTAGTTGGCGGTGCGATGAAGTTTGGCGTTGCTCCGGCACTCGCTGCGTTGAGTAAAGCACATTTGTCTCCGATAGTACATATGCAGGCCGTTGTCGGCTATGAATGTCAACAAGTCCCGGTATTGGGACCCATGGGCCCAGATTCGAGTGTCCGGTGGTCACCTGGGGTGGTAACCGTGAATGCCGAGGTGGTCGCTTGCGTGGCTCCTGAAGTCCAGGGCAAATCAGCAGAAAATGAGGTAATGTCGCCTCACTAGCAGAAGCAGGGCAGAAGGGGCAGTTCAGAAGCGGGGTCTGTGATGTCCAGGAGGCCCTGACCGCAGGCGTTAGCGCAGCATCCACCCGGATTCTCCTCAACGCCACCTCCTCATGGCCAGTTAAACTGCCGGGAAAGTTGGATCCACGCGGTGGAATTAAAGTCCGCGTGCAGCGGTGGAGAAATTCCTTTTCAGGTAGTACGGCGTATCCTGCGGATAATTTCAGTAGAGGAAGCGAGTATGGCACTTGCAGTCTATGGGGCGCACTGTCCGCTTCGCTAAGATAGTGCGTATTGCGTCTAGCCCATAGAACTCAGACAAGGCATGGATACGATTCCACGATGGAGCACACATCGATAATTCCCAGTGGACAGGCTACGCGCCGTAGAGCTCCTGCTGCTTGTTTTGAGTCAGTATATAGGATAAGACAGTTCGGTGGAATACACAGGAGGTTTTTTAAAGCGGACAAGCCGTCACGAATGGCGATGAGCGCTGCTATCACAGAGGGAAGCGGCGCCTCTGTGAAGTAGGAATATATCTGTCGTGCAGCAGGTAGAGCTGAACAGAGAAGACTGGTGTGCAACATATTATCTTTGGTGCTTGCATCCACATAAGCTTGAAGTGCGCCTATGGAGTCTGCTGGGAGAAAAGGCTGTTTCTCACACTGCGCGGTGAGCGTTGCGCATGACACGTAGTGGTCGGTTGTCGGTGGCCTGGGGATGCTGTCAAGGAGGAGGTTCCAAAGGCGTTTCGTGAAGAAGCGGATGAATGTGATCAAAGTAATTTGCTAGGGCAGATGCCGCAGGGGTTGCTGATATTTTAGGTTGCGCGCATTACGGCGCTGCTCCACGAGCTGATCAACGGTATTCAGCTGAGCTTCCGCTTGTAGTGTGGGAATAGGGGTCAAGCGAGCAAGGCCAGTGACAACTCGCATGGCCTCTCTGTTGACTGTTTTTAATCTGTCCCAATCTTTTAGGGTAAGGCATTGGAACTGCGCTTGATAAACGAGCCGAGGCAGCAACACAGAGCGGACCAACGTTCGGGTCATATTAAAGCATGCACCACCTGTTTTCTGGACAATTCGGCGAAATAGGTGCAGCGTACTGGCCGCCTTCCGTCGGGCAGATCGAACCCACGGTGCTGCAGATGCAGAGCTGTCCAGGTAAACGCCTAGCACCCGCATCGACGAGGCTGTAGTAAGAAGTTGGCTGTTCAAGGACAGCCGTATAGGTGTGAGCCGAAGGCGCCGTCTACCCCACCGGTTTGTGATAGCCATAAACTTTGTCTTTTCAAGCGACAACGCCTGGCCAGTCTTGATGCACCACTGAGAGGTCTTGTCCAGAGCTGTCTGTAGGCTTACTTCTTGGCGGGTAAGGTCAGTGTGTGTTGACAAAACCGTTATATCATCTGCATACATGAAATAAAATAAATTCATAATAGCAGCCAGTTGCCATGCCAAAGGAAACAGGGCGATGTTAAATAATACTGGGGCCAGCACGGATCCTTGCCGTACACCCCTCGTTACGGTGAAGTGGCCAACAACACGGTCCTTGCCGATGCGTATGGCGATGGAACGGTCTTCCATGAACGAAGCCACAAAGTTGCGTACTCAAGATAGGAGATGGAGCCAACGTAGAATGGTCAAGATCGCTGAGTGGCTGACGTTGTCATACGCCTTGTGAACGTCCATGGTTAGGAGCGAGCGGATTTTGCGAGATCTGCCTCCGATCAGCACCATGCTTGATAGGTGCTTCAGTCCGTACTCAGTGCCCAAGTGACGGCGAAAACCAATCTGAGCTGGGTGGTATTATTGATAGCGTTCCAGCCACCATGAGAGCCTCGTAGCTCTCATTCGTTCTAGGAGCTTACATAGAGTGGACGTAATCGCTATCGGGCGAAGGTTGCTTAGCCTGCTAGGATCATTTTCGGGCTTAGGAATCGGCACCACTTCAGCATGTTTCCATGAGATTGGGACGTCTCCGGATATCCATATTGTGTTCAGGGCTGGCTTCAAGTAACCCCTGCAATGCCAGGCCTAAGATATTTTTTGATAACCTCCTATGTAAGTCCATCCGACCTAAGGGCGTTATGCAGTTTCGTTTGATATATTGCTGCAATAAACTCAGCCATTGTGAACTGCATCTCCATATCTTCAAGGTGTTCTTTGCTCGGAGGCGCGCCCGCTTCTAAAGGAAGAATATTCGGGTCGACGAACGGCGGTGGTGGTTGGTAGAAAGCTCGAAATAAAGTTCTGACAGTGGTGGTTTGTCGAAAGCTGGAAATTAAGTTCTGACGACCTCTGAAGCGAGCTGACTTGGCGTTTATCCCGAAACAAGACATGTTGAACTTGCGGAGTCCTTTGAACGCTTGCCGATTTCCATGAGATGAGAAGTGTGCCATACCGATGCCGTCGTTGACGATGAGCCAAGAGACGCGCACCAGTCCTGCCATCCCTGGCGAGAAAGGCGCTTCTCATGCCGGCGTGCCGCAGCTGTTGAACGATGTAATGTGTTTCGGCGTTGCAACGAAGATGGGTCTCGAGTGACCGCCAGTTGTACCCGACAAGGAGCTGCCCAGAGTCGAAGAAGGTGCAGATCCGTACTTGGCCGGCTTTCCTCCACCCAACTTGAATGAGTGGCATTTTGAAGCGCTGCACATAAAAAAGATAGATAAAGAGGAAGAGGGAAAGGCAGGGATGTTAACCAGAAAGGGGTTCCGGTTGGCTACCCTGCATTGGGGAAGACGGATTAGGGGGCTAAAAGGAGGAAGAGAGAAGGGAAAAAAGGCATAACACACACACACGCACAATGCTGTCACAATTTGTCACTCACATAAAGCACATAAAGCTTTCTTCAGATCTGATGGAGCTGACAGCAGAAGGTCGTTGAGAGCCCTCCTGAAAAAGTCCCACTCTGTGACATGGCAACAGCGCTTATGGCTACGCTGGGAATCAGGATCCAACCCGATAAGCAATGGATGGTAATCGCTTCCTAACAGTTTATTTCTCGGCCCCAGGATACAGGGTGTGCACGACACCACCATGCTACGTCTGGAGATAAAGGATGAGACTCGGGCTGATCCCACCGGTAGCGGTGCCTGCGGAATTGAGAAGCACAAACTCTACCTTATTAAAAGTGTCCAGCACCATATTTGCCCGCACACTAGAACAGGGGTAACCCCAAGTCTGATGCGGGCATTTAAATCACCGCCAACCAAAATAGGGCGTCCTGGATTATATACGCTATCTGCAATTATCTACGCTGATGACACTACCTTGTTTTTTTCTGGCAATAACTTGGGCCATCTTGCATGCCGAACTAACACATGGTCTTGGCTAAAGGTAAACCAACTGCCATTAAATGTTAGTAATATAAAGTACGCCATATTCAAACCAAGAAACAAACCTGACGACGAAAACATCATTGTTAAATATAGTGGCTCTGTATTAGCCAAGGTTTCTAGTTTTAAAATTTTTGGCGCTTACTTTGAAGAGCATTTGAGCTGGACGCCTCAAGTAGACAAGGTACATGCGAGTGCATGCAGATCTGTTGGCATCCTGTACAAAATTAGGTACCTGCTTCCTGCCTGGCTAAAGTGCCGGTTATACTACGCCCTTGTTCAATCACATTTCAATTACTGCTTACTAATCTGGGTCTCTACTACCAAGTCTAACCTTGACAAATTGATCGTTCTTCAAAAACGAGCTATGCGATGCATCAAAATCCTTGAACGGCTGGAACACACGGTACCGATGTTCCTACGACATAATGCGCTACAAATGAACCAGTTATATGATCTGGAACTTGTTACACATATTAGGAACGAAGTGATGCGAAATCCATCAGTGTTAACCAACTTGCGCCAGCCCAGTACTACACGGTATAACTTTAGATAGAACTTCTTTAGGCTACCTGCCATAAGAACGAGCTATGGTACACAAACACTGTCGTATTTAATCCATAACTTTCTAAATACACATCCACCCTTTCAAGACATTTCGCAGCAATGTAGAGCATTTAAAAGGTTCAAAAATGCCTTCAGGGCGTACATACTGTCCAATTCAAAACATTTATCATACATGTTCTGAAAACCGACTAAACTCTGTATTGGATGTTATTTTTTTTTTGTTATTGGGTTAGCACTTGTATAATGCTGTAATCTTTTGTACATGTCTCAACACTGTATGGGAGACAGTGCCCTCGGCACACAGAGAGCAGCTGCCTTTTGCTCTGTCATCCTAGACCGTTTGTGTCTGAAAGAATGTTACAAATAAAAATAAAAATGCGCCGCGAAGATGAGCTATCCATCCTAGCTTTAAGCGAAAAGCTCTGCCACTGCAGGGTCGTATGTAGCACGAAACAAGGATCACGTCAGTGCGGGGAATGCGCACCAGTACAGACACAACTTCTCAATTGTTGCACCAAAAGGGCAGTGGAACTTCAGTCTGATGGTAACAAGACGGCGGCCTTTACACGCGTTCCGGAGGCAGTATTGCAATGGCTGTCTGGGATAGTTGGGCAGGAGTAGGCAGTAAAGCCAGAAAGCGCGGGCAGAGCATTAGTCTTTTGTAGAAGTAACGCCCAAGCTGGAAATTTACCTAAGCGCATTTGATAACGGATTTCGCGTGCCTTTTTCTGGTAACCCCGGCAGTTCCATTGTAACACATCGCGGTGTGTGTTGAATGTTGAATCCATATTTAGGGAACCGAAGCAAGGTTACCTATCAACACCTTTGTCAGTAGTTGCAGTTGTCGCGCCACGAAGTGGAGCAGCTCAACAGAAGTCAACTGAGTAGGCTGTGGTGTTGCACGAGGGTCAAGCGATATGTGCGCATTTGACTGCGTCACGCGAGATGGGCGAGTAGTATGGCGACTGGACGATTGGACAAGTAAAGCCCGTTCTTCGGAGAGACGTTGCACCTCCTCCTGCAGAACTCCAAGCCTTTTATTCAATTCGGCAATATCATCTGAAGGTTGATCTTGTAGGACGGGCTTTGCCTCGCAAATACTTCACCCGGTAATACTTCACCCTACGTTGGGGTGGCGGTAAGACCTTCATAAACGTCATGTTGTGCGGTGGTGTCAACTTCGCTATGTGCGAGCAGTGCTAAGCGGTTCGATGTAGGAAATACGCCTTTTGACGACTCCGGCATTGGATTCGGGCGGGCACCCTTGGAACCTTTATGCCGTTTCTATATGGCGCGACGCTTGACTAGGCAGTCTTTGGAAGTGATATCGTGATCGTCCTTGCCACAAAGGCCGCAGCGATGTTGCTCAGAATTAGAAGCCCCCTTAGAGGTGCCTGCAGTATACGGTGAAGACGCTCTCATATGTCCTGTCCTAAAGCAACGGCAACAATAAACGACCCCGGGTTTGTAGGGGTGGTCTTGCAAGATGCCTCCATAAAATTTGATGCCAGTCGGAGCAGACAGAGGTCCCTGCAGAGTGACAAGACACGTGCATCCCCTGTCTTTGTAGCGAGCTTCCGCCACCTTATGTGTGGAACAATTCAACGAAGAAACAAGTTCCTTGCGTGCGACGTCTGGCTCTACACCCGACACGACACAGCGTCGCTCTGAACCAGATGCCAGATAAGCTTGAACAGTCACGGTGGTCGAAGCAGAGGCAGGCAAAGTATTCAGTTCGCAGAGGCTGTCGGCGTCGGATAATGATCGCACCCAAACGGTCATGGTGTTGGTGGGGCGGTGAATTGCGAAGCCTTGAAATCCGTGTGTTCCAAGGCACTTGTCGAAGGTCGGTTGAAGGAGACGGTGTGACAAAGGTGATACCCCGAAGGATTCGCGCGGCTTAAAAACGACCTTGTACAGCGGCGATACGCCAGGTTGAGACGACAGGCGGCCTCTCTTCTGAGCCGCTCCTTGGAAGGATGTTTCAGACTGGCATGTCGATTCGGCAGCACGTTTTGTAGGAGACGAATAGCCAGGAGGACGACAGCGTTCCATTGTAGGTGTAGCTTGCTGCAGCAGCGGAGCTGCGGGGCCCCCTGACCTCGGAGAAGGTCGCCGACTACTGGTGAGACGAGTCCTCGATGAGATGGCGGTTGACCACCGCACGCAGCAAAGCTGCGGTGATGGCTTTGCAGTAAATGGTCAAAATTGGCGGAGCGCACTGGAAACACGTCCGGTGCAGGCTGCAGTTCATCTTCTTCTAGTCCCATATGGTTGTGAAGTGTGTATTTTACTTTGATTTGAAGCGGCAACGAAGGAAACTAGTAAGGAAGAAGCACATGAACAAGTTATAGCGGTAAGAAAAAAGTAAACGAATTCAGGATCTCTGCACAGAAGACAGATTCCGGTCTAACCCAGAACAACGACGTCAGTGTTCATGCAATGGAAGGTAATGGAGCAAATATTACTACGCAGTCCACTACAGAAGTGCATGCATCATGTGCGCTCTCGTAGACAAGCAAGTGAATGTCAATTCTAATAAGGATAAGATAGTTAAAGTAGCAGATGAATTCTACACAGGTGTAGGGTAGGGCGGGGTTAAATGAGACATGTCTCGTCTAGCGACAACTAGCGTAAAATATTTTCCATTAGTAGTTTTCCATTAAGTAAGTTTCTTAAACCGCCATTAGGTGCCGCTAAGTGTCCACTAAATTTTTGTTAAAAACGGCGGGAACCTTGCGTTGCCCACTTCCGGAGAAAATTCTGGAGAGATTTTCTTGGAGTGGCTGTCCTGTCAAAAAGGTGTGAAATTCGGATGTCCAGTTTCTTTCGACCTGTGCAGCAGCGTATCCGTGAACTACTGCGACAAGGTACGTATTTGTACTGTTACTGCATCTCCCTGGCTAGTTGGAAACAATTACAGTTCCCTGTGTGGTAATCTTCATAACTATAAAATTGATTGAGTAGGAGCCTACGGGAGGGGCAAAACGCGACAGTGCGTCGCTCGGAGCAAGCAATTGAAGTCTCTGCTCGCTCAAGGTGCATTCTTTAGCTCTGATTTTTTATCTCGTTTTCTAGAATGGCCCTCGCGTACAAATTAAAGACAACAAGGGCAGAATGGGTTTGCCTGTGTCCTGTGCGGTTGTCCTTTCCATTGGCGCTTCTTTGCTTGGACGAAGCGACAGTAGTGTGCGCTCTACTGTACAAAATTTCCTTCAAGAAACGCAGCGACTCCCATTCTGATTTCTTTTTCCCGCTCTCAGTCAGTGCGACATTGAAACATTACAGACATTGTATACTATTATGCACGTTAAGCCATTGTCCCGTCTTCGATCTCCAAGTCAATAGTACCCCTGTCCTTGCGTCTTCCAATCTATCAGCTTACATGCTATCACAACTCCTTTTCCCGACAAAACTTTTCTGTATCCAGCAATTAACCGCCTGTGTCTTGGCCACTCCCCCGCAGTGGGTATGTGCCAGCATTGTTCGAGGCCTACCTACCTACCTACCAATATGAAGAAGGATCTAGAAGCGTGCGCCAGGGAAAACATTCTATTCGCGCTGCACCGAAAGCCTTCTCTGTGACTAAGGATGCCCTTCAACGGCGAGTTGAACGACTGGTGACGCATGGCCCATACGTGCTTTGCAAGAAGCAGCTTGGATGAAACAGACAAGCTACAGCCACTTGACGTAAGCTTTTTCAAATCCTTTAAAGCGGCCTACAACAACGCATGCCGGGAGTGTCTGCTGAGCAACACTGGGAGCCGCATCACGATGAAGAATATAGGTGAGCTGGTAAGCAAAGTCTTTGAACGATCAGGAAACATCAGTAACATAACCAGTGGATTGAGGAAGTGTCGTGTTTGGCCATTTTTTCGTGTGCCGCTGGATGATCCTGTGTTCGATGAAGCGCCATTGGCAAGCCTAGCGGGACATCAGACTTGCGGTCAACGCCAAGAAGTCCGCGCTAACTCCTCCCCACCTACTTCTACCGAAGACAATGAAGAGCCCGCTCGTAGTGACACGACCTTTCAAGTTCTTTCTCCTGTGCCTGCTATAGAAAAAGCAAAAAGAGGAAAGTCGGAGACAAGCACCGTTTTGATTTCATCGCCTTACAAGGCGAAGCTAGTTGCAGCAAAGCCTCCCAAAAGAGTCAGGTATGGCCTCAAGAAAACGAAGCGGGAAATTGAACGAAAGGGCTGTTGGTGGCAGTGTTCAATCGCACGATATCGCACTGAATGGAAGACGTTCTGCGAAGCGATAAACAAGCAACAAATATGGCTGGGAGTGCCTCGTGTGCAAAGAATTATGGAGCAACACAGCGCCTCGTTCTGTGTGGATCCAATGCACGATGTGTCTCGAGTGGGCTCACGAAGAGGGCCCTATGGATTGTACTTCAAGCGCTCCAAGTGCAGGAACTGGTTTTGTTTGGTTTTGACAAAATGTCTCGTTTTGTCCCACCTTATGTCTCGTTTTTCCCCGTGGGTCGGGGGAAAATGAGACAAATAGGACTTTTTTATAATTGATGAATATTCATAGTTGTGATGTTGCAAGCTTTACTCGTTTTGCTGACCACATAGCTAAGATGACAAGGAAGGCTCCTGTACAACGTTTTCGGGTTTTTGTAATAAGAGAGTAAAACAGTATGCGTTTGCAAATTTTTGTCTCGTTTTACCCCGCCCTACACTATACAGTAGCCCAAATAAAACCTTGAGAGGACAGACAGTTATGTTCCGCCTTAAGGGTATGACGCGTCTGTGTTAATGGGCCCATTAAGCTATCTGGGGTTCATTTTTCGTGTCAATTTACAGTCACTGACGCTGTTGTTTCTTTATCCACCGCATAACGCCTAGACTACCGTTGAGAACACAATGCCATAGCATTAGGTACCTCTCTCGCACAAATACCCCGTCTATGTCGCCTAGGTTCTGCCTAGATGAATACGTATGTGGAGTTGGTCATTCTCTTTTACAATCATAGATCGCGTGGAGTCTTCGTACCACTCCTGGCGCAGTGGTGCAGAGGTTAAGTGAACCGCCACTTCCGCGGCAGGTGACTGTTTCAAACACAGCTATCGGTGGAGCTTCTGACACCCACGTTAAAACTGCCCGCAATCTAGTGGGCAGGTTGGATGACGAAACAAGGTCACGTGGCGTAGGGGATAGGTGGGCCACCGGATTATCCGCTTACAATGCCAACGACAACAACGACGCCAGATTTTTTACAGAACGGTAGCCTTGACAATGTCGCTTTAATAAAGGAATCTTAAAACGTTGGTTTTATTGATTCTCCTTTGTAGCACACGACTTTATCCTTGAACAAGGGGTTACCGAACAGCGCAAGCTTCAATGAAATTGCGCCGAAGCCTGCCACCATTTTATATCTGAGAAATAACACTGCGAAAAGGCCTGATCAATTCATTTTGAAGTCTCAGATTTACAACTCGAAACAAACCACCTGAAAACTTCTCTCGACTCAAAACTGCGTTGTGGACTTTCCGGTTAGTGATTTTTTTCTTCTAGAATTCGGAGTTTTAGATGCCCTGTTCACGAAAGTGTTAAATATTTTCCTGCTCTAAGAATGCAAAAAGGAACGATAACATTGGCTGTAGCCTTGTGTTGGTGCGTCAGAAGATAATGCTTGACTTTGCCGCGTTAAACTTGGATATGTCGTTCATAACGATGCTTGTCTGTTGGCCCGCATCGTTGTCGACGTGACTGTAGATCATTTGCATGCGGTACACAACCATGGCCAATGGGGCGCCTTCGGGTGACTGCAGCTCCTTCGTTTGCAGGTCCTTGGTGGACATGTCATCGATCGCTCAGCATCGTTAGACGGCAGGTTTAAATAACATGAAATTAGAATGCAGTCAAAAGTCAACTAATTTTCTGAGTCAATTGCTCGTGGGTGGTATTTATTCCCAGCATTCATGGAATTCACATACCTCAAGCTGAAAGTCCAAAAACTGCAAAACATTCCTATCGGGTAGTTCGTGGGTAAAAACAAGGCCTTGTCCGTGTTGCTTAACATTACGTAAAACTTCATTAATCATATCCCGGTAGGAAGAGTCAGTCTTTAAAAGCACTGAAAAGTCGTCAATGCACCCAAAACCTTTAAAATCTTCTCTCCTTTGATAACATGTTCTAAAACACGGTCAGTACAAGCTAAAATTATATCGCTGAGAGCCGGTGCAACACACGAACAAATACAAATGTCATTCCACCATCGAAATGGCAGGTCTTTAATAACAAAAATGTGACCTTAAAGTAGTATTCCAGAAGATCTAAAAAATTCCCCACGGAAAATCCGGCAACATTCTGGAACGCAATGACATCGTTTTCTTCAATGCATTTTACAGTGCTCAAAAGTTTACGCTGTGCACTGAATAGCACAAAAATTCTGTATCTACTGAAAAAACATAACCAATATTTTCATTGTCCTGCAGAAACTGCACATCCGATTTTTTTGTTTCGGAATGGGTCGTTCACCGCTAACGAATTCGACTTTTTTTGCAGGAATTCGCTCACGCAGTGCTGCCAACAACCAAACTCAGAGACAAGGGTTCTGAAAGGAATATCTGGCTTATGTGTTTTCACTGCAAAAAATATTGATAAAAGTCTACATCTACTGTTGTCTATCTGTCTATATGTTGCCTATTGTTCTCTGTCTATTTGTTTACCTGCTCCTGCATGTCATTGGAAATCCTCTATATCGTCTCTTTGGTCTATAAAGTTTGTTTTGTTTTGTGCACCTTTGGCACCTACCCATTCTCTCGCTTGCGACCGTCGTCGTGCGGTGTCCCGGACTAAGGATGCGTACCATGTAGCACGGTCTTCTGACTCTCACACTCTTTTTTTTAAACATTAAAAAAAGTTTTTTCACCGCCACCGCTGAAAGCTGGGCACCAAGCGACCACCCCAGTTATCACTTGGTAGCTGGTTTCTAGCTGAGCTTACAATGCTGAGTCGAGGGCATATCCTTTGAGACCGAGGCCGCTATCCCCACACGCTCTAAGCGTGTCTGGGAGTGCACGCACAAGAGCGCGAAAAGGAAGACACACGGAGTCCTAACCTCTAAAAGCGGACCTCCAGATAAGTGTTTCTCTGAAGTGCGAACAGCCGGCAAGACGGAAGAGAATAGTCTATTGATTCAACTTCCCCACATTTGTCGCAATGGATTGTCGGAGCGAACCCGCAGCTACATTAATACAAATTCAGGTGGGCGATTGTGCATCGCATAAGCGTCATGGACACCTCCAGCAGCCTTTACAGGACCAGACATTCCAAGGCACTTATAAGGGCTGATAACCGGTAGTATTGAGCAACTGATTACGGAAGCTAGCTGAGATGTGTAGCACCGCTGCAAAATGGAAATTTTCAACAGAATGAAGCAAGATGCGGGATATATTACAGGGCCACCTCGTTAAAATAGACACCCGCATGACCAGGTACCCAAGCAAAACAGACCTCTTTTACAGTGCGTGCGAAAAAAAACTTAAGGGAACAATTCAAAAGAGGTTTCCCTGAAATTTAGAGAGGGACTAAAACTGAGAGGCTATCTGCAAGAATGGGAACCTGTGATATGTAGCTCGGAATTTTGAGAACAGCCAAATCAGTAGGCAAAAACTCTGCAAATAATACAGAAATGTAATCAGGAATACGTACGGAATAGCTCCAAGCAAGATGTTGCGAATATATCCCAACCACCATTCCTCACAACTCCTGCATGCACCAGTGAAGATACGAGTATGGTGGGGAAAGTTCTCTAAGTGATCGCCAAGAAGACCGTTTGCAATTATTAGCGGACATCTGTTTTGCATTGGTGATGAAATTATGGTCATAGTAGAAGCCAGGGATAGCCTGCGTGCATACAACTGGTTGCGGTTGGTGTTGTTGCCTCTGAAGCAGTGGCACATAAAGTGCTTGTAGTCGTTGTTGCCTTATTGACTGCACGGAGCTCAGATCGACTTGAGGCTGCACTCATCCTCGCAGAATACTATGAGATCAATTACGCATTTATTGTAAGCCACATAAACGCACTTGATTCTCTCACATACTCGAACACCCAGTAACCACATAAAATCGCAGCCTATTTAATAAATTCCTCAAGGTCACAAATGCCGCAGAACCTAAATGACGGGAATCAACTGTATTTATTTCAGTCAACTTCCACCTCTTACCGCAGCAATGGCCTAGTGCTTTCAGCATACGCCTCGCATGCGGGAGGCACAGGGTTCCTTCCTCAGTGCCACCCATTAAAATATGGCGATAGAATGAATACATGTTTTACCCCAGCCTGCAGTTCGGCTTGAATTGGGTGAAATGACTGCCAAATTGGTCTTAAGCACTCCATCTTGTGGCGACGTAAATCTCTTGGCGCCATGGCACACTTTTCCCAAAGCTGCCTTCGGGCCGTCAAAAATCATCATCGTGACTAACTTATACCTCTTTTGCTTCTATTTACTCTAAAAATTAATGCACTCGTAATTGAAAACGTTCACTCAGTGCCTGTACGAAGGTTCCTAATAGCTTCCTAATGTTTATGCATCTTAGTATAGCGTTCGTGTGTAGCATCCTATATTTAATACCATATTAGTATGGATAAACCAATTAAAGTGGCGATCTAAAGTTGTGAACTTGTCTCGGATGACTTGTCAAGGTTGACTTGCCGCCTGTCATTCGTTTCCTTGTCTTTCTCTGCGTGTACTTGAACCACCATGTCTTTTCAAAAAAAAACTTGCCTATATTTGGGTTGCTTGCGCAAGGGTGGTCAAAGGGATATATATGCGTTGTTTCAGGAAGAATAACGCAGTTGTTAGTGTAGCACCAGTCCTTGCGTTTCTCCCTTCTTCGTAGATTGTCTCGTGTTTGCGCTCATCGTTCACCATAAGAATGTCTAACGAATAGCGCGACCGCCTCCCAACCGACGACGCAGATGTTCGGTTCTAACCGCGGGCACGAAATTTTTTTTCGTGTGCTAACACTTATGGTAGACATTATCCACATTTAGCCATTGTGTGCTTGCTTGTCTGAAGCCTTGTCCCTAGGCAGGTGTCCCGCCTGCCACGGCGTGCAGCTCGCAACCTCCCGACCAGGTGGTATACGTGTTAGCGCACATATGGCAGCTGATTTCCGTAGTTACGTCAGGAGAAATATGTGCGCTAGCACATGTACGCATTTGGCCTAACAACGCAAACCGGCCGCCATTTTTTCTTTAAGTGGACGAATGCTTGCAGCCCTGCGTTTCTGACTTCGAAAGAATAGGTTCAATCTAAGGCACAATTCGTAACAGGTTAGCAGGTCAACAGGTTAAGAGGTCTTAGCAGTGTTTTGTGGTGGACTAATGGGTCTGGCAACGGGGTTAGTTTATGAAAGTGACGAATTGCCGCCTGAAATTATCAAAAATGGCTGATAGAGTAATACCAGTGTTTTTCTTGACGCTCACATGACAAAAGACCTCATGCAACACTGCCAAGAAGCATATTCAGATGGATAGGTACAGCAAAACCTCGATACCCCCCCGACACGCATTTTATCGGGATAAATGATTACTCTGGGCACCTATCAAGTCGCGTCAAAAGTACGTACCGATCTATGGCGTAAAACTCTCGTTAACTAGAGAGACTCTTACGTCGCTTTGATTAATTCGGACAGGTTAAGAAGGTCACAAAAGCACGAGGCGATAGATATGGGGAGAGAAGAGTGTGAGGGAAAAAATGGCGTATTCTGTCAAGCATGTATGGCTTGAACCGAAAGCGGTCCGATAGCCCAGAGCGAACTTTTTTAGCCGCAGCTGCTTAACTGTATTACAACAATCGATTACTCAAGGACGAGTTTATTCTATCAATCATTGTTTCATTAATTATCTGCTTCCAGGGCGTCGGAGATCTCTTCCGGAGTCGCCGAGGGCTCTTGGCCATCTTCGGGGGGATGTTCAGTGGTTCTATCGCTCTCTACGTCGTCGTCAGTGGCCAAAGGAGTGATGGGGAGTGCCGGTTTTGCCGCAGTGCGATTTCCCCCTTTGTTATCCGGGTCCGTCGTTGCGTCGTCAGGCTGGCCAACGGCAAAAGACATGTAGGTAATCAGGACAGAAAGCACGGCAAGCATAGCTAAAAAGTAGAGCCCTGGGAACGGCACCCAGTTTTGGTGGCCACTGGCGAGTCTTTCCCTGTCCTGTGAGGCCTCCGATTCTTTGCTAGTGGCGGACGACGGGTTCTGTTTAGCACCTCCAGCATCGCCAGCGAGCGCTGATCCTTGGACTTGACCTCCTGAGGCAGAAGTCTGGAAAGAAGGATCAACCACATTGCAGTGTCGTTCTTACAGATGTGTTGTCTAGCTTGATGCTCTCCAATTCAGAAAATGTTCTAAAAAGATGCCGACAAGTGCTCAACCATATATTGACCAATTCTAAACCTAGACGGCGGATAAAATTTTCAGGGGTGAGTGTCAAAGGCACTAAGTGATTGCCTAATGACAGGGCATCTTACGTTGTGCGAAGGCACTAGGTTCGAATTACTGCAATACAAGAAGCCCACCAATGATCGGATAGGCACCAGTGTTATGCTGCCCTGTGCTCATTCCGCGCAGGGCCTTACGTCTTAGTTATATGCCGGGTATACAAAGTGTAAGGCACGTTACAAATCTCGTTATATCTTATTGGCCGTAGTTAACTTCGTTACATCTATTGAACTGAAAAGAGTACTCCCACTGAGCACTAGCTTTTTAATACCTGTGATCATCAGCACCATCAGCGTAACTATACGTTCACTGCCTAGCAAATTCCTCTCCCATATCTCTCCAATTAATCCTGAGCTGTGTAAGCTGCGGCCGCCTTATCCCCGCAGTCTTTCTATTCTGATCCGCCCACCTAACTTTCTGCCGCACTCTGCTACGCTTGCATTTTCTTCGAATTCACTACGTTACTCTTAAGGAGCATTGGTTATTCTGCCGTCGCAATACATGTCCTGCTCAAGGCCATTTATTCGTCTTCATTTCGACTAGGACGTATTTAACCTGCATTTGCTTCCCGCCTCACACTGTTCTTTTCCTGTCTCTTCACGTTACGCCTATCACTTTTTCTTGCACAGCTGATTTCGTTGTCCGCCGTTTAAGTTCAGGCCCTTTCGTCAACCTCCACGATTCTCCCGAATACGTGACTAGCGTTAACATACGGGTGTCATAGATTGTTCTATTCAGTGACATTGGCAAAGAGCCGTTCATCAGCTGAGAGTACCTTCGAAATGCACTCTACTCCTAATTTTGTCTCGCGTAGTTTTTAATGCGTTAGCATTAGAAGCATCTGCGCAAGCGGAAATGGCAAGCACCGCCTCTCACTAGTGAGTGGAAGGCGGCCCGCGTACCCTTATGTCCACATTACCCTTTGACAAAAATCCGCTGCATGGCTGCATTAATTAGCGCATAAACTTGTTTGCACCCCTTATTTTCGGGTAGGTTATATCGTTCATTCATGTTTATTCTCTCTCTATAATCCACGCTACTTTGTGTCTGTCGATTAGATTTCGGCTACAATATTATAGTCTTATTCCTAGCGTTATTCTTAGTCCAGTGTAGATCTTTGGCCAGCGCCATCTGCAGGGATTTCAGCTTGAGTCCAAGATTCAGTCGTTGGCATAGTCGTTAGCTTTGTATGAAGTGTCTGTAAAACACGTGCGCGACTTGGCAGTAGACCTCACAGTAAGAGCTAACGCGTGGCTACTTTATCAAATAGTCATCTATCTCTCTTCGCTTGGTTTCGTGTATAGCTTTGCGAATAGGCAGTTATGAGGAAATGTATAGCCGGGTAACCGATCCGCGAGGCGCAAGCAATACTTTCGGGCACTCGGGGTGGTACTTCAATGTTGTGAGGTGATCATGGTTTGGCGAAAATGAGGTTTGCCTGCATCCTAACAGCACCATAACTAAACATTGGCGGGAACGATTGAAAATTTGGCGATGAAAGCATGCGAACACATTCAACAACAAGCGGAGCGCCAACATGTTTAAAGACGTTAGGACAACTGTCCCCACTACACTCAGAGGCGGTGAACAATTCCCGTAACTTTTCCTTTCTCTTTTTCTTTTCGATTCCGCGCAAATGACTACTACAAGGTGTTTCTATATGCTTTCCACATAGAGGAAGTGTGAACAAGAGAGCGATACGTGCCAAGCAAAACTGCGGGGTGCTTGGTTGGAGGTGCCATAGGCTGACTACTACTTACCTTGCCTTTCTGTGAGCTTCCAGCTGCGGGTTCCGCTGTTTCCGCTGCACTAGCGTATACTTTGCTCTCCGCGGTGGCGTAAACGCTGTCCTCGCCGGTGTTTGCGGCCTTCGCAACTGAGGGCACCGCGGCGGCCGCTTTCCGACTCATGGCGGGGCTGCTCTTCGTCTTCCTCCTTTCAATGCAGACAAAAACGCTTAGAAAGGTTCTCCCATGACGATGATGATGATGACATCAAGCTTAATGGCACATACCCTAGGCGAGGTACTGGGCACGGTGCATTGCGGATGCATACGCACTCATGGGCAAGGAGTGGAAAAATTGCATAACTTTGTGTCCTAGACTGGAATTTGGATAACAATGAAAAAAGAACGGAAATGAAAAAGCAGCACATTCTCATTCTAGCAGAGGAATCTACCTGATGTAATTCTATAGTCGTGTATATTTTATAATATTATATATAATAGAAACATTCTCGCACAGGTGAATGATGGCATGTTTAATTTTCTTCATCAGCAAGATATGATGATGGTGATAAGGTTTACTGAAAACCAAAAAGGGCTTGGGTCACCGAAGGAGCTCACTGTTCTTCGAGGTCAGAGCTATACGCTGCCCCTTCCCAGCCCTTCCACGTTGGCTGATTCAAGGATCGTCATAAATGAGGAGAGTGTCGCCTTCGGCTGCTACAAACGATGTAGTTTAATAAGCCAGGTAAGCTTCACGCCATTGACTTCGAGTCATTTTCGGCGCAGAGAAAATTTTGTGAGCATGAGGCAGACTTGTGGCTGGACGTTTCCTTTACTCAGCGTCAGCAATTTGTTAGTCAACAACGTTAATTCCACTGTTTACAGTGTTTTTATTCCGGCGCTGCGTAAGGGTCTTGGGGCCCCTCTTACTGTTACCTTTGATTTGGTATTTTATTGTTCTCTGCTCTTGCTTTGCATTTTCAGTGTTATATATTGCCCACTTCCCAATGTAAAGCACTGCCTTGGGGGTAAAATAATTTCTCAATGCTCCTTGGCTACCGCAATACGCCCCCAACCTCCCGCTTCTTTTCATTCATCTTTTCTTTTCTTCTTTTCCAGGCATTTTTAAAGATGAAACGGGCATTCTTATGCCACATCTTCTCTTTAGTGTCGTTGTGCCTCTACTTTTTCTCACTTCCCTGTATTTCGTTGTTTCGTGTTGCTAGATTTCAAGTTTTACAGATCAGCTAGACCTCTTACCTTGTCTCCTGATGCAGTAGCAATACCTGGACAGCTTTATGAAGTCCGCGTTCGCAGCCTTTCAACTATACCCAATTCCCCTGATTTCGTTCTGCTGAGCTGGCCTTTGTTTATAGCATATTTTTCAAATCAACTGCTATAATCCTCTTTGGAATGCCAGATGTCGTGTCCCCCCCCCCCCTCCCGCCTGTAAAAGTCCACTTTCTCCATCTCGCCACCCTTCCCGCATCACACCTTCCTGCCCCTCACAGGTGCGTACTCCTCGAAGCGAAGGCACTATTTAACCACTGGCAATGATCAATGTATTGCCCAAACGAAGACATGTCCTCGGCTCGAAACATTGGCCTGCGGACTGAGGCTCCCTCTCAACACTTGTTCGTTGAATGCTTTAAGGCGTGAGCCTCATTCGTGATCCATCAAATATTTAGTGAGGACGAGCACACAGCACACCTGATAACAGTTTATTCGTTTGTTTTAGCGTGGCTAGAAGCGCTAGATGCCGATGGTGGCGGTCGGAGGAATGAGGGCCTGTGGGCCCGCCGCGGCGGCAGCAGCTGCGGCCACGCTCGCCTCCTTGCGCGTTACGCTCATGAATATCTGCTCCAGCGAGGTGTCCGCGATGAAGAACTCCTGGAGCTTGAACTTCTTCTTTATGCGCGCCATGGTTGAGAACATCTCGCTCCAGGCCATCTCTACCCGGGACATGCGAAACTCCAACAGACCCTGTGCACAAGTAGTAGAGGTGGATTCGAGGCGACATCGCATTTCTTTTGTTATTTCGCAGCATGATTGCCAATATGCAAGGGTAAATCAAGGCGCAATTGAGAGAAGAAAATTCTATGCGCTTCAACATCCGGCTGATCAATAGCACTGGAGGCATATACTCCACACGTGACCTTATAATGCCCATGATCATACTCAGCGCAGAGTAGAAGGTGCCGCGCTTGTAACTCTTTCCATACTGCGGTAAAGCATCTTTTTACAGTCCCGTTTTATATGATGTTCACTGAAACGTGGCGTAAAAAGCCGGAGCGAGCGCTGTGATCCGCTTTTAACATGCTGCGTTAGCAAAGCACTAGAGGGTGCGTTCTGGTTGCCTTGTGCCTGCAGACTGCTTAACCATATGTAACCTCTAACACTAACTTTCATGCCTGCATAGTGAGAGCTGTGATGTGCAGAAAAACATCAGGAAGTAAAAAGCAAGACGCGCTCTTCCTTTTTATTCCTTCTCATCAGGCACGTTTAGCTACTGACCGCTTTTTAAATCGTACCAGAATTGTTCAGCCGCGGTCATTGCCGAGCATTTTAGGTCAACTGCGTACCACTGTATTAAGAGCTTACCAACATGGTTTTCACAGGATACTATTCCGGTCACCAATTTCAGCGTACTCAAGCACGCATCAGACTCTACTGTTCTCAGACTCTGTTCTACTTTAAAAACGTTTTCCATGATTTACTGCCTATCTTCAGTGCCGGAGAACTTTCTCGTTATAATGAACTAGATTAATACTTCTTTGCAATCAAGCAGCATTTTACTTCACAAATTAGACAAGCGTACTGCGACCAGTGAAGTGTTTTCCTTCATGTGCTAAGGTGGTCCATTTAATTTGTTGGTCTCACACTTTGCATTGTGTTTCAATACATGAAGTCCGTTGCTTATTGCTTCAAATTAACGGTCCGGAATACACGCTCACAGTACTATAAACAGGTGTGGTGGCGACCACGTGAGGAGAAACCCAATTTCGGTCGTTTCTCATGGCAGGGACACCGATAAATATCAATCGGAACAGACTGTTCCTAGGAACCTACCAAAAAACATAAATGTGAAGTAAGCGCCGCATCACACACAAGTGCTTCGGAGGTTGCCACTGTTTCATCGGGGCATAGTAGTAGCTCCAGAGCAGTATAATTAGATCAATGCCTCTGTCCCTTGTTTCACTACACTGATATGCCTCTGCCTTGTCTATGCACTTCTCAAGCTGTGAGTTAGGTAAGCAAATGCTCTCTGGAGCCTGTCTCACCTCGTAGCTGTGAACGAGCTGAGCCTCTCGGAAGCTTTTCCGCACGGCCTGAGCCACGTCTCGCTGGTAGGTGAAGTCTTGCTTGCGGTCTGGGTAAGTCTTCACGGTGATGGTGTAGCCCTTGCCGAACTTCCCTTTCAGGTGATGAAGTGAACCCAGGCACTGAAGCTTTCCCTCTCCTAGGATGGCGATGCGGCTGCAGAGGAACTCCACATCCGACAATCTGTAAGACATATCAAATCGATTGCCATAGTAGTGCCAAATTTTCGGCATTGCTAAGACAATGCCTTATTAGGGCAGCTGCAATGCCTACATTGCTTGGAACGTGCGTAGGCTGTATAAACGCAAAACCACGAAGAGCCTCATGGTGGTCCCGAAAGGAAGTAGCAAATAGTAAAAAGTGTCTACCCATTTAGATAAGCGTGCAGGGCGTTTGTGGCCAATATCATTACGCTTGCATTGCAAAAAAATGGAAAGAATGACAAGGAAAGAAGACATTAAGAGGAGGAAATAAAAATAAGTAGGTTTGTTCCCGACTTCAAAACTGAAAGGATGCTATGCTAGACTGGCTGAGTTGAAGCATGTTAACTGATGTTAAGCATGTTAAGCATAAAGCCACTCCCACTCACCCACTTCAACATCGTCGGGCAATTCCTCCTACAACGGCCACTTTTCGGCGCTTGCGTTTGTGCTTTTTGTTATCTAGCGGTTTTTTTTTCTGCTCTCACTGAATTTTAACTTTCAAAGGCGCAAAACTGCGCGGTACTTTAGTACAGAAATAAGTATTAGTCATAAACGTGTGCTTATGAATACAAGTAGGTGATCTGTCACTGGAGCGTCCACTGATGTTCCACTTCGTAAATTCTCTAACTTAGAAAGAAAATATCTATATTCGGCTTTTTTTTCGCAGCAGTTTGGAACCTTCGCGCAAATTACGCTTCAGTATATTATAGCATTTTTGCAACATATCAAGTCCATAGTGCTGGAATTTCGCAGGTACTAGTCGTTAGTGTGTCATAATTTTCACTCTCACTATAATTAACGCGGCCGTTTTATCGCCTAAGGCTTGCCTGTGATATTTTAAGCAGTTCGAAACGACGTGCCTGTCTGATTTGCAAATCTTATAAGACCCGCGATTTCCCTGGCGAAGCTATAGCTGCCTATATACGTTATTCGTTAGATTCCTAGAACTATCTAGTAACTAGAGTAACTATATAGAAGATAGTTTAGGCAATGGCAAATTGAAAAATACATCACGTCACGTACGTCACGCCACGTAGATACAACCTTTTTATACATGATTTTACGCTATTCAGATGACACCCTTATGAAGGTCACAACTCGCTAAGAAGTTTCTTCTAAAGGTTTATGCACACCGAAAGAAATGTAGTTATCATCTAGTGAAACGTGAAACAAACACTCAGAAACCGTAGCGATGGTCACGAAATTATAACGTGCTTCTCCCGACGAAAACAAAGCAGCGATTCAGGGACCATGTAATCACTTATTCTTTCCCTAGCATCAGGCAGAGAAACCCAGAATAAAATTTTGTACCCTCTTATTGGGTCAGTTCAGATACGAACGACAATCGAGTTCCCATGGCCATAATTTTTTCAATGAAATTTTTATATGTTATCGCCAAATGTGTCAACACAGGGGAATGGTACTTAGTTTTGCAAGAAACCCTTTAGTTTTCTTGCAAAAAAGTCGTATATCACGCCACGGGGAAAACGTTGATTTTGCAAAATCTCTAGTTAGGAGCCCTGCAGAATGTAAAGTAAATATTTGTACAAACTGACTATTTTATCAGTATTGGTGTGCACACTTTCCTGTTGGAAGCAATGCAAAAATATTTTGGCGCCTATAATTCTGGAGCAAAAAATCACTAACATTGTTGAAAGTGTAAGGCATTCTAAATAGGGAGTCTTTAGGCCAATAATGGCAAAAGAAAGAGTAAGAACCTGAGGCTGAAATTATTTGTCAGCATTAATCAGTTGCTGTTTATATCGGCGGAGAAAATTTGTACTTCTAGACCTGGAAGATAATTCTTAATTAGGCTTTGAAGTCATCTATAATTCAAAACATTCGAAAAAAAAGAACTTTACGGGAGGTTTCAAAAACCTTCTCTCAGATTTTCTTCGAAATTTCCGTGGAACACCTTCAGTGCCTGGTAATTCTAGATAAAAATCGTTGCATTATATTGTTTTAAAATATATAAAGTCATAAAACTGAGCATATTTTGGTCGGTTACCTTTACTGTGGGTTAAAAAGAGCAACGGTCATGAATTCTACTTCGAGCTGAGCCCATGCAGTTGCATGTTTGTTAGCACAATGGCAGTGTATCAGAAAACAGCCTCTATAATTTGTAATGGTAATATTTCTTGCTATGAGTAGAGCTTTGCAGTAGGTAACGAGCATAGCGGTGTCACAATAATGTACAGGAAAAATGAATGGTTATTTTGATCCCTATTAAAGATTTATTTTCGAACGTCACAGAGCTGCAGTGGCCGCATTTCGACGGAGGTGAAATAACAAACCCCATATGCCATGCGACATCAGCGCAAGCATTTTGAGAAGCGCAGGGGTGGAAATTAATCCGGGGACCGTCACTACGCCGCCTGTAATAGCATACGTGCAGGTTCAGAACATTGTCTCAAACACTATGGAATTGACTGCGTCACGTAGTGACGCTTGGTACGGCAGAACAGTTCACTCGCAACACACTTATATATTGGTGTTATGAGAGTATATTTACATGAACGTCAGACAAGGAGCATCGCGTCCATGGTCTTAATGTGTTGTCTCAAATTCGGCAAGGCAGAGAAGGCAGGCAGGGTAGTGCATTGTGTTTGCTAAGAGTATAAAACCTATTTGAATTTCCCGCTTCTCCGCCGGTCAGGCAATAGTGGCAAAAGAAGGAGTAAGAACCTGAGGCTGAAATTCTTTGTCAGCATTAATCAGTTAATGTCCGTGCGAACTAAATGGCACACAGAGAAAGCCTTACACAGCACTCGTCGTTCCAGTTGTGTTCAGTGAGCATACAAAGCGACTCAGTTGTTAAGAAGACGGCTCTTGCTTCGCCATGCGCGCCATGTTACACGCCGCCTGAGGGAAAGACTGGGTACCACTAGGGGGAAACTGCACTAGGGTAATGAAGGTTCACCTATATTTTTATCTTTTTCCTTCGAGATTAAATTTATTAGCGCTCGTGCTGCCGCCATGGTTCCGCGAATGGGATCCGAGAGCACTGACTGTCGGAGGGATTTTCGTTATTAACTAAGCTCACCAGGACTGCTTGCAGGTGGCCGGACGAGGCCGTGCTAATAAACAGCTCAAAGCGGGAATGTCGTTAGTCCACTGCGTTGAAGAGAATCCCTCAAAACAAATTAGATTTTAAGTAAGAAAGTAATTAAACACTAGCTGTCTTGCTTAGCTTAGCAAGCAGAGTGACCTCCCAGTACTAGTGGCGATTAGCTTGATGCCCAGACGAGGAAGAATTTTCCTTCCCCTACGGTGTTTCGGCAGTAGTTTTATAGCTATGATAGCTTGCGTTATGTGAGCCTGAACGACCGATACACCTCACAGTGAATCTGCATTACTTATCGAAGATTGCTTGTGGGAACACTGATTTTCCAAAAGTGAAAATTAAATTGGTTAGCAATAGTAGGCTGCAATGTAGTTTTTCTTCCGAAGTTTCCAGAAAACTGCTGCTTGAACCATGGCCGCATTAAAATGAGCCCCGCGTGCGTCATCTTCCTGTTAGCATTGCCGTTCTAGTGCCGACCAGCTGTTTTCATTACTGTACTGTTCATGTATATGCGGTCTATTTTTTTTTTCGCTGACTGTGCGAATCTTGTTCCTGCGTGTCGCATCTTTGGTCCTGCCCTAGTGTGGTGCTCACGGCCTATGAAGAATCCTGTTGCGTCAGCATCGGACCGTGCTCTTATTGCCGGGTCTCCTTGCCTGCGAGGTAAAGAGGCTGTCTATTCCAGTAAGAGAGGTACTTCATGCGTCTTACATGTGCGAAGAGAGAACGATGGACATCTTGGAAGCCCTCTGCAGTGAACTGATGTAGTTGACGATCCGCTTCCTGGACGTAGTCCCTATGCCGTTGTAGGGCTCGTCGAGAAGCAGCATGCTCGGCATGCCAATCATCGACAGGCACAAGGACAGCTTGCGTCGGTTGCCGCCACTGTACACACACACACCCATTTCATTAGGTGCAGTGCAGACTAAAATCACATTAGTATTAAGCGTTCCTGATGGCGGACAAGAAAGTGCACATTTTTTTTTATTTTAAAAATGTTTGATAAAATGCTGACTGCCTATCACGTAACTCGTTCAGTTTTTTTTTTATTTACGGCAGATTCTGGAAAAATAAATATTCGCACGAGAAAACTCCTACAGCTGGAAAAAACAAAGTAGAATTTAAACATATAAGCACCGATAGTGCAGGATATATCTGTGAAGCGCATGTCTTGAATTTCTCTGCAAGCACGCGACTCATATTGCTAATGACGAAGTATTAACGACGCCCAAAAATTGGAGGGCACACTTAAGCACCGCTTAAAAGTATGACACAATAGCGGTAACGAATAACTTCCACATATGCTGAATTGGTCATTCTCGACTTTACTTTCATAGATCCCTGGAAGTCCTTGTACCACTCGTGGCGCAGTGGTGTAGCGTTTAAGCCATTCGCTACTGCCTTGCGATGGCAGGTGCTGCCACCGATGGGGCTTGTGCGACTCAGGTTGCTCCTCTTGAGCCACCTTTCGAGACCGTTCATTAATTTAAGCGCCACCACCCACGATAGGCAGTTCGCTCACAATCTGGTGGGCTCGTTGGGATTACGCCACCAGGTCACGTGATCTAGGTTGCTTCTCTGCAGATTTTTAGCGGATTCTTCTGTAATGGTCAACGACGCCGACACCGACGCCGACAACGACGGCGTCTTTTGTGCGACATGGCATCCTTAACGCGATCGCGTTAACTGCGTCATATCGCTCGATCTGGCCGCAAACGCTAGAAGTTAAAAAGCCGTGCGTTCCTCGTTGAGGCAACATATTTCTATAGAAAACCGGTGCATTTAGAATGTCAGCGTATACAGTGGAAATGTCAGTGTTTCTTGTTCACGTGCATCGCGGAAACCAATCAAACGACGTAAACTAGCACGGAAAATAGTTTACCTCTCGCAACAAGACCATTTGTTGGGCTCGTAGTGCCTCAAGCTGGATTCTGCATAGAAAACCTACTGGCTAATGCAAAAAAAGCTCAGTGATTAAATTTACACTATTCAGGATATCTCAACGGTAACGCGCCTAAAAACTAGCATCAAACAACTGTGGGAGAATTCCAGAAGTGGCGGTGCAGTCAGTAATAATTTTTCATTAATTAATTAATTAATTAATTAATTAATTCAAATGAATGTGCGCACACATACACGCATATGTTAGGTCAATAGCCGAAGGTAATGTAGGCCCATTTTACAGATATATTCGGCAGTGCCAAGACGCCTGAAGGACATGAAGAAAATTATACGATAGTTTATGGTTTATAGGGTTTAACGTCCTAAAGCGATTAAGGCTATAAAGGACGCCGTAGTAAAAGGCTCCGGAAAATGCGACCACCTGGGGTTCTTTAACGTGCACTTACATCGTGTAGTACACGGGCGTATAGAACTTCGCCTCCATAGAAATTCAACCACCGCGGCCGGGATCGAGCCCGCGTCTTCCGGGTCAGCAGCTGAGCGCTATAACCACTAAGCTACCGCGGCGGCACAGAAAAAATTATAGGAATTAATAATATTAAGAATGTACATTAAAACACAACAGAAAATAACTTTGTTTATTTCTTGACAGACAGGCAGGAGTACGCCTATACCTGTATGTGCTGACCAGCTTCTCTGCGTACTCGTTCAGATTAAAGATCTCCAGGAGTGCGTCCAAGTATTCCTTGCTTGGCACGATACCACGCAGTCGCGTGTACAGCGACAGCGTCTCCAGGCCTGTCAGCATATCCAGTAGACCGTCTCTCTGCGGACAGTAGCCCAGGAACCTTTGGAACTGCAAGAGTAACCGAAATTAGTGGCGGCTCCAAAAATGCAGCTATTGCTGGCCTCGCAGCAGGTGCAAAACACTAATTATCACGCAACGGCTGCTACGGGATGAAGGCCACAGTTCTGTGCATCACAGCTGTTTAGGGTAAGAACTAAGATGCTGCTCCTACCTAAATCCCCCATTTCAACTTGAAATTGGGGCATTATGGGATATGAAATATTCGGCAAACATTAGGCACAAAAATTGCGTACTTTTCATTTTATTCAGTAATACTTGTAGGAGCACAGCCTGATCAGGTAGACCAGTTGTAGTGTCTTTTTTCCAAGGTGTTAAACAAATGTGTCTTGCTGCTAGCTATGCAAGTATTTATTTCTTTTGCTTCTAGATATTCCGATATAGTGCGAGATCATTAGAAAGCAGTTATACAAACAACGCACGCATACAATACACATGCGAGACAAATATGTCCAAAATTGCAGACACTTGTCAACGTTGGCGAATTGTGTGTGAAAGATTCATAATTGGGGTGACTCCATTCTAAAATCGTCTTCGTGAGGAAAGAATACTTAGCATAGTTATTTCGAGCGTTCCAAGGTGTCATTGTCAGGACATTACTTTGTATCATATTATAACCTAACAGAGAATATACGAGCGCACAAATGTTTTAATAACCGTTTACGAGTTGAATGGAACTTTAGTCAGCGAACACGGATGTGCACAGACACCACTGGCAACCACTGCTTTGCAGAAGCTTGGTAACAGGAGTACAACCATATAAAGAATAAATCTCGCCACCTTGTTTTGTATTTTTGCAGTTTGTTAGTATTTTTCGAGGTGCCCCAGATAATTTCAGCGTATTCTACCAACGGGCGAATAAGGGATTAGTACGTGTGGAGAAGTATAATCGGTGTAGATGATTTCAGTGAGTGCTGGAAGGAAAGCAATTTGCGAAGGAAATTCGCAGCGAAATTACTTATGTTCTTCGACCAGGAAAGAATAACAGTTATCTATTCGCCCAGATATTCTTCATCTGTAACATCCGATAGTGAGAAGCTAGCACCACATAGAAATGAAGAGGTCTTTTCTAGTGCATAATTCTCATAAAAATGTTTTCTCACACTTAATGGACCTCTCCATTGGTACAACAAGCAATCACTTTCGTGAGGTCATTATTCAAACGCAACTAATCATCAACGTTGCAAACTTTTTTGTACAAAACACAATCATCTGCGCACAGCGTGAGTTAGCTGAAAGTTCTGCCACACTATCTTTTAAAAACCACCAGAATAAAACCGGTGCCAAAACGAATTCCTTGCGGTCACCAGTTTCCACGTGGGCGTAAGTTGAAATGCTGTTCAAAGTTACGAATGGAAGTCTGTTTGAAAGGTGTGTCGCGGTCTTTACCAGTATCTGGTTTTTGTCGAAATAACAGCAAAACATTTGTTAATTTTTTACGCCATACCTTTTCTAATGTTTGGTGGAAATCAGTGAATATAGCGTCTTTTTCTTATACTAATTATGAAATATGGGAAGCCAAACAGCGTCTTGACTAACTGAGTATTTGTAGAATCGCCCCGCCTGAAGCCATGCTGGAGACATCTAAGCACTTTGTGCTCCTGTAAGAAATGTGATATAACTTAACGAATGATATGCTCAATATTACTGCTTACTTTTGGCGGTACCTTTCAAGGGCGGCCTTCTTTGAGCATGAAACTAGCGATGAACCAAACGATCTGTAAGTTTAAAGCTGACCAAGCAATGATTTGCAGATTAGGTGTATTGTCGACCAGCACATTTTTCTAGTGGTCCGCATTTTGTATTCGCCCAAATCCCTCTGTTGCAAATGTATCACAGACACGTAGTCACACTTAAAGCAGTAGCCATATTTTACACCGTGAATTTTCGCTACTCTGGCAACTGGTAATTCACCTGATATAGCTGAAATGTAGTGATAGACTAACTTCGCTGAACAACTTCTTCCGAAGCCTCTAGACGGCACTTAATACGGGGCTCCAGTCCCAAGGCTGACAATGAAGCCTCTGTACAGAAATCAATAATGCTTAAGTGGGTTAGTATTAAACCATATTCTCAACAGTCTTTTAGAAACCTCTAAAGCTCATCCCAACATGTCGCTGCTCTCGTAGAATGTAGGCCATACAAAACCATGCACTTGGCAGACACAGATGTGATCCTCTTGCCTGGTACACGTCGCGCACGACAGAGTAACCGCCAATGAAGGCGTCCCCGTCGTGCGGCAGTATGTCGCCGCTGAGGATTTTGAACGTAGTGGTCTTGCCCACGCCGTTCGCACCCAGGAGGCCGAAGCATTCTCCTGTGCGGACGGTGAAGCTGAGACCCTGCGGTGGCAGAGGTTCATTATTGAAATGTAAGCAGTACGAACATATCCATGCGCCTCTGTAAAAGCGAGTGTTCAGCGGTGTGATCAATAGCTTCCCCGCCCTGCTGGTGGCAACATGCTGGCATCCGCTCCCAACGAGACAAAAATGTGCCGTGAATGCTGAAAATGAAGCACTTTTACGCGATGCACACCAAAATCCAAGCGATCGCCCTCATTGTTTGTAATATATGAACATATGTGTAAGGACCTTAAAGAACTAATCGTGTGCGGAACCAAAAAGCATACTGCAGTTGTGGGCAAACAAATTGACCGTGGTTTAGCTCTGGTTAACCCTAGTTGAATTGCGAAAGGTTCGTTTCCTCGGCCGGTTGCCTACGCAGCGTCTCATTCCGACGCTCTCGAGAACTCAAACCGGTCTCTTCCGCAGTTGAAGAGTCACTCGGCGGCGTGGCACGACTTCTTTTAGCCGCATCTTCGTTACGACGCTTCTCGAGTCGTGCGGCGGCCTCTTCTGGCATCTCTTGAGCGCGTTGTCCCTTCCTCTCTTCGTTCTGTCCTTGCTGCGTCGCTTTCGCGCTCTCCATAACGACTACAATACATTGCTGCTGCTACTGCTGTTGCTGATAGGAAGAAGCAAAAAGAAAGTGCACGGGCCTGCCTACTGGCTCAAGCCGAGCCACGCTCACTGCCGCCTGCAGAAAGTAGGAGGGTGTAAAGGATAGCAGAGTAAAGAGTGAAAGAAAAGACGCGCAGCGCTAATATGCCCCGGGCCGATTCCGGAGGCAGTGCAATACCGGGCCCACAAGCGCCAGAGGACTTCAAGCCAAGCACTGCGCCATATTCCAAAAATAAATTTAATATCTTGGGTCCAAGGACCCGCAGCAGATATTAAATCAGGTATCAGGTATCGACCACACAACAATACACTGAGGCGAAGCGCATATATATAGACCTCCTTCACCCCGCGACGTCACGAAGATGCGATGGCGCTGATGTCAGCAGCGACTTTCGCATGGTAGGCAAAACAGGTTCCGCCTGCCCGTGCTTACCGCAGCGGCCGCAGCTACCGGCGGATGCATCATGCCTGCGCACTGCAGAAGCAGCATGTATCGACCAGCTGCGTCACTGTTGGATCCGCGTAGTAGCATAAAAGGAAATTTAAAGTAGCCCCGATAGGTTTCTAGCAGCTAAATACCGCATTAGGAAACTGGCTAACAGGGAATGGGCCGCGGTAGTAAAACGCGAAGTCTGGGAGTCAGTCGGCACGGCCACTCAATGTACTTAATAGCATGCAAGTTACTGCGTCCATTCACCTTAGCATGAGCATGGTACGCTTATAACTGCGCAAAGAAAAAAAAAGCACATATGTAGCGGCACACGTATCGATCACCTTGAGCATTGCGTCATGTGGGGGCGTTGAAACGATAGATCATTTCATCATCTACTTCCGGCGGTTTTCACGGCAGAGAATTCAGTTTTTGGAAAATCCTCTCGGTCAATTAGGGCTGCCGTTTACTCTTCGCGTCCTCCTCTCCTTCGGTGCAGCCGTCAAAGGGCATGCCATTAGGCAGGTATGTCAGCTTCTTCACAAGTATATTATTGAAACAGGGAGATTTTTGTGTTGACTTCTCGGTGCCTTTACTTTCCTCTCAAAATTTTCTTTCTGATTAATTCTTTAAATTGAGTTATTCTATTCACACCTCTTGGTTTCACCGATTTTCATTCCGATTTTCTCAAGCACTCTCAAAATTCGTGCTTTTCTGTTTCTCTCAGATTCCTCAATATTTATGATCCGCTTGAGATAAACCTGGACGAGTTTCTTCCTGTTTGGATCTTCACCAAACCGTGGACAATCCTCCATCGCGGGAATGTGCCATCGTATTTGAGGCAACAACAGCAACCTTGAGCTGGTGTGCAGGGGGCGCCGGCGGGCTCACTCGCCCCCAAGGAATGTGTTCTTTTGTTAACTGCACAGCATGTTTTAATGGCGCGTTTTATGGCATTTAATATTTACTTAAAACTGTTTCTTAATATGACCGACGTAATTATTTGATACGAGTAGAAAGAAGTCTGCTAAGTTGTGTCAATCTTGCGCGGTCACGTTGGCGTGCTTAGAATAGCGTACCTTAAGTATGCTAAAACCCACATGCTTTTTCAGTGCATCATGTATGTCCCATGTTTCATGAGGTAGCACATGATAGCGAAGCTTGTTTGGAAAGAAGCAGCCGCAGGCGTGCTACTAACAAACATGTGGCGAGATTGATAGGGGACGCGGCAATGAAAAGTGTTTTCGTTATTTCTGCATGCGATATGTAACTACATTTGGTGTAAATATGGAATTGCTACGCTAGTTAGAGTAATGCCTTTTATTTTTAGCTACACCTGGTGCAGTTCATGGGTAATTATTATTAACAGCCTCTTCAAGTCACCCCAAGTTTATTAAATTATTGAGTAGAAAATGCTTATTTTTTTTTAAGCCAGCATGTTCACAAAGCCCTATTCTGTATGAAGACGCGATTAGTTCTTTTTTTAGATGATCTCAGGAATGTCTCAGGAATCGTTTGCGACAAATCGAATGATTCTATTTTCATGCGTTATGAAATTACGGAGGTGTGAGTGATGCCAATCGCAGAAAATGTGAAAGGTCAGAAAACGAACCTTAAAGCTTATTCCCTCGTTTACGGCCTCCTCGCTTTCGCTTTGGTCAAGGAAATGCGGCACTGAAATCAAAGAAAACCTCAAAGAAATTACCTTATAATTTTCGACGACCCCACGTCTAATTTATAAATTTCTACTGAATATTTTGCTATAATTTTTCGGCAAGAAGCAGAAGATCCCAGGACTAGGAAAGAAAATAATCAAAAATCAAAAATTTTCCCCAAATCGACCAGTTCAACAAGGCTGGAGAAGTCGGTCTGGCTGGTGCGTGATTATGCGGCTAAATACAGCGCTTAAGCGAGACAGAGGAGATCGGGGACACGATGCTATCCCCACTTTTCGCACTGCGCGACACGTGTGTCAACAGACGGTGAGCAAATGCATGCTCCGCCAAAACAGCGCCAACACTTCCCCTCACTACTGTTCCGAAGTAAAATCATTCCGGCAAGTGCAGCGTGTCAAAAAGTTTTATTTAATGCCTAGCGTAGAAATCAACGGCACAAACGCTTTCTGTTTACTAATAACCATATATATATATATATATACAATACACAGTGGCGAACTATTTCTCTGAATACGCCGCACATGACCAACGCGAGCTCGTGTACTTCGAGAAATTACTAAGTTGAAAGCATCAACCATTGCTGTGATTCGCAGAAACAGAAAACACGCCTAGAAGCCTTGAAAACCCGCGCTCAACACCTCTCTGCTACGCCACTCCTTGGCCTTTTGCCTACCGCGAGCCCGCTACTGACTGCAGCGCCACCTCATTTGTTTGCAAACATGCAGGAGGTGTATATACCGCCCGCGAGGCGACACCTCTTCTCCCTCTATCTCAGCGGAGTGGAGCGAGCGGCGACGACGGCGGCGTCGACCGCGGCGCCATCTGTTGGAGCGCGGCTGCGGCGTTGCTAGGCAAAAGTGGTTCAAGGTCGTTCGTGGGCCATGCATACGACATACGGCGCGACGAGCCGAAATGGCTCGCTGGCTGCAGTAGTGAAGCTTTCGCTTTAAAATTTGCAAAATGAACGACCGAGCAGTGGTGCTGCGGTCATCGGCGTTAGCCTCTACTTTTCGACATTGAGCGTAAACCACGTTGGTGTTAACTGGCTGAAGTAAGCTTGCGCCCTCACTGTTTTTCCTGGGGTGATAAAAACTAAGCAGTTTGCATGGAAGTCTGCGACCTCGCGCCTTCAGTGCGCTGCTATACTGAGCGAGGGCGCAGGCTTGTGTCATCAGTTTACACTCTCAACCGGAGTGCAGGGTCAGCGCTGGAGTCCGCAGCGCCGCCATTCGGCCATTCGGAAAAGATGCTGCGGTGACGTCGTGAATGGCGATCCTTGAAAGTGGCGCTTTTAAGGAACATATAGTTATAAAACGACCTAAAGAGAAATGTGTACTGGCCAAGCTCACCCTATTACTTGTGACGTTTTTCCTTTCTCGTGATAAGCCTATTTTGGGGATGGCGCCCGGTAAAAAACTAAAAAACTATTGAAGTTAGAAAATAAAAACAGCATGGGCTTGCACAACGTGAGAGCGGATGTTTGGCACCGTAGGAAAATAATTGGTAGATAAGGGCTGGGCGCTTTATTTTCACTCTCAGGTTTGGAACTCGAAGCAAGGTGCCGGAAAAGATCGATCAACTAAGGCGAAAGAGTTCTCGACTAGCTCGTAAATGAGCTGTGCTAGAATTCGTCCTCCTTTGCGTTCCAAAGACGCGTCTTTCATGAAACCGCCATAGTTGGTTCCGCGCCATAAATACAAAACGAAAACAGAAGATTAAGCATGACCTGGCATTAGAGCGCCAGAAGGTACTGCTACACCCTGCCATGTTTTTCTTGGCCAAAGCTTGCCTGCAGGACGACATTGGTGTCCACGTATCCGTAGGCCTTAGCCAGGCGGTACACAACCATGGCCGGTGGGGCAACTTCAGGTGACTGCGGCTGCTGCGGCAGCTGCTGCGGCAGCTCCTGCTGCTGCTCCTGCACTTGGACTTGCAGGCCCTTGGTGGCTATTTCTTCGACCACCTTGGCCTCGTCCGCCACATCCGTATCTTCATGCTTGGCCGACTGGAATCAGTAGTGCCGGAAAGCGTACGTCAAATGAGGATCACTTATGTTTCTGCGCCCACTCCACTCCATTTATAATACGTGTGGCCATATCTCCAAAAGCCTTAATTGGTTCGTAGTTTAGGATGTGTCAATATGCATATCTGTTTTGCTATGGCGCCGGCACGCTGAGAGACTTTGCAGCAACCTTCATTTTCTTTAAGCCAAATTTAGCAATGCCCCACGCTGGCTACTCATTCACAACTCTAGTGGGACGGAAAGCTCAGCCGAGATTTGAGAATGTCTCAACCATCGCTTTTGTTTGCTGTCACTAATAAGCATGTAAATGCCCGTTAATAATTAACCAGTCTCCAGAAAAAAAAACATTTTTTACACACATCGCTGTCAGAGCAATGATTCTATGTCCGCTAGCTACAGCCTATAATTCAAAGGCACCTAAATGCACTGGCCTACGCCAAATTAGCAAATTCGCATAGAGGCTGCGAGCACACGATGTAGAATTTGTCCTCTTTGATTGCGTAATATATGTATGCGTAATTAATTTGAACTGCGACTGGTTACAACTACTTCTGCAATACACTAGAGCAGTGCAAGAAGCGCACTTTCTCTCTCTTTACAACCTATATAGTACATTCTGTCAAAGCAGTTACGGGTTTATTTATATTACGCTTTTTTTTGGCTTCGGCGAAACTTCTATCGGTCGCTTTAAAAATAGGAAGCTGAAAAAAGCGCGCAGTTCAATGCTGTGCCTGAGCGAACTGCAGTCCTGGCATGCGAACAGCATCCATATCATTCTTGTCAGTTGCATTGTATTGAGCTTAAGGTATGCTCCCTCTCTGAAAAACGTGTCAGTGACAGGCGTTATTTCCACTGGCCAATGGGATTTTTTCCCTTACAATTGCACCTTTCCTAACGCTGTGTGCTGGTAAAGCACACATACTTCTAGAGACATTGAAAAACATCGGTTGCGGCTCAGTTACTCGTTATATTTGCGCTTGGTCAATCTCTCTTAAATATCACAGATGCATAGTGTTATGGGCAAGAGCCTTGCAATGGCAGCACTGTCCGCTCTGTTTGTTTGTTTTTGTTGTATACATTCTCTTGCGTTGTGGATGCTTTTCTGCAGTTCGCTATATTGAAGAGTTGTTTTCCTAGATTCAACAGAAACAGACAAGAAGCAGAATCCCCTAGTCGTGGCGTTCAATTCATTATTCGCTTGAGTGCTTCAGTCCTTTATCAGAAGCAAAAGATATACGCAATAATGAAAATACTTGCGTGTTGACGGAGAGATGATTCAGACAGAAGCTGCCCCGATAACAGTTTCTCACCGCCACTTCCCGCGCTTTCCTTTCAAAAGCCCTCATCAGCAAACACTTCATCGCTGAGAAACACTGCGTCAGAACAACCCCGGAAACCCTTTGCGGGTCCTCCCAGCAGCGCTGCTACAGCGCATAGGCGAGAGGAGGGGAGGTTTTCTTACCTTCGGGAAAGCCGTATTGATCAATTGCGTCACGGCCGGCCGTGGCGATCCCACGTGGTCCGTCGGCTCAGGTTCGCTCAGGTGACGGTCCAGGCGTCGCAGCCAGTAGTAGTCGGCGCAGAGCAGCAGGGCGAACAGCAGCGGGCCCTCGAAGAAGAGGGTGAGCACCTCGTAGAAAGCAGAGTACCAGTGCACGCCCAACGGACTGATCGCGTAAAGCTCGGGGTTGGGCTCGTCCGCGTCTGCGTTGAAAGTGTGAGGGCTACGATGGTGAAAAGCGCATTATTGCGATACCTTTTAGGTTGCCTTCCTGCAAAAGCCACCCGTATTCTCCGTAACGAAATTGTCTGATTGGTCGATGGTCGAGAGGGTCATGACGTGAACAGCACCGTCAAATTTGAAAATCTGAGGACCAGAATGTTCCGAGTATCTTCCATTAGATTATCATCTGGGATTATACTAACTCGACCCACTCCTCCACCTTAATCCACCATTCACTTTTCATCACTTATAATATCACTAATACACAACATCCACCTGCTAATCCGCCAATCCGCCTTCACTCTTTTTTGGAGATGGGCCTGCTTTCAAAATTGAGAGGGGGGAGGGTCCTTGGGAGCAACTAAGGGCGGGTCAAATTCCAGACTGGCGCATTTGCTTTAATAATGTCGTTTTATGGATGAAAACATCTTTGTAGGGAAGAGAAAGGCGGCCTAGGTGGTGTCCACCTCGTAGATGAGTCAGCGGGCGTTGTGCTGAGTGGCCCTCCAAGCGACCTCCCAAGAGGAATGAGTGGGATGGGGGATAGAAGGGAGAGGGGGGGAGACTACCTGTGGGGAAAACATTCTCATAAAAGGGGAAGTGGGGGTTCGGGCACGCCACAGGTGTTTTAATGTGGGGAGGAGGGGAAGTGGGGGAAAGCAAGAGAGGAGGAAGTGTTGGTGTGCCGCTGGATTGAGGTGACAAGGTACAGTGGGGGGCGGCAATGTCGTGCGGCTGTGTTTGTAGAATGTGGTTATTCGATGATATGTTGAAAGGAACGATGCGGCTTCTTGCGTGGGGTTGGGGTGCCTGATCGTCCAAGACCAGGGAGGAGAGTACTCGCGCAAGATCATGAACGGGCTGAATACGGGGGACCAAGACATGTCCAAGGCATAGTTTCTAATTATTACCTGGAGGAAAAGCTGTCGCCACCTTCTATGCGAATTTCTTAAAGAGCACTTCACCCCCCCCCCACCTCCCCCATGTAAATGGCGGGAATGTGAGATATCGTGTTTAGCTTGGCTAGTGATAGGCTGTAAACGTGGATTGTACCTCGAAATTGGTAGTTGCACCGCGATTCTCTCCTGTGCGTGCAGATTAATGTATTTCACTACTACAATTTTCACTTCAATAGATTTAAGAAGTGAATGCTGGTGTGGAAACTTTCTCAGCATTTTTCTAGGTTTGCATCGAGAAAAGTCGTATTTGAAGGGCTTAATCCAAGTTTTGTGCCAAGCAATACCCAACACGAGTAAGAAACCTAGTCTTCTCGCCATTTCTGCTCCTTTCCATGGTGGATGAAGTGCAACACTGGCAGCTTTCCTTCTAGTTCTATTAAACTCGACGTGCCCAAGGGTCCACGTAATACGACCATTCCGACGAGAGAGGGGACTGGTGTGAAGGATCAGCGGCCGGTGACGCCGTGCCCTGTAGGCAGTGGCGGTATTCTGCCTGAGAACCTTAGCAAATTTCAATGATTTTCTCGTCAATGCTGGAGCGGTCCAGCGCAAGCGCGATGGCGGCTTCCTCCGCCTCTGCTGGGAAATGAGTTATGTTAGCGGCGGCAGCCCAACGGTACCGTCTTCGTATGCTGCGATTGCCGGGAACAGACCTGAGTTGGCGTGCTCTGCCACGTTGATATAGAAAACTGTCTGTCCGGCGGCGTCAGCGTCTTTGTGAAGCCCCTACCTGCTAGGTGGTGTTTAGAGGAATTTTCCTCTCTCCGTTTCCGACCTGTCAACTAGACCCTCTTCTCCTGCACCTTACCCTCTCCCCTACTTCACTTGTAGGGGAGAGGAGCGAGGCGCCGGACTCGGCAAAAATGAAAATGGCTATAGAGAAAGTGACTCAGACCGCAGCAGGCCTACGTGCAACACACAAAGACTCCAAAAGAACGATCTGCGCAAAAGAGAGGCTTGCGGGAGCAATTCTTTCGCGCGTCGCTCGGGAAGAGCAAACTGGTCTTCAAAACCCAGCCGGTGGCTGTGTTTGAAGCAGCCAACTGCCATGCAGTAGTACATCGCTTAACAGCTGTGACGCTATGCCGGTAGCAGTATGATTAATCACCGCATTTTATGAATGTGAGGCATTTTGCGTACTTGCGTAGTTGCATAGTCGGAATTGAAACAGAGTCATAAATGGAATAAATTAGCGAATAAAAAACAACCAACTCAGAAATGCAATAGAACCAAAAGTGGAATATATTGGCGAGTGAAAGCACCATGCTATCGCATTTCTTTCATATCAATCTAATTAATCATCCGTAATATTTTTCTATGTTGAATTGTCAGACTTCAATGTCTCGCTGCGAAGTTTAACAGCAGAGTGAGGGTGTGATTCGAAGGCAAGGCACGGATCAGCTCCCACACGAGCTCCGTGTAATAATAACTGAGACGGATGGAAAGGTTGATATAGAAACAACTCAGAGAAAATGTAGGCACGCAATATTTTGTAATACCTTATTAACATAGATGAAAAAGCCTTATTCTTGCTCACTACTTTGGGGGTAGTGTTGCGAAGCTTAAGCAGGAAGATCAGAAATCCTGCTTATATTTGTGACCTTGTTTTAGTTACTAGCTTCCCATAGAAACTGCGGCGTAAAAGAGAAGTTTCCTACCAGTATTTAGAAACCTAATGTTGGGCACCTGTACACTCCAAGGACGGTCTAAGGCGCCCCGACTTAGCGCTGTGTTTCTGAAGCCACAACCAGTTATATGTAAATAAGTAGAGCTAATTTCTGAAAAAAAAATGCTATTTCTTGCTTCCGGCAAGAATTTGGCGCGGTGCGTAAAATTTACTCACGCATACAGCACTGCTCAAGCGACATCTTCAGCGTCGCAGTCTTGGCGTGGCAAGCTGAGCGGAGCGCCTGTCCGCCCGTGCGGCACAGCGCATTCTCAGCGGCCAGTTGCAGCACCTTGGTCATGCCGCGTGAGTAAGAATAGTTGGGCAGAAGCCGCGCAAACTGCAGCACTGTGCGGATGACCAGCGTCAGAACGCCGTTGTTCAGCGTGGCCGCGTAGTGCTCCATGAACACAGAGCCCAAGCAGCACACCGACGCTGCGGAGGGCATGCAAAAGGGACACGAAGAGTTATGCCCGCGCTGCCATCCTCACCGTACCTATATGCTACACAACAAAGCCGTCAGATTTTCTAACCACTTCTTTCAGAGACTTGTCCTCATATGTCTACTACTTCACAATGCTAATAGCGCCCCTGGGAAAGCACCTCATGACTTGAGGAGAAGAATAAGGACCACGTTACAGTCTTTCGAATTTGTCTTCAGTGCGCATCTCGTGGTTCGAGATTTGCTTTAAAGACTAGTGAAGGTCTAGGCGTTAAAAATATGATATGCTTCGTTAGGGACCCGCATGGCGTTTCACCCGTCCCCAAACTCTGCACAATGGCCCGCCGCACCAAAGTCTCGCACCGCGACGGATAGAAAAGATACATAATTACCATGAGTTTGGCGTTATTCGTATATCAGGACATGTAATAACCAATACTTTAAAACACAGGTGTAAACTTTAATTTCTGATCGCTCGCCCTGACAGAAACATTGTAACTTTATTTGAATAACACTGAATTTAATAAGACAAGAAATTCTTTGAAAAAAGCAAATTCCTCGGCGTTTACTCAACCAACCGAAGAATCGTTTGTTGGAGGAGTGCTGAAAATAACTCCTATTTCGCGTTATGTAGCCACTCATCAGTTCGCAACAAGATTTCATATTTTCTTCCTGCCTCCGAACGACCAAATAATGTTGAAGATGTTTTTGTTTATGCCGCGATAAAACACTCGATTTGGTTGAGCACTTCCACAAATGACCTCAGAACGAGCCACAGGCCTCCAGCTGCCAGTCCGCAAACATCTGAAATTATGAATGTTCCATTTTAAACACGAACACTTTTGGCACGACTTAACTCTTCATTCAAGGTAACCTATCGGCCTCAAGTAAACAGATGTACCTGTACACTTGTTAATATAGTTTATTTCGGTGAGCTCCCGAGTGTTAACTTGATTTCTGGTAGTATAGTAATTGCCGATTAAAAATCTCCTGAGCTCCGCTAGAGGGTATAAAGGTAAACTTTACTGTTTTCGCAAGTTTTTACAGCTGAAAATGTTTCTCGTAGCAGTGGAATTAAACCGCACAACATATCATCTTAAGACGGGTGCTCTATCGTCTACGCTAATCATGACCGCTAGCAGTTTGTAGGAGGGAGCCAAATTCATCAACAAACACAAGCGAGAACGACTCTGCTCCAAAATAAACGACCGAATCGCCCAAGTTACAGAAAAGGTTAATGACAGTGCCGAAAGTTAAATATGCACCGAAAGGCAGATGCACGAGAAACAATAATGATATGGACCTTTTATCTACGAATTTTCTTAGTTTAAAATTTCGTCCTGTTTTTTTTTTTAAGTAGTCCTCCTATATAGGTGTCTAGCTGCCCTAAATTGGATATTAATGAGTATCCTGACTTGTTAAACCCATTTAACGAGTTTCCAACTGAAGTAGTTGTTGCAAGCTTTAGTTTGAAGAAGCAGTTTTAATTGTCATTCTCGTAATGTCCCACATAAATGTAATTCATGCCACCGATCCGCACCGATGAGCCACGGCTGTAATTACCCGTAATTAAGAGCAGTGCCTACTCACATATTACAAATGTGGAGATGGCTAGCGTAGAGAATCCATATCCGGGGTTGTCAAAAAAGAAGGAACATATATAGATAAATGGCAGCGCAGCGTAGCCGTGCAGCATATTCATTATAAGGATGTTCTCTGCAAGAAAATGAAGAAGAAATGCAAAATCTGTATACATCTCACAAAGCACTGCATAAAATTAAAGAGTCTGTGGTAGTGATTTCCGTTCTAATTTTAAGTTAATCTCGTATATGTCAGAATAAATGCTGATGTAGAACTGACGTACAATATCTGTAGGCAATGGTGCTCGACTGCTGATCCAAAAGGCGCGGGTGGTGCCGGGCGCGGCGGTTGCATTTCAATGGAAGCGAAATACTAGAAACCCGTATGCTGTGTGACGTCAGTGCACGTTAAAGAACAACAGGTAGTCGGAATTGTCCGCAACCCTTGACTACTGTGTCCCTCACAGTCTGAGTCGCTTTTGAGCGCTAACCCTCTTAATCTATTCATAGCCCACCTGCTACTTGTTTATCACAGTTTAATTCTGATTAAAACCGCGGTTTTTATTATGTTAATATTCATCGAATAATTATGAAGCTCTAGAACATCATGAATATCTTTATGTGGTAATCCAACCGAGAAAGCAATGACGAGCCAGAATTAGGCCTGACATAGAGGCTAATTTTACACCTGCAGCACATCGACCTCATGAACAGATGTTCTGAACACTGCTGCAGCCAAAAACTTCTGGAAACAAGCAGGTTTTTTACATTGCTTGCAAAGTTTGCATACTGCTATTTTTTGGATGCATGCCCTAGGGTTGAACGAATAGTGAACCTCCACCTACTAGTCTGCGATAAAAATACCCTGAAGAGCTATGAAAACGTCAAATACGTCATCTCACATGTATGCCTAAAAGTTGCTTTTGCGAGCAGAAGGCCTGCAGAGCCACGCGAAGGCTTACGAATGTAGTCGAAATCCAATGAATCCGCGTGGAAGTAAGCTATTGGCGGCAGTACGAAGATGGCGGTTCCCATATAAAACATGAAGTCCCACACGAAGTTGCTGGCCCAGTAGAGAAAGGGGCTGACTCCCGTAATGATGTGCAGGTGCTTCACCTGCAGCAAAGTACAAAAAAAAAGTTTCGACAAGAGCAGTCTTGGCGCTGCGGGTCAAGTAAAATGCACACTCCGGTTAGCGTGGGCAACTGCAACGGTACCCAAGTGTACCCTAAGTATCAGTGAACTGTGGCAATGCACACATGACGCAGGTCTCTGAGACTGAGGCGGAAACACAAGCCCTATGTCAGTTTCCGACGCAGAGAAAACACAGTTGCGCGCGTACACTCATCTTACTCGAGCCTGCAGGCTCCATTTTCGCGCGAAATTAGCATTCGCGTTCTGCAACGTAAACAAGCGCAAGCCCAGAGAGGAATTAAGCGTAAAAACAAACACCTGCTGCTGAATCTTGTTTTATCTGTGTGCATCACATTTGCGTGAAACGTTTCCTCCTGCCTCACTACCTACACTAACGCAATGACACATAGTTTCGTAATAAATGAATCGGCTCGCTTATTCCTGCTAAAATAAATATGTGGGCGAATCGAAGCACCTAGACAAAACCCAAAGAAGTGCGAGGGAAAAAGCGTGCAGGTCGAAAAAGTGTGAGGAAGAGGAGCTGGTCAGGATGCGAATTTCGCTACTATTATGTTATTTTGCGTTTTAAGATTGAACATCCTTCCTTTCTATCGTTAAACTTCCTTTCTTGTTTATACCACGGTATTAGGCATTGAAAGATCTGTCGGCCACTTTGAATATTCGTCAGTTATTTCTATAGGAAGAGACCTACTTCGCCTTCGCCCAACAATGGGTCGCCTTATTCCATGGGAGGTCATTCTATCAGTTTTTTTTTTTAGAGCAGTGAGCTTTTAATTGCCGGACTCTTAACGTAAGTTATTTGTATTTTCGACTTCTCTAGGCTCTATGACAGAATATTAGTTTTAAGTTCTAAGGTTTCCCACGTTAAGCAGTTGGCGCAAATAGCTGAAAATAAATAAAGATAAGAACTTTCGAGGAACCCAGTCCCAGTGTCCAGGAATCGTTTCATTAAGCTCAGCGCGTACCTGCAGCGCCCTCTCGGCGATGGGAAAGAGCACGAAGTTGCTGCACATAAGGCTGGAGGCCAGAGGCAGGAAGATGGATCGCAACACCTTCGGCAGCAGCTCTCGGTACACGTCTCGGCTCCTGGTTGGCTCGTCCACGTCCTTGTTGGCGCCGTAGTCGAGCTCCGTGACGTCGAACGACAGGTGGGCGTCGTCCACTCCAGTGACGTAGCGCAGGCGGGCCTCGTTGAACAACCTCATAATAAGCAACGCCGAGTGCTGGATCTCACCGTTGTACCACAGGAGTGTCCTGCAAGCACATGGCCTCAGAGATGGGTGTTTAAGGAGCTAGTGAACTCGTTGCGTAGCTGAGTCTAGCGACTTATTCCATTCGTTATGCAGGCTACGCTCCCACGAACATCTCAGCCAAACTTCTGCTTTCTAATGCGGAGAGTAGCGTGTAGAAATAGAATGTAAAATAAGGTCCACCTATCCTGTAACTTCTCCGACTCGTTATCATGAAACGCTAGAGTGGATGGCATTAGGGAACGCGCGAATGGGAGAGCACCTCCGGTCGAAAGACCAGGGCGGGTTGTGTTGCCCTTTACAACTGGAATGAGGCATTCTCGTCCCTTTCCATATCGGTAACCAAGCGTATTGAAGCCCTTCATTGTCTTCACAACATCACTCAAAGTGTTTTCTGATCCTAAAAAAAAAACACCTACAAAGAGGAAAAGCTACCAGAATTCAATGATGCGATAACAAAAGCTGGATAAAATACCGAAGGACCAAACGCGAAGTCGTCATATTTTTCACGCTTTTCTCACGGCATTACATGGTTACACACTCGCCCAACCTGTATTACTTATACCGACATTTCGGCGACTGCTGTTACAATGAGACACTGACTAGTGCGTCATGGGGGGGGGGGGGGGGGGGGGGGGAATAAAATGAAAAAGTTTTAATGATCCAAGGCATCAAGATGGAGGGAATAAAAAGCCTAGACATTGAGCCCTTCGAACGGGTGATCTAAATGGTGCAATAGTGGCAGAAAACCGAACATATTTTCGGGATTACATGAAAAACAGGTGTACAGACAAAAAATAACACCCCCTTCAAGCACCAGAGGTAGCGAGCAATAGCCTTTCAAGAGCACCGCTTTTGTGACTCCTTCTCTTCACGCACCTATCCAAACCCTCTTTTCGGCGCGGTCGACTATTCCAAATGCAGCGTTTAAAGTAGACAAGTCATTGTTATCGACATCAGCGGTCGCTACATCAGCTCTTTGTGGCCGTTAATGGTATACTCTCGAGGCCAGCAGGTTAGCGTTTCTGGTTGCAAAAAAAAATAGAAAAACGGCTCACTAGTTGTAATGGTGATGCTGTTTATGCCAGGGATAACCTCTCGTTGAGTTATTGCAGTAGAACGAATTGCATGCCAAATTTGCCTTCGCTATTAAACAAATTTCGAAGCCCTCCCTGTATCCCACAGAATGAGAATGAGAGAGAACCTGTTTTCTTCGATGAGCTGCAGAACAAAGTGCGTGTTGAAGACGTAGTGCCTCAAGTCGCTCCTGGCTGCTTCCAACAGCACTGCGCCTATGTCTTGGCTAGGGGCAACAAGGACGACGTGGAAGCGCTCCGTGTCCAACATCGGTACGACGTAGTCGACGTAGAAGTCCGCGTCACCGCTCAGTTGCGCGAACCCCTGCACATAGTAGCCACGGAACGAATTACATTTATTGTTACATGGCGTACTGCTGAAAAAAGCGTACAATTTAGCGTCAGTAGCAAGGAACACCAATCCGAACCGACTCCACCGATTTTTCACTCACGCTTCGAAGTTATTGGGCTCTCTGCACGCGTCTGTGAAAGACATAACCGCCCGGATACTGTTTGTAATGACGCATCTAGTGGCATCGATCAATTTGGAATACCTGACTTCTATATATTCTCTACACGAATATATTCTCTACATATTCTATATATTATCTATATATTCTATATATTCTATATATTCTATATATTCTGCATATTCTATATATTCTCTACACAAAAACACATACATGGTGGGAGTACATAGACAAGATGAACGCTTTATGAGAAACCAAGATGACCAGAAGTTAGTTTGAAACAAGGAAGTCCTAGAAAATTTATGAATAATATCGAATACTGACCGCGTCTTACTAAATATGACAATGATGCACCTTAATTTTTTTTTCTTGATATTCATTCAGCACCCTGCGCTATAGCGTAAAACAGAGCCGAGACAGGAGTTACAAGCGACGGAGCAAGAAGACAGGACCGGCGTCGCGTCGTTTCCTGGCGGATATTCATGTAAAACAATCTCATTTATGTCCTAAAACTGTAATAGTTGTGGTTGTGGCCAACTGGACGAATGCCACCACCAGAGCTTTCAGAACTGTGTTCTTTTTGGTCGAAGACATCAACCAGTTTGTAGAACACATCCAGAGTTAGTTTATATACAAACAGTGGAGGGAATTTTTCTTTATCGACTCTTTCAGAACATATTCGTGTTATTTTCAGCTTCAGTATCGAGGCCACCTACCCCGAGGCGTTTTCACGATGCCGAACTTAGATCAGCAAGAATAGAAGTTTAAGGCTTTTTTCCCCTTTAACCTACGAGCTAATCAGAAAGCTGCGAGAAACTTACTGCATCAAAAAAAAAAAAACGTCATATGTAATCGACCCGTCTCTTACGCTTTCGAGACAAGAAAAGGAAAGTAAAAAGAAAGAAAATAGACAATTTAGGACAGTAATCGATGAAAAAGATTTGTCATGTCGATGTGATAATGGAGAGGATGCCTTAACTGTGTTCTGGAATTTTGTTTTCACTTGAAATGCTTATATTTTATGTACTCCGGAATCAAATTTCAGTTGACAGTTCGCGCATCTCTGTTGTGTGGTGTGTTTAAGTGCTCTGAAAAGAACAATAAGGAGAGACCATAAGAGCCCAATTCTGGGGCGGCATCCAACAAAGATCACGTTTGGCCAAAGCAAAGTTGCAGTTTCTGCGTTCTCTTTTATGCCCTTCGCCTGCTTGCACTTCCATGATTGTTCGAAATCTCTGGAGACCATTGCGTTGCGCTTGTCTCTCTCGTGAGTGGGGATGGACGAAAATTGCAAAGTTAACGTTGTTAGCAAGACATGCTATCGTTAACCCTGTAGCTTGGCCTCAAAAAGTGTATTATGTTTTTTTTCTTATTTTGGAGCTCTAAACCTATTCATCAGAATTTAAGAAAATATTTAGCTTGCTATCATTCAAAACAAAGGCTCCATTGATCTCCTTCTGTAAGAGTCCTCATGACACACGGATAGCAACATATTGGTACCAACGCTACAGTTATGCAAAGGCTGAGCAAATACTAACCGTGCAAGCAAGATCATGTCACGTCATCAACAAATTAACACAGGTATCATTCTTGTTATGAGATACATAACCTCTGCTGGCATATTAGCCGCAAGAAGTGACACCGGTCAAATCAGTTGAAGTGGATAGGTGCCATTAGGCTTCAAGTAGAAAATTTTATTTAGACATGTAGGTACCTGCTGGACCCATGTAATATAAACTATAAGAGTGGAAAGAGAAAACAAAATTTCGTGCTCCGCAATGTTTGTCGTCAGCGCAGCCACAAAAATCAGAGACAAAAGATAGGAATTCAGTATCCCAAAAGTGTTCGCTATTTATGAGTCGGAATGACCGAATTTGAGAACGCCCGATGATCCAAATTCCAGATTGTACACGAGGCATAGCTATTTCATTACCACAAAATCAAGCTGAAAGACGAAGACGAAAAATGACGATATTTATTGTTTACATATCCAAGGTGACAGAGATACGCTAGCTAAGTCTGTACCTCTGTCCGTGTCGTGTTCTTGCTCAAGAGATTAAACGCAATATTTTTCATGCAATTTTTCACTCTGATAAACAGGTGATCAAATTCTGTTTGATGTTCGCACTACGGCTCGCTTAGAATAGCGGTGATATTGTCAGGCACTGACTACTAAAAAGGCGCAAAAGTGCGGGCGTAAAGAAGTACTGGTTAACAAATCAGGGTTCCCTATATAAGTATAATCCCGTGGAGCTTCATTACTGACTTGAGATTTAACAAATATCTGAAAAAATCATAAGAGCCTTCAAGTGTACGGCAGAGAAAAGATCCTGGGAAAGCGTTTTACACAAAAAATTCGCGTTATTGTGCTTCCGTGTTGCAGTTGTCACTGATTAGTGGTATTATACTACTCGCAGAAGAACAAATGTTTTATTGAACGAGGAAATAAACTTTTTCTACGGACTAGAACAAGATTTGTGACCAAAATAATGATATGTTTGGATAGCTCCTCTAAACTTAGTTCACAGATAGAAAATCTCAATGCGGATCCCACAACTGCGTCATTTCAACAGTGAAAAAACACCGTTCATCCCTGCTCAACCAGGTAGGAAAGCTTTGTGAAAGTTTCGGACAACACGCGACAAGTACCAGTGACGAAATGCGTACTATTACTGTAACTCCTGGTAGAACTGGGGCCCTGCGTGGCCGCTGGTCCGATCCATAACAATGCAATTGGGACACGAAAATACGCAACCAGGAAACGTGGCGAACTGGAGGGATATATTCGACAAACTGGAGATAATTATTTGCCCGTTATTTATACAGCATGGGGAGTCCAACGCACTATTTACGCGAGTAACTTAGGGGCAGTTCTCCTACTGAATATCACACTACTATTAAACACAGCGAGAGAAAAAAAAGGCCGCCACAGTCTGGAAGATGTTGAAGTAACAAGTGTTAGCTTTATTGGCCATGAGTAAAACGAAAGTCGTTCCGCATCCAGCAATCCCAGTGAAGAAAACCCTGAGCGGTTCGGAAAAGCAACAAAACTTTTCCACCTAGCAGAGCGCTCGACGCCTAGCGCCATCTATCAGAGAAATTACGATGCACGTCTACCCGTTGTTAAGTTCCACCTCCTCAAAAAACATCCCAAACGGAATTTGCTTTCTTTAGGGGGGCTAGAATTCGGCTTGCGGTACGATACGGCAACGCTTCAATTAATAATTGCATGTATACAACGTTCACCTAATATTTAATTGTGGTTTTATTTCGATACCACTACCCATGGGGTTTTATATGCCTACCAAATTCGGTACACAACTGTCCCCGGATGGGTGCCTCTTGTTGTTGGAGTATAAATAACGGAACGAATGTGTACACTTACAGCGGTTCCGTGAAGGGACTGCTTTTTTACAGGTTTTAGGTCATTTTTGGGGGAGGGAGGGCACATCCATCGTAATCCACCACCTCAATCGTAATCCACCACCTCAGGTTCGAGAAACCGAAACTATGCCGCGATTTCGTCCCCCTTTGTCACACTTACATAGTTCCACCTCTATCCATCATATCAGACCGTGACATCATTGGCTTGCCTGGTGGTTGTTTCTACAATGGTATCGTAGATGGCGTTACAAGTCACGATGTTCGATGTGCTGTTTTCTAGTTCCTGCCACAGATCGCGCTCTGATCTCAGGGTGGTAGCAGACACCACGAAATCTCGAGACGTGATGTGTGGTTGCTGCCATAAATGGCGTTATGTTCTCAGGGTTGTAGCAGACCCCACAGAATCTCGAAACGTGACGAGCAAGAGCGAACGCTCTTGAAAGAAAACATACCCTTGTGTGGTGGCGCTTCAAGGAATCAAAATACTATCTTCTTACTTTCGTCGCCTGCATCACATCGATGAAGGTGTACGACAATGTGTCGCCGACGTGCTGCGCAACGTGCGTGGTGTGGTACAGCGCCACGTTTTCTAGCTGGAAGAGCAGGCTGAGCAGCAGCGGTGGCAGGAGCCAGCTGAACAGCGGCTGCTTCTTCTGGCGCCATATGCATGTGGCCTTTTTGGAAAGGAGGGTCCACATGCGACTAACGAAGCTGGGCTCCGTGGAGACCGTGGTTGCCATCAGGGCAATCAAGGGCTCTGCAAAGACATCACCAGGTCTCTGAAATTCCCGCAGAATGCCTAAATGCTTTTAGCTTTAAAATAAGTGTTCAAGGTTTTATTTCATAATTTACTGTAACTACTGACATCTTATGTGCAGTTACCATATTTATTATGCATAGTATAATTATATTTATATTTCTGATTGCGCGACCATGTAAAACTTCTAGAACCCGTAATATTTGTATCCGTTATGTTTCATGTTATCCTTTCACCTTTGCTTCGAATGTTTTTGTTATTTGCATTCTGTATTCTGTATTATTTGTCGTTTTATTTTGTATTCTTTTGTTTTTACCCCTCCCCTCTCTAATATATCACGTATCCTGATGGAAAAAAATAAAGAAATCAATAGAACGATCACACTCAAGATGAATGTTCTCTTGTCCCGAAGAAGATGGAAAAAATATCTTTAGTCTCGATCGGACCTTGCGCCCGCCGCATTAATCAGTGTATAACTAGCCACTAGCGTCGGCATTCCCACCACCTACAAATTCCCGGCAGTCTCTCTGTGATCATTTATCCGTGTGGCCGGCAGATGGCTCGCCATTAGGAATGGATTAATCTCTGAGGAGGCCCGTGCGCACATCCGTATTTAAATATAGCAGTTATGGCTGAGTCGCGAGAACGCAATAGACGTTTTACGTTTTCGTGATAAGCCTTTCCCGGTTGTTAGGTTTGGGTGAAAAGCTGAAATAAACAAAAATGCAGATGTAGCCCCAAGGCCAGCAATTCTTAACACTGCGTGTCGAATGAAGAGGAGGAAGGAGTTCGTCGCATCTGTACTTTAGCTAGATTCATTAACTTTCCACCTTCAGTTACTCTACACTTCATGTGCAAGAAATGCAATTAGTATAACCCTTACTTCCTACAGTAAAAGCCATAGTAGCATGGAGATGAAATGATACATTTGTTTACGTATTTTCTCGAACCTGTGTCTTTACTTTATCAAGCACATCAAAATGACGGTGCCAAAGTTCCTTCTGAAAGTTTTTAATGAGATGCGTTAAGTTAATTATGGTGCGTCCGCAGAGCAGTTGTCAGAAATACATTCAAGTGTTTGCAGAATTTCTTTAACTTTATTCAGAGAACTCTCCTCTCCAAAACGACCTCCGCCCCGAGACCTGAGAACAGATTTCAGAATGCTGGTTCGCTCTATCCGCTTAGCTATGCAGCTCCCCACCGTTATACATCAGTAGCGTCCCAACCGCTTGGTCCCGTAACCAATTTGGTTCTTCATCCGACTTAAGTCGCCAGAACACAAGGCCAGCGGAGAGTGCTCACCCTTCGCGTCGATTATAGTCGCCTCATCCATAGCGGCGTCAAAGGACTTCCGCTGCTGCTGTACCTGGTGTTCTTCGCCGACGCGGATAAGCACGTCTTCCAATGAGGTCACCGTCATCCCGAGACAGTCGATGCCCAAGTCCGCGCTGTTCTTTTCAATATCCTGAAATACACAAAGGTTATGCGCCGCACTAAGTCACTAAGTGCCCGATCGACTTATACGACCAACGCGAGCTGATCTTAAGCCGTTATATTGCTCGTCAGATATCTTTACATACAGCCCCCGTCAGCCCAAGGGGTTCGCTTCTAATCTGTTTAGCGGGGTTCCCTGGCACATCTAGCTGTCCATAGCATGGGACGATTGAGGACGCCAAGAATCTTGAGAACAGCTCCACTTTCGAGAGATTGCGGTCGCTGAGGATGCATAACGAAGCACACGAAAGGCCTCAAAAGCAAACCCCTGGGCTGTACACTTCTGACGGGGCGTGTACGTACGTATGTATGGTTCAGAAACACATGACCGCCCAGGTAGCCTTCTCAAAACACCTTTCCCACTCTCCCCACCCCGCCATTGATTGGGCGAATTGGCTAACTAGGTTGAAGCGGCTCCTCATAACTATTACCACGCCCGCAGGGCCGAAGAAGTTGCCCCCTCTGAACGCCTGTTACAGAGCTTCCCAGTATGGAAGTGTGGAGCTATCCAGCAGGACGGCCGCTCAAGAGGTTTCTAAAGAAGCCCGTGTTTTCTGAGCTTGCGGAAATAAATATTTACATCCTTATTATTCCCAAGAACTAAGGGTGGTCCTTACGACAGTTGTTATTCATGCCAAAGTAAATTGACATTTAAACTATTGGACCAAGTCTGAAAATTGTAGTTTGAATATTCACTCTTTCGAACAGCATATGCGTAGTGCGGCCATTTATGTAACAGTTAGAGGTCCCAGGTAGCCGGTAGAATTAACTATCACTGCTACCGGCGTGCTTCTAAGAATTCTCTCAAACGACGCCGGTTGCCATGAACGTGCAAGAAGAGATGTCTGGTCGGAAAGCCCCTAACGTGCTTTTGTTTCTCATTGCCACTTATTTTAATAAAATACTGAACGACCGCATCTGGTATTGCAAGTGACAGCTTTCTTTGCAGCCAGGACCGAATAATTTAAGGGATGGAAGATGCCAGATAATAGAAGAATAAGGCAGGGTTTTAAGGAATGCGAACAACATCCTTTGAAAAAGCTTGAGAAAAAGCGGCTCAACAAAGGTGATGTAAAGCTTTTATTTTTTTAGCATGAGCAGAATGTAATTAATGCTTCAGATATAATAATGACCCACTTGTGTTCTTTTTCCAAAATATTTCAAACAACAGCAACATGTCATCCAAGCACAGTCGCATTCGATGAGCGTCCATTATATTCCGACTTTCGCCAAGTGACAAAGCTTTGAAGCCTTGCTTCGAGATTCCATGCACTGTAGTCCTCTTCCAATGCTATGGCCAGTGTTTATTAGGTGGCAAGTTTGCTTTTCTAAGCTTTTTGAAAACATACCCTTCTCTGGAGTAATGCTTCTTAATGCTAAGTACTATCATAAAAAATTCGCCTGTGGTTCAACTCGGCTGAACCTGGTTAGTTGGAGCGAAAGGTCGGTCAAGCCATCTGCTGGACGATAACCGTAGATTTCGTGTTGGGGTTTCAGTGCGTGCCGTATGATGGCGCTACAACTGCACGCCATGCACGAAGGAAATTCACAGGAAACGTACTTCGCTACTCGTTTCATTGGCATATCTGCAATTTACATGCTCATAATTAAATTATATACTCACCTCAGTACGTATCTCGAAGATACGTTTCTTAGACGCCTGCGCATTCACTAGGTGCGCCTGCATTCCCTTCCGAGGTTCGAAAAGTCGTGACGGAGTGGAAGCGACCCCGTCTCCATTGCCGGAGGCCCGTGTTTGATTGCCAACTACAGCACAATTTTTTTTCTTTTTTTATTAATTGAAGCCGCTTCACGGTCATATCTGCGCCTTAACATGGCTTTCAAGGTTTGTACGTGAAGTGGACCTTTCGCTCCTAAAGTCATCTCATGCCACCCCTGCGATGCAGTCGCATATTATGGCATGCTATTCAGTTATGCATGCAGCGCTTCATATGTCATGTAAATATTGTGTGGAAACAAGTACTATAATAACGGGTGACCATTGGAGCAGTGCACTCGGGGCGCCCATTGAGTGCTGCCTACGGCGGGAAAGGATCTTGCCTTGAACATTGTGATGATAAGCTTCGTGGCGATGATCTGGCCAAGCATGAAGACGGCCTCGTTGCGGGAGTCGCTCTGCAGCCTCGCCTTGGGCGCGTGCTTGCGCAGCAGCTTCTCGATGCCCGTGACGTCACACTTAGGGCCCTTGTGGATGCGCATGCGGTAGCCTGTGCCGAAACGCTGCTTCAGGAATGCCGGGGAGCCGGTGCAGCTGCGATAAGAATTTCAAATTGGCCTTTCGCGCAGCTACGATTATCTTTATGTTTATGACCTGCCTACGAAGCAGATAAGAAAAGCGAGGGTCCTTTCTTGATTAAAATTCAGGAAGCATCCCTGAACCCTCGGCACTTGAGGAGACGATCAAGAGTGGAGACTTGAGCCGCACAAACGGCTTTTCCGTGACCACAACAAAAGGTGCAACAAATGGTCAGGAACAGCGAATTTACGCGAGCACAAGGTACACTTTCGGCAGCAGCCAGTTTTTGACCAACTGACAAAAGTGAGCCCGAGAGCGTTCGGTTAGAATGCGCTTCTGCATCCACGGCGATAGCAGCGCCAGACAGTTCGGTAGAAGTCTGCTGCGTATCTATTCCCGCGAAGCACAGTGCACGGATGTAAAAAATTCAAGCTGCTAGATGTGTGCGAAAAATGCGACTCAATCTGACTGAGCCCAACAGCTTTCATTCTGATAAAACGCAGTCATACGGTGTTTGGTCATAAGCGCATAAACTTTCATTCATTCTTGTTGACAGCGCGTTTAGAGCACAGGGACAGAAGAAACACAGAGGACGACGTCACAGGCGCTGAACTTCAACTTTATTCAAGAATCATCGAAACCCTGCATATATACCCATGAAAGAGACGCCACCAAGCGGCGAAAGCTTTATGCGCTCGTGGAAACAGAGATGATAAGGCAGGTGGGGCAAAATGACAAAGGCTAAAAAAACCGAAAAATTTTGAACAGAGCAGGAAAAGCTGACTCGCGGTTTTGTAGCTGGTGCTCTTTTAGAAATTTTTTTAGTTGTATGCCCCTCCTGCTTGGGCCAACTCTGGCTTGCAGTATACTGAAATAAAAATAAAAATAAATAAATAAAAAGAAGATGCAAAAAACTTTACCAAGTCATTTGAAAGAAACACTCCGACACGTGAAAAAATGGGGCAGATGACAGACAGAATTTTGAAGACGGTTCCCGAAAACACTGAACCAAAATATACGCGTATAACAAAAATCAAACATGGCGAAAAAAGAAAAGCATAGTGGCAAGCAAAAACCAACAATGAAAAAGCACAGTGGTGATTGGATAGGCAAATGAAAATTTAACGATACAGGTGAAGCCTACAATTAACGCGGCTAAACACAGAAGATAAAATGCACTGGATAGATAAAACGGTAAAAAACTGGGAGGAGCATGAAAGATGAAGCCAACAAAAAAAACGGCTAAGGCTAAAAGATGAGGTGCATAAAAACAATAAAAGCGAAAAGGAGAGAATAGTGGGAAAAAATTTTTTGTTTAACTCCTTTGTAAAACCATTACTACTTCAAACAGGCCCCGATAGAAAGATTAACTCTTTTTTCGACAATGAAACCGAGGGTGCACTTACACATTCACCCTCGTGCCTAGCAATCTCGGTTGCTTCCACTATTTCACGTGTCAACTTGTTCCTGTGCTTTTTTATCACAGTGGCTTTTTCGAACAAAGGATGGCATGGATTTTGTGGGTCACAGTTTCGGCAGTGTACGGGCAGATTCCTGAGTGAAGTACCAGATAAATCGTTCTTGTGTTCCCTCAGCCTATCATTGATACATCGGCCTGTTTGGCCGATGTATACCTTCCTACAAGACAAAGGAATTGAGTAAACGACGCCTTCCGCGCATGCAGTAGATGGATCTCTGTGCCGAATGGTGCAGCCTCTTTTTCTTTTCTCTTTTTCATTTACAATCCTACAGAGCTGCGAAAGGCGCTGAGGGGCGGAAAAAACGACGTCCACTCCTGCTTTGCTTCCAATTTGCAGGAGTGGACGTCGTTTTTTCCGCCCCTCAGCGCCTTTCGCAGCTCTGTAGGATTGTAAATGAAAAAGAGAAAAGAAAAAGAGGCTGCACCATTCGGCACAGAGATCCATCTACTGCATGCGCGGAAGGCGTCGTTTACTCAATTCCTTTGTCTTGTAGGAAGGTATACATCGGCCAAACAGGCCGATGTATCAATGATAGGCTGAGGGAACACAAGAACGATTTATCTGGTACTTCACTCAGGAATCTGCCCGTACACTGCCGAAACTGTGACCCACAAAATCCATGCCATCCTTTGTTCGAAAAAGCCACTGTGATAAAAAAGCACAGGAACAAGTTGACACGTGAAATAGTGGAAGCAACCGAGATTGCTAGGCACGAGGGTGAATGTGTAAGTGCACCCTCGGTTTCATTGTCGAAAAAAGAGTTAATCTTTCTATCGGGGCCTGTTTGAAGTAGTAATGGTTTTACAAAGGAGTTAAACAAAAAATTTTTTCCCACTATTCTCTCCTTTTCGCTTTTATTGTTTTTATGCACCTCATCTTTTAGCCTTAGCCGTTTTTTTTTGTTGGCTTCATCTTTCATGCTCCTCCCAGTTTTTTACCGTTTTATCTATTCAGTGCATTTTATCTTCTGTGTTTAGCCACGTTAATTGTAGGCTTCACCTGTATCGTTAAATTTTCATTTGCCTATCCAATCACCACTGTGCTTTTTCATTGTTGGTTTTTGCTTGCCACTATGCTTTTCTTTTTTCGCCATGTTTGATTTTTGTTATACGCGTATATTTTGGTTCAGTGTTTTCGGGAACCGTCTTCAAAATTCTGTCTGTCATCTGCCCCATTTTTTCACGTGTCGGAGTGTTTCTTTCAAATGACTTGGTAAAGTTTTTTTCATCTTCTTGCTCTGCTTTTTCCTGCTCTGTTCAAAATTTTTCGGTTTTTTTAGCCTTTGTCATTTTGCCCCACCTGCCTTATCATCTCTGTTTCCACGAGCGCATAAAGCTTTCGCCGCTTGGTGGCGTCTCTTTCATGGGTATATATGCAGGGTTTCGATGATTCTTGAATAAAGTTGAAGTTCAGCGCCTGTGACGTCGTCCTCTGTGTTTCTTCTGTCCCTGTGCTCTAAACGCGCTGTCAACAAGAATGGATCATTACCAACTAGCCCGACAATTTGTCCTAAACTTTCATTGCCTGCTGTTATTTTCCCACCGCCAGTAGATCTATCGAACTTAACTTCATTTCTGGGGCACTGGCAAAGAAATGGTACAAACTCTGAAAATCTGGGACGCCAAACCCCTTCTGGTATAGCAAGACAGTGTGGAAGAAATTTTCGAAAAAATTTTAAAAAAAGGCTGCAAGAAAAGAGGAAAACCCACGCTCACTATTAGCACATTAATAGTCGTCTGGTGGCTGTGTAAGCCAATTTCAGCGCACTGCTCGTCGATATGGATCACTGCCAACAACCCCACCAAAAAACGTTTCCTACCACCGAGACCACGACTACTCAAGCCCGTCGCACACGTCGCTAATTTTTTTTATTTTGCTGAATACTTCTCCGGCTCGGCGCTCTTTTCAGGAAAAACGTTGCAAAGAGGTGCTTCCCCGATGTTACCACCGTCTAAAAATGCAAGCGTCGGTACAATGACAAATTTGTCTGGTTGGCGGTGCATTAATAGAGAAAGAAAGTAGGAAGAAATGAAAGAAGCGTAAGAAAGAAACAAAATTAGATTCTTGTTAAATATTTCTCTCACAAGAATCTCAACTAATTTGCTCCATTATTTCACAATGTGTTCCTATCGATTCGCCCAACCATTTCTTTCTTATCTATATGCCATATTGAAGCGCATATGACCTCCGCCTGGCTCAATACATAATATCTGTCAATTATAACTGCCTGGTATCTGTATATCTGTACCACCCAGCCATATGGCCTAAAGTGGTGAACGTCGGGCAAGGATGTGAGTGGCGACTGTTCAGAACTGCAAAGAGAGGTAGGCGAGGCTGTTGGCATTTATTACGCGCAACATTAAAAGACTGGTCTTTGGTGGTGTGTTGAGGCGAGGTGTACTAGTTCCGACCCAGAAAAGTCTACCTCTGACAAAGCTGCGGGTCCGGGGTTGCGCTTTCGCGGCTGCCAAGCTGTAAAAGATGCATTTCGACCGTATCCAAGAGGCTGGTTTAAAGAACAGATTACTGCGAGAATTGAATTCAAGCGCCCACCGGATGCGGCCATTGGACATGACGGCTATCCTGTCCCCCAGGACGTCTGCTTCGTCGAGATGCTGCGTCGTGAGAAAGACAGTGCAGCTCCGGCGGACTTTCAGAAGCAGCTCCCACATCTCCCTGCGGCTATCTGGATCCATGTTGGCCGTGGGCTCGTCCAATATGATCACCTGCACATCGAACGCGTCCGCACGATTACCCTGCTTTCTACACGAGCGATGTTGTATACTAAAGAAGTACTTTGGTTTGGGCTAGTTGGTACATAGCTTCTAGATGATGTCAGGGTGGCGCGAAAAGATCAAGGACAAAAGAGGAACAAGAACACAACAGGACAGGCGCCATATATTTGTATAGGACAGGCGTCATATGGTTTTATACTAACGATGCCGGATCGTTCTGTAAAGCATAAAACTGCGCTTGAACGAAGCTATATTCGAATGAACGGTACGTTAGTGAATAAAATATGTCTACTTGTCTTTTAAACCACTAGAAAATTATTTCATGTCTAACCATAATCTTCCTGTTAGAGGGCACTCGTGGATGAGCGCCAGGTGACGACTATGAGTGCCTTTATGAATGCTTCTTTGAAAATGTACCCGCTGGCGTTGAAAATCCTTCACAGGTGGAGTTCTGGCCGAGGCGTTGGCAGAAATGACGCGAATAGACACATTGTTATGTTGCTGGCCACAGTTATCGAGAGAAAACCCAAGCAGCAGTTTCATGCACTCTGAGGTGTCTACTGGTCTGATAGCGGTGTTTGCTGGCGCGCGGCTCTCTTACCCTGGGCTTAGACACAATGGCAAGAGCTGTGCAGAGCCGTCGTTGCTGTCCCAAGGAGAGGTCGACCGCCAGGTCTGAGCGGTACGGCATGAGGCCCACTTCGTGTAGCAAGGTGACGACTTCCAGCCGGACTGAGCAGTACGGTGTGCCCTTGACCTGGACAGAGCAGCGAATAGCGCAACAGTGGCCGAAGTATCTTGAGAAAGTGAGATGACCTAATGACCAAGACTAACCCTCGATACCGCTTCAATGATCAAGCAGAAAGACTGCGAAAATTAAACCTACACACTTATGCTGGCGGCCGCCTAAGGCAACAACGAATTTATCCGAATGAACACTTTTTGAAGTATTACTTATGGAACATTCAGAGCTTCAGAACCGCTCGAGTTACACAAACTGTTTTAGTTTGTAAAACTGTGGAGAGTGAAAAAGATCACTAATGCCATAATTATAACCGCGGTATCTGCATCTTGAAAGTTTTTTCATACTATCGAATATGCTCAAGAAGTACCGGTGCCTCTTTTACCCAGCAGGGCTCTCCCATCGGTCCTGTAATTCCGGGTCTATGTTAGCGCACCCACAGGAGGTATCAGAGTGCTCAAGAGGGCGAAATTTTCCCTGTTTTTTGGTTTCACGGAAAATAAAATTCAGTATGTAGTCGCCGAGGCATGTAGCAACTTCTCTTCAAATGACAATAGAGTAAAAGAGATTGCAAAAAGGAGTAAAGACGTGAAACATAGCAAAAGAGAGCATAGCAAAGAAGCATAAAGGCAAACTGGCAAGTAAAGGCCTGAAGATGTCAGCGCGTTGCAAAATTTGCGAACCAATTGCGGCATACAAGAGAGCGCCCGAGATGACACCGTTGCACATTGCAAAATACCGGCAGACAAAAAAAAACAATCTCGAGTCGTTCCTGAAAACAATTTTTAATAACGCTAGCCTTGCGAGGTATACATTTTATGGTGATAATAAAGTGTTGTGTGTGGATTGGCGCCTTCAATGTGGATATTTTATTAGCCCGTAAGAGTGATGACAAAACAAGCAACTAATTTTTCACTCTTATTTAGTAACGACTTGAGGCAAGGTTTTCAAAGTTTTCGTATAGTAATAGCCAGGTTGGAGACGTGCGTGAGGTATGCACGTTGCAACTTAACCTCACTGATTTACTCTATACGTTTTCGAGGTTACCGTCGTCGGTTAGCGTACAGGGGTCCCAAACAGTGGCAGCGTATTCCACTACCCGTTGGACTAAGGTTTCATAAACCCAAACTTTAGGTCGCGTGTTGATACTGTCATTATTTTTCTCGGGTAATCGATTTTTACGGTTGCTTCATTTCGACATACGCTATCTGCTCAGTCTGCCTCTGGTACCTCGTATTTAAAACTCGCAAAATATATACAGCCTAATACTGGAGGTGACACATGCTCATTAAACCAATATTAGAAGTAAATATTTGGCTGCAGGCGCAATCGACGCTGCAAGCGTTTTTTTTTTCTGGAGGGGGGTCGGGGATTGCTTTATAATCATTTTCCATTTGGTGCATAAGCAAAGAACTGCATAAAACTTTCTATCCTATCAGCGCGATACGACCAGGAATGGCAAGGCGCTTACAGGGGGCAAGAAACAAATATCATGAAGGCATAGCGCACATTCATAAGTTGCTGTGAGCCCGGCTCTATCTTCATGGTTTGCTGTCCCCGCGTTAGTGTCACTCACTGTCCACGACTGAGCTCGCTAATGGAGCAGAATAAAGGGCTTTCTGTAAAGCCGTGCTGACTGAAAAAGCGAATAGTCAGGCTGACAAGAGAGGAGTGATGCACCAGGCCGTGAACGGCTCTTATTTCTGAGTCAAATTGGTGTCTAAAATCGCTTAAATTACTCAAGAGATACAAAATGTCTTCCTTCCTATTCGCTCTGGTAGAGCACCCAAGGTAAACTTTCAGGAAAATATGTAGACCCCAAACGAATGTCATTATCATCGTGAGCCTTACCACACCCAAAGGCCTCCACGTATTTATCCAGTTAACCCGGTAACGAATATCGCAGGCCGCCACTCACGACGGCGAAAAAGATGAGGTGCTCTTCGACGGTGAGGTCGTCAAACAGGATGTTGTCCTGGGCGCAGTAACCGAAGCTTTCGCGAGCGTCCTTGGTGCAGGTCACGACGTCGTAGCCACCCACCAGCACATTACCTTCACTGCAGCTCGTGAATCCTGCGATACAGGTAGGATTTTGACGCATAGATGTCCGCCGGCCACCATGTCAATTTGAAGCTCTATGCGGGAGGTCATGTTTCCATCGACTGACAGCGGCGTGAAAATGCATTTCTTCGCGCACACTTACCTCCTCGGCCACCTGCATCATTCGAAACTAGTTATTAACCTTCTAAACGACGCGCCATGAAGCAATGTTTCAAAGAAGAAAATTCCTATTAAGGTTTGGTGTATGGGGGTTTAACGTCCCAAAGCGACTCAGGCTGTGAGAGACGCCGTAGTGAAGGGCTCCAGAAATTTCGACCACCTGGGGTTCTTTAACGTGCACTGACATCGCATAGTACACGGGCCTCTAGAATTTCGCCTCCATCGACATTCGACCGCCGCGAACGGGATCGAACCCGCGTCTTTCGGGCCGGCAGCCGAGCGCCGTAACCACTCAGCCACCGCGGCGGCAAAATTCCTATTAATAATTAGTAATTAGGTAATAATTCAGAGCCTATAAATAAAACCATATAAAATGTTATATTTACGACGTTTTCCACAATTATCACACTATGCGAAAACAAAAGTTTTCAACAAGGATGCATTTCGAAGGGAAATACAAACATGAGTTTCGCATGTTCCAATTTTGGAACATTGTCAAGTAAAATATCAAGCACTCCTTTCCTTACGTTTAACATTTTGCGTGAACGCTGGTTGTTTCTGAATTTTCATCGCTACTCTGACCTCCAAAATTCGTAGGTAAGTTTCGAGCTAGAAGGTTAAACAACTGATTTTAATATAAATTCTGTCTGCGGTGCCTAGTACGCCGCGGTGACAAAGCTTGTTGACGTCGTGTTTTGTAAGCAAGATGTCATGCTCAAACACCAACCCTAGCCGCAGAAAAGAAGCGCTTTTGTTCATATGAAAGCCCTACTCGACTTAGCGTGCTACTTAGAACTCTCTAGCCACTTTATATGACATGAATTATTCCTAAAAACTAAGAAATGAGAATTTCAGGAGAGGCTACCCAGAAACGTATATTTAGAGAAGTCTTCAAACCGTTGCCATGTCATAGATCCATTGCTGTTCTGTTCCCATGATATAAATAACCTAACAACGCTTATCTATCAAGCTAGCCCAAATTATGTGTTTACTGTCACCTTAGTGGTTAAAGAGAGGCTAAGAATAAACGACATGTATCGCTTGGTGACATTGTTGATTCACAGAGATGCTACACTAACAGAAAGAACTGTATAAAATGAAAAACAGGCATCTCTGACATCAAGACCATTGTTGTAAACGAACCTGTCAGTTTCAGCCGGCGATAACAGATTCCGGAATACATTCGACATCAACAACGTCATGGCTATCATAAGATGGTGGGGAAAAAAATTCTCCCTCAAATTCTGCTGCAACCAGTACATATTTTGCTGTCAGCCAAATGTGAACAAATTAACAAGAATTCATACTGTCGAGCTTTGCTTACAACAAAAATTCGAGTTAAATTATTCTTGCTGCCATCAAAGCTTCAGAAATTTAGCCTTCCATTTGTGGCTTCTGTGCTTTAGCTTTATCTTCCAGACTGCTTTCATTTGATTTATACAGCAGTGAGGGACTATTTTTTTTCCTTCTGTAGTCTGCGTGCAGAAAGCGCCATACTTTATGTACTTGCGTAGCCAGCTGGAGTAAGAGTGCTGCTTTGGTGGCTACTGACAGTAGTACGTTGTCAACACGCAGCTCACTAACACTAGCTTTACTAGATTTGGAACATGACACCAGCAAGCAGAGTTTCGTCTCCAGTTGCTTCAACCTTTTTTTTCTGTCATAAAACTACGCCTCTATTACGGTAGGCCCTTCTCCATGTATGTTTTTTGGACCCGCATACGATGAGAAAGCCTGCTAGCCTCATTTAACGATCAATTTCGAGGCTATGAATTGTCGAAACGACACTCAAGAACTGCTGTGAGATTTGAAAGTGTAGCGAGATTTCGGTAGCAATTTTCTGCGGTTGCGTTTTGTACTCCCTAAAATTAAAGCAGTCAATCCACGTGCTCGACCAAATTTCTCATCTCAGTTGAATTTTCAAAAATAAAATCAATCAAAGTGTTAAAACCAACGTTTAAATGTCGAGCTATTGTTTTGCAACTTTCCGCCTTTATGGCGACCTCTCGCAAGAGTGGTTAAAAAGTCTACTTCTCTCAGAATACTTTTTGTGCAGCCCCGTTCATCCTTGTTTAAAGCGACTAAGCTGTGCAGTGGGGGACATTTTTGGTTAAATTTTAAGGCAAGTACTGACTTTCACTGATATCGCGCTCTAGCGTGGCCCAATAGACATGCGAACCGCAGAGTCATGAGCTCCTTGCACCTAGCAGAGCGGCCGCGAAAACATTTCACTTCATTTGCTTATCGGCCCACAATGTGTGATCATGTATATTCTTGTATACGTATGTATATTTTTGTATTTCACGTCTCTACCTTTATCACAGGATTTTTCATTGCTCACGCCATGGCAAGAAGCTCATTCTACCAGTACGTCGAACACCCCGCACAGGCCATCCAAACAGCGTCATCCCGAATCGTGCCCGCACTACTACATTTCAGAAATAATTTTTTGTCCACACAGCTCGCGACTGGAAGGACCTTCCCTGCGACTTAGCACTAATCCCTGATCCAGCCCATTTTAAGACTGCCATCGAGGAAGCCATGTCGTCGTCCTGATTCCCATGTAACATTTATTGTTCACCGCTGTTATCGGGCCCACCCCTCATGTAATGTCCCGCCAGGGACTCTTGAGGTTCAAATAAATAAATATAGGTACTAGTGAGGCTAAAGAAACTCTTTCGGGAGCCGCGATCTCACCGGTGATCATGTTGAGCAGCGTAGTTTTTCCGGCTCCGTTGTGGCCGAGAAGCACGGTGATCTGGTTCTCGAAGATCCGCATGCTGACGTCTTGGACGGCAAGCACGCCATCGTAGTCCTGCGCGTCGGTCGCGCCGAGCTTAACTAGGCTTCTCTATTGATAACAAAACAAATTTCAGTTCGAAATGTTTAATTTCAAATGCCCTTCCAATATATTGCATGTTTATAGACCTATGAGTTTCGTCGAGGTAGATGTAAGCAAACATTGGGCGTCATTCACAGGACAAGTTTTGTGTAAAAGGTGAAGGGAGACAAAACGAGGCCAACGACACCGGCAGATTAGTCTGAAAAGGTCTCTTATAAGGAAATGCTCCAGGCCTAGTGACACATTGGCCATTCCTCATTTTTCAAAAGGAAGAACAATTAGGCCCAAGGGGCCTAGCCAGAATACCAAGGCCACCCCACGGCTTCGATGTGCCGCAAGTTTAACGTGTCTCATACAAATTGTAGTACTCGTACTCGCATGTCTTCAGTGATGTAGAGGACTCGTAGGCTAATAAAGTGCACTCAAGAAGAATGCCCAAGAATAACAATATTAGCATTGCACTTACTGCTTGCGTAGTGGAAGATGTGTGCAGTTTTGTTGCACGCCCAAGTGTAATTCGGCTGTTTAGGAACTGCAACATAACGTCACGCACACGCGACTTTGCTAGCCATGTCCTGAACGGTCTGCCTATACTTAGCTTATAGTGAAATGCCATCAACAGCAACACTCTGACTATGAACACTGAAGGGCAAAGAAGCCTCCATACCCCTCTAATTAAGCATGTCTTGTGCTAGCTGCGGGCACCTTATTACCGCAAACCCACTTTCCTTCTGCTGACACCTGCTACCCTTGCCTTCTCTTGGAACCCACTTTGTTACCCTTAATGACCAACGGTTATCTTGCGTTTGCATTACATGCCCTGCCTAAGCCCATTTCTTCCTCTTCATTTTGACTAGGATTGCATTAACCCGCGTTTATTTCCTCAACAACTCCGCCCGCTTCCTCTTCCTTGACGTTACATCTAACATTTCCCCTTTCCATAGCTCGCTGAGTTGTCCTGAACTTGAGCTGAACTCTATTCATTAGCATCCACGTTTCTACCCGTAAGTGAGTACCGGCATAAGCTTTGTATACTTTATCCTGAGGGATACTAGGTAAACAGCCATTCATAATCTGAAAGAACCTGCCAAATGTCATCCAAAACGTCGCACACTCCCGACTCTGCTAGCCACGTTCTGCACCGGCCTTGCTTATACTGAAGTATCTTCGTCATCAGCCTGACTACGTCCCCTTCAGGACAAAGGTCTCTCCCATATCCCTCCAATTAACCTTTCTCATTGTTTTGATAGTTATTTCACTGTCGTCATCCAGATCTGCGGTCACTACCTGCCCTGAGTAGACGTATTCTCTTACCGCTTCCAGTGCCTCGCTACCAATCGTAAACTGCTGTTCACTTCCGACACTGTCAAACATTACTTTGGGTTTCGGCATGTTAATTTTTAGGCACACCGTTCCGCTCACGAGTTTATGGCTGCTGTTCAGAAGGCCTTCGGTAGAAGCAAAAAATATAGTTGCGAAGGAAGCTGAGCAGGAGTAGTGACAATGTCGTCATGATGGCTAACCGCTTCAAAGTCTTACAGAGAAGAACGCCCGGTGCAAACTAGTAAAAATGTGGCAGACTACAGTTTGCATGAAAAAAAAACGTTTTCCATTATCCGGTGTCCGTAAAAAGCAGGAATGTAAAAGCCTCACTAAACGAAAATAGCAGCGTGCAAGGCGATGATCAACTTTACCAACACGAGAGCCATATATGATACCTTTATAGCGGTAATTGGCGTCCGAGTAGCACGTCCCAATCGCAGAGCGATACGATAGTAGACAAAAGAGCTACTACTGGGGCTAGTTGAAACTGCATCCATCAAGGTATTGGTGAGCGCTATCAAAATACGGAAAGGGACGAAGCGCTTCGTCCTGTGTGTTCGTCCCTTTCCGTATTTTGATAGCGCTCAGCAATATCTACAAGGACGAGAGTAGAGCTGACGCTGATAAGAGAACACAACTAGTGCATCATCAAGGTGAAGCTTCGTGGCGAATCCTACAGATGGCGTCGCGAAGGAAAACTACACAACGAGATTTCGGAGAGTACATGGTCAGCCTTCCAGTACCTTTGGATTTTAGGGATATAGAAAGCAAAAATAACAATAACACTGCAGCTGAAGAGATGAAAATAGAATACTGGAATATTGGCTGCGTAAAAGCACAATGAATAAATGGCACGAAAGGTCTCAGAAACCGTAGTAATGTAGATTAGAACATGAAAAATAGCCTTGAATGGGGAAAAAGTGATGATAAAAGAATTATAAATTAAAAACTAGAGGACAGACAAGTACAAAAAAAATAAAACTATTACCACTTCAGTTAGGATGCAGGCTGGCACTCGCCGCCGCTCCGATACAAACGGGATGCCAATACCTGTCAGTGTTTGTAGAACGCTGCTACACTGTCGACCACGTTTCGGCGAGGCGGGAAAGCAGCCAGTAAGATAAGGCGGTTTATAAAGGCTTTTGGCTGAGTTGCGACTGTACTAAACCTGTTCCGCTCGTTGCTCGCACTGGAATTCATTTTGCAAGTGATGGTTTATAGTTTATTAGGGTTTAACGTCCCAGAGCGACTGAGGCTATGAGGGACGCCGTAGTGAAGTTCTCCGGAAACTTTGACCACCGGTCGTTCTTTAATGTGCACTAGCATTCCACAGTACACAGGACTCTAGAATTTCGCCAGTGGTCGACAGGTATCGATTCGACGTGTACGGTGGCTGCGAGGAGGGCGCTGAAGGTGGCTAGCGTGGAAAAGACAAATGAGCGCAAGAAGAGGGTAGAAGGAAACGCAATTCTCTTTTCGTCGGCGTGGCATTATCATGTCTAGAGCGCGTAGCAGCGTGCTCGAGAGGGCGAATCATTGTCGTACTTTATGGTCCCCAACTAACGCCTCCCCTTTTTCGACGTTTCGCTAAGCAAAAACAATGTTTTCAGCCGCAGTCATAGGGTACATCGGGAGTGGAGACGTGGGGCCCGTCAACAACAGGGTATCGCTGCCTGGTATTTGTGTATGGTTAGAGGTCCTCGGGAGCTTTTATTTCGCGGCTCCTAGTCTTTGCTCAAAATTTGCGGCACGAGTGCTGCTCACGTAAGGTTCCTCGAACACTGCGCCATTCACAGTGCCACCATCTTGCCTTTTTTTTTACTCTGTTTTACCTTTCTCGCACATCTGCGGCTGGACCAGAGCACCGGTGTGACACATTGCATGACTAGCAGTGTTTATTTTGCTCTGAAAAATGGCGAAAATTTCTTACGATTATGTTGTAACTCTCACCACCACACTGCAATGCCAAACGGGCACTGTAGGTAATGTGATAAGTAAATAAATAAATAAATAAATAAATAAATAAATAAATAAATAAATAAATAACAATCTCTGTGCAGCTACAAGACTTGGCCACGTCGTAGCAGATTGCAAGAGGGACAGAACATAATTGTACACAGAGCGGAATAGACTTTTACAACTTATTACAGTGCAGCCTCAAAAAAATGTAAGGAAAACTATGGCATTTTCTAACATCCGCATTCAAATGTTGATCTTTATTGGGGGCGCTCGAAGGCAATAACAAGCAGGAAGGTTCGAGTAGGAAGCCGGCACAACAAGGGAATGTCTCTGCATGATCAGTATATAGGGAGGTTACGTGCACGGCTAGCACTTAGTACGTCACCGCAGGTGCAAATATCTTCTAAGACCCCCTCCCCGCCTTATTCTAACACCATTGGATATGGATTACCCAGGCATGCAGCAATTGATGTGTGGCTATGGCGCCACCGTCGAGATTAAAACGGTGGCTACGCACTCATGTACCATTCACTACACCGACTAGCTAAAGAATTAGCGCTTGCATTTATTTAGTGTACATATTTAGCGAGGGGTGAGACATCTGTGGCCACGTCTAGGCCCGCGGTCTTTGGAGAAGCGCGCTTGCCTTGCTTGCGTGGTAAAGGTCTATTGCGACCAGCTGATTCTTCGGCTCGGACTCGAAGTTCTGCGCTTCTGCCTGCGTTCTTTCGGGCGTCTTCAGAAGCGTGACGGTGGGGACCCAGTAGCTTATCTGCGGCAAGAAAGGTTGAACAATAAAACTTTGTAATCGTCAGGAGTTCAACGCTTCTTCTGTGGGAAGGAAGATAACGGAGCAACAGGTATTCCGCATGGCAGAATATGCGTTCTAAGAAAAAAAAAATTATGAAGTGCACTTAAGGCTGTTTAAGTGATTTGAATGCGATGGCATTGTTTTTTATATTAATTCCCCTTTATTTATTCCTATATGTTTTATAATTTTTTCTGTTTCTTACTAATGACACTCCTGCTAATTCGCCTACAGTCTTAAGGCGGCGCTTATACAACGTCACCTTTCTTCGCCAAACAGAAACGCAGTTTTGTATCCTATAGGATGAAGGTTGTGCGTTTAATTACCCGCACGTTGGGAATAAATTTATTTTTCTTTGATAGCAGAGTGGCGTCATGTGGAATTTTTGGGACGACTGTTGTTGGTCAGCGCCGACGCCGGGTTTCGTTGCCGATCTGCCATGTAATGATCTCACATTAAAAATCGTGCCATTTTTAATGCTATTTTTTAATGCTTTTCAAGGGCATTTCAGTTTTCAAAAGCAGGTCGGCTCTTTTCTCCACTTTGCCAGGAGGCATAATAAGCACTCCGGGAAGCCCGAGCACATGCAAGCACGCAATGCTCTCCATGAGCACTTTGTTCCGTGGCAATAACCGACTTTTTGGCAGTCCCGGGGGCCCTGCCCCACCCTGTCGACCGTGAGAAGTTACGGCGTCTGCGCCATGCCCTTGCCACACACCTGAACTGACGCTTTGTATGCCTGCTTGCGTGTGTGTGTGTCTGTGTGTGCGCGCGTATGTGTCTGTGTGCGAGTGCGTGTGCGCATGCGTGCGTGCGTTCGTGCGCGCACGTGTGCATCCGTGCAAGCAACTCGCTGACCGGTGCACTACGTATGGGTTTTCACCTTTCGGTTCAGCCTCGCACGCTGTTTCGCGTACTTTTTTTCTTTTTCTTTGTCTGTACTAATAAAAGATTATTATCAATATTATTATTTTTTCTGGTGCTTGTTCAATTGTTACTACAATTAAGGAACGTTCCAATAAAGCCCTTCTAATAGTATTTGCAAACCCGATACCATGCCATTAAGCATTTTTTTCGACCTTAGCCCATCAGCCCATTAGTTAAGATTCAAACCAATGGAATGAAGTTATCTGACAGGCACCTTCCTGTTAGACAGCGAGCTGCGACTTGCGAAATCTTGCTGCTAGAGCTGCTTATGAGCTACAGCCCTTGTTAAACCTGGCTTGTTTCTCAGGTACGCGTCTTTATAATTGCCATGCGAGCCTAAAACACATTCAAATATCGCTTGCGTAGTATATTACAAGCCATGCGTCGTACCAGCCACTTGGTAGGCACTGCGAGCTGTTAGTGGATGCAGCTGTTTTGCTCTCATGTGCAACGAGCCGTATTAAGCAGTCTTGAAGTGGAGTAAATGCAGACATTCTGGAATGAATGTGTTTTTCGTTATATAATGGCCCCTAACGTCTGTTCTCCTTTAATGCTCTCTCATCGCACCTTGGGACTGGTTTAAAGTTGCCTTTAAAGGCGCAAGAATATTTATCTTGTTACATAATCACAAAGTGAACAAGCAAGGAGAAAGCCCTAGGGTGCTTGCCAACGTTTCGACAGCAGGACTAGTCTTCGTCTGGGCTGTAGCTGCTACATGTGAAATCTTGTAGCTATAGCTTCTAATGAGCGACAGACTTTTTTTTTACCCTGGTGTGTTCCTTCTGTACGCGTCATTATAACTGCCATGCGAGCCTACATCAGAGTGACACATCGCTTGCGTAGATATAAGCACTCATACGAAGACATGTCCCCTTGTCGAAACGTTGGCAAGCACCCTGAAGCTTTTCCCTTCCTTGTTCACTTTGTGATTATCAAGAACTATCTGCCCACCCTTTGTCTACTACATCATATTACATGTTACTTCATTTCGAAAATTGGTAAAAACTGCCTAAAGGATTCCTGTGTGGTAAAGATCGGTCAGGGAGAACACCTTGAAGGGGTAGAGGAAAGGCTTCGCAATCCCCGGGCCGATGGGCATCACGTTGTCCAGGTACCACACAGAGATGACGATGAGGCAGTCACAGATCACGCCCACGAACAATATTTCGGCCAGGGTGATGTTGTCCGGCGTGGCGGCACGATCGGCGAAGTTCACCCAGTTGGCACCGAAATCAACTGGGCCACGTGAATAGCAGTAAAGCAGCTTACTTGAGTACATGAGCACTGCCCCACTTGTAAGTTTATATACGCTGGAAATTCGCGCTTCCTACTGTAATTTCAACATTACCAACCAACTGAATTCCAGATGTGTTCTAATAAAGCGCGGTGCTGGGCTAGTTGGCGCACTCCATTAAGGAAAATAACACCAGAGAAAAGAATACACACGCAGAAAACTGGGAAGACGACAGGAGAGAGGATGTACAACAGAACGCGGTTCAAATATGCACAGGGCACTAAGTCACATGCCCAACGCACAATCATCATCCGACTCACTCATCTGTTTTGGAACAAATGGCGCTGGGGTGGCTGAGTGGTTATGGCGCTCGGCTGCCGGCCCGAAAGACGCGGGTTCGATCCCGGCCGCGGCGGTCAAATTTCAATGGAGGCATATTTCTAGAGGCAAGTGTACTGTGCGATGTCAGTGCATGTTAAAGAACTCCAGGTGGTCGAAATTTCCGGAGCCCTTCACTACGGAGCCCTTCTCTCATAGCCTGAGTTGCTTTGGGACGTTAAACCGCTATAAACCAAACTATACCATTTTTGGAACAAATATAATAAAAAAATTACAAAGACACATTCACCTTTTGTCTTCGTGAGTATCTCACAGCTTCCGTTCCCTAATCTCAGCGATGAAAATCTTGGCAATAACAGGCAATCAATGAAAAGCATAGTCAATAAAAATAAAAGATTAAAAAGTAACTTTCAGCGCCCGACGAACCAAACAACATCCAGCAGAACTGAATTTCATTATTCGAAGGAAACGTGACTGTTTCCTATGAAGGCCTTGTGACTACAAAGATTATTCCACGAAGGCAACTTTATTTCTTCGAAGGGCAGCAGAGAAGTCACAACAATATGTGCCGCCTTCGTTTGCAGTCACGGAGGCCTCAAGTACTTCACGAGCCATCACATCGCGACTCCTGCCCAGAATCCTTGTGCCATCAAGCAGATTTGCTATTTTTGCATAATAATAATAATAATAATTGGTCTTTGGGGAAAGGAAATGGCGCAGTATCTGTCTGATATATCGTTGGACACCTGAACCACGCCGTAAGGGAAAGAATAAAGGAAGGAGTGAAAGAAAAAAGGAAAAAAGAGGTACCGTAGTGGAGGGCTCTGGAATAATTTCGACCACCTGGGGATCTTTAACGTGCACTGACATCGCACAGCGCACGGGCACCTTAGCGTTTTGCCTCTTTAAAAACGCAGCCGCCGTGGTCGGGTTCGAACCCGGGAACTCCGGATCAGTAGCCGAGCTATTTTTGCAGTGAAGGGGCAAATTCGACCGAGTTCTCTTTTTTAATGATTTATTATAGTCCCATGCTATATCGTTGACACAACCGACTGCTTCGGCTATATAGATCCTTCCACACGTTAACACAGCACCAACCACCCAGTCAACAAATGGTTCGCCGTGCCTCCTTTCGCACTGGGGCTTCTTTTGCCTGATACGTGCGCACCATGCACTCAGATTTCTTGGCGCTCAGGGAACGACAGGTACGTCATACCTGACCGCAACCTTCATGAGGCTGCGCGCTACTCGGTTCGTATAGGCGATCACATGTGGGCACTTTTGTACTGGTTTGGCTCAGGTGCTTAGGTTGCGCATCGGATTCCACTGTAAAGGAGTAATATCAAAGCTGCTTTATTTACCCAATTGACTTCAGCAAATACAAACAATATAATTCAGGCACTCTTTTCCGCACCGTAAAGGTCGGAGGTGTACTTAAAGAAGAAAATATTGTACACAACCATGCATGGCTTTTCAGTGACAGAAGGTGGCCTCTACAGCCGTCAGTCGCTGATGGTAAATAAAAGGTAGCTAGCTTGTTCGCACAACACGGCGTTTTACATTTATCTTGAGGATAAAAGGGAACGGAGAGGAAATTTTGTAGCATGCACTCACTCGCTGCACAATGCGCGCTTCGTGCCGGGCTGAACCAAGACGCCGTGACGACTTGACGTCTGCAACATCGCTGAATGTAAATTGGTGCTGTGATCGAACGGTTGTGCAGACGGTAATTTATGTTTTTTAATTCATTTTATGCGGCACTGCAAATAAATATAAGGGATGAGCTAAAAATCCTCTTACTGTGTTTTTGTTGATATATGTGTTGGGAGACTTCGCAGACGAAGTTTTAATAGGTTCGCCATGGTACGAACCACACGCATGCCCATTGACGCCTTAAAACTAACTTGCAAGCTAACTCGCGAGCTCAGTGATGCAGAGCCACATCCCCACTGCTATCGACAACCGTAAGGGGCACCAAAAAATCTCCTCTGGCATGTCAAACGCTTCGGTGTAGCAGCGCATCGCTGGCGACTGACCATCCGTGCACGTGAGTGGTTTCACGCTGGCAGACATTACACACGATCATGATGCAGGACGCTTCAACATGCTAATAGAGAACACTAGAATAAAAAATGCACGTTTGCGCGCAGTAAACGCAAGTATTTTGCGGGTCATCTGCTTTATGTTCCATCATTCAGCATACGCAGGTGAGATAACTCGGCGATAGTGGCGCCATCCAGTTTGAATGAAGAGAAAAATTTTTGCAACAAACCGGTGCTCGTTAGGCCTAGGAGCTACCGAATCGGCCAACGAAATAAAAGACAGGCTGTATTTATCGTCCATCCAATTTGTTATAGGCAAGACAAGACGAGGCGACAGTCCCGTACCCAGTTTTTAGCCAGTTCACGGGCCGAAAAAAACAGTAACATCGACGAGTTCACTTCGAAGCGATAGGCTCCACTTCCGAGCGCGCCGCCATGTTCGCTGTCGAGCATCTGCTACGTACGCTATGTGTTTGACGACACCGTCCGGTTTCTTCGACCCTTTTCGCTGCAGCCGAAACACCACATCCGCTTCCGGCGTTCCGACCAATCACGTGTGCCCGTTGCGGCAGATTATGACTTTATTATGACACAAACTCGGAATACGGACCCAGGCTAAACACATGCTTTCGCACGTACTCTTCGTTTATCTACATTAAAACCCTACCATATTTTATAAGTATCATATTTGTTCCTCGACGGATGGTTGAGTAGTATGGCGATTGTGCGATGGTCATGTGACTGAGTACACTGTATATATTTGAGCCGTAATCTGTAATATAAACAGGTGATAGTCACACCACTGTCCTGTCGTCTTCCTAGTTTCCTCTGTGCGTCTTTTTTTGACTGCTGTTAGTGTCCTTAACACAGATGTGTTCTAACTGCCAGTCGTCTTTACAGCAATTAAGAGCGCCTTTGTAGGATCGCCACAGCACTCTCACGCCTACACCTAAAAAGGCCCTTATTAATTATGCCGCATGGATGCGCACGAAAAAGAACACGAATGGATACTATCCATTTAATAAATTTCAGTTTATAAGCAAAAAAATTGTGCCATTGACACAGTTTTCAGGGGATTTTGATTTCCGATTTACGTCTCCTAATTACGCACTTTTGGGTGGTCAATCGAATCTCTGCATATTACGGAAGCATGCAGCTCTTGAATCCTTAATGGAAAGGTACCTTAGCAATAACTTACAAGAGAAAACGAACACAGGAAGCCATACATTATATGAAACTGATAACCAGTCTGTTAGAGCGACGTTAGTTTTAGGGAGGAGGAAAGCAATTCCGTGCAGCTCCTCTTACCTTCCATCCAAATACAAATACTTTTGAAGCACACAGGCGTAGCCTTTTGCAAGTGTGTTCTTGGGAGCATTATGCCTCATGAGCAAAAAACATGACTTTTTACTCAGTTCCACTCTTCTGACTGGACCATATTTATCACAATGAATTTCTAAATCATCGAAGCGGTGGCTCAGTGGTTATGGCGCTCGGATGCTGACCGGAAAGACACGGGTTCGATCCAGACCGCGGCGGTCGAATTTCGATGGAGGAGAAATTCTAGTGGCCCGTGTACTGTGCGATGTCAGTGCACGTAAAGAACCTAAGGTGGTCGAAATTTCTGGAGTCCTTCACTACGGCGTCCCTCATAGCCTGAGTTGCTTTGGGACGCTAAACCCCGTAGACCATAAACCATAAACTGCTAAATCCAAACAACAATGATTTTCTACAAACTTCGGGTTTTCTAGAGCAGTAACGGACAAGAACAATTTAGCTGCTTAGCTGCAAGCCAGGGAAATTTTTACCGGCTGCTGTGACTGCAGCCATCTAAGTCTGACAATGCGTAAAACCCGTGTACTGTGCGATGTCAGTGCACGTAAAGAACCTAAGGTGGTCGAAATTTCTGGAGTCCTTCACTACGGCGTCCCTCATAGCCTGAGTTGCTTTGGGACGCTAAACCCCGTAGACCATAAACCATAAACTGCTAAATCCAAACAACAATGATTTTCTACAAACTTCGGGTTTTCTAGAGCAGTAACGGACAAGAACAATTTAGCTGCTTAGCTGCAAGCCAGGGAAATTTTTCCCGGCTGCTGTGACTGCAGCCATCTAAGTGTGACAACGCGTAAAAACCTATTTACCTTAGAACGCGCAGCATTGCGACTAGTCTGAGGTTTCAGTTGGAAAAGGCCAGAGCTGCTTGTTTTATTCGTCCTCTTGCTTTCTTGCGTTTGAAAACCACAGGAAGCAAGGAATGAGGCCCAATGCCTCGAGCCTTGGAATGCTTTGGTTGCATGATTCTGACTAAAAACTCACCGAACTTCTCGAAGCGCTCCAAAACGCGAAAACTCCAGTGCAGGCTCATGCCGGGGAAGACGCACGTGGCGAGCTTCTGGCTGCGCTTGATAAAATGGTAGCCTTGGCCTCCCGCGTCCTCCAGAGCCAGGAAGGGCACCACGCAGCTGAACGTCCAGTACAGCATGGCACCGGCCACCGCAGTGTGCGCTGCACAACATCACAGAGTGCTACGTCTTCTTTTACAGTGGCGTCATGACATCTCGCAACGGCAAAAGTGAGGAGAACTGCAAAACTTACAGGGTACCTTTGTTTTGTTGTCTTCTAGACCTGCCTAAACAAGTGGTCATGCGGATTCTTGGCAGAACGTAAAACTGGGCTCCCTCCCCAGTCGTTTCTTTTTGCTTCAATGTCTCTTCTTTAGTTTCATCACAAAAGTTCACGAAAGCTAATAAACGTTTGCCCCTTTCTTAGCATCCTACGTTAGGGATGCGCTACTTGCATGATAAACTGCAATGTAACAGTTATTTGCTATTGTTTTCTAGCTGCAAGGTTGCCGGTGGTAGCCCCGGCCAAACGTTCGTTGCCGCTCTAGCGATACACTAGAGGAGGAAAGTTTGAAAACGGATCTATGAAAGCTGCCATTCTTGTGTTTTTTCTGAATGTTTCGAGCTAATTTTGAATTGTGACTTTGCGTCTTCTATTACAGCCGTAATTTTAAACATTAAGATTTTTTGTTCTTATGTCTGAAACATCAACCTTTGACAACCGTAACAAAGGTTGCAGCAAAAGGCGCACCGAGGCGAAATGTACCTCTGTTATAGACAACGATTTTTCTATAATGGGCACTTCCGTATCTGGTGGCAGTGAGCAGGCGAAAACGTACGAGCGTCAGAGCTACCGCACAAACACTGTGCATTAGATTTGGAGGCTGGCGAGACCCTTCGATTCGATACCCGGACTACTGTGGCTGACTGCTGCGTAAAAGAAAGATGAACTCACGACTAGCGAAGAACATGGACAGCAGCGTGGCTTGCATGAGACACGAGCTGCAGAAGCACATCAGAATGCAGAAGAGTACCAGAGGGTCGCTAAACTGGATGAATGCCCGGCCTTCTTCATTCCTCTTGACGCACAGGAAAAGCATCATGAGGGTCACGATGATGAGGTGCATGAAGAAACCGCTGATGTAGTGGCTCACCCAGTAGACCCAATCGTTGAGCCCAACGACCCTCAGCATCTCCTTCATGCCTGCGTAAAAATGTATACAAGGTAAGTAAAAATGTATACAAGGTAAGTTAAGAAATTTTTGACAGCGTCGCCGCCTCTTCACTATAAGAATTCACATGCACCATCACGAAAGGTCTCATCTTCAGACTGCGGGAAGTGTTCATAATGCTTTCTGGATACTTGTGTTAAGGCTTTTATCAAAAGAACAAGTTGTTACCCAAGCAATGATTTTTACCATGCCGGTCAACAAAGAACTGTGAAAGGGTTCGTGTGCATCCACAAATTTTTTTCTAGATATTTAAAGTGCATTATAGACGTTAAAAAACATCACTAATGAAAACGTACAGTAGTAAACAACGTGAAAGGAACTGTGCGTGCCACGCCACTAATGTCAACACAATGACAAGATCGCTGCATGCTACAGAAAGCATGTTCGCCCAAAGTGTTCTGTCAGCAGCAAAATTTTGCCGGATCTGCGATGCGTGGCGGAGCGAAGCAAAGCTGCATTGCTACGCCATCTGCCGTCACAGAGCACAGTGTTGAGGCTCAGTCATGGTACTGCCACAAAAGGCGTGCCGTGAGCTTCGATACCACGCTCTGTGACGGCAGATGGCGTGGCAATGCAGTTTAGCTTCGCTCCTCTACGCATCGCAGATTCCGCAAAATTATCCGTCCAGCAGTACCTTCAAGAGATTATAATTATAGAAGAACACGACGCGGAAAATATCTGTTTGCATTGCAGCACTCTAAAAACAGCACTAAATATTGGAAAAGATTTTCACAGCTCGAGTAATTTCACTGACACCTGTATGGGCAGTTTGCCACTGCTACTGTGTGCTGTACGGAATTGCAGTCAGACTTGTATTCCAACCAACGGATATACCTCCAGGAGCATAAATATGCGTGGATAACTCTTTTTGGAATCATCAGACTGAAGTCAACTGCGTTAGTTTTGTACGATTGTTTCCTCACATACCTAAGCGCCGAAATATGTGCTTAGATAAAGGCCACGCACAAATCAAGAATAGCGGCCGTGTGCTACCACCACAGTGCTAAGCGAAGACAAAATATTCGCGCTTACCAGTTGCCTTCTCATCGCTAAGCCTGGCGACGAACACGGCGAAGGGCACAAGCATGCCGATGCAGAACCGCGTCAGCACCAGTGCATAGTTCTTGGTGTCCTTGTGCTGGATGTAGGTGGGGTAAGGGAAACGCTGGAAGTGCACCTTGTGCAGCCGCCGCTGCGTCCGCTTGAAGAGGAGCGCCTGCTGCTCCAGGTGACGCTGGTGCAGTGCATTCATGATAGGCAGCAAGGTGTTCATCTCGGGGAAGCGCTCCTCGCTTGATGGTCCTTCCGGCTGCGAGAGGATCCGCTCAGGATAGTTGACCTGCGAAAATAAGGCGGCGGAAAATTGTTTTCAGGAACGCTGCCTGGTGCCTGGTTTTGAAAAAAACTGTTCCGCTCGCAGCATAGCTGCAAGCAGCCTGCCCAAAGAAGTAGTTCCAGACAGACTGCAAGATGAACAAATTTTCGATTGTGATGTAGCTTAGCCTGTCGCACCAGCTGACAAAACCAGACAGTCAAAGCTTAGCTAACAACGAAATGCGAGAGGAACTGGATTTCGGCGACAAGCGACAATCTTTTAATATTTTGGCTAGCATATGTAATTAACGACTGCGACTACGGCCATGTAATAGGGGGCCCAAAAATCATTTTTTAAAGTGAATTAGCATGGCAAGCACCGCTCACTTAAATATGCAAATGATCAAGCTTCCTCCCGCTTTAAAGTTTTTCTGCCTGATGCGCCTCCTTTCATAACATCTTGTCCTACCGTACTGCGCACTTCACGGTAACTGAGATTCTTCCGATATCTCGATGTGATGACAGTCACTATGTCGCTAAACCTACCAACCAAGTTCTCTGGAAAGGCCTTTTGACGCCATCTGTTGTGGTCGGCAGGGAAGTTCAGATAAGCTGTGCTGACACTGTTCCATTATAGTGACCGTTAAAAGAGCAAAGCCACTGCTACAGACTCCAATGCTAAATCCCGCTAACTTCTCTTTTAGGAGCGATAAAAGTTCGTCTTAAAGTTTAGAGTTTATAATGGTTACCAAAGCCCCTACCGGTGCTCTGTATTCGACTGTGGCATACAGATTTGCATAGGAGACATTAAAGCATGGTCTCCGAAAGTGCTGAGCCTTCATTGCATGCAGCACTACTACCCTTCCAAAAAAAGGCGTTTAGACATCATTGCAAAAACGAGTGAAATATGGAAGAAGCCTTTACTGCCTTTAATAGAAACATGGAGCTCATGCTTGTATGACAGCTTTATCAAACTACTTTCCATCCCTGTGCTACGTCTGTTTTTTTTTCATCAATGCGTTTACGCATACGCACGTGCACATCAAAAGGTAGAGGGCCGCCGAAAAAGCTGATGTGCAGGCTGACAGGTGGGTCTGTGGGAGGCATGTCTTTGAAGAACAGTCCCACCGTGCGCACTGGGGTGCTGTTCTCCTTGCGCATGGCAGCCACCAGCTCTTTCTCCGAAGGAAGACCCGTGACACTGAGCACGCGCAGATCCTGCAGGGCCGTTCGCGTCAGCCACGACGCGTACTTGTTGTCGACTGGAGCGAAGAGCACCTGCGGCCACGACGGGAATAGGGCAGCATGGCTCAGAGGCTTTGCCTCTAGCACAGCAAAAAAATTTTTTTTTGTGCTGAGTAGCCTTCAGTTATACCAAGAACGAAAATAGGGATATTTCCATGCTACAAGAATCCTTTGTAAAAACGTTCTCTAAAGAAACAATAATAAAGGTATTCTGGAGAATACCGCAAGTAGGCGTTCATTCTTAAAAAGTCTGCAGCCGCGCACCTCTCCTTCAAACACTGAAACGCACTGCTTAAGAGGGTTGTGTCAAAAAAGTTAAAAAGTACCAATGTACATTCCTCTCATACGACTACACAATTCCCCTGGTGCATATTCATTTACCTGCCCATCTCTGACCGGATAGCTTTATTTTGCACTGCAAATGACCGTGTGCGGCGGGCTGCAAGAAGACAGATGTAAATCATGCCTCTCAATGTAAGCGTAGGTAGGCAAATGGGAAGCCAGCGCCAATCAAACGTTTAACCGCATCGTGCTGGAATTTTCAAACATTGCATCACGCAAGGTAGCAATCAGAATGGTGGCAACAGTGGTAATTACGATTGTTGGGCGACCACCAAACCTAACAGTCATGACAACGGCATGTATAGTGCTGCGGCGTTATGAAGCGAGCGCAACGATCACCAGCCGCTCTTAACAAACGTGGCGCGTAGGCAGCCAGGAAGAGAAAATCGATATGTTTGATCGCGGTCCGGGAGCGAAATAACCATGATAGGTTAAACAACGGTTTAGGTGCGGTATTGCATGCGGAAACTAGAGGTGTAATGTCTACAGAAATTTTGAATGCTGAAAAAAAAACAGGGAAAAAATTTTCTTGTCTAGAAATAAATAAAACATTGGTAGTATAAGCTAACAGTACAAGAAAGTAATTGATTTTCAGATACGCCCGAAGTTCGAGTCTTGACAGACTATCAAGGATTCTTGAATTATTGCACACATATATGATGTATTGCTTGTTCGTTTGGCTTTCCAAAGACTGCCACTTGCTTGTGTGTGATATCAATGGTGGATCCTTTTGTCTGCACACACAGCCATGGTGAGTAAAACAAGGCGCATTTGGAGGCTCCTCTGTTCACTTTCTATGGGACGGCTGTTTCAGGTACGCCATCTGGTTACCGCCACTCCAAAAGTCAACCTAGTGATGTTGTGAGATCTCGAGAGCATGTTGTCGAAAGTTGACTGCATTTAGGCAAAGAAGAAAGCTGACAGAAAAGTCTACCTCTGTTTACCTCTGTTGAGCAAATTGCACCAGAGTGCCAGAAGGTGCTTAATGAGGCGCGGACAACTTTGTTGTTCATAATTGATACTTGCTTGAAGTCTTCAAATTTGGAAAGCTCGCATTCGAGCTGCCGTCATTTCAATCGTTCAGGGGGCGACTCTCAGCGGTTCGCAATATGACAAGGGGATAAGGGAAGCAGAAAAAATAGTAAAAGATTACAAATAACTCTAAACTGGCGTCTGTACACTTTGCAACGCAGGAAACTAATCTAATCGAATTACACTTTCTCTGCCATGACCACGCTTGATATTTGCCGCTCTTTTTTTTTACAAATGAGAAATACAATTGCTTTAATGCTGCCATGATCAAAACGGAATAAACGCTGCTTTCTTTGTTTAGTAAGCTCGTTTTTAGGCATAGATATGTGGTAGCGAGCAAGCAACACCTTATTAAACAATCCAGTATTAAAATTTTCATCACAGATAACCATATTCTATTTTTGTATAGAATCGCGGAACATTTGCTTAGTCGTTTCTTACCAACCTAAAGTTAAGCATGGTGCAATGATTCAACCATGTATTATTTTAGAACTGACACATAATGCTAAATCAAGAGCAATTTTTCGTCTTTTTTTACACATCTCCGCAAGAGAGTTTGAATGTTCACTGGAACAGTTGTTCACTGTCTCATTTACGCGCACTCTAGACCACATTAATTGCTTTTCTTCTTTCACATCCTTAAAAAAAACATTTTTTCAAAATTTTCGGTTTCTTCCCTAGCGCCATCGTCAACACCGGAAGCGCGATATAAATTCAGCTACTACGGTTCATGCCAAGTGCTGCACCTTCGCTCGTTGGTTCTATAAGAACCAGGGCTGGCCAAACTCTCTTTTTTAGCATTAGGAAAGTTTTTCACCACCACCACAGGTGGTGACGCGTGTGTTTAATTGCACAACGAAAAAAAATTTTCGAACACCAGAAGGGCGATATCAGATTCGGAAGTGACTCGTCGTGCTCCTCATTTTTGCCGCACCGGACCGAACGTGCAGTCGCACGACATCCGTAGTTTCAGCAGAGCACATGGCCAGTCGCCTGGACATTTTCCCAGATCCCTATGGCGGCACTATTCCCACACCGTTACGGCTGTTCGGGAAAGAGTCGCTAAAATAATTCCATTTTGGTTATCTCTCTCTGAAACCCCTGCTGTGTCGGTTGGTCGCATTCCCAAAGATAAACTGAGTAAAATGTTTGGGAGACTAAATTTCCCCTCTGTATTCCATTTTGCTGATGGATAGCTTACATTGACTGCGTATGATATCATAGCTTGATGGCTGCTTTCCGTTGCCCCTAAAACACCTACCAAAGTGGTTTAGTCACGAAGACATTCTGCTCACACATCACCCATAGTGCGCTTGCACAGAGATCTACAGGGAGGAGCTCTTGTGTTCCCTTATTTGATTAGCATATTTCAGAAGCCAAGTTAGACTGACTAAACGCATTGAATTCATAGTTATCCCATAGTGTATATTAGCAAATAGAGAGGACAACAAGGCGGAAATTTGGGCGAGTTGGTAAGTGTTTATTTTCGCTCTCAGCGCAACACGAACGGGACACACCTTCGTCTTGTGTCCCGTTCGTGTTGCGCTAAGAGCGAAGATAAAGAGAGGACAAAAACCTGAGGGCCCTTGATCTTAAGCCAGTTATTAAAAAAGAAAATGTGGCAGCATGTAGGTCATCTCCTATGGTGTCTGCAATGACTCTAAAATGTTTATCTCGTGATTTTTCCCCCACAATACCCGTTGGAACCGGTTCCATTGAACTCATATGGCATGCATGAGTCATCACATTGCAGAATGATCGAGTTTCATTGGAGTATCATTTGGGGTTATACTAATCCTACAACAAATCCACCTCATTCCATCATCTAGTCTAGCTTACTTCCTTTTCTGGGGTGGGCGTACCTCCAAAATTTTGGGGGCCCTTTGTAATTTTTGATGGTGGGCCAACTTCCTAATTTTAGGGGTCCTCAGAATTCAAATCTGACGGTGCACTATGATTCATCCACTGGTGGTCACGTGGTGTTCACGTCATGTCGAGACCTTCTGAATCGCATTCATTGATCACGAGGAGGTCTCACACCCCTACTGGCGCAGCGGTGCTGTCGTTAAGCGATGCAAAACTGCCGCGGCTGGTTGGCATTGCAAACAAAGCCACCGGTGCGGTCTGCAAGATCCAGGCTGTTGCTCTTTCCGAGCTTCCGTAAGTCTCATTTTTTCACAGGTAGTTCTTCAGGAGGCTCTCTATCGCTCGACCAATGAGCTTATACGCACTACTATGGTGGGCAGGTGTCAATCGCATTGAATTTATTTCAATTAATTTATTGTCACGTGCCACGGGAGCAGGTAGCTCAAAACCCGGTGGGCAGGTTTCCACCTGCCCACTGTATAAAGTGGCCCACGGATGGACACAGACTTTTCTAGTGAACCGGAGCTCTATTTGCTATCAGATTAATGTGTTTTTTTTTTCACTGTCTCCGTTAAGGCTTGAACGTGGCCACACACTTCCTTCATTTGCAAAGGCGCTGCGAACGGGAAAGCAAGCTTGGCGTGAGGCCGCTACATTTGTTTTCTAGGAATGTTTCCCACTGCTGATAAATAGCGAGACAATCTTGAGATGTTAATAAGCCCCATATTGTAAAAAGGTTGAGTAGCAAAGAGCTGGTTTGATCGCAGAGGCGGAGGTGGCACAGACTCTCGCAGACTGAAACTGAGGTCTCGTACGAATATTCGTATTACAGCTTGTCTCATTTATTATGTGCAGACTTTTCCACAAGTGGCGTGGCGACGGAGTTTTTCTCTTAACCGTGTAGTGGAGCACTTATGTCACGCCTTAAGCTATAAATCTAATCAAAATAATGAGAACATTTGTCCTCACTTTTCCATGCAATTCAGTTTTTGAAGGGCCACAGAAACGGGTGTTTGAGCTTGACTTTAAAATGTTTGCACTATGTAGAGTACAGGCCACCGAGCGTTCGTACCGCGTACGAGACCTCAAAAGCGAGCGGGAAATTTACAACAAATTTTTAAAAATTCCCGCTTTCGCACCTCGCGGCACGCGCTGTGCCGGGCTTTTGCGCGAAAACCTGACAGAAGACGTCACGTCTTGCAAATGACGTCACCGGTGGGGGTTATCATAGCTCACGCACTACCGCACGCTGCGCAGCCGGCGGAGTGAGTGGGGCAGGCTCAGGAGCGCCGCCGTTTTGGCGTGAGAGAGGAGAGGGAAAGGCGCGAAGACGCAGAAGTTCAAGTTTTGTCTGCATATAACTCAGCTTCTGCAAAACGCATTAAAATAATTCTTGCTGGGGGATAATCATGAACCGTCGTCTTTTAACATCCCAGACATATCGCACTTTTATTGAGACCCCCTTTCTAGGTCCCTTTAAGGGTACCAAAATGACTTCACTTCCGGTGGAAAAGCACACTCCGTTACCTGTTCAGTTTTGGGAAGCACGATATCTTAGGCTTGAAGAACGGTAACAAAATTAGACCCCATTATTTAAGATCATGTGACTCATGATTCATGCAAAGGATAAAAGCGGCTGCTGAGGATCAGGTAACTGCCGATATAAAGAAGGACAGTGGGGACATTGTGCTAGAAAGCGCTTCATGGCCACGAACATACCGGAATCATGTAAGAATGCTAACGGCCTAATCAGTTTATGGTCCGTTGCTCACAATGTATTTGTTGATGTAATCGCTAAATTAAATAAATCCAGCTTAGTCTTGACTCAACCAAAAGGACCAGGTTGGCTTTTGGAAAGGGTACTCGGCAATAGACCCTATTCACATCCATCAATCTACATCATCAGTCAGGTACGTGGTAGAGAAGAGCGCGGAATATAACAATTCTCTGCACAGACTTCATAGATTACGAAAATACATTTGACTAAAAACGTAAGCAGTCATGCAGGCATTGCGTAACCAGAGCGCGGAAAAGGTGTGTGTAAGTATTCTTGAAAATCAATGTAGAGATTGCACAGCTAGCGCAGTCCTTCACGGAGAATTGATATAATACCGATAAGGAAAGGTGTCCGGCAAAAAAGCACATTTTCTCCGGTGCTATACACGGAATCTGAGCTGGGAAGAATTGGTAATAAAAGATAATGAAGAATGCCTTAGTAATCTACCATTTCCTAATGACATGGACTAGCAAACTAATTTATGCATGGTCGAGGATCTAGACAGGTAAAGCACAACGGTGGGTCAAATAATTACTATGCACAAAACTGAAGTAATGCTCAACAGTCTTGGAAGGAACCAGAAGCAATGAATGTGGTAAGGGAGTACATCTACTTAGGGCAGCTAGTGACCGCAGATCTAAACCACGAGAGTTCGCCAGTGGAATAAGATGGAGTGAATTTGGCAGAAAATTTCAGGTGATGAATAGCAGTTGGCCAATATTCCAAAAGAAGAATTCTGAACAGCTGTATGTTACCAGTGCTCACCTATGGGAGAAAAACTCGGAGCCTAACGTAAAGAATGTTCCACAAAATAAGGACGACGCAGGGAGCTATGGCAAAGAAAACGGTAAGTGCAACGTTAAGAGACAGGAACAGGGCAGAGTGGGCTAGAAAGCAAACGCGGGTTAATGGCATTCTATTTGAAATCAAAAAGAAGTGGGTGTGGGCAGGGCACTTAATGCGATGGCAAGGCAACCGATAGTTGTTAAGGTTAACCGAGAGGATTCCAACAGAAGCCGAGTGTAGCAGGGAGTGGCAGAAAGACACGTCGGGCGGCTGAGATTAGGGCGTTTGTGGAGATAGGGTTGCCGCAGCTGGCACAAGACAGGTTTAATTGGAGGGAAACGGCAGAAAATTTTGTCCCGCACTGCACAGTGCAGTGTTGTGGAATGATAATGACTCATGTCTGCGTCTAGCTAGGTAGCCATTACGTGTCACGATGGTGGTCTAGAAAGTCACGGGCGTTTAACAGATTCATTCAAAAGTCAATACCTTGGCGACATTTTGAGAAAAGTGAATGAGGTGAAGGGGGCATACCGACGTTGAGCGCTTATTTGATATTCCTCTTATTAGGGGCTAACATCATGACAGCTGGGCCAGCAATATGCAGAGAAACAACCTCACGGTCGCGAAAGTTATATGGTAGAACAAAAAAGGAAGAGACAAAGCAAATAAAGGAGAGAATATTTCTAGAAGACTCCTCAAGTTGTGCTCGGTCATGGCTGCGTAACGTAACAAAGACAAAACATAATACGTCAGGTATCCAGCCGTGTTTCAGAGGTTTTGTGATTTTGGTTTAGTTTGGTTTTATGGAATGTAACGTCCCAAAGCGACTTAGGCTATAAGAGAGGAACACCGTAGTGGAAGGCTCTGGAAATACCTAACACCTCAAAACAAGACAATATTTACTCTCACACACTGCATTTACTTTCTATTAACTGGAGTCTGCTCCACACAAACTTGCGTCTCATTTTGGCACTGCTGTTTTTCTCGTATCTTAACGTAGCATTGAGACCGTTATATAGTGCTGAATCACACAGTAAACAATAGCGCTGTAATTCTCTGCTCCTCGTGTAATCGTGCACAAGCGTTTGCGCATCTTCATGGAAGATATCACCGATGGACGTCACCGACGTGCTCCAATTAAGGGCGATTTTCTTGTGGGAGCATTCTCCTAATGCTAATAAAAGCCAGCGCGCATTTTCCGCAGTGACCCTTATTCGACATTTATGCAGGCGGGCAGGAAAGACGTTTGAAAGCGGTTCAGTGCCCCTTCAGAGCGTAAGACCCGTTCTGAAGCTGTCTTGACGCTGAGAGGAAACAACAGAGTTGGAGGACTCACCCGCCTGATCTGCACCATGTCCGGCTGCGTGTTCCAGTAGGCGTCGGGATGGACAGGCGCAAAATAGGTGTTGCCTTTTCGTATGAACGGCTCGCGCACCACGGCGTCCTCCTGGATCCCCAGCAGCAGCACCACCATGAGCACGATCTCGAGCAGCGTCGTGGTGTAGTGGCGGCAGAGGCGCTTCAAGTAGATGTTCTTCCATAGCACCAGCATCAGCTGCCGCAGCGGCGAAGCACCCTTGCAGGGGCTAGGCTCGACTGCGATCTCCTTTGGTATGGGTCCTGCATTGAGAAACTAACTCGCAATATGCCCACGCTCCGCGATTTTCAAGTAAACCAGCGATATCAGGGTACTCAGACGACGAAAATAACAAACCAGTACTGAAAACTGAGCAACCATTAAGAATAGGCTTTTTAATTCATGGTACCTTAAACAGCTAACATATATATTCTTTGATTAATTTTACAAAAGATATGCAACGTTCACGAGCGCCGATGTTACAAGCACAAAGTGACGCCTGGGGCCGAGTAAATCAGTGAAGACTGAGTAGCTCCTCTGGCTGTATCATATGGTTCCCAATAATATAAAAAGCTGAATCCAATGCATAACCACACTTTCCTTAGTGCCAGCTCACCTGCTATCTTAAACCCATTATAGGCTGGAGCATGAAAATTTGGCGGCATAAGTTCCAAATGCAGGAGGGGGGGGGGGGGGGTGCAATAGCAAAGCAGCGCTTAACACGCAATGAATTCTGATAAGCAAGAGAGGCATATAGCGCTTAACACGCAATGAATTCTAATAAGCAAGAAAGGCACATAGGGCTATAAGCGCTCCGCGAAGGGCTTTGGATTAACATTAGCCAGTTGTGGTTCTCCTTCCTGGGCCGCAATCTGAGTACACAAGCTGTTAAGAATTTGACCTTTGCCCGAAATACAGCCGCCGCGCATGGGATGGCTCCGTCGCATTGACGCGCAAAAGCCGGGCTGACACACCGCGGCGGGTGCATGGCGGAGTGATTAGAGCCCCGACGCTCCTTGAGTGGAGATAACCACAAAAGACGGCACAGTTTAAGATAAATGCGTACCTGGAGGCTCTGCTTGTACTGTAAGACGCGAAACTGAACCTCGACGGCTAGGCGCTGCCATCCTGTGGACCTGAGCCAGGTAATCCGTGACCAGAACGCAGAACAGCTCGTGTAGAGCGAGGTGGAACCTTCTTCGTCTTTTTTCCTCGTGCTGGCACGTGGCCTCGTGAATACGCTTCATTAAGCGTTAAAGAAAAAGATAACACCGCATTGGTAGCGCGCTGAATTTGTAGATTCCTCTGCTAGGATGCGAATTCACACCTTTTTCATTTCAGTTTTTTTTACCGTCATTTTTAATCCAAATTCGGGTCTTGGTCCCAAAATTATCAAATTACTCCACTCATTGCCCATGTGTGCGTTTGTATCAGCAATGCACCCTGGCCAATCCCCCGCCGTGGGTATGTGCCTAAGCCTGAGGACATCATCGCCACACGATCTCAATGCCGCAAGACAATCACGATTTCGTTCTTTTACGTGCCACAAAATATCTTGAGAGAAATTATCTGTGTTAGAGAACACAATTTACCCCATGGTTTTTTTGCTGGAGCAGAATTTCGAAGAAAGGAAAAAAGAGCGTTCATGCGAGTTCATCATTATGGGTCGCCGCCTCAAAAATATTGCTCCAAGAATTGCTCGCTTTGGCCTGGGACCAACTCTAAACCTGTACTTTTGTAAATTGGCTACAGCTCCACGTGGATGCGCAGTCTACTGTCGACATATGCCCGTAAAACCCTGCTGAGGAGGTCTAACCAGCACTACACCAACGCCGGGAAGTTAAAGGTAAACATTTTTTTAGCTCCCTCTCATTCTGCTTTTCAGTACTACACCATGCAAGGAAACAAAGCGAAGGGGACAGAGATGAAGTGATAGTGTACTTACCTGTCTTCATCAAGTCCGGTTAAATATGAGTAAATTTAGGCTCTTCATCCTAAAATTCAGCGAGGTGCTTTCAATCTGAGATGAAACAATTAGACACTCAGCAGACCTGGCACCCAGATCGCCAGTTTCTCTCATTGGCACGGCTTATCTCTCTCTGCGGTGGTGGTAAACAGTTTATTCAGTAGAGCTTTGCGCCCCCTGAATTCGGAGGGGCCCTTAGGCAAGGGCTCGTAGCTCTTTTCCGCTGATGCCTAACCAGCTGTATTTGGTCCTCTAGCCTGGACCTGGACAGCACTGCTTCCCATTGCTCAGGTTGTGGGTTTTGCATTTTCGGGGCAATTTGCGTGCTTTGGTAAGCCGATGAAGCGTATTACAGAGGGGGGAGGGGGGCATAAATTACAGTTGCATATTGCGTAAATTTTGGCTGGTTAAAAATCTTCAATATATGAAGCACTCGACTAGTCAATGTCCATACTGAGTGACCCCGCAAGCTATATATCCTCCACAAGTATGGCATTAGCTGCTGGAAAGGACGCACCTGTCTTCAAAGTTTTGTGAGTGCGACGCAGTCATGGGGGATGATAACACGGGACCGAAGAAAGTCGCGCTGGCGGTGTCGGCAACATGGTTGAGGATGACACATCGCCGGTTGAGGATGACAGATCGTTGAAGATTTGGTCTGTTTGGTTTGTGGGGTTTAACGTCCCAAAGCAACTCAGGCTATGAGGGACACCGTAGTGGCGGGCTGTGGATAATTTCGACAACCTGGAGTTCTTTAACGTGCACTGGCATCGTACATCACATGAGCCTCTGGCATTTTGCCTCCAGCAATATGCGACTGCCGTGGCCGGGATCGAACCCGCTTCTTTCGGGTCAGCAGCCGAGTGCCATAACCACTGAGCCACCGCAGCTGCTACATAGTTGAAGGATACGAGGGGTCGAAGTCTACAAAGGTAGCGGCGACTCTAATCATTCTGCGCAGGCTTGGCCGCCACATGAAAACGATACTTGAGAGCGACCATAAAAGGCGGCGACGGAAGCGGCATCGATGAGGTGTCGAGTCGCCTCCGAGTTTATATTTCATGGGCTAAACTGAAAAACGCATATGTAGCCTCAAAGTACCTGTTTCGTGTGATGACCACTGAAATTGTGTGCTCTGTTGCGATTACCAGCCTACTTTAAGGGCTAATACCCCTGTCACACAGGACTTGTTCTCGGCCTTTGCCGTAAAGTTGTTTTATTGCACTAAAGGAGCAAAACCGAAAAGGAGCAGCGACGCTGCTGCACGGCAAATCCAAATGAGCTAGAACGCAGCCTCCGTGAATGCCAAAAGTCACCGCTGTGTGTGAAGCGGCGCTAGTAACATTATGAAATTAAAGCAGACGGTAGCACTTCAGCTAAGAGTGCTTTCGTTTATGTTCGAAAAAGTAGCTATCACGATAATAAACGTGCGTTCTGACGGTGAGAAACGGATATTTTGAAACAAAGTTTCTTTTTTTTTTTCGTCGTTCTCGGTCCGACTACGGTAAACGCACTTTTCCGTTCGGCTCCTCGTTGTGTGCGAGAAGCGTGCTTTGTTGCTTGTGTCTTTGTGCACACAAGCAAACTCAAAACACGCACACAACAAAGAGCAAACGCAGAAAAAACAGCAAAGCGAGATGCGCAAGCACGTGTGTGTCGATGCGGCTGCTGAAAAGCGTTCAAGTCCTTTCTTAGCAGTGTGGATGTCTTTAGTCATAGCCTCCTCCACGGTTAAATGCACTGTAACGCAAAATTAACCATTAAATAAGATAAATTAGATATTTTTTACAGTTTCAAAATTAAAATTGCGTCAATTTTTTATTCTTTGAGCTCGCTAGCTGGCGCTGCCGTCTGGGTTGCTCCTTTAAGCAACTTTAAGGCCGCTGATGGCCGCCTTTACTGCTACGGGCCTTTATCGCAGAGGTCTCGACGCTTTGCCGTGTAGATGCGCGTCACGCGCCTTTGGGGCGAAGGACCTTCATTTCTAAGGCCTTACAAGTGCCCGTGTGACAGGGGTATAAAAGGCACATTTGGAAGGGAGGGTGGAAGTTAGCAAAAGTGATTGGAAGACTGCTGGCTCAAAAGGGGAGAGGCGATATAATATTATAACTTTTAGCATTAAAAATGCATTAAAAGAAAATGCCGAGTATATAGACTTATTTAGAGCACCGTTAAAGAAGTATCAAGAAAAATGAAGGGAAAAAAAACAGAGCAATGGTGGCGACTGCCACCGCCCGGTTTCAAAGGGGACGCCCTTCTATTCATTCCTTCCATGACGGATAGGGTGACTGTGAACCCGCTCCTTGTCTGCTCCCGCCGCAATGCCGCTCCGGCGGTTCCGCGGTATGCGCGGTGCGCGATGCCGCACGCATTCTGAGACAGCGCGCATGCGCTGTGGGAAGCGCCGCGGCTCTCTGCTTCGTGGCGCTGCACAGGCAATGGTCATGGCTGCTGCTCCGCTAGTCGCCGCAGCATTTCGTTTCGCGGTAGTGTCGACATGTGACGCGTTGGTGTGGCTATTTTACGCGACAGCGTATGAAGCTCTTAAGGTAAGAAGTTGGGCTAGTTGGTACGTTTTCATGGTTAACGAGAGCAAAAAGGACGAAGGCGAAAGGAAGAAGACGACAACACGACACAAGCGCTCACTCGCAACTGAACGTTTATTGGCAATAAACAGCAATATGTGCACAAAAAGGCGAAAAAGCAAGTAAGCAAGAGACAAAGGGTCCATGACGCCGCACCAGGAATCTTAATCAGGAACAGATTACACGCGGATCAACAAGAGATCTAAAGCAATGCAGTGAACTTCGGCACGAAAGAAGACATACGCGAGACAAAATCGTGTCAATAAGGAAGGCTATTTCATGGCTTGTTATGGTGACTGAAGGGGTGCTAATGCACGTGTCGATTGATTTTGCAGTGTAATACGCCTCCTTTAGCTCGCCTATGGGTTGATTATGGTGCGTGAAAAGAAAAATAGTTTTATAAAATTTTGGGGAACATCGCTTGCGTTTTCCTAGCCGGTCACTTTCCCGGAATGTATACAGCTCGTTCGGTCGAAAACCTGTCGGCGTCGTAGTAGTAGTAGTTGTAGTCGGCACCGCGCGTCGGAAATATTTGGGGACTGCGTAAAAGTCAGAGGGCACGTACACTCAATGAATAAATAATCCGCGGTCTAGGCCGGGAATCGAACCAGTGAAACCGAAGCCGTCTACCAATGGTAATGTGGAGCACCGTTTGTGTTGTTTTCAGAGGCCTCGTAGAGACTCCGACCGATATGTCCAACGGGCAAGGCGATGGCGTTCCGTGGGCTCCCTGGCAGCGCTGCAACACGCTGTCGCGTTCCACTTTTAAAGGAGAAGCTTAAGCGCCCTCCATTTGTCTTTGCAAGGAGGACAGCGAAAGGAAGAAGCCGTGCACAAAGCCGCATCTCCGAGCGAAAGGGAGTGGAAGAAGAGTATACAGCGCAACACTCAGTGTTGGACGCGCGCTGCATTCGTGTAGCAAAATATTGCCTGCCGAATGCCGCTGCAGAGATAGGCGCTCCTGTCTACCTTACTCCGTGGGGTGAAGTCCAACTACCCAAAGGACCCTCTTTGCCACTATTTCGAATCCAATTGGTGAAGGCGAAGAACGTTCACAAAATAGCATATGCGCAAAAGGCCGCCATCCTCTCGTACGAGCACGGCGGGTGATGGCGAGGTACCGTTTTCAAAGTTCAACCGCATATGCAAAAATCTCTTCCTATAAGCCATGACATATACTGGCTATGCAGCTACTCTTCGACGTGAAACTCAACTTTTACTCGCATTGGAAAAAGATTTAGAGAAAGGTGCATATAAAAGAGCGCCAGGCATTATAACAAAATAAAAAGCGCTTCTTAATAGAATTCTCCTCACGGAAGCCGTTACTATCATTATATTTATCACTCAAGCTTGCCCTTTCAATGCGATCTTTGGCCGAGTGGCACAATTTGTGGTGCAATCAGCATCAGTATTACCATCAGCCAAGTTCAGGCGGCTACCGGACAAATGACTCTCCCGAATACCTCCAGAATAATTTGCATGCCGTCTTAACGCTTAATGTTCTGTGTTTCCATAATATGGCTGTCTGTAAAACGATGGAATAGACCCCAACAAGCCATTCATTACCAGACCTTCATTTGCATCTTCGCGACTAACTAGGAACCTCACGAACGGTAACTGAATTCAATTAGGAAATAATCGCATTTTGTAGACCAATTTATAAACTTCACCGTTACAGGATATTAGAATTCTCTGCCACCATAGGCGAAACACTTTTTTCATCAGTGTCCTCTGGTATGTCCGTATTTTCCTTGGAGCAAATTTACTGCACGAATACAATAAGGAAATAGTCACGGACACTTTCACTTCCCTGCCATGACTGTGGCTGCGTTCCGCTTTATACCACAGGCGAAGGTGGTAGGGCAATCGAAAGTAGTATCACTAGGTAAATTATAGCGCTTGAATATATTTGCTGCATTGCTAGAAGAAGCGCCATCGGGCCTTGGATAAACCCGCTTAATAGTAAACTAGCAGGTTCAGCTGCAGCACTAGCGAACCATTACCGCTTCTTCACTCTGTTTCGGTATCTTAGCACGTGTCACTTACAAGTCGCGCATGCGGGGTATTTCTGCTCAGTCTCTCCTTCCTACACGGCGCGATACATTGCACTAATTGAGCGGGGACAGTTAAAGGTTTCTTTTTCTCTATCTCTATGGTGTAGTTAGAATCGCTTCAGTTCCTGAGCTTTTCTTTCGGGACTACTCATGTATTTTTCAGCAATGGGGCCTTTGTTATACCCCGAACCTTGCAATTCTGTTAACGCTTTTGGATGCTATGTTCAGCCGCGGCAATACTACTAAAAACACCTTTCGGCGCTCAAGCTCTTCACACATCTTAGCTAGAGAGACTTGGGTGGTACTTCATAAGTATGTTAGCGAATGCCGCTCCTACGTTCGCGTACATTTCGAAGAAGCTCTCATGCTCTCTGCACGGAACGCACAAGAAAAGTTCGAGCTTTTAAGGCTGCTCCGTGTTATTTTCATGAAACATTTGAAAAATTGTGTACGTTGCAAACTGGCTGCCTTTTCTAACAGTGTCTTACGCCTGGTGGGTATTGTTTTGTTTCAGACAAATTCAGCGCCATTCGTATTGTAGTAATTGATTTCTACAATGTAAGCTAGCAAATGAGGTTAATCATGTTGTGCATAACGTTGAGCTGGTCATCTCGTGCTTCAAGACTGCATGGTCATAAAAATCAATTTATCACATTTTTTTCATGTGTGCTAGCGTTATTTAATGGCAGAAAAAAAATTAACGATCTGCCCATAGCTGAAAATGCCACATGTATGCAATGAAACAAAAATATTACTCTCTTAACTAGCCCTTACTTCAGCAGCCCGCTGGAGGGTCCTCAAGCGCCAGTAATGCGCCGGCTGGGCCGCGCATTGCTCGCACGTTGCGTGTGAAGCAGTGCATACACAAGTGTGCAGCGGAATGCTCACGCCTGCGGTGTGGCTTTTCATGACAGTGTGAACTTTGAAATATCCAGAGAGCGCAGTCAAACACGAAGCGTTGCCCGAGCTGAACACATGCTATTCTTCTTTGCAATACAACACTGCATGCCACGTAAGAAAAAAATCATGGATAGCATTTAAGACTACTTAATTGATCTGAATGCTAAAGCATTGTTTTATTTTTATTTCAACTTTCTTTTTTATTTTAAATTTTTTTTTCTCTGCTAATAAGACACCAACACATTAGCGTACAGTCGCAAGGCAACGCATACACTGGGTTCACCTTTGTTCCCCCCAAGAAGGAACGAAGCTTCGTGGCATATGGGTTTCGCGCGTATCTCGCAATCTGGAAGCCCTCCATATGTTCAATTCCTCGCACCTTCGGCGGAAATGTTCTTTTTCTTTGACGCCACGGTAACGTCACCTGGGATTTTTCTCCGCCACTTTTGCTGTTGAAGACTCCGGGTCTCGTTGTCGATGAGCCATATAACGATTTCGCATCGATAGGGCCCCTATATGTCAGCAAAATTATAAATAAGTGTCTTAGAGTCTGCAACTTTCTCGTTTATAATGTAATTTTGTCGCACATTGTCCCGACTTTGCGTATTTTACGGAAACAGACAATAATCACTTGTGCTAATCACGCGTATTCTTTCTGGTTGGTGGCAACGTCTGCTACAGATACCCAATTTTGATTGCATTACAACGCCGGTGTGTCAGCGTTATATAACCATATAATCGTTGCTTCAACAAGGAGGCTGAAGTGCTCCAGATGAAAGCCTGCGCCTGCACGTCGGTGTATCCGCCGTGTTGCAGCGAAGCCGCTCTTCTTTCGACAAGAAACTTCCGCCGCTCGTTTTTCAATCATTCCTCCTGTTTTCTGTTTTTATTCCACATTCATTATCAATCTTCACAAGCCGAGTAAACTTTAGCCTAAAAAATTCCCTGTTTTTTTTTTGCCTGCTCCGGCTGATGTGACCATGAGAGCTGAAGGTGCCGCTTGTCTTTTTACAATAAGTGCACGCAGTGTCACAGAGCGCCGTTTGATCATAATTATCGAGGAGCTCCTGTCCCAAAGCTGGCTTACCCCTGTGTTGACTTCGCGGAGGTTAACTGACATACGATGGCATCACATGTAAACTGTGCAACCGGCTGTATTTGATGTGCTATAACTATCGTTTCTCTACTCTACTGGCGTTTTCCTCAGCGCTCAGCAGCTCGTTTTAACGCCGCAAGATGTGTGACAGTATTAAAACTTCAAATCTTGACTCAGTAAAAGCGCGGGATTGTGGCAGTCGGGTTCTACGTAGAAATCTGTACCCCACGACACGCTTCCCTTCACGGCAACGAGCACACCCACTTGCTCGCTCGAGACCTGACCAGTCGGGCACAAGGGGGAGAGGCCGCGGCATCAGGTCGGTAATTTATAGACACACAAGAGGGAAATGTATCGACACCACCACCCCACAGAACCACTTACGTACACACTCGTACCCGAAAACTACAGACACCCGAGAGGACCATTTCATTACCACCCCCCACCCCCCCACATACTCACTCACAAATTCTTCAACAAGTGGGCTCCAGCATGGTTCCAGCTTCAGACACATACTATTCCAAACCTCGACAACACAAACCTCCTCTTCCCCACCCAATACCGTGGATGCTACATGGCATGCAGCAGCCCTAAACGCACTTTTTGCACTTCGTATGTAATTTCCTGATACTCTACGACACCAAGCACCCATCCCCAATTCCACTCTCTCCCCTTGTGAAGTTTCACTGGCTAGGGTCACATCCGCAAGACCAGCAGAGGCTGGTTGAGCGGGCGCGGCGGACAAAGACAGTGACATCCGGCGGAGTCCTGGGTTAAGGGCACTGCCCGAAGAGGCTGGCTCGTACCATCTACCGACCAATCTGAGATTTATTGAATGAATGTTGTTTCATCCCTCTTCCCTTTCATGTAAGGATTTTCACCACTGATGGCTGGTACATTAAAAAAACTCTTCTGTCAGGTGCCGTTATGCCACGTTTACAAAGCTGGTGCATTCTCTAAAATTATGTCAAACTTGTTATGAATTATGAAACGTATTGAGACGACTGGTCTGACGCCATGATAAGCGGTTGACAAGTCTCGGCAAACTGCAGTTTTGGTAGTGGCGTTTATTAGATAACTGAAGAAGGGGACGTAGGTGGCGCCAATGACTGCACAACATCTAGGTCGCCGGATCTCCGGCTCATGGGTAACTCAGAGCTCAAACCCACTTGTTCAATGTTGTCTTTCCTCCGGAGCGTAACGCTTGAGTTTTTGTATGCCTTACAGCAATCCTGAGTGTCATTAAGAAAGCTCCTCGCGCCGCAGTTGCTATAAATGTTTCAAGGTCAAGCGGGCTTCAGACAAGATCGGCGAAATCTGACTTAAGCTCCACCTTACCGGGTACTACGCGACAGCGTAGTACCCGATTCCTTTCCGATAAACCGTTGTACTTCGGTGAGCCACGACATGAAAATGGCTGAGCAAACTTACATGTAAACTAAGTAATGTAATCACTGCACTGCACTGCAACCCCTTCATCGCTTTAGTGTCGTGATCGACAGCAACTGAAAAAATTGCGGGCGATTTAGCATGGCCTGTCCAAATTCGAATTACGTGCGCTATCACTCGGGTTTGTGTTCGAGGCTCAGTTTTCAAGGTAAAGCCAGCTACAGACAAAGATCGGTGAAATCGGACATAAGCTGCAATGGCGTTAATGGGTTAATGTCAATACAGAAGGAAGTGGTCATTCTGTACTCTATATCCACGTATCGCTGGGAGTCCTCGTATCACTCCTGGCGCAGTGTTGCAGATGAGCCACTGTTGCTCTTCCCGAGCAACCTCTCGCGACGAATAATTTATTGACTGAACTGCCACCTGTCAGTGTGGGCAGTTTGCTCACAATCCGTTGTGCAGGTTGTTATGACATCACAAAATCCCGTGGTCGCCCACTTCCCACCTAAGGGGACTGCCTAGGGTAGGTTACCTACAATTCAGTGGACACACAGAGGGACCGCACAGACAATGGCTGAGCTTCTGTGTGGAAGTTCTAGAACTCTAGGACCTAGGTTCAATGGTGAACGTAACTGCGTCACATGCGAAGTCTTTTTTTCTGTTTTACAACTGTCCCTCACTGCGAAGAAATGATCGCTACAGACTCTTGCTATTGTATTTATTGCATTTTTTCTGCCTTCAAGTAGAATTCTTCTGGCAAGGACCCCTGCAGGAAAGAACCATTCGTTTTAGCGCGCGTACAGGCGTAGACAGCGCTGACACGGAGTCTAAGCAAGGCAAAGACAGCAAAATGAAGAACGAATGAGATGGTGAGAACGGTGTTCCATAAAACCTAGATTATTCCAGCAACTGCCAGGTGACATGGAGGTGATTCAGACGTGTCACGGACGCTTTGGTACAAACTGTAAAGAAAAGGATCAGCAATGCGTTGATTTAGTTTAGCAGTGGTTGGTAAACTGAGTAAGGAACAATAATTTGTCAGTGTAAAATGTAACTCAAAAAATGCGCTTGCCATGTCTTAATTTTAGGAAATGGCAAAATACGTGACATTACAATTGAAGCATTGTAGTTGCACCACTTACGCAACCGCTCCCTGTGAGAGTCGGTGGCCTAACATCAAGTTTCAATGAAACACGTTTTTATTTACTTTTTACGCATTTGAATTTCATTTTCCCGTCTTAGACGACATTGACAGCATGCGGTTGTTGAAGGCACCCTTACAAGTAGGGGGACTGAAGAATGGAATGTATTTATCTGGGCGTAAACTGAGTAGAGGTATCATATGTCAAATAAGTTTTAACCTAAAACTCGTGACACCTTATGAGCCACTTGATCTTCTGTGGTAGTTGAGGAACTTACCGTTACACTAGTATCTGCATAAAATGTCCGATATGTAGTTCTGAACCTCAGACGTTTGGAATAAGTCTGGCGCAGAGCGGCCACGACCTGTACAGAAAGAAAACCAAAAGCACCAGTTTTCTTGAAAAAACAGCGCCAACATGTGATCCTCTGTGGTTACCTTTCCGGAAATAAGTTAAATCAGTGGGGTAACAATTCTACGTCACATTATTTTTTGTTCTAAATGACAGAAGAACTGAGAAAATTTGTGGCCTTTTAAACACACAGCGCCACTAATATGGAACGAGCAGAGGAAATTTAGAAAGCATTTGCATGAAAATTATACATGTACTTTAGACACAATAACATTCTGAAAAAAATTAGTCTAACCAGCAGCGCCAAACTGCGTACCTTTATTTTCCCCAACAAAGATGGCCCATAGTAGTTCCCTAATCTCTTGTAGTGACACATAGTTTCAGAAATAGTTCCCGAATCTGCTCTAGCATCTGCTCTAGGCGATCCAGCAGCGTACTGTTCATGTCACTTTTTTAATCGCAACCTTCCTCAACCACATATCACAGCACTTCAACACGACATCCGGCTCCACGCTTTTGGACTCGTGCCAACGGCCGACATCTCAGATGTGCACTAAGTTGCCGTTCAAGGCTACTGGAGAACCTTGAGTAAGGTATCTCTTCTTTGGTGAAAACGAACCACTTACGACTTTTCTCTGCATAGGTGCACAGTGCATAGGTGGGACAGCAATTTTTCTTCGTGGCAATTAATTCGTTTGCGTTCCGGCGTGCGATGCTTAAGCAAAGAATTTTTACATGTCCGATCGATCATAAATTAGTAATGTGGGCAGTTAGGCACGCGTTAACTAAAAGTTGAAAATTTAATTCAAGCACCTGTGTTTTATTAAAATGCACCTTAATCTTGGTATACTATGTTCTTGCTCTTCGTCTCTGTTGAAATACGGCTGCCCTGCGGCGGCCTCAGTTGAAGCCGCTGCAGAAATTGTTTTATTGTTTGGTTCCTTCTCGCCACGAAAATATCACGTGTTTTCATTTGGGCTCTGTAATTCTCTACCTGCAAGCACGCATGTAAAAATCCGCAGAACATTTGCATAAAGCTGGCACCAGGGGAGGAAATGAATTTTGGTGCGAAAATGAAAACTGTATAGCTTATAAATGTAGGAACGTCGTATTTAAAGGGAAGCTGAAACACTTTTAGAAAAATTGAGTTTCGTGGGACATTTCATAGCTTTATGTCCGTTGAACAGAAATATGTCGTTTAAAAATGGCGCAAATAAACGCAAACCAATGTTGTTGTTGTTTTTTTTACACGAAAACGCGCACTAGCGCCTCACGGCACCAAGCGAATGCCGCTGCTGCGCGTGATTAGGCAGGGCCGCCTTGACGTAATCTAGGGGATCTCCGGCTGGAGCCGACGGTGTCCCTGCGTATCGCGTTGCTTCAGGTGGCTTGACAACTCAGCTTAGCAAATTATGGATTATTCAATAAGTATCCCACATCTTGGGCTCTTAGCCTGTACATTTGAGCCAGCAGAGACTACAGAAAACGCCGTAACCAACGACACTCTAAGTGCGTCGACAGTGAAAGTGAAGTCGCCGCATTTACACGCTTCGAAAATCTCAACCGTACTTCTGATTTACGTATGCGCATGTACAAGTGACACTAGAAAAAAAAGGAAAATCGCGTCGAAGCGCTATTGTGCCCTCGCTGCTTCAAAAAAGCCGGAGCACCAACTTCTTGTGACGCTTGTGAACATGATTGCATTCATATCGCCGGCATGCTTGCACCAAATGCGCTAGGGAAAACAATTTATTTCTTTGTTCATTTGTTTATAGTAAGGAGCCTACTTACAGGTCTTTTAGAACTGCAAGAGAATTCTAAGCTTAGTTAGCTGGAGTGAGTTCATGGCTGGACGGCGCCGCAACAGCCTACTGGAAGCACAAGAAACATACACTCGCCAAAGAAAAAATATTTAGCACATGACGTTTCGAGACCCATACGGGTCCCTTGTTCACAATGAGGATGGGCGGAATGGGCCGCTACTTATAAGCGGACTTGACTGCACAGTGAGTGGGCGTAGATATCGGGGAGATTCCCTCTCGTCCTGTTGATAACATTCTTGGTACTGCAGCACCAGCGTACTGCAGCACCGTACCACAGTGTTCAAGCTACGCATTCTGTAGCTTTAGCGTCGAAAAAGGCCCGCTCACTACCGCATCACGAAAGTATAACCGACAAGTTCGCAACGTTCGCAGCACCTAATTCTGTGAATTTACTGCAACGGAGCGCCCGCGAGCGCTGCGGACGACGGCGCTGTGGCAATGCGCTACTCCCTGGTCCCTGGTGGCCTAGTTTGTTTCGCTTTGGAATTGTCCAGCGCTATAGTAAATGGTCTGCTCAAGGCACCGCCTTAGAGACAGTTCCACTGCCTCATAATAAAGGAAAAATATGATCGATTTCAGCGAAGCCTTAGCGCAGGAGCTAGCCCGCAAGCGACCGGGCCAGCCGCACTGACGGCAGCTTCTATGCAGCTATGAACAGAACTGTACCGCAACTGTCATTCCTACCAGCAACTCAGTACGATCAGCGAACCTCAAAAAGGATGCGCTTTTGACATCCCTTAATCCGAGGGCTAATTGTTTGCGAGAAGAAAAAATTTTAGCGCGCTTTTCTGACACTGACGCCAGGGACCGTCGCAGAGAATGTGGCTTGGCGCGGACGGCTTGCGGGAGGCGCGGTGGTGTACTGTACTGTGGTGGAAGCAATAATGCCACCTGACGGCACTCAGCATTATACATAGAATGCGTTGTAAATAGCTAATATATTTGCAAATACACCTCCGCTCGGCCAATAAGCTCTTCAGTTCGTTTCTTGCACGCAAGGAGCCGTTGGTTGCCGTAACCGAGAGCGGTGGCGAGCAGTGTGACAACGGCGAACAGCGATTGAGCATAACCACAGCTAGACAGCCCGTGTGACAAGGGTGTAAAACTTTTGCTGGAAGTGGCGGCAGCTCATCATGAATGTGAACGACCTCGAACAGCCAAAAAGTTTACATGGAGATGAAAATATAAAATGACGACAACAGAAATATTGATGCCGTAACATATTGTGTGCAAGTAGTTTAGGTATGCTGCATACCGTCAATTTGTCTCGCAGAACGACAAAACTGGAGAAAACAAATGGCACGGGCAGAAGAATGCCTTGAGTCGTCGTTCACCAAAGCACGGGATGAAGCGCGGAGCAAGCGAGCAGAGCTGGATACTTAACACTACTTGCTGGGCGTGTTGGTAAATCATGCTTACAATAACTCAGTGCAAAAGACAAAAACGGACAAGTAACGAAACACAACAACGTGCAGCGCTTTGTGATGTTTCCTTACTTGTACGCGTTTTGTCTTTGCGCTGTGTTATTGTTGAGCAGGATGGCCGGCCGGCTCTCCCCAGATGGCGTCACTTCCGCCAGTTCTCCCCTTTTTCAGCCCGCCCACCCGGCGCTCCCGGATGCGACGAGGGCGTGTTAGCGGCGGGATCTTCTCGAGTGATTTCGGCTCTCTTTACGGACAGAATCGAGAAAAAGTTTAAATACTTAATTTACAAGTTCCCTTCTTCCTAACCACTGCATACGCAATTTCTAAACCGTTTCAGCTTCTTTTTAACCTAGACGATCTGGCCACTGTTTGTGTCAGAAAGCGACAGCATTAATCGTTCACTGATAAATTCGATAAGGACTCCTGACGCGGCAGATACAATATATATAAAAAAATAACTGCAAGAAAGCTATAATTTATTTACCGAAAGAAGCTGCTTTCGTATGCTTGGAAAGTATTGGCAGCACAGGAATGATGAGTATATTGTGTCTCAGGGCCGTACATAAGTTAAAGATGTGACAAACTTTCATGTTCAGCGTTCTCTTTTTTTCTTCTAACGCCACGGTACTCGCGCAGATAGATACACTGAAGTTGGCAGTAAATGTCCAACGTCGCAGTGTGCATACCGGTCTGCATAAAACACCATAAAATGTTAGTTAGTTAGTTATATTCATTTTAATGGCACAAAAGCAACTGAGGCTATGATGCCATAAAATTTTTGTTGTGATTGAAGTTCATTAAAACATTTTTTTTACGAAACACTCCGGCTCACCTCGTCATGAATGAAGCAGAACAAGATCGCAACACATAGGCCCTGAAAAGTGAGCAGAACAGAGTGTAAAGAATGTGAATTTCATCAACAAAAGAGCGATCTGTGCTTACAGTGCTTCTCAAAAAGAAAGGGACACAACACGTGAATTACATGAACCAGCGCTGCGAGCCAGCTGCTTTCATTCATTGATCCACACATCGATTGTAGTTACTGCAAAGTTATTGATGAATGAAGTTTGGCCAAAGGCCAACCGGCCTGAAAGACTTTTCACCCTGTAGTGCATGCTTATTGTAGCGTCTGATGCAAAAGTGATGCCCGCAACGCCAACACGGAAGCATTGCTCTGCCACCTTCTGGCAGCATCCGCTGTCCACAGGGGTCAAAACATGGCCATGTTTTTCTAGAGACATATCAGTTTGCTTATTTATATCGGTGACACCCCCGCTTAGCGAAAACGCCGACAGGTGCGGCAAGATCAATTCGTCACGCAACCACGCTTGGTATACACAAGTTTGACTTCGAAAAAAAAAGATGACTAGGAGTACTAAGAAACAATAAAAGAAAAGGAGCTAAAGTTCAAACCGGAATCCCAGTGGAATCTCAGCCCACTGGACTATGTGCCCTGCATTTGAGAACACCAAGTCACAGTACCGTTCAGCGTCGAAATGGTCATCTTTATTCTTTAACAAAGCGAATGCACTGCAGAATTTCTTGAACTAACAGCAACAGTCTCCTTTGAAAAAAAAAAAAATTGGCGGTGGTTTAGCTCTGGTTAACCCCAGTTGTGATTGCGAAATCTTCGTTTCCTCGGCCCGTCGTCTACGCAGCGTCTCATCCCGACGCTCTCGAGAACTCAAACCGGCCTCTTCCGCAGTTGAAGAGTCACTCCAGGACGTGGCACGACTTCTTTTAGCCGCATCTTCGTTACGATGCTTCTCGAGTCGTGCGGCGCGCTCTTCTGGCGTCTGGTGGTTGGTGGTTGTTACTATGAAAGGGAGGAGGGGGATACTGGTCACGACGTATGTTGGCCCTTTGGGCATCACTCTTGGGGACCAGGGGAGGGGGAGGGAGGTTGTCACCGTCGCATCCGTGGAAGTCCTTGGCCGTGGGACCCGGTCAGCAGTCGCACCGCCGCAGCAGCAGGAACGTCAGCCCTCAACAGGGAGGGGAGCCGCGGTGCCCTGGAAGTGTGTGCAAGCACCGGGCGGGGCGTCTCTTGAGCGCGTTGTCTCTTCCTCGCTTCGTTCTGTCGCTGTTCCGTCTCTTTCGCTCTCTCCATAATGACTACAATACACTGAGGCGAAGCGCATATATATATACCTCCCACCGCGACGCCTCCTCTCCCTCTACCCCAGCGGAGCACATCTGGTGGAGCGAGTGGCGACGGCAGCGGCGTCGATGGCGGCGCCATCTGTTGGAGCGCGGCTGCGGCGTTGCAAGGCAAAGGCGGCTCAAGGTTGTTCGTGGGCCACATATGACATACGGCATACGGCGCGACGAGCCGAAATGGCTCGCTGGCTGGAGTAGTAAAGCCTTTGCTTTAATCTAAGTGTTAAGCAACAGCTCACATCCCTCCTCATGTTTTAGGCTCGTACCACACAAGAAACAAAAATAAAGAAACCAGGATGGAGGTAACCGCACCTGCAGGGACGTGAAGATAGCGGAGATGACCTCGTAGACGAGCAGTATGCCGCCGCCACATTGCGGGCGGAATGGAGTCAGGACGTAGTGCAAGCCCAACAACGGGAGCAAGATGATGGTTGCTCGAACTGCTTTCCTGATGAAGGATGGAGTAACAGAAATTGCGGGAGGCAACGTGTGAGGTAGAAAAAAACACGTCCAGCTTTTTTGTCTCTTTCGAAAATTATAAATGTACGGTTAACCTATACAAAGCCGAGAAGAATTATACTCAAAATTTCATTCATTATAGACACTGTGATAGAAAGAAAACAGATGCAAAGACATCGATATTATTAGTCAGCACCACTAAGTCAAAAAGAAGATTTTGAAATTTTTATTGTCTAAATTCATGTTTATATCAGCGCACGAACACATTTTTGTTTTTTGTGGAGGTACCACCATTTGACTTAAAACTAATGAACATTCTTGTCATGACTATATTCCACCTCCAATGGCCAGTGATGATGCTTTTAAATAGTTTCTCCCCCAAAGCGATCGAAATGTGAAAAACATTTCCGAATTTCATAGCTCCATGTTCAGTCTGTTTAAGCGACAGTTCTAACCGGACAGTGTCTTAGCCTTGTAGTGGCTATTATTCATACTTTGTATTGATTTAGAGACCTTTTGCAGTGCGTTCGTCCGCATATAAGACAATGATGCCGTCTTTCGAATAAAGGCATATGATACCTAGCCTGTTGATTATTTGTTATTATAACGTTTTGTAACCTTAGATGTGTTGTGAGATTGGACCAATAGCGTTTATTAGCATTCTAAGTTTCCAATTCAATGTTGCCACTCCTGCAGTCACCGTCGTGTGGCTGTCAGTAATTTTATATAAAAAGAAGAACAATAAGTTTTAATTGAGAACAAGGCCTAGTTCCCAACGCTTTGTATTGACAGTTGAAAGTGTAAAAAAGAGATGCCCAAACACGCTTAGCATGGAGTTAAGAGCAAGAAAAGACGCCACCAGCAACAAATATGGGTGTCATTAATAAAACCAACATTACACCACACGGCTTTATGAGTAGCAAACTAGACAAGTGCTCACCTGGAGCGCTGATTGTCGGGAGAGTTCAAGACACGAAGCTTGGTCACCAAAACTCTCACGATGTTCACAAGAAATGCGAAACTAAACTGCGAGTGTAAGAAAAACGAAATAATCACAGTATGAGGGTGAATGGTAAGGATTACATATAATAAATGTTAAAATCACCGAAGCGAAGCATGTTAGTCAATTTGCATAAGTTGACAGTCGAAAACTTACAGTTGTGCATACTAACACTATGCGTGCTTTAGAATATCTGGTAGGAGATGTTGTGTAGCGTTTCTCTAGTTGTGCTAAGCTGCAGTGCAGAAGAAGACGTCAGAGGGTGTTTTCATGCTCTGATGTAGGACACCAAAAATTTGAGTTTTAAACGTAATGGTGGCCTTCTTCATAATCTGTGCCAGTCGGATAATCTTTCGTTTCATATTAAAAGCTTGAAACCGTAGCGGAGGAATGAATTTATAAATATTTCAATGAAGCTCATTTCGTCAACGCTTGTAATTCCTGCTTCAAAGTTCCCTAAAAAATGCATGTTTTTTCTTCATAGAAAGAAACCCCGCTCACCATAATTGAGAGGCCCACAGTAACGCTCAGTATATACGTATACCAGACGTCGTGTTCGACCCAGCACCTTAAAGGAGAACAGAGTTAAGCATCACGCTTGCAACATATTCATATCGCCTCACGCAGCAGACATTATCGAGTGTTGCGTACTGTACATTCGCTATCGAAAGTTTACGGGGCGTGAGTTTGCGCGAGAAAATTATCTCGGCATATTCAAGTAATCCAGACGCGTCAAATGTGTAAATGTATGCAGAGAGGTTCATGCTCTATCCCCTGGTAAAAATAACGCTCCAGTTGGTGGCGAGTCAGAGCTACAATCATTTTTCTGAGAACACGTGTCTCGTAAACTTTTGGTAACGATAGTACATGCATTGGCGAAAGCAATCAATGCTAAAGAATACATGCACTCATTTTAATTATTTAGGACCTTCCTGAGAGGCGGTTCGACTTCTTAAGCAATTCAGGAAAAAAAGAGGAACAATAGCAAAAACAAGCGAATGATGAACTGCACTACACGAAATCAGCACTCTACATATATGACCAAAAAATTTCACCTAAAGAAGAAACAAACAATAATGTGATTGAATTAGTTATGTATGCTGATGACATATCAAGCTATTTGATGCTTAAAATATTTGGCATCAAAATTTACTTAAGGTCTCGTCACGAGAACCTTAATCAGCTCACTTGTATGGTATGGTGATGATTCTAGATTTTTATGGCGCAAGGGCATCTATGGCCAAAGAGCGCAACGGCACAGGGAATTTTCGATTTCTCAAGGTGGGGTCAGAGACCCATTTTCCCAAGCATTTCATTCTAAATAAACCGAGCACAAGACCATGGGAAGATTCTGCCCATTGTATCACCGGTGGGTACCCGGCGGCACTGGGGATCGAACCCCGCACCTTCCGCATGCGAGGCGGATGCTCAGCCACTTGGCCGCCGCTGCGGTTACTTGTATGGTATCTGAAAATCACCTCTAATGTTTTTCGCGTGTAGAAATGTGTTGCTTTCCATTTAATTGACCCGCCGCGGTGGCTCAGTGGTTAGGGCGCTCGACTACTGAGCCGGAGTTCCCGGGTTCGAGCCCGACCGCGGCGGCTGCGTTTTTATGGAGGAAAAACGCTAAGGCGCCCGTGTGCTGTGCGATGTCAGTGCACGTTAAAGATCCCCAGGTGGTCGAAATTTATCCGGAGCCCTCCACTACGGCACCTATTTCATCCTTTCTTCTTTCACTCCCTCCCTTATCCCTTCCCATACGGCGCGGTTCAGGTATCCAACGATATATGAGACAGATACTGTGCCATTTTCTTTCCCCAAAAAAACCAATTATTATTATTATTATTATTCCATTTAAATGAGAACAAACATGATCGATCGCTTTGCTTTGACCTGTGGCAGCATAATACACTTTGCATCGTAATGCTGTAAAAGACTAAAAGCTAGTGATTTATTGCGAGGACTCGCTGTTTGGTTACCATGCTTGCATCGTTTATATGTAGCTCAGAAACATTTTCTCTAGATATCCTCTGGTGGTATTTGTGCTTATATAAAAGGACGTGCAATATACAGTAAAGTTTTGTCACACTCACATATCTGATGCCTCGGTATCTAAGCCACGCACAACAGCGTAGGCCACGGTTGGAAGTATAGGGAATCCTGCGAATGGCAAACATTTTCCCACAGCATCGGTCAAGAATTGACTGCATGGTATCAGTCGCAACACCATATATGTTATTATGAGAACTACTGGACGATTAAAAACAACTTATGCGCGAAGAGCTGTTTAGGACAATTTACTTGTTTAGGCCAAACTGCGGTTCTGCCTTTAGCGCGCAATGTACCTTTTGAGGAAACAAGTCCAATAAAAAGCAAGTTAAGTACAACACGTTCCAGGCAAAAAGGCTTCACCAAAATGCTGTCTACTGTGATCATCATAAAGCCTGTCTTGAAGCGATCTAGAGTGAAACCACCTTATGTGAAGAAACTCAGCAGTGCAAAACAACCATTGAACTTGCTTCTCAGCTTTTTCCTCGTAATCTAGGTCGACAGACATTTACCTGGCGAGTGCAATCGTACTGAAAGCCGGTTATTTTATCTCCTGCCTTGCCAATAGAGCCTCAAGTATCTGCTTGTGTTCATTCATACATTTTAATCTCTTGGTATGCGCGGAAGTAGAAGCCAATGCTTGCCCTTCTGAATTAGGCATGCTGACAGGGCTGCGTTCTGGTAAGAAGACAGCGGGAGTCGATGTTTAAAACGGACAGATCACTCCGAAAAACATTGTAGAAAGAGTTTCTTTGTTAACACTGAGCGTTCATAGAAGTAGAACCGAAAAGTGGGAGAGTTCGTGAAGGCTTAGAATTTTGAACAGCATGAAAAACGAGGATTAGTCCTCTTCTTAGTCACCGTTTTTTGAGATGTTCAAAATGCTAAGCGTTGATTGCGTTGAACAGCAGACAAATATGTTTATCCAAGTAGCTGTAGAAGGAAACGCTATTGAAGTGATGGACAGAGCTGACGCCGGACAAGCTTCCCCCAAAGCAATAGATAATTTGGAAAACTGAAGTGGCAGGAATTAGTCATTCCCCGGCTCGATGAACCATGCAGTGAAGCGCCTGAAGTATTCTAGCGCAGAGTTATAATATTAGAGAAAATTAAGTGGATGCTACTTTAATAATTAATAAAAGCTGTTTTGGGTTAAACGCAAAAGCGGAAGCACAATTCCTAATGTGTACACCGTTTTATTACTTTGAAAATACGTCTGTAATGCACGGTTAATAAAAGCTAAAGCTAGAATGTGTCGATTTCGGCAGATGCTTGGTTTAGAGCTCATAAAACACGAAGACACTTTTGGGAAGGTTCTGTAAAATAAAGAGCGGATGACATCAGAGTAAAGCTACTTTATGATAAGCTGAGCCTCAAGGACTGCGCTTTTTTTGGAGAAGGGGGGGGGGCGTACGTGTCAAAGTAAAGAACAGCAATAAATGTCAGCGTGAATGCGGTCGCATGTGCTTAGTATTCCGAGCTATTGTAGCTGAAGTATTATTACGAAATGTACAATATAGCAGAATAATTTGAAGCCTATGACCAAGGTCCTGCTGTAACAACACATGATTAAGCTGGGTGCTGTGGATACACGCCGAAAGACACAAGGACAGAGTACACAAAAGGTACGAGTCAAACTCGTGCGCTGTTCAATACACAGAACATACACACTCTCTTTGTGTACTCTTTGTTCTCGTGGTTTGTGCTGTGTATTCACAATTCAGTACAAATCAGCCCGCCAGTTCAATCTTCAGAACTCATTCATAAAGGAGAAGTCATTTCAAGCGCTTACCTCACGCACAATAAAGTCAGCGGGACTATAGTGGGCGGTTGATTTTAATTAAAACTACATATACCTAACTTCTAGAGCAACTTATGCAAAGTTGGTGATGGTAACAATAGGTATCTGATATTTTTGATGAATATAAGCGCTGTATTGTTGAACATTTCAGGCTTCTTGCCGTAGTTAAACGTTCCGTAACGCATTATACAATTCTGTATGTTTTCTCTATTGCTTATAAAGAAATCATGCAGAACATACGGAGGTGATGTGGACTTTCCATGTGATTAGAAAACTCGAAATTTACAGTGACACTGCATGATGCCGTGCACATCACATGGAAATGACGAGACACTTTGCAGAAAGTACGTGATAACTGTGCGAAAAAGATATGGAATTCAATATTTTCCATATAACATGGACTCCGTTTTGCAGAAATTACAAAACAGTAGTTCGTGTGGAAGACTGGGGATGATTCCATTATTTTTTCTGTAAATTTTGTTTTCAGGGCAATAACTTGCCTTCTCATTACCCGAATGCTCCTAAATATAGCAGTGGAGAATATCTCATGAGAGCTATGCAGGTTCAGAATCACTATTACATATTTTTGTTAGAGAGTCAGCTAAAGCACAAAGAAAAGATGAAGTTCTTCGTGGCATCTCTAATCACCAAACTATAATAAAACTGCGTGAGGTCTGTGTAGATAAAAAAAGGCCGTACTTATTTGAATTTTTGTCTGGAAATGGTGAGTCGATATCTTTGACATACCTTCAAGTATCGTTCTTTATCTCCCTGATAAAGCTAACTTCAATGCTCAGAAATAAAAGGTGTGCCCCAGTAAACTCATTACTTACTGCGCATGAAAAAACATCTTTAGCTTTACTTTTAATTTAGAGCTCAGACAGCCGTTTGTAAGCAACGATACTGTGAAGGAAAACTTCGAAGTTTTGTACCATCATTCACCTAGAAGGTAAATAGGCTGGTACTGCAGCATGTCATTCCAGTAAAACCTTTCAAATTAGCGTTTCAAACTGACCATAAGAGAGAAATTGTAAATTCTTGTAATGACCACTTGAAATCGGGGTTCAAAAAGCAAAATTTTGTTCTAACCGTTCTAAATTCGCTCAGGCTTCGAATTTAGCTCTGCACTGTTGATAATCTGAACTCAAATGCGCCCCATTGCTTCATCAGGCGTCTGTCGTTTTCAGACATAAAAATAGAACCATAAGAGAGTTAGTCGAAGCGTATCACATTGATAAGGGTGGTTTAGCATGCCTTAGGAAACTCACGTTATCGCTGCTTCTCCTAGAGTGTCTTAGAGGGCGCATTTTCAGAATTGTAACGTATGAAACATAAAGGAGTGTTGCTGTCGGGATTATTGATTTTTCTTTTCGTTTTGTTTAGTGTTATTTGTGAGGTGAAACCGTGTAAATATACGTTGCCGTAAAAAATCTTCAGCTGAAAGTCAGCGCTCGTGTTGTCGTGTTCGTTCCGTTTTCGCGATCCCCCCCCCCCCCCCCCCCTGTTTTTACAATAGATAAAGGCATACTCAATTTACTTCTCTATATATAACTGTTATGAAATTAAGAAGGCCTTTTGGTATGCCCAATAAATTTTTAATGGTTGTGCTAATTGATATTTAAAGTACGGGCATGTTTGCGTTTGAGCACCTTTTCGTTACGGCCATATTCGGAGCGAGTCAGGAAGGGCAACAGCACGTTATTACAGCAAGGTAATATGCAGTGCGTGTTGAACCATCGTCCTTTCTTGTTCATTTCAACATCATGCAGTCTGTTTGAGCACTTTTTCTAAATTTCTTCTAAGGTTTATATTTCTTAAAGTAAAAATATAGATTTAGCGAAAACTGCGCATATATGCCCAGTTACTACTACAGCGCATTATTTACAAAAAATTTCATCTAAGATGTTCTGCAACATTTAAAAATAGAGTTTCTTTGTATGAGGAGCGCTTTTTTGCCATAGCATTGTCAGCAATATGGCGTGTCAGATCATAGCTAAAATGTCCCAACTAGTACAAACTAAAATTGAGTCCTTAACATTTTAATAATTATTTTTAGTCTCTATTTATTAAGAGGCGCGCAGCCCACCATAAGTTATATCCGCATCAGCTTCTATAATTTCTCAAACGCAGACGCCCTCGCCGCTAGGCCAAACAAATTTTGGCCATTTCGACGAGTTACGTGTACAAGAGGGGTATCTTTCACGGCGAGCTTTTCATCTTGGCGCGATGTAGGAAAAATTTCTTGGGCCACAGTGACGAGGGTACCTGCGTTTTCGAAATTATAAAAACTGATGCATATATTAATTAATGTGGTTAACACGTCTTTCAATAAATTAGTAAAGTAACAGTGATAGGTAAAAAGTTAAGCATTCAATATTAGTTAACTCGCTTAACAGTTAGTACGTCTTAGCTGTATTCTGACGTGCTGCGCCGCTGACAATTCTTAGCCGAAAAAAGTGTTCTCACTCAAAACTTTTAAAAACTGCAGGACTTATTAGGCAAAATGCTCGGTATGCACAAATTGCTATTCGATACAATCTCGAGCTCAGAATGACTCTCTTTTCTACTCGTTACTGCTGTCTCGAGCTCCCTATCTTTCCGGGAAGTATTAATGAATGACATTAACTTGATAACAATTTAGTTTTACTCCACTGGTTTCAAGTTCATTCATTTCATTATAATCCTTTTTATTACATGCCAGGTTGCTCTTTTACTCTGTGATGGCTCCTTACACGTGCTCCTGAAAGCGTCAAGAACCGATGTTCTCAGCAGACTATGAGTTGTCTTTGGCCGGTCTTCGCTCGGAGGCCATAGTTTCCGCCTTGCAATTAGTGTAAAATTACGGCATTACATTTTTACTCCGTGGCCTGAGGAACTCGTTTCATTCAGAAATGATATCGTCGCCGCGGTGGCTGAGTGGTTATGGCGCTCGGCTGCCGGCCCGAAAGACGCGGGTTCGATCCCGGCCGCTTCGGTCGAATTTGGATGGAGGCGAAATTCTAGAGGCCCGTGTACTGTGCGATGTCAATGCATGTTAAAGGACCCCAGGTGGTCGAAATTTCCGGAGCCCTTGGCTACGGCGTCTCTCATAGCCTGAGTTGCTTTGGGACGTTAAACCTCTATAAACCAACCAAACCAGAAATGATATCGATAAAAAAATTATTGGCGCCAACGACTGGACGCATGAAACGCTAGCTTCAGATGACTCACCCCAGCCGATGAGCAGAAGCGACGTTAGTATTTTCTCCTCGGCAATGAACGCTACCACAAGCAATGTGTGCAGATAGAAGCCCTCGCAGAACATCCACAGATAGTTGCAGAGCAGAAAATACTGCGTAACCACGTGCAACGCTCGGCACCATATCTGCGAGGAAAGGAGGTTACTTTTCATAGTTGATATGACTTTAGTTCATCGCTGATATGACAAAGTATATTCAAAGGTTCACTTCTCTGCGCTACGAGAAAGATATATTGCGTTGTACTCACAGGATTTCGCTCTATTACATCCGGGTTGGAAATGACGTGGTTGTACCACACTATCCAACAAAGATTGTTGATGATGAACGATAGAAACAGATTCTTGTGAACAGTGATTCTTCTGCAGCGCAGAGACCTGCAAAATAGTTTGTTACGCGAACATTATCGTCAGTAGAAATATTTTGGGGCGAAATAAGCACAAATATTTGTTCAAAGAAGATAGACCAGACAAGGAGAGAGTGGGACATACATGACTCGAAGCGTTTTTCATTTTATAGAAAATAGCATGCAGGTTTTCCGTGCATAAATATTCACCTCATTACCAAGTAGTCAAAAATTTCTTTTTTTATTACGCGGATCCCTGGCAGCTGCCGCATATTCAAGTCGGAACCTAACACAAACCCTGCATGCTGTGATTCTGGTACTGATTCCCATCTGTTTTTTTTTTCTGTTTCTTTTTTCTCTTTTCGTTTAACAAACCATAATTTCTTCATTCCGGATGACCAGGTGTCGGAGATACGCGAGTACCATGTAAGTTTGTTAGTTAGTGCAACTCCAAGGTCACTTATAAAATAGGAAGGTTGTAAAGTATATAACAATGTAGCCTGGGCACTTTTTTTCCTTCTAATTCATAACATTATGGTATAGTCTTGGTTGATATTGATACCCCAGCGCGCACACCGGTTGGTGATTGCTACTACGGTTTGTAATGTCAGGCAGCCATAATCACTTACTATCTCCTTGCAAACCACACAGTCGTCGGCAAGCAGCCTCAAAGATACAACCTTTTCAAAAGAACCACTAGGTCGTTCACACAGATAAAAAGATGGCTGTGGTTTAGCTCTGGTTAAACTTCGAGTGACGCGATAGATACATAGCTACATCTGGCCGAAGCCTAATTGCAAAGTCAGTCTTTCGCTGCTGCGTTTCGCTGGGCGTTCCTTCTTCATCTTCGTCCCTGGACGTGGATTCACTCTCTCCCCCTCTCCACTACCCCCCCCCCCCCCTCCGCCACTCGGTTTCGCCGGCGCGCCGCGCCGCTGGCAGCTGCTCCGCACCACGTGACAAACCACGTGACCAGCCACGGCGCCACCACAGAGCTCAGGGGGTGCCACGCTGAAGGCTCGAAGTGTTAGCGTAATGTAGGTATCACTACAATAACAGGGACCCCTGAAGTCGCATGTAGCATGTCTGAACAGGAATTGCGGAATGATTGAATTGCTGCCTGTCGGTGAGATAGGTACAGACCCACTTAATTATAAAGGAGAGCAGCTCTAATGTGTGAAGGTTAAATTATTTTTAGTAAGGCACCTTGTCAAAAGCCTCACTGAGACGAAGAAATAAGACGTCTGGTTGTCTGGACGCATCCAGTATCCTTGAAAATTGATGCATTGGGGGTACAAGCTGGGTAACAGCTGGCACCTCTCCTAAATGCATGCTGGTAAGCCGAAAAAAATCTTACGGCCTTCTAGAAAGATTACACGATACACTGCACGAAGTTAAGAAGTCGTTCCCCAAAACAGACACCTTCAAACAAACTATTGATTTCAGAAACAATAATAATGCTATTTGTAATGATAGCTACTTCTCCTTCAAGGGAAGCCCTTTCTCTTCTCTGCGATTTTTATCCTGGTCATATAATTTCTCACATTTAATCGTATCAATAATTAATTATTAATAACAGCTAAAAATTCTGAACTCAGTTTACTAAACCTTTCTCCTTCGTTTACCTTTCCACCGATAGGTCGCTCTTCTTCACGTCTTGCATGCAGATTTTTCGTGATTATCAACTTTGAACCTTATATTACGCGACTTTTAAAACAAATTTTATTCTCAGCAATACTGCGGCTTGAGATCGTCTGGCCTTTTAAATTTTTCGGCACACCCGTATAAAGAAATAGACTCGTGTCATTTGAAAAACGTCATGTGACATTGGAAGAAGTGTAGCCGAATGGCGCTCTAGACACTAAGCATTATCTGGTTCTCAAGATTATTTAAACAAGATCACATCACAAATCTCCAGCCTACCGAAATAGGGTGCGCATGCGAAAGCCCAACCACTGAGGATATAAGCATTCAGACTCACCTGAAGTAGCAAAATATGAACAGTGAGAACAGCAGCGCCGCGGAAGATAATGTGTACCCAATAACGTACAGCAAGTTCACGAAGTTTCGGAACTGCGAAATGAAAGTGTTCAAATTAGTTTGACCAATCATTAGATATCGCGACAACAGGGATGAGTTCGGTAAAGAGGAGCGAACAATAAACACCGTTTTTTTTTATCCTAGCTCAGCAATGCAATAGTATAGATACAATCTAGTGTAGGCAAAAGACGCGTGAAAATCTCCAATCCGGCTTTATTACCAGCGAGGCCATGGTGTGGCCTCGTAATTGCTTTCTCGATTCATTTCCATTTTCAGGCTGCTCGGTCCAAAAATGCAGTCAGCATGACTTTATGTATTTTTGCAAATAATCGTTCCTAGCATGTTTATTTTATAACGTATTTCCTAATGAGTGGCTGCAAATTAAAGAACACAGCTGCCTGGCATCGCTTAAGAGACAACTGTCTGCTATAGATCTTCCGTGTGAAAATAGGCAATAGTAGCATAACACGAAGCACGCATATCTGAATTAAAACATCTTGTCACCATTAAAAACAGTATCACAACCTTTTTAGAAACTAGAGCTCACGTTGATTACTTCCCTAGTATAATTTGAACGGCTATTCTATTCAGTTCTGGCCTATGAGCCAACAGCGATATATATTGTACTGGCCAACTATAGAAACGTAAAATCACCAAATAGTGCAAATTATACGCCTTCTAAACCAGTGCAGTCACAAGCCGTGACAATCCTAGGGTACCAACACGGCTGAGGGCACACTTCATGTGATATTTATGACCCAAGTGCCGAAGATCTTCGTATCTTAGTAGATGAGAGGCGCTGAGCGCCAGGTCCTTTTGTGAGCGGTGGGCTTATATCTGTTTATGGCCTTATGTATTTCGTTGTCGTTTTACCTCTTCTGAGTGTACATGGCTGCCGAGACAATGCTTTTCGACGGTCAAGCCTCTACGTTGAAGAAATTAGCAGAGTTTTTCATTTTCTGGGGAGATACTATATACGTACAACACAATTCCCAAATGATCATTACGTCATTGATTTCGTGCACACTGCGAAGATTACAAGTAATAATTTTGCGTGGAAACCGGTATAAGATTTGAAATTAGAATTCGTGTCTTTTTTTTCTTGCAAGCATACCTAAGAAAATACTCCTAAGAGGGCTACATACCTGCAGGTCGCCTTCGTCAACACAAGCAGTGTAGTTGGACCAGACGTTGCCGCTCACGGGGTGCCGAAACCAGGTGCCATTCAAGGTGCACACTTTCTCAGCTTTCCCTTTGGAGAGAAGTAGGGACACGTCTATGTTGCGTGGATAGCGAGGGCACCTGGTTCAATTAGGCCAACGCTACTGCTGGATGTCTGGCAGCTTTTTTTGGCATTGCCGGCTTTTACAGCAAGAGCCGTTTTGCACCTCTCCCCTGCCCTCTAAGCAGACCTCCATCAGTAATCAGGTGATATTGCTCGCACGACGCCACAGCCATCGCACTGCCTAAAATGAAACTAAAAAGAAGCAAAAGGTGAGACCCTGGGCTGGCGTGGCTCCGCCGCCATTGCATCGACTTAGTTAAAGCTAAGAGCGCCGAGTGGTGGCGCCGCACGCTGCATGACGCTACAGTTACTGTATAAGCTCTCTACGGCAGCGAGAAGCCTCTAGACTAACTCTGCATCACGACACATTAATGTTACAAAAAAACAGACGCGGTGCGCCTGTACTTCAGCCTAGTGCGATGGCCGCCGAAGAAGCTCTCGCCCACTGCCGCGCTCAGCATTGCGGAAGTCAGCTTTGTCGCTACGCAAGAAGACATATTGTTTATTTTCATTGCAGAGAGAACCTTGCTTTGCTCGCTCCCAGGCGGGAAGTAGATCGGCGCCGTAACCAGACTGAGCACCGGCCTCAGATGTACAGTCGCCCAGGCATTAGCCTAGGCATTATAACGGCGCGCTCTGCTGTTTATTTAAGTAAATCGCCGCTGCGTGGCGAACTTGATATAGTTTTAAGGCGAAAGCCTCACTACCTCCATGATTAGGAAATCCGGCGGCATGCGTTAGTATGTCAGTGTGTGAGAGTGAGCGTGTACTCGCAGATGGTGCAGAAAATAAAAGCGATGGAAAGAAAAATATGGTGACGGCATGAAGCAGCCGTAGGGCGCACAAGGTAAGCCGAGCACCGCCATTTCAGAGAATCAAATATTTGCCGTTCATTTATGTACATCTCCCACTGACCGACCTCAACGTGGCGCCAGTTTTCCCGACTACATTCGTACCAGAATAGTGGGCAACCATTTGTAGCACAGCGTTCCGGATGGTTCTTAAGATTTCTCTGTGCATATAGCTTACATGTGCTTGTCAAGTTGCAGGCTTGCTTGTGCACCTTCAATTGCGCGATTTCCCTGACTCTCAACCTCTTTCCTTGAAGCGCGGTTGAGGCGTCCAGCGAGATGAGAGGCAGTTACTGCGTCAGTTTCTTTCTTCAAAAACAAATTTTCGCATTAAAATTGTGACGGCACCCTTTGTCGTACACCGTTGGGGGTCGTGTCATACTTCTTCTGTATAGCATACATCTCTTAGTCAGGTTGGAGGCGAGCTTGAGACAGGTATTCGAATTTTGTATATTCAGAATGTTTTACTCGAACCTTTATGGATTCAGCGTTTGTAGAATCAAAGTTCGGAGGCGCGTCTTTCTTTCATTTTTCAGTGTGCAACCTGCGTTGAGGCCGAACACTCACTATAACTCTAATGCTTTCTCCTTCACCGCACGTAAGCAGTCTCAAGCACCCTCTAAATTTTTTAGAACCATGATGAGTTTAGCACGATCTTTGCAAATGTGCATGCGCGATATCTTCTTGTTCTGAGCCCCACGCCACTCATAAGTGACTCTAGTGCGCTCCACGGTGGGCCTTTCGAGCGCTGCAGTCATGTAAATTAGAAGGACGTGGTTGTAGGCCAGTTGGCAAGACATCGTGAGGAGCAAAACCACAAAACATGACACCTGCCTGCCTCTTTTTGCGATTTTGCTCCTCACGCTATAGACAATTGTGTTTACGACTGCACACTGCCTAAAGCAGTACAGCAAAGCGCGCCATATATAAAACGGCTCTCGTCGGACATTTGTGCGCTAAGAATCGAACCTAAGCACTGGCTGCTTTTATTTTATCCTCTGAATAAAACGCCAATGCCTGATATTTTGAAAAATCAGTCATATAAACTCGTTTCTGCCTACCGGAAATATCAATGCTAAAGCATTAACAATGAGGCGCGAAGAATAATTTCACAAGACGAGCAGGCCGTCATACTGTTGGCCTCTCTTTTAACCTGTAATACCGAATTGGGCAGCGCAGGTGATTATGTTGCTCAATCTTTTTTTTTCATATAGGGTTATTCAGGGCAAATTAAATTATTGCTTAGGAAGCAGGATTTAAGAAAAACCACAATCTAAAGGGATTGTGTCACTTCGACAGTACCAGCAGTGTAACAAAGCAAAGAAAGATCCATAGCAGCACACATGCACAAAAATAGTATGGTAGAAGTTACGTTTCTTAATTTTCCTTTGAGTTTGTAGAAGGATAAAAAATTATGGAAAGATTTAATCCAATATTCTAAGCTAGGTAATCTCAGGAAAATAAATCAAATCTCGTTTAATTAAGCGTACATTTTGTCTAGTCACTTGAGCTGCTCACAGTATCTTTTACTTTGGTTTTAATTTCCTGATTTTCCATGTTATTCGGTCATTTTTGTGGAAACTAAGAAAAAGCTCCTAAACATAGTTAACCACTTTCAAATCCGTTAGTTGAGTTGTTGAGTTGTTGATCACTCACTTAATGCACTGAAGCCAGCCACAAAACGCGGACAGGATGCGTAGGCGGTCTGACCCGGCGGGGTGTCCTTCCAACAAGTCCAGCCGTCCCATGTACGGTAACACATTGACCGGTTGTCATCTATGGCAAAATCATTTAAGGGCAGCATACACTGATACTAAGTATTTGTAATAGAGGATACATCACGTTTGATTCTATAGATTCTGCAAGTGACTTCAAAGGTGCAGATTGTTTTAGAATGTACACCAGGTAATAAAACTATTTCTTGTTAATCATACGAAAGTCAAATAACATTTACGCAATAAAAGAACAAACGTTAGTGTATTGCACTTGAGCGCTATTATAAGGCCGCGCGCCACAGTACTAAAAACAGCATCAGGCTTCATTTGGTAGATATCACAAGCGACTGTTAAGATGAACGTTTCTCAGGAAGACTATAGGCAATAAAAATACCTTTTTTATCGATTTCAATGCAGGATACTAAAATCGGACTTTAAAATTATTATATGCGGAAAAAAATTGTATTCCATTGCACCTTAGCGCATTGTAGGTTAATTAAAAGCAAAAATTACACTTTCATGCGTATCTTTGAAATGTAGTACCTAGCTCGCTAACTGTGCCCGCAATATAGATGTTAATTTGGAGTGACCACAAGTACCACAGGTTTTAGGACTAATTCAGTATGAAAGGTGGACATCACAAAGGAGCCACCTAAAACGCCCCACAATATACTTGCCAGACACTTACAATATGTGTGTTGTAGAACAGAATGATCTGCATGAATTTGAGCGATCTCTGGATGACCATCTGCTTGAAAGTGCTATTTGATGCTTGAACGAATGTACTGTCTTCTGCTGATGTATTTAGTGATTGTGAATAATTCTATTTTCCACGAAGTTTTCATACCCTCTCTGTAAGGACCCTCGCTTGAGGGTTAACAGTATTGTTAAATAAATAAATAAATAAAAATAAATATTCGCAAGCGTGCAAGCAACACACGAAGGCCCATGATATTACCATTTCCTTACCGAGATGCAGTGCTGGCCTTTGCAGCATATATCTGAGGCAATTCTTGAAGCGGTCGATTTTGTCCCGCCACATCCGGTTCTCTCCACGCAGCGAGCTTCGCTCCCACGGAACGTAGTGTCCGACGTCTTCCGCTATACCGTATAGAACCTTGAGACTAGGGTCCTGGAAAGTGGAGATTAAGGAGCGCTGTGCTCACAAGCTGCCAATATAAGTTGACTGCCTGGCGATCTCTCGCAAACCATTACTGCTTCACAATCGCTAATCGCTGGCAGTGTAGCATCTGGCTAGATACTGTAGTAAAATGTTACGTGGTCCTAATTGTTAAGGGCTCTTCTCTGCCTCAGCTAGCCGTAGTGCAATGTGACATGGCTGCTTTCACGTGTTGACGGTAGGCAGCAAAAGCAAGACATGATATCTAAATTTTCTGAGTGCACATGCTTTCCTGATCACACTGGCTTGAAGTTCTGGATTTTAATCCCCTCTGCGCTCATTTGTCATATGGATTGCATTGTGAAGAGCACAAAGTGGATTCTCTTTTGTACACTGCCAGAAAAATATTTCAAGAAATTTGTTTTTGCGCGCACGCTCAGCCAGACATAAGTTTGAATACTGGGCGACTATAGCTTTATAATCTGGTTGAAAGTTCTTTTGTGATAAATTAAAATTATGCCGTTTCAATGTTCCTTTTGGCACGAGAGAATCTAGCAGTCTTTTAAGCGAAGGAAAGCATTCTTTACAAAAGGGGGCAATTAGCGTCTTAATAATTATTTTGATCGAAGGTAATAAACTGAAACTAGAAAAGAAGACAACCACACACACAGGCATAAGGTTTCTAACAGAGGACCTTCACACGTCACGTATGGCGTTCGATTAACTGACGAACTGAGCTATGGCACCTTACGCGTATTAAATAATTACTACATTAATTTCTGTTCAACGCCTACGTTAAAAAAACATTCCCCTGAGCTTTCCTTCGTTTCAGTGATCATTGGCTTCATTTCTGGGTGTACCGTAATGAGCCCTTCATTTCGTCACCTTAATCAGTACAAGGCCGTTTGTAAGAACATCTTTAGGATTGCTGATCGCTGAATTACTTAATCATAAAGAAACATAAAATTATGGTTGAAATTGTGCACTACATATAAACTGCAATCTTATTGTATATAGCACGAATTCCGTGCCGAGTACCCCAAATAAGATAGTCTCTATGCATTTCCGCATGTAAACATTTACTATTCTCAAAAGTTAACTAAGGAAACGAAACTCCTCCTAAAACTAGACAACATTATTCCATAAGTAGCATTGCCCGCATTATTGCCCATGCAAGACATTTCGCGTCCAGGTAGATTCAAACTCGCGCGTCACCGAGAGGCTGTGACACAAAGAACTCACGAAACGATTATGAGCGCTCTGATGCTTAAGAATTAGTCTTGGTAGGGACTTAACGGAGCTTCAATATTCATGCACTGGACGTCTTTTTGAAAACTTACATGATATGACGATCCTGTACACGAGGTATAATTTGCCATTGTCTCATCCCATAGACCATTGTCGGAGCAGTGACGCGTGGCCAAACCTGCGTTGTAACGAGCGCGTTAAGTTGCAGAGGTCATCTGATGGCGTGCTATATCTAATCAGTTCACATCCAAAACTCCCTCCTCTTGCATGCAACTTGCTGATGGAAGCGTTCACGTGATAAATGCACGAAATGAGGTCCGAATCCTTTTTACTTCTACCACTACTGGCATAACAGACAAAAAATTATATGAGTGGCCCTATTTTGTTCATTTCTCCTACTACAAAAAATCAGCGCCTCCAGAAGCATTTCAGAGAGAGAGAGAGACCACAGAAGCATACAGCCAGTTTCCGGCCAGAAGAAAGAGCAGCGGAAATATTTCAGTTCCGCCTCAGAGAATTCGCCTAGTTTGAATTCAGTTTCGGGCCGACCTCTCAGCCTTCCTTCGTAAACATTCTTTCTCACAGTCTGGCCGATCACCTTGCTTGCGCATCTTTCTGCAACGACGGCTGTCCAAGACACTTTCTCAGTTGTAAATGGCCTAGCACCGCAGTAGCCTCCATTGTATTCAGCAAACATGCTTTGCTGTTTAGCCGGGAGTCAAATTGCTGTTGACATCGAGCGGGGGATGGACTGTTTAGTGTATGATTGCGCCTTCTGTGCTCGCGCAATTACGGCAGGTCTGACTTGTGGGGAGAGAGGGTGGGTTAGGTGAGCCTTGGTCAAATATCAGGGGAAGAAGGGGTCAAGAGCGCCATACGGCTGTCACTGCCTTCTGTGCCCTGAGAAAGCAGCCGAAAATATTGGATCGCATACAACGATAGGAGTGGGATGGATATCAGAGGAAGCATAGCGCGGGAAGAAGGAAGGAGGAAGACAAGACGGGAGAAGCGCTAACTTTCAAACCAGGGGATTTATTGTAGACCAGGAGCATATGTACGCAACTGATACAGCTGACGGAAACGAGATTAAAAAACATAACAAAAGTGCCACATGCCATTATGCCATGATATCGGGCTCGTTCAGTTATAATGCCAAAGACGGCCTGCTGACGCATTGATCGCCTGACTCTGCTATTCCGCACGCTTCCTTGATTTCTCTACTCAGGTTATACAAAATGACGGTCTTATCGAGCAATAGATGTAACTCTTTTGATTACAATGAATTACCACCCTGCCCAAACCTACTCCCTTCTGGATATCAGAGACATCATAGATTCCCGTACGGGATCTCTGCTTCGCTGCCGTTGCCACGATCGGCCACGCCGACGCGAAATGGCCACGAACACAAACAAGCCTCCCACGGGAATGTTTGCTCTGTTTAGGGTAGTGGCGGGAGGTGTCCATGCTCTCAGTCCCAAAGATGCAGATGCACCAACTATACCAGCACCTCCGCTATACCACAACGATCGCTGCGCATGGAACTCCGCCAGTGTGAACTGCACCAAGTCTTTCAAATAGTGGGTATTATCCGGCTGTGCATGCGCTGTCAGAGCCATATGGACAAGAAAGCTCGTACTCTCGAGGTTGGCACATTTGTGGGAATGGGGCCCACGATCGATTGACTGATTAAACGTTTACTGACGAGGATGGTAGCTGGAGAGCTTATGAGGAGGACGTCTGTCCGGAGCTCCGGAGACTTCTGTCGACCGTCTGGCGATGACAAGGAGCGCCGCCCGGTCGTCCAGGCGTGCGCTGGTCAGCTTCACCTGCCACAGCTCCAGGGCCGCATTGCGCGGCTTTAGATGGGGGAGTTTTTGGAGACATGTTCATGTAATATGCATTAGAGTTCACGAAACTTTGACGATTAGTGTCCTCGTGTGAAGGCCGTATTACATCAGCCTCTGCCATTTCTTTGGCTCGGGGGAAAAGCAAGGTGACAAGAACTTTTCTTACAGCGCCTGACCTTCAACCATTGAGTAAAGAAATGATCTTACGTTTTTTGACTAGGAAGCGACTGTTAAAAGTGTTTCAAGCAAGCTGTACATGGGTTGCAAGTTGGGCTCGTCCTTTATCCTTCTTTTAGTCGGAGGTTAACTGGCGGCGGTCATGTTATGGTTTTGGGTGAGACGCTCGCACATGATACCCTCGATGTAGTTGGTGAAGTTTGTGCTGCATTCAGGTGAAGTAACGCGTCATGAAATGAGGGAACATGTTTCATGTCGCTAATTTATTAGCAAGCAGGTATCCCCGTGCACTCCAGGGCAGGCCGCAGCAATTGGCTGAGTGTAAATTTTCCATGGGGGATGAATGAATTGTTCTGAGGAAATTACCATTAAAAACAAGCATACGAGATCCCTTTTGATAACTTTGCCTGTCTCAAGTTCCGTTCACTTCAAAATTCAGTGTGGCTAAACCGCTAACTGTGCTTTAATTTTCTATTTTGTAAATAACTTTTGTGTAAATCATTTCTCCCCCCTATGCTTTCTTCCTGTCCCCTCACCTCTTTCATTTCATTTCTCCATTCTGCCTGCAATCTTTTATTTCCTCTGCCCCAGCTCAGGTGCTGCAGTATCGATGGCAGATGCCGGGGCTAGCAAAAATCTTTTCTTTCCTTTTTATGAATATTTTCAATAAAACCACTTATTACTACTACTTTAAGCTTCTGGAATGCCTCTACATTTCGACCCTTTGTTCACTCCAATACTCAATTCCTCTAAGTGTTTCCATCACCTGATTATTCCACGTGTCTTTACCGATTTTTGGCATTTAGAAAGTTTAGAAGCCGTTAGCATACCTCCTGGCTCGTCTGAAAGTTAACCAGCATATATACCACTTTAAAGCCCAAAAATATGTAGATACCGCATTTCACCCTAGTAACAAGCTGGTTAGAATTACGAAGCCGGGTTATATAGTTGTCTCTGTTCGTCTACACGACTGTATGCCTCGATAGGTCAGCGTCCTAGGCGTGATCACAAAAGACAACCGAACAGCAGGTAAGTTATTAGAATATGAACTCCAAGTTAAGCGTCTACATGCGTAAGCCAAAAGAGTCTCGAACAATCACTCACTTGAGCCGCTCACATGACCTGGAAGAGAACTCGGACATGGCGCCCGTGCTGTCGAACCAGGTGTTGTCGGAGGCCAGCAATGCCAGCCGTCAAAATTCCTGGGGCAGAAAGGCGCTGTAGGTTGAAAGAATAATCAATTATAAATCATCAAGACCAGGGAACGACATTTTGCAAACTCTTGCCTATTCACAACTCTTAAGGTGACCAAGTTAGAGGTGAGCACGTTTGAGATAAGGAGCCGTCGAAGAACCTTTAGTTCCGGCGGGCATTACCGATTGAAGGCTGTAATCAGCCCGAACTGAAACTTCGTTACAATCTCACCGCGATTGTTGCTTTCGGCGTCGAGTAGCGCCGGCCTCTCACACTCGTACAGCGCCTTCAGCTGGGCGAACACCCGCTCGGTGAAATCGTCATGGACTCCAGCGCCGCAGAACGGAAGGAAGTGAGCCGACACGACCTACACGAGAGAATATAACGAAAAAAAGGTGTCCCAAGGGATACATCACAATGCGAACTTAGTCTCGCAACTCTTTCGGCAGGCGATGTTAGTAACTGTATTTAGAAACGGTCGAAATAAACACGTTGTATGATGCGCTGTTTGAAAGTTCATATAAATGCAACAAATTGCACCAGTGTTTTAAATACAAATGCCGCCAGTGTGAAAATAAAAACTGAATGTGGACAATTTCTCTTTCACATTTTTTTTCGTTGTTCATAGCGACAACAACCGCATTTCATTGTATGCGCCTAGCATTTTATGAATGTGCCTTTATACACTTGACCATATAATTGCCGCATGAGCAGCATCAAACAATGTCGCCCTTTATGAGAGACAGATCGGTCAAATTTAACGTGCTTACCATAAGACTGAGCGTGACAGTGATATTTTTAGGACTGTGGACGTTATTGACCACGTGTAAACAATGAGCGAGTACAAGGACCTCGTTAGGATTCATTTCTGTACGACCGATACGAAGTTTAAGAAGTCGCAGAGAAATAACTTCCCGCTAGGCCCGCGAGAAATCTGATCTAAGCATTCAAAGAGTGCAAACCGCTAGCGTTCGACGCCATTTCATTATGCCCGCTGACTCAGTGGGCATACTTTAGCCCGCACCAACTTTTCTGGGAGGACTAGAGGTCATTCAAAGTAATGCTGAATTTGTGCTGGTTCAGGATTCGGATAAATGGGCGGAAAGTCTTTTACAGTTATCATAAGCATATGAAAGGAGCTCAAATGGTTCATATATAGGCAACATCAAAACCGGTTGGAGGAAAATTTCGCGTTATCAAAGCATCGAAAGTTATTATGCCACATGTGCGCAAATATTTAAACGAAATAAAACATTAGCCGAAATGTTTCCACAAGATTGGTATAATAACTCTTCGTATTGGCGTTTTATATACTTAATCTTGCGAGAAGACCTTCTTTACAGTCTTTACACAATATAAGACTCAAAGCCGAGACTTAACTGCACAAAATTAAAGTGACGAGTTTTTTTTTTGTGAAATTCATATGACAAGAGGCTTTGGTGATGAATCCGATGGCGCACATTTTTCCTCTTTATAGTTCTCAGGGTATAGTGATCTATGTACAAAGTGCAAGGCGAGTATATTTTTCTGCCTTCTTTTTTATGATGCCCGTATGTGTATGTGTTTAGTTAAGGCTTTCTCCTCTGCGAACATGTAAGTGTATGCATTACCCTACGGCAACTCAAGTAAGGCATATGTGGACATTAAGTTTAAAACCCGAAGCAACGAGGTGACAGCAAATGAATAGCAGCGGAAGACTGTCAATGCTTCTCATGTTCAGCGCGATACAAAACCATGCAGTGCCCTGTAGCACCAAAACCTACAGTTTAGTTCGATTGCCTGGACAGAAACAAGATATATCCGCATGACCTCAAGATGTCGTTGCAAAGAAGCCAGATGTCCCTGCGTTTTTACGAAGCCGCCAGAACTGCGGAAAATACCGTTAACACTGAACCAGGGGCCACGCTCATGTATGGAAAACGAAAAAAAAAATGGTGGCGCTTTAGCTCTGGTTAAACCTAAAGTGGCGCGATAGCTACAGCTGGCCGAGTGCAACTTGCTCAACTGAATTGCAAAGTCAGCCTTTCACCGCTCCGTTTCGCTGGGCGTTATTTCTTCATCGTCGTCCCACTTGACACGGCGCATGCGCACAGCTGTGGCAGCTCTGTTTCACCGGCGCGCCGCGCCGCCGGCAGCCGCACCTGCTACGCGCCACGTGGCTGGTCACGTGACCACCCACGTGACGAACCACGTGATCAGCCACGGCGCCGCACCGCCGGCAACTGCTTCGCACCACGTGACCAACCACGTGACAGCGTGGCGGCGCTTCCACGGCGCAGCCACAGGGTAGCAGCGCCGCCACCGCCACGCTGAAGGATCGAAATGCTACCGTAATGTAGCTATTGCTACAAAATCAGGAAAAGGAAAGTACAACAAAGAGTTGTAACGTTTAACTTTTTTAACTTTTCAATGAATCGTGGCATGCTCCCAGGGGAGCTTGTAAGTGACAAATGCCTGCTGCTATTATGAAATCATTACTAACATTACTACTGCCATTATTATCAACTTCAAGTGCGCATCGCTGAGCATCCATATGCCTATTACAGCAATACTGTGACGCCTGTAGACTCACTGTTCATGACAACGAGGGACCGTAGTGAGGCCGACAGGACTGCTAAGAAGCGATTGAATTCATCTTGTCTACTGCTAGATTTTGAATTCATAGCGCGGGGTGCCCACGGATGTTGTAAACAATTTAAGGAAATTAAAAAACTCTTTGAAAACACTTAAAGAAATGTACAATGTAAAGAATTCAACCAAAGGGGACATTATTTATGAGGATAATGAGAAGCCCGGCCCGAGGAGCGGCGATAGGGATGGCGACGGAGAACCTTAGAGGTGTCTGCAACTAGGCAACAGGTGTACTGTCAGATTGCATGTACATATGAATTATTTCCCCTCAATACAGTGTGAACTTTGAACCGAAAACGTGAATTTCGTATAAGAGCCGCACCCCGCCAAAACCGCGAAAAATGTGCGGCCCTTATTTGAGTGTATACGGTACCTACGAGGACTAGGAACCAATTCATATTGTTCGAAACGCTGCCTCAAGATGCGTATCTTCCACGCCTTGAAGGAACCTTTTACTTAAAAGTGTTCAAAAAGCTATAATAGCGAGGGTGAGAAACAACACTTCTCTCGCTATTTCCAGCAGTGTGCCTACGAAACCATCGTGCCAGCAAGTTATCTACAACAGAACGCTCAGGCCATGCAAATAACACACACATCGAACTTACCAGTGGTAGCAACAGTATGCGACCTTGAGTCATTGTTATGTAGTACAACCACGAATCTGTAAAAAAAAATATCCAATATGGGGCAGCTAGATAAGACTTTCACTTTTAATAGACACCTAAGACCACAGCGATACGAGATGGTTAGTCGACAAGTGACTAAATGAAAGCATTGACAAAATACAAGCCTACAATTCAAATGATTAAAAAAAGAGTGTTCAAGGAAAATCTCTAAAACCAGTTAAGTATAGCTCGGCCGTTATAGCTGAGCTCAAAAGAAAGATACAAAAACTTCATTTATATCATAATTTGTGATTTCTTTTCTCTCCGACTCAATAGTACAACCGCACTCAGACGTTTATGGAAGGCAATATGCGTGAACAATACAAATTGCATCGCTGTCATTCCATGCATCCAGGAGTATATACTAGCAGAAAAATTACCAATCTGTGAAAAACGCAGTGAAAAGCTAGATCTGAAAAGTGTGCTTTATACGCAAAGAAATTAAATTTCTTCAAAGGGATGCCTTTTTTCTGCGGCGGGTCTGCTTCATAACCGTAGCACCGAGCTCTCTTTGTGGTATGTAGGTAAAGGTTGCTCCTGCGTAAGCTATACTAAATCAGGTATCGGCTCCCATAGTCACTGTACGAAGGACTCATTACGTTGATTGACACGGGACACCAATTTACGGACGTCGGGAGACTTTTGTAGTAACGGTGCGATTAGTCCGACGTTATCAGCAAGCAAACAACTACCCCGTCTCCCAGTCACCCTCGAACATCCCACGCCTTTCCTCTCTCTTTCCTTTTAGAGGGAGGAGGGCTCCCCTTTCGGGAGGCAGAATACCATCCCCTCCGAGGCAGTTGTGCAGGGAGGTCCGGCGTGTCCGGCGCCTGCTTGCTGCAAGGTAAAGGGGGATGGCCGGTGCGGCTGCCGCTTCCCGCTTCAACAGCTTTATTCCTTCTATTTAATTAGGAGGCAGGAACGCAGGTGTTCAGAGAGCGAGGGGATGTTCTCAGCATGAAGACTCCTACACAGCTGTAGCACTGATTACTTGCGAATGACATAATTAAAAAGCTCTGGTTTTTACACAAGCACAGATATCAGTATACTATTCGCAATTTTTCGTAGGCTATGTTGAGATTCTGCTGACAGTCACTGCAATATCTGCTGCATACAGAAACGTGAAGCCGTTAGAATGAAGTACAAGCAGCCACACTTGTCACAACACCAGAGATAAAATCAAAATCTCACTTTTCACTCCTTTTGCTGTTTTAAATGCAACATCAAAGGAATCTCTGGTTGCCAAAATGTCAAAAGCGACTGGATGCCAAAAAGCGACTGTCGTCCCAAAGTTACTTTAATGCGCCAAGTACATTCATGAACACACGAGTCTTTGATGACATCCCTCATCAGTCACTTTTCTTTCCTTTAGCTTCTCTTCAGGAGCGACAGCGCCCCAGCCCACTTTGATGCTTTTTATATATGAGGAACCTTGCGACCAGCGCTCGCCACATGCCTAAGAAGAGGGGATGGTGCCAGCATATGCTACACAGAACGGTAGGATATCGGCCGCGGCTCGACCCCACCGTCACCGCCTCCGCCTAACACCACGTTGAAATACAACAAATTAGAGCTGGCTACCGACGATGCTGATAGACGGTGCCACGGGACCTGTGTTCTAGGGTTCGCGTGCGTTACATATTGACGCTAACACACACGGCTCTGTCGCCTAGCTTACCAAGTGCCACCAGGACGGCGCTGGTGCCTTTCGGGCTGCAGGGAAAAACTTAGGCTCCTTCGTACAGCGCGATATCTTCGCCCACCACTGGAACACGAAGACACTGTTGTCGACTCATTCGCTGCTCCGACAGCAGGGCAGCACATAGCACCAGGCATACTGAAAGCTTCGCCAAAGTTCGTTTAGGTTTGCCTCCTTATTTCCTCCGTTCTGAGGCCAAGGTCATAAGCGGCGCGCCAACAACGAGAGCTAAAAGCATATCATGCTTAATATGGGAAAAGGAAATATTTGGTACTGGATTTCTTTGTAGCTTAAATGTACTCAGTGTGGACAAATAAAAAAAGGATGTGCGGAAAGAGAAGGCAACAGGACGTAGCGCAGCTATCAACTCAATCTTTGTTTGACAAAATGGAAAGTTCGTGCCAACACTGGAAATGCGCATGCGTGCGTACCACATTGTTACTTCTTTATCCTTTAACTGCTATCTGCTCTTTTCATTTCATTCTAATCTCATCGTGTTTTAAAGTAACCTTTCGTGTGCTGGCGATAAAGTATGCCTCCACATTTTCGTTGCTTGTTCTGTTGTATGCAGAAAGTGCGCGCACTTCCTGAAGCTGCTGCTTGCATTTTTTTGCAGTTTTCGCAATCTTCCAGCATTCGGAGCGCTTTCAATCGAATTCAATGTTCCGTAGTTCTTCTACAGGCTTTCACTGGGGCAGCGGCTTCTGCCCCCCCCCCCCCTCCCCTTTTCGTGACTTCAACCGCAAAAAAATTGAATAGTGTAAACAACCCCTTCTTCAGATCTCACAAACGGTCGCTTGCACTGTACCCGCATGACTAGCCACTCCCACGCTTAATATTGCTGTTAACCTTCTAACACAGAGCCTTTAATATATTCGCAGCAGAAAGGACCAGAACACGTTGTGCTTGCGAGCTATTTTTTAGTGCGGTGTCATATTTTATGCACGTAAGCAACTATCCCAGGTCTTACGCTCCTATCGTCCTTTTTGTAGAGCCACAAGGTACTGCGTTAAAGACACAACACAAAGAAAGACACGCAAACAAGACTGCGCTCGTCCTGACTGGGTGTATCTGTTTGCGTCGTGTTCTTAGCGCAATTCGTTATGGCGTTACAGCATAGTAATCAACAATCCCGGCAACAAATCTCGCTAAGGCCTATCGTCCTTGCTCGACGCAGTTGTTCTCTTGCCTTTTATGAGCTTCAGGCAGTCGTCCACATAAGGCCTAATAAAGGGATTCGGATAGCCACTCAGCATGAGTATGGCAACCTGAATATAAGCACTGTTAAGGACATCGCGTTAGCGTGATTGTTAATACTCTGTAACAAACAAGCCTTCGCTATTCCTCCCGTTCAATCCTGTCTTGACAAAATATTTTTCGCCTCCGCTGTGGCTCAGTGCTTTTGGCACTCGGCTGCTGACCCCTAAGACGCGGGTTCGATCCCGGCCGCGGCGGTCGAATTTCGATAAAGGAGAAATTCTAGAGGTCCGTGCAATGTCAGTAAACGTTAAAGAACCCCAGGTGGTCGAAATTTTCGGAGCCCTTCACGACGGTGTCCCGCGTACCCGGAGTCGCTTAGGGATGTTAAACCCCCATAAGTCATAAGCCATAAAATATTATTCAATTGACAGTTGTGCTATGTCATGTTGTTGCCTTTTTTTCCGTAGGTCCTCATTAACTCTCTCAAATCACAGCCTATTAAAGCTACAAAGTAAGGTACATGCGTGTCATGATAGCTGCTAGCAGTGCATATTCTCATAGCAGTATGTACTCAATAATGCAATGCGGAAAAATTAAGAAACCTGTTAACGCCTAAAGAAACACTATGCAGCAAACGACGTGGACCTGTGGCACTCATAACGAGAAAGAACCTCGACTTATATATCTACACTTAAGGCATAACTAAAGCAACACTGTCCCTTCTGTGTTACAGTTCCTTCAGCTTAATTCTGCAAATGATGCGATAACTGTCACAGCCACGCGCATAACGTGTTTACCTCAGGAGATATTCGAGCACTGAATCTGGTACCAAAGGCACAGTAGCCAACAAGAGTGATTGCAAGCATTAATTTATTGTACTGAAAACAGATTCTAGCTCAACTGCCCTCCAATCCCGACAACTTCTCGCTGGACCTGAATTTCAACCTTTAAAACGAACGCTCAGAAAAACAAGAGCCGAAGGGGCTGCACTTACCAATACCGCGGTTTTTAACGGCTACCTGAAGATGGTAGCCCAATGCTGCCCAACTGACACGCCATTATCACTGGTGGCATCACCGTTCACTGAGGCGAACAATATATCTGCTCCAGGCATCACTCGCTTCATTATCCACGCTAACGCTATTGGATGCTGCCATCTTGGTCGTGTAAAGCACTGCGCAGCTATGATGTCAAAACCCTTATGGCGTAAGTGCACCACGTGCACGAGGCACGCTCTTGCATAAGTGTGTTCACACGGTGGAACGCGGAGGAAACAAATATGTGATGTGCAGCATTCAAAGCAGCACCGCATGATTGCACGCCCAACAATAGTTTGCCCGGTTCTTCGTCGCGGTTATAGACACTCACATGCGTTGTGCGATACGTTGCTTCCACTCCCGCTAGGAGCCGTAGTCGATGCGATCCTTTAATATCGACGAAGTTCGGTGCCAGCGTCATCAAGGCAAAGTCAACTGTCAAAAACTCTGCTTGATTATCAACCCACCAAGCTTCGCTTATGAGGCGCGCTTGTGTAAGTGTGGGCACAAAGAGCCAACATTATTTGGCAGATATATGAAACCGTGTATTTTCTGTGTGTTTCTTAATGGAATTCCCTCAATTCCCCTGAAGTATTCGTGACATCATACGAAATTTTTTGCACTCCACCCTTTTAGTACCCGCCGCCTCTGGTGGTACATCTAGATTTCATGTGTTCTGTATGACTTTAAGAGACGAACGGCTCTGAAGTGATATTTGTATCAGTCATAAAGATCGCATATAGCAAAATTAAAATCAGCTTATGGAACGTTTCATTATGACGTTGAAAACAAGAAAATCTCTGCACCGAAAGCAAAAAAAAAAATGTTTACTATTTTCGCAGCGGTGGCCTAGTGGCCTGAGCATCCGCCTCGCATGTGTGAGGTGCGGGGTTCCATCCCCAGTGCCGCCGGGTACCCACCGGTGATACAATAAGCACAAGCTTTCCCCTGGTCTGGTGCTCGGCTTCTTTAGGGAGAAATGCATGCGAAATGGGTCTTTGACCCACCTTGAGTATAACAAAAACCACCTTGTGCCGTGGCGCTCTTTGGCCACAGGTGCCCTTGCGCCATAAAAATCTATCATCATCATTATTTCCGCACCAGGGGTGCTGTATTCCCTAATAAAAATGGTTATAGACAGTCTAAAGACTTCTGATTGACTCTATTGCCTTCCGATAGATATTTCCTTTTGCCTATGCATAGTCTATAGAATGCCTATAGATAAAAGTCTACTAGAATTGTATGGCCATAAATCTATAGATTGTCTATAGACTGTCAATAGGATTTGTATTGCCTAGAGACCGTTCTTTAGGGTTTGTCTATAGAGAGTCTATAGACTTTACAGACAGAAGTCTATGGACAGTCTATAGACTGTCTAAATAAACTTTTGTAAGGGTTCAGCTTCACTAAATTGCGGCATTGCGTACTGGGTGGTATTTTTAAATGTCTGGATGTTTTTTTTATGTTTTGAATTGTGAGACATATGTGAGTGCGGTCCATGCCTACGAATAGTACAGCAAAATGGACATTATGTACGTGATAGAGCAACTTAAAACTTCATTTCTTAACTGAACTTTACTAATCAACTTCATAGTTTGGATTTTTGGTGACATGTTATGCTAAACTGAAGGCCCGCAACGTCGACGGTGAAACCTGTTTGAAATTTTTTTTAACCGGCAATGTGGTTCGAAAAATCTACACTCAGAAATTCGGTTTTCATAGCTCGTTGCATTGGCATTCTCGCGTTGCCCATTTATAAAATGGCGTTGCTGACCATGAAATCGCCGCCAAAATCACGTTAACTAGTTCACAGTTAAAAAATACAGAAATTGCAGCTTTGTTAGCTGCATTTTTTAAAGTCTAGCGACGCCATTTTATCAATGGGCAATGCTGGAAAGCAAAAGGCGAGCAGCTTCCAACGGTGCGTTTTTCAGCTTGTATATTTTGAAGAACTTTGCAGATTGAAAATTTCAAAACTACTCGCCATCAATATTGACGGCGTTCAATTTCGCAACATAATCTGGCACCCAAAAACTGACGAATTAAATGTTTGACACCTTATTTTAGTTCACTAATCTTATTTTCAGTGAGCCCTACCACGTACTGTATGCAATTCCCGCTTTGCTGGGAAATGAACTTGCACAGACTGCAGTTTCATATCTCTGGCACATTTTAAAATAAAAATCTTTGCATATTAAAAAACAATCACCACCTTTATCAGGCACATGATCAAGTGTTTTACTGAAAGCGAGAAAGTGAATATTTTACATTTTAAAGAGAAAAAGGCAGATCCCTAAAAGCGTACTTCGAAAGAGCGTGGCTGAGTTCCCAGATTAAATAAACAACTTGGCAGCATTGACAAATTATTACAAATGACAGCGTTTTGTCACTGATAGCATCGATAGTACTAACAATGACAAACCCTTAAGCATACGAGCAGTTTCTATGCCTACAAGATTATTCTTTTCTCACAAGGTAATTTACTTATAGGTAGAATAAAGGATTTTTAAAATTTGGTATTTCTTAAGTAGGTTGATGAGAACGTTCTGTAGTGGTTATTAGCGTGCACTTTTTCCTTTGTTATCTGTTTAGGATAAAACTTGTTCTTTGCAGCATGTAGTTGTGAATGCACCACTGAAAATTTCGGCAAGAACCACGTATACAGAATTACCACCATAAGGACTCTATACGAACTGCCAAATATGTGAAAATACCAGCGCTTTCTATAAGCAGTTTATACGTAGACGCATTTGTTTACGGTGACGTCCTCTAAACTGTCAGGAACTAGAAAAAGCGCGAAATAAATATTGAATGGAAGCGAAATACACTACAGCACTCGCATGCGTGTGTATCTTTCATGTTCTATTTCTTTATCCGCGGTCTTTTCTTTATTCTGAACATCGTGCTACGATCGCTACAAATCGTTACACTGCTCACAATTCATTCTAGAAGAGTTTAGTGCCGGCCATCAAAGGTCGGTCTAATACGCTAGCCAGCGTTGCTGTTATTAAAGTAACTCAAGGAGCGACCCATGCATGCACTGTCACCCATTTTTGCACGTGCATCTTCATTGAAACACATTGAAGGTCAGCTGATTGCGGCCATGCCCTGCAGCACCCCCTAGGTTGGCTGCATGAACCGGTTCAACGTACATAAAGCGCCGCCTTTCGATTTTAGAAGAGAATGTTTAAACCCGCCCTTGCTATCTGCGTTATCGGAACAGCCCCAATCTTGTAATTACTTCCGAAAGTACTGGCATTTCACAGTACTAAAAATTTCGTCTTGGTGCTGCAGCCAAATATGTAGTAATGTTTAATGGGCACACAAAAAAATTGGCGCTGGTTTAGCTCTGGTTAAAGCTGGAGTGACGCGATAGCTACAGCTGGCCGAGTGGAACTCGCTCAGTCGAACTGCAAAGTCTGTCTTTCGCCGCTGCGTTTCGCTGGGCGTTCCTACTTCACCTTCGTCCCTGGACGTGGCTCACACTTTCCTCTCTCTTCCCTCTCCACTCCCCCTCCTACTCGGTTTCGCCGGCGCTCCGCGCCACCGGCAGCTCCTCCGAGCCACGTGACCAACCACGTGACAGCGTGGCGCCTCCACGCTGAAGGATCGAAATCCTAGTGTAATGTAGCTATCGCTACAAAACGCGTACAACCAGACGCACATGAAACATAATGATGATGACTTTCGATTTTCACCTGGTATCTACATAACAACCTGATTTATTAAGTTATTCTTTAGACCAATTCATTTCTTTAATCTCAAAACATATCAGCAGGAATTCATTTCAGGTCGCCATCTTTTCAATGCGTCTTTCGATGCCGATACGTTCTCTGTTCTAAATGGTGGAGCCTTCGCGTCGAGGATTGAGACTGCGGATATGAGGCGGCCCTCAAAGCACGGCGCCGCGCACGAGTGCTTCCCCACGCATGGATGAATTCAAAAACATACAACGTGTGAATGTTAGCATAAAAGCAATATGATATCCTTAATGGTACCTTACGCAATAACGATCGCATTGTTTTAGTATCCGATGCTTAGGGCGCATGGTTTAGGCTCCGCACTCCCGCTGCTGCTGATTCGCTTTCGTGATCTGCATTCGGAAAGTTAAGGAAACTACCAGGGAAAAACAAACACTATATGTTTTAAAGTTTTATATGCGGCTGCTTTGAAACCGCCCGCTGCAGGAAAGATAGCTCATTTATACTAGAACTATTGCTTTATAAAACTAATTTCTTTCTTTCTATAAAGAGCCCCTGAAATTGTGTTTTTTTTTCAATTTGAGTGCCAGCTAGCGACCGATAGGGCAAGTGAAATTACTTTCTCGCAAGAACTCTCTCTGTGTAAGCTTTGATTATCAATGCGCGCGAAGGAATTAAGTATCACTCTACGAAAATGCGCGATTTTTCTCATCACTTAGTTTTCTGAGATGCTAGGGATAGCCTGTCCACAGCCTACTTCATGCTATTATGTTAAAGTTGTATGGTGAAGGCCACCAAGGCGAGAATGCTTTTCCACGTATTTTATTGCCAGAACATTTTCTCATACCGTATTTCTCTTTCACAAGCTGCTGTGCGACTAAAAGAGGAGGGGGGGAGGCATATTATCATATAACATAAGGCAGTTGCAAATGTTTCTGAATGCCCAAAGTATTTAGAGGAATGGGCCTCTGTCCAGTCAATTAAATGAGCCGACCGGGCTAAACTTCTCCCACGTGTGTCGTGTTCGCGCATACGTTTTGTCGGCTTCATCACATTATCGTTATCCTGCCCACTGTACAGGAAGTCTGATTAATTTCTGTCCACGGTAATAAACTGGAAGTACAAGTCCACTTGCACACACGAGCACCGCAGTCAAGAACGAATCTTATGTTAGATAAATTTGATTAATTCTCTGCAAACTGTGAATTTACGTTTCTTTGGATAATCAAATATGCTTTTCAGCTCTGTATTTCCTCTCTAGACAGTGCAGAAAGTAGCAAAAGAAATGCCATGAGAAGTGAGCCTGTAGGTCATGTGGAATGTCTAACTCAACGGCATCGCTTGGCAGGATTAGCGGGAAAATCACGAAGTAATACTGCCGTAATAAACCAATAGTCAAAAGCAAGAGCTTACGTAGGCTTTCCACACATCCGGCATCTCTTAATTTTCTTTCAGATGACTGCAAGTACGTCCGTCCGGTTATTGCGTTGTGATCTGAAATGCCGTCTAAATGAATATGTCGAAACAAACATGAGGATCGTTTATCAACACTAAACCAATTATGTTGGCAGAGTTCCATGTGCGGCCCGTGGGATTAGCCATAAGCTGTGAAATTAAATATGTAGACATAACGGACAAAAACATATTTGCTTCTGTTTCAATTGCCGTGACAGAATGTGTAAACCAATTTATACTAGCAAAGTTAACACCAGATGCTTTTCCATAATACAACACAAGGCTGATTAAGACGTGTGTGTCTAGGTTACAATATTAAACCTCAAAATGCTGTCAGCTGTGATTAAATAACACCATCTGCCGGGCTAGTTGGTTGCGATTCATATGTATCAGCAGCGCGAACACAAAAAGGAAGAAGAAGGAGAAGATAGTACAGAGCGCTGACAGAGCGCTCTGTACTATCTTCTCCTTCTTCTTCCTTTTTGTGTTCGCGCTGATGATACATATGAGCTGTGATTAGTTAAGGAATACCGTCAATGTCGAAATGCTTATCTTTTATGCAACAGCTGGCGATCGTTGTGGGGTATATTCAGTATATGCGTTCTAGTCAAAGGCTTTATGCTGCATCTAGATTTTTATCTTTGTTGTATAGGAACGCATACGCCATCCCAGAGAACACTGGCACTGCGTTCAAATCAAAACGTTACGTCTATCACAGCCACAAAAGGCGTACATGCATTCAACCACAATTGTGATGATCGGACTGCAGCAAAGACTTCATGAAATGTGATCAGCGCATGATGTCGACAATTTCGCTGATTGCCACAGTGTATTTCAAATTGTCCTTGGAAAACAGGGGTGACTTGGAAGACAGGGGTGACATTTCTGATGTGCGAAAAGCAAAAATCAGAAGGGCAACAAAATTCAAGGAGGTTAATTAATACAGAGCTCAGCTAGCTAAGCAATGATCGTGTATATATTAAACGAGTGGAAAACCGTACGAGGAGAAAAACCTTAACAGAACAGCTCAGAAGAATGCTGCCCTATAAAAGCATATTTTAAGAAAGGATCTGTGATGCTATAGCTAGGCTTTAAAATATTTTATGTTTAAAAGCACATAAAGCGAGACAATAAAATATGCCCTATTCATGTGTTGTATACACACTACACAGAAATCTCCGACAGCATGAATGTGCGACATAGTCGAGACATTTTACCGCATGTAAGGCTGACACTTCATATTCATATGCTTTGCTTTATTAAACAACGATGCCCCCTAGAGCTGCAAGGGTTGCTTGCACACCTCTAACAACCAAATAAACACACACATAGACACACCCAATGTGACAGAAATATCAAATATAGTACCATTTTCTGCTGTAAATAAAGGACTTTCGGGGCTTCTTGCTCTAAGATCGGGAAAAAACCTTAGAGTGTCTTCGATGATTAACTTCAGGACAGATATTTTGCAGATTTTTCTCATCATGAACGCTTGATAGTCGGATAAAAGCAAATATTTTTTGCGTATGTGTTAGGTGTGTCGCCGAACTGCAGCAAAACGTTAATCAGCTGTGCGTCAAGCTGTTGCCCACCCTGAACATCAGGCGCATATTATGCTGGAATTTCTGTAATTTTAGATGCCAGATGGCAGTAGAAGTCACCATAATTATTTCAGCAGTGCAACAGGGTCAAAAGGGACGACAACAAAGCTGACACTAAAAGACTGCTCGGACCTATGTGTTCTATTACTCCACTATTTGTAGCCATGCTTTGCATCATTTCTGTTCCCATGGAAGTAAAAAGAAAAACACTTCGGTGTAAGAGGAAAACCTCCGGATAGTTAGCGCCCTTTACTCGGCCTGTACGCGACAACAGCTATACGGCGTGCACACCTCCAGCCCAGCCCCACCCCAGCCCACCCCAGCTCACCCCAGCCCCACCCTAGCCCCACCCCTGCCCTTTACTTCGACCGCTCCAAAGCTCACCATCCAGGCAGCCGGCCGTCCAGGCAGATCACGAAAACTAAACGCGACTTTCCGTGAAATAGAAGCGCTATTCTTCGAATTTCATTCGTGTCCGTGACACCAGAGCCAGTTTTGTACGTACGCGCATTTACTCAAGCTAACACAACTTCGTGCTTCGAAACCAAACCCTACCTCATGAAACAAATGCACCCACCCACCTGACAATGCTGCAAAGGCCTCCTTCACAATATGCGCACTTAATCACCCGATACGACCGCGGTTCCAAATCGTCGCCAACTCTCCGTCGCAATCAATTCTACCCTAAAATAGCTCGTGCCACGATTTCTCTCTTTGATGTCAAGGAAGCAATAATACATAGACGCAGCCCTCGTTATGAAACGGTGTGTTAACATTTACGTGTTCTACAAGTTTTTACACCCGCCAGCACGGCTACTACCAAACAGCCACCCGCCGAGACAGCGCGCATTTCCTCACGCGAGTGTTGCCCCTTGGTACCTGAGTACCTGTAGCCTACGAGTGTACCAATCAGTAAAGAAAGGCTGAAAGAACCTTGTAGACGGGTGGCCGATCACAGGTGTTCACCTTCTAGTTTGACGCCTTGGTTCCATCTCCACTACGTGGCCCAAGAAGAGCAAAGCTTCGATCCTTTCAGTGATTTCGAAACCATAGTTTTTTTTTTCTCTGCGCCACGGCAAATTAAGGCGCCAGGCTGCGCATGTATTGGACCCATATCTCTTCGCTCGGAGCCTTGGACCTTTGAGCAAGGCTCTAAAGATTTTGCTGGTGTGCGCCGTATACCTGCGACGTTAAGCAGGGAATTAATAAGAGTGTGTTTTAGGAATGATGCGCATTTAGAGGGGGGGGTGGGGGGGGGAGGGGTTGATGCCGTTTTGAGCACCATGTAATCAAGAAGTGGCCTGGTTTGTTTGTTTTTTTACTACCCAAGCGTGAGCAGAGCCTGCCCCACTGCCTTGTGCCTGTCTTATGACATGATAAACGTGAGGAAAAAAACACATGCTCAGAGTGGTACGAGCACGCGCTCTGCTTTTCGGTCATGCATATACATATCCGAATACCAAAAAATTGGGGAGCACTTAAGCTTCCGCCTTAAGGGTATGACCTCATAGCTATCTAGATGTACCGAGCATGACGATTACATGATGCAATCAAGAACATGAACAAAGCGCAGATCTACAACAGAGAGTTAAATTAGACATAAAAGTGCGAGGCGAACTCACAGAATGGGCAGCAAACACAGGCCGCGACTCACTGCGATCTGCGTGCAGAAAAAAACGGATTCGTTCAGTAAAGGTCACCGCGCGTTCGGGGCGGCTACGGACGGCGCCGAGAAGTGGCTCGGTCCCGTCCCCCACTGAGTTGCCGCCAGGGCAGAGGCGCTCAGCGGCGAGTCTCAATTTTGTCTGATCCTTCCAAAAGTTCAAACTTATAATCTCCTTACCTCTGTTGGCGTGGTACAGCTCACTGTTCCAACTGTACAAAGATCAGGCAGATACAGAACACATTTTTTACTCATATAACGGGACATCACATCTGTTATAATCCGTACGCATTTTCCCATTCTTCGAGGAGACCTTGGCTTCACTCAGACTCGGCAGATGAACGGGCCGTAGCGGAGGAAGCGCTCTTTTTCACTTTTTCAATGGATTCAGGTAACCTTTCTCCTCCTCCACCTATTCATAACGGCAACGTGCCAAAAGATTACAGCTATCCATCGATCCCGGCGTGTTTGCCTTCACTTATCAGCATAAGCCACAATACGACAGCTCTCGCGGGCATCATGTGTTTTGAACTCCGATGGTAGTACAAAAGTTGTAAACTTTAAAGCTATTCTACCCCATGCAGTAGGAGTTCAAAACACATTATGACCGCCAGAGCTGTGAATCGTACCCTATTCACAAATTTAACGTAGTCTCAAGCGGCATCTACGAAACAGTAGGCCGGCTGCTATGCTTACACACTTAATAGAGTAACAAATAATTATACCAGACATGTCGGGAGTAGTGAATTGAAAGAGAAAACGCAGCAGCAGGAAAATGAAGTCAGTACACAAAGTCAGCATGCGTTCAGTAAATTCACAGCCTATCGTGCAGGCCAGAAGTTCTCAAGAAGCGGGGCAGTGCCTTGCAGGCTTTAACCGCTGACGATCGCTGCGGCCAGTGGCCGAGTATCTTTATTTCCGTGAGTTGGCATGGATCTAAAATACTCTAGCGCATGGCAGAGAGTCTGCCCTTCGGCACTGTATGCAGGGCATTCGCAAACAATGTGGGCTATATTCTCGTCGCAGTCGCAGACGGCGCACGCAGAGCTATTAGCCATGGCGATTACAAATGAGTAATGCTTCGTGAAAGGTACACCAAGCCACAGGCGACACAGCAAATATTCTTAACGTCGTGGTAGGCGTTGTGGAAGCCGAAGCGTCCAGGTCAGGGTCGAGGGATTTTAAACGAGAATTTGAAAATTGCCGGAATACCACGCGGCAAGCGCGATCTGCTGCGCACGTGTGCGAAGACTGCCCGCTGCGTCTGCTCTCGAAATTAGGATCGATAGAAAATCTTCGTGATAGACAATCTTCTCTTCGAGCGACCTCATCCGCGCGGTGGTTGCCTCCTATGTTGCTGTGTGTTGGTAGCCATTAGAAGATAATATTGTACCCTTTATTAATGGCAGAGTGATGTAGTTGTCGTATTTCCGCGACCAGTTGTTCATTGGGCTCTACGGAGAAGAGCAGCTTGTAAGCCTTGCAGGCCTGCTTTGGAATCAGTGAAAATAGACCACTGCTAGGACCTCTTCTGAATGATGTGTTCAATGGCGACGCGAAGAGCGATGAGTTCTGCACTCGTCGAAGAGATCTGGTAAGCTATCCTAACTCTGATTTCTGCAGTCCTTGCGGGGATGACCACGGAGCCCGAAGAACTGATAGCGTTCACTGTGCCGTCGGTGTAGACGCAGAGCCGGTTTGCATGGTGCTTATGGAAATATTCGAGTGAGAGTTGTTTCACTTCTATCGGTAATAAATCGATCTTCTTTTTGACGCCAGGTATTGAAAGAAGCATACGGGGTTTGTGCAGGCTGCATAGTGGAGGTGCTGGGGGGGAGTGTAAACTGAGACGGCAGAATGGCACGATGTGCACCAACTATGTGCGCGCCTGGTAATAGAAAGACCGGCAAGCTGGTGAGAGGGAACCCGGGAGATGTGTCGAAAATGTGCCCTAGTGCGTCAACTGTTAGGTAGGTAGTGACTGGATTATTTTGGGCGATCAGTACAGCCCCGGCCGTAGAGCCACATTTCGACAAACCGAGGCAGGTCCGGAGGGTTTCAGCTTGAATGCTTTCTTGACTTCGTATGTTGGCTTTTAGGCGATAGCGTATACAGCTTGTTCGGTCCAAAAGCCGTCGGTATAGTAGTAATCGACACGGCTTGTCGGTAGAATTGGGGGGGGGGGGGGGGGGCTGCGGAAAAGAATCGTATCATGGCGATTTGTGGCTCTAGTCATTTATGATTGATTTGTGTGGTATGACGATGACTATTTAATGAAATCATTGTAATTGTTTGATTAATTAAAGAAATAAAAAAATTTTAAAATGGAAAAAGGAGGTTCAAATGTGTAAAAATGCTCCGAATGAAAAGCCAATGCTTGATGACGCAATAAAGAAAATTTAGAGCGTGTAATTGATCAATTACTAAGTAGAAACATTTGAAAAAAATGAAAAATGAGTTCGAAGATGTCAAACTGCTCATAATGCAAAGCCTGACCCACTACGCTATCGCGTCATACCCATAAGGCGGAGCTTAAGTGTTCTCTACAATTTGTCTGTTTCCAAGTGCACGGAGGGTATACCGAAGGAATCGCATGAATAAGGCGTTGTACAGCTGCATCACCGACCGAACCGACGTTCCCCACGACTTAAGCCCAAGAGAGGCGAGAACGTGAGCAATCGCTGTCACTCTTTTTTTTTCATGCATGAGGTATGGCGGGTCCACGATAGATTTTGGTCGACGATTACTCCCATACACCGATGGCTATTTCCTGGTCACTCTGTGGGAGCAGTTATGAGGCAGTCGTTTTTAGATCTCGCATCCGGGTATCTGCACGCGGCGGAACGTGAAGAACGTGCCGCCGAAGAAGAGACAGAAGAAGAACTGGTTGGCCGAAGTCATGGATCCTCCGTCGGGGAAATCTTCGAGCCATCGTCGCCACAAAGTGCCCGTAGCTGCACCCCGGGAGATGTCACAAGGCGAGAAGCAAGGTGGCGAAGCCAGCAGGCATACCACAAGCAGCACTCGCAGCAAGAAGAGCGGTGCCAAGCGCCGTCACAGAAAGCGACGGTCCACGCGAACCACCGCACACAGACAAGCTGCGCCTGAAGGTGAGAGACATTGCAAGGTAGCGTTGCAACAGTGGTTCGATAGTTCGGATTCCCCTGGCTTTCATGACGTTCGCTCAGGTATTAGACGCTTTTTTGCAGAAAAAGTGGAACTTAAACGAATGTTGTCCTCAGCTGATACTATCTTATGGAGTCTGTGATCACTACCACTCTTCTGGATGAGTGCGTAACGTCTTCAGTTTCTGGCTTAGATTTGGTCAAGTGTGCAAAGATGCATCTGTACCCTCATTCCTGCGCAAAACCTCCAAAGTCTACTTGTGTTGTAATGCTGATTGTACTCTGTATTTCTCGTATTTCTTGCGCTTTGTTGGAAAAGCATGGAAAATATTTGGGTCCTATTGAAAGCGCCTACGTTTTGAATTTCAGGAAATGTATTTCTCTTGCTGCATTTTGTATATAGTGTTAGGGGGCTAAGGCCTCGTCAGGTTTTCGAGTCCGAAGCCTTAAGCCACCCGCCGGGATTCACATTATTGCTTCCTGCTAATAAAAACCAATTTCAATTTCGAAGTGGGCTTGCCGTGTGGTCTGGCACTGGAGATTCCTGAAGAAAAAGCAACTGAAATCATGGCATCTTTTACATGAAAAAGGTGCCTGGATACGACATTACCAGCTTTTTTATCCCACCCTGCAACTTATAAAACTACACGGTTTCAGTGAATACAGCCTCTTTTTCATCATACCGCGCTAATAAATCAATTAGAGCAACATAAACTAAAGCGTTAAAGGAACAAGGAAGAAAGTGCCGGCCCACGGCAGGTTACACCCTGCAATAAACGCCTGCTAAACATTAGGAACATCTTTCGTCATCGTGGTCTAAACTGAAACACATGTCACCCTGGCTGCCACATGTCTATTGGCAGAAGGTTTTTCGATAGCACTTTGGTCTTTCCACGTTACAGTTTCCCGTTTCAATGACCCGGCATCTGGGCCGTCGCCTCTACCGATTGCGTTCTCGTCCCATTCCGCCAACGAGGTAGCCGGCCGTGAGCTGTCTTCCGCCTGTCAGTGCGCTTGGTCGCCCTCACCTTTCGGTACATCCCACACCGCTACATCTCCGCCATATTGGTCCGCTGCCTGGCCATATGACGGTGAGCGGCTGCTTCGTAAGCGCAGAAATGTCGTACCGAGTCGTACACTTCCAGCTTGAACACGGCTCCCTGCCGCTGATGCTCCTCGTAGTGCCGCTCGCGGGTGAGCGGGGAATTATTTCGACGGTGCAGTGGGGGTCATAAAGAGATCTCTGGCTTTATCGTCTGCTACATCACATTCCTGCCCATGGCGTTTCTAAATATTATGTAGAAAGCTGGCGTCACCGTCTATGCGAGTTTCTGAAGGAGCCTTCTTCTTTTCGCCGTCTGCAAGCCCAGCGACGGCGTAAGCGCAAGCGGCAGGCGTCGTCTGCGTGTCGTCTGCTTTTGCTGTGCGAGCTTGTTTGGTTCGCTATGTTCGTAGATAAAGGTGTATAGCATTAGAATCAATATATAGGTCAGAACTGAAAAGGAGTCGCGGAGTAGTTTTCACGGCCATGCACGACGCTAAATTCGACTAAACGCCAAAGCAGAATAAGTTGAAAATGAAAACACCCCTGAAGGTAGTTTGGAATGGCAGTGTTTGCTTTCATATTCACTTCTTTAAAGCTTGGCATTTCGATATGACTAATGAAAAATGTAGCCTCATCAGCTCAATCAAGAGCTCAGCGTTGAAACTATGTTCTATCACAGCTCCATGTTCATGCAACGCAGTATAATCTTCAACAACACACCGCGAGAACCACACAAAGAAAAGCTGTGAGAATTAGGCCTAAGCGGCGGCTGTAACGTAGTGGCGACACTAACAAAGATAGCTCAGGTATGGTTAGAGCACTGGAGGCTTCACAAGAGCAGTTCAATTATGTAGCTTACAGTAGCGGAAAACGGCGACAATTCGATATAATGCATGGCGGCAGGCGCCTGTGAAGGAGAAGTGAGCAGAAATCCCGCGACGATGGTAACCAAGGGGTCGTCACTCACCGCCATTATCAGACGACGGACCGCAAGCAGACGAGAGGCTAGGTGGCGGGGTGGATGGCGCAAAATGGTTTTTTAACTCAACTGGAGACTTGGGGCGCATTGGGAGCAAGAAACTCCCTTTTAAACTGGGAGTTATAAGGAGGAGTATCCTCCTTTTACCCCATTTATTAGTGAAAGGAGTAGAATAGGTCATTTAGCACATTTTACTCCATATTGATGCAGTAAAGGTTTCCGTATGTGCAGTACAAAGGGTAGCCCCAACCATTTAAACTCCCATTTGGGTTTATTCTTGTTTACAGTGTGGGAATGCCGGGAAGACAGCAAGGCGCACTTGGCTTGGCGCTAAAACATGACTACGACTGCGTATTTTAGCAAACTATACATTGCAAAGAAGCGTTGTTTTGCCACCTATGCTCTGTAATAAAATAGGTTTACTCTACATTGCAATAAATGAGCAGAAAAACAAACGATAACCGAATTTGATCATGGCTAGAAAAGGCTTTCTCTTCATGCCGCCAACTGTATCCAACCGTGGAAAATAATTTTTGCGTTTAAGAGACACACTTTTCACAGCCAATAGTCTTTCAAAAAATTGTTAGCGGTTAAAATACTACGCTTTAAAAGCTTCACTTTTCGTATTGTGAAAGCTAGAAACGTTTCCTTGGTGTAGTCTGCTATTGCGGGATGCGCCCTATATCCGTGCATTGGGTATACGTTCACGCCGTGAGAAATTTGCCCGAGCCCTTGCTTTTTTATGAGTATCTAGTCCGCGCGCACTAAGCCCTGACTCTCGCCATGTACTGGAGCTGCGCTTACTGATTTTGCCAAGAAAAACATGAATTTGGAAGCGAGACCTCTCGTACCACAAGTAAGTGACGGCCGTGTTCATGCTGACAAGTGCAACATGCGGGTATTTGCGCGAATTAATTCGTGACTCAAAAGAAATCCTCGGCGAGTACGGTTATCATAAGTTGTGCTTGTCGAAGTGCTTAACTTCGCGCTTTTAAATTGGCTCCGAGACTCCTACGAGAAATGTGCAGAGTGGTCACAGCAGCGGACTGTTGCGTTGTCAGTTCACACACACAAAAAAAACTTGTTTCCTTCTTTCACGTTTCAATGCACATATAGCACAGGTTCCCGCTGAGCAAAATCTACCTTGCTGCATAAATGGCTCCCAGTCAGGGGGCAAACGGAATTTAGGCCTATCAGGCACCAGACACTGTGCTCAGCTCACTCCCAAGTCAAGCGCTTTCGGATGCTACGGATCTCAAATGAACTGCGTGAGTAGCTGCAGTATGCAACCACAAAGCTCACAAAACATCAGTGAAAACTACAGTAGTGAAAGCTAAACCGAACAACCAAAAAAATCCAATCCGTAGCACAGTCAACAAGCCACTCCAGCAACAAGCCAGCATCCCTCGGGCGTCCATGGTGGATGAAGTGAAAGGCCGCCAGCTTTCCCACTAGGGTACACTAAGGAACTCTATGTTCCTGCTCGTGCCTCCGCCTCTAGCAGGTATAGCCGGCGCGCTCTAGCAAACGACAAAGCCGGAGCACCCGCCTACGACTCTCACCACGAGAGGCGCTCTGCGGAGCCCCTGCGTAGTGCCCTTCGGTACACCAGCGGCACGGGCCGCGTTAAAGCTGGAAGTGAACGGCCCTGTACATATAAATGGCTTACAGTGTGTACGAAAAGTATTTGGCTCGAATTTCTGATGGCCAGGGAAGAGTAAATTGCAATAAACGGCGCTGCGTATAGTAAATTATAGTTGCGATATCATGAACCCAGCAAGGACAAGAGGGGCCGAGCCGTTTTTAACGCAATAGCGTTAAAGGCCCCGTTCTCCAGAAACTCCGGTGTCCGCATTGTCGGTGTTGGCGTTTTGGGCGAAAAATCATGGGCATGGGTCTGGCAGGTGGTCCCTAGAGAGCAACTTCAAAGCTGGGAGGCCACATAGGCCGAGTGACCTTGCGGCATTATCAAACCATGCACACTGGGTAGTGAGCAAACTGCCCACTATGGCAGGAGGCTGTTAAATTAAAGATTAGGTGCTCGGGAAGAGCAATCTGGGCGCCACAAGGCCCACATCTATGAGCACTTCCCATCGTAGGGCAGTGGCAGTGTCGCTTAACCGCTGCACCAAAGCGCCAAGACGGTTATGAGGACTCCCGGGGATCCATGAATGTAGAGTAGAGAATGATCTGCATAGATAGGAAGCAATCCTTTAATCTATCGTTTCATAACCTTAAAGCCGAGCTTAAGTGCCGCTCCAATTTTTCACAGTGTTTCTCTAATGGGACAGACAATGACGGACAGGCATCGTTTGGCAAAATTACAACAGCGGCCTATTTCATATGGTGTAAGGTCGCATGTAAGGTAACGCTGTTAAGGTGTTTGAATGTATCGGCGCTCCCAGCGGCAAAACTAGAATCTCGTTCTGATGCTACCTTAGAATGATACGGCCGCGTATCAGTCATGCCAGGTCACTGTCTTATAAACCTTCAGCGGTGGTCTGACATTCATTAAGAAAGTATATACTCTGGGAACTCGTCCCATTTGGTCTGCTTCCCGCGATGGGTCCTCCTTAGTTTCTAGTTTAACTAACAAGGAAGGGCGCCGGCGTCGCAGCAACATAAGCTCACGGACGGCGTGGTTCTTGCGCGTAGGCGCGGATATAGCACTTTCTCTTCCGTTATCTCCTTTTACAATTCCACAATACCACTGCTCCCTCAAAGCCGGTAAGATTAAAACTTCTGTACGCAGTCACACATCACAAACGGACAACCAGTTAAATTCAGCGGCCATAGAGAAAACGGCCGTTTTCTACCTATGACACCCGTACTACAATAATGACAATTGCATAGCAGTCATGTAGCTGGCTCATCTGCGCAACTACAGCGCCTCATCATCTTCTTTGGTTTAAACTTTAAGGGTCTAATGAAGAGTCTTAATCACAGTGAGCCGGAGTACAGTCAATTGCTTGTTAACATATCTTTGATATGCATCAATTATTGTATATGTAGTCTTTCGATGGACTGACACCTTGTTTTGATACTACTGGGGAATAAAGTAAACAGTTGTTACTCTATTCCCTTTTGCTGTAATGCGAACACACTCGCATCCCACGTTGGGCTATGCTTTCAACAATACACACAAGGGGCTTTCGCAGCTCGTCCTTTTTATTTATGACATCGCGTTAATGGTACTTTAACGTCATGAAGAAATATAAACTTCACGGATCGGGACGTATTACAGCCCAGTTCACCCAATACTTCAAACCCCCAGCTACTCGCATCTTGCGATTCTCTGAAGTTAAGAGTTTTCTCTCTCAAATTGCAGGCGGGTACCTGCGCTACTCGCTGGCCATACTTGGCAAAAATACGCTTTCATCACCTCTGCCGTCTTACTGACAGCCTTTCCGCTGATTCTGCAATACGCGGCGCTTTCTGAAACTGAAGCGCAGGTTCTAAATAAGTTTCAACACATACCACGGAAATATTACTTATTTGGGTCATATCCGCCTTATAACGCACAGAAACGACGTTTCATTGTTTCCTTCCAACTATCTTGCGCATTTGGCGAACAGTTGGCGGTTAATTGGAGATGTGGTGAGGATAAAAAGACACCGATCCTTCAGCAGACACGTGTGATTATGCTGGCCGATAATCACAACGAGTGCGAAATTCTTGATTCTTTCCTTATGGACTTAGAAAAGCACTGTTTCTTTTATTGAAGCAAAATGCTTTAGGCGGAGGGAGCCGCTCGCATTCGTTTTTTAGTATTTTGTGTACTCAGCTACGTGTTCTTTGCCTCTGTATGGGTTATTTCATGCAGTAAAGTTAGTTTATGTGTAGCGCCCTCCATGTCTTTCATCACTCTAGTGCTGTTTTTTTCACGCCAGTAATCATGCCTGCCTATTCGAAGCACCTGCTAGCTAAACTTGCTCATTTACAAAGCTTAACGATTCCTTTCTTTACAAAAATAGGTATAATTTTCAGCTACGGTTGTTTTCGTTGCAGGAACCCCGATCCTTCACTGCATGGCAGTCCAAGGAAGCGGAAAGAATGTCATCGCAGGCCAGGAAGGTGGCTTTTTGGCGCAGCGAGGCAGTCCAGAGCCATTGTTTCAAGGGTTGAATCGCGGCATGCTCAGGCCTGGAAGCAGCTGCGGAGAAGCGGTCGCTTTTTCACCCACATCAGTGGCCTCGGACGAAGCGATGCTGCCCGCAGATGTGCCATTCGGAAGTCCGTCACTGCTGTCCCCGTTCGATAAGAGTGGGTCGGTCGAGTTTTCGCCTTCACCACAGGACGCAGCGCCACATATCGGACCTTCCGTGAAGCGCCATCCAGAGATGTAATAATCTGCTATAATAGCTGTAGGTTGTGCTGGCGGACACCTGCAGTGCGCAGCGCGTATGACAAGTTTTTGTCTTTAGGAGCGATGAAAAAGAATGACTCAGAACGTTGTTTCTTTTTATATCACTTCTTAAATTCTGTCAGTTATTCGCCTCTTTTTATATGCAGTTGCTAAGTGTTTTAGTGACCAGTACAATTGCGCAGTACAAGGCAGTGCGAAGGGCTTACGCCGATTTCTTAGAGTTATTTTAGACACCTTTTTTTGAAAAAAAAATCCGCATTTTTTCTAACTTCAACTCCAGAATCTGTACTGCAGCTAAATAGCGGAAGCACGCCCTTCCGCGGCTAAACCTTAGAAATAAAATGGCTTTCGGTTAGATTGATTTCTTTCCAGACAGCGTCTTGTACTTTAGAAGAGCAGGAGGGGCATTAAAATGTCAGTGCTTTGTCTAAAAATAACTGATTCAGCTGAGCTAAATTTGAAGATATACGCAAATGCCCTAAACTCGTAGATAACAGCACGCTTCCTGTTTCTTTTCGAACCACCATTTCCAGATGGGCAGAGCAGTTCTGTTCTTTCAAAGAATTTAAACTCAAGAAAAAGCTAACAACTGCATATACGAGTGCTCTTTACCAGTCCCCTGTGTAGCCACACTCTTGTGACAGCCTCCAGGCGCCACGCTTCCTCCAAACTTTTCAAAAGAGTTGAGCTGCCGGTGCCCCCTGTGAGACTTTGCGCTGCTCTGTAGGGATGTTTCAGCGTTTCTTCTGTTCTCGCAACTGCTTTTACGGACACTGAAGCAGTGTTCTCCTCCTTGCTAGACCACGAGAGCTTTATAGCTCTAGCTGCAAGGTGGTCGTTACCAATACGATGACAAGTTCTGCTGTAAATAGAACGTGGATGCTCGACTGCTATTTCATTTTTGAGGCGAAAGCCTTTAATGGCTCATACTGTCGTCCGTCCGTTAATTGAGGGTGTCACACGTGCTTACTCAGGAACTAAAAAAAAGATAGGAGAAAATAAATGGTTGCTTCAGATAGAGCAGGAAAAAATGAATCTAGAAGCCCCGTTTGAAGACTGTAGAGCAATTAATTATAGTCAAAAATGTCAAAGTTGCGTCAAAATAGCGCGGACTTCAATATAGGCACGGGAACGGTGTGACGTCACATCCAACGGAAGTCGTCACGACATACTGAAAATTGTCCCACAATGGTCGGGAAGATGTCAGATTTGTTTCAAATTAGATGGAAAAATGTGTAATTAAGCTTATATAATACTTAAGATCCCCAAAAGATCCTTCCGATGTATGTGACGTCACATCCACCGGAAGTCGTCACGGCATGAAAATTGTCACAGAATGGTCGGCTTTCGCCTCTCAACACTTTAGTTGCCAAAGTGTCTCGTAATTTTTTTGGCCTTAAAGAGATCGGGTATGTATCTTCGCAGCAGAAAACGGAAACCTGAAATCGGCTAGTCGCAATATGGGGGAAAGAAGGCTCATCATCATTCTGCACAGCCTCAATATGCACACTCCAGGGCAAAAGCCAGAAATATTCTGCTAACGCGGTCCTGAGCAAGCTGTTCTTATCCCTGCAAACTCATTAGTCTCATCCGCCCTCCTTTCTACCGCCCCCTCCTAAGCTTGCCTTCCTTGGAATCCAGATCTTTACCCTTCACTACCACCGATTCTCTTGCTTTGATTATGATTAACACCCCTTTGTCGTGGTAACATCACTACGTCGTGTTAACCTAGGAAGGAATTTAGCAGTTGGACAAATTCGGCACTTCCTATCCTTGGCGCGCTGGGAGGTTTAAGAGAATACAGATGGAGGAGAGATAGGCTAAAGCCTGGTGCAGAGTTCAAATGTATGCATTATGCTATAAATCACTGCTGGACCAAAACTGATGGACGATTGACCAATCGCTACAAGTACACTATTTTCTTTATTGCGTCGCATAATGTCTATTCTAGCCATACAGTGAGCTTTAGTTGTCCGCTAATGTTCGTGTAGCCTTGGCAATTCTCTGAGAGCACTGCCCTTCGTCCTGCCGCCGAGTTTGTTTCTGTTGCCTGTTTTTTCCTTGATGCATCCTACTCGGCTCCGTAGAAATTTATAGTAACGAGAAGACGAGGCGTGAAAGCATCTAGCACTGGTTTTTTCCTTGATGCATCCTACTCAGCTCCGTAAAAATTTATAGTAACGATAAGACAAGGCGTGAAAGCATCTAGCACTGTAATAAATCAGGAGAATATATTTAAAAATTTTAAATACGCGCATATGTTGACGTTTAGGACTTGGTATGGCCATCAGGCGTGAAATATCGTATTTTTCTTATGGCATGTATGTTCGAGGAAACGGTAGGAGCTGCTGGCATCCCTGTTTTGAGTTGACTATTAAATGTGATAGATACACTTCTCTTTTCGTTTAATTTTGCGAGCTGTTAATTTTCGAAAATCAGGGGCATGTGTGCTGTTAACATCGCGCCTGCCCTCTTCTAGTTGATATAAAGATTATGTGATTACGCTTTTGCCGCGACTCGCAATTAAGCAGTGGCAACACTATTTGAAGTGCCTCACATGAGCCTTCAGACGTTTTTGAAAGCTGATATCGTTGTCAAAGAATGGAGTAAATAGCGACGCCTCGTATTTCCTCCGTTATTTCTTGACGCGTCTAAGGTTAGCGCTCCGAGAGAAGGTTAACTGCGGCTTTCCTAGAGTTCATTCTGAGTGTGATGCAGCTGTGGCTTCTACTAATCATTCTCTCGGTACAAATTACTGTGCAGACGGGTGCCTATTGTATGCCTCCGGCACTTTACCGACTTCCGTGGGCCTGGCGGCTGTTGGTGGGGGTGAAAACATTTATTTCCAATATCACAAAAGTTCGAGGCAGAGTCCCTACATGACACTTGGGAGCTCTCCCCGTGCAGGGAGGGCTCCCTTACAAAGCAAAGGATAACCCTTGGAGGGCTATCCTACTGAGAGCGCTGGTAATAACCTTGCGCTGGTCCCGATCCGAAGTGCTGATGAGTAGGTGTTCCCCATGATCTAGATCCAACTCTGGTCCGGGAAGATATGGGAATGAGGGGCACGTGTGTAGTGTGTGGACAAAGTATCCTGGTTTGCCACAGAGCGTGCAGGTGGACGGATATTGATCAGGAAAGCGGTCATGGAGGAGGATGGGGTATGGTGCTGTGCTCGCTTGTAGCCTGCGCCAATGGGCGGCTTGTGTGATTGTGAGAGTCGGTGCACGGGAAGCGTGTGCTCTCTTATTTTCACGGTAGTATGTGAGGATGTTCCGAAAAGACAGCAGGCACTCTCCAGCATCCGAGGACGGCCCTTTCTTCCGAGCTTGGATAGTGAGACCTCGGACCAGAGAGTGAGCCTCCTCGTTGCCAGAAAGGCCCGCATGTGCGGGTGTCCAAACAAGGGTGACGGATTGTCGGTGTTACCAAGAACGCAAAAGGACATTATGCCATTGGCAAAGTTAAGGACAGCTGTTTTAGAGTCCCAGATGACTTTGGTGGTGGGCGTGGATGTCATGGCTAGCGCTATAGCTGCCTCCTCTGCCTCGGTTGTCCAGTCGATTAGAATTAAACACGCATTGAGCAGCTTTCCGTGATTCTTTGTGGCAGTTAGTACTTTGCGATGGCCGAGTGAATAGGTGGCTCCGTCGACATAAGCTACATTGGGGTCATCTCCAAATTGTCTGTGTATGGCTTGCACCCTGGTTTTTCTGCGCTTCCCGTCCCGTTCCGGATTGCATGTTTTTAGGAAGAGAGGGTACTAGAATTTTGGACCGAACTTCAGGAGGGAGGGGGTGCCTCCCGACGGCAGTCCTATAGGCGATATGTGTAGAGAAGAGTAGTCCGCGACCTGCTGCTGTGCGTGAGAGGTGGGCTGTATGGGCTATGAGCGTCGCCTGACGAAGTTCTTCATAAGTGTTATGGGATATAATCTTGAGTAGGCTCAGTGTCGAGATTTTGGGAGGAAGACGCAGAACTGCTTTCGTGCAACTCCGGAGCAGAGCATTTACTCAACCGCGTTCTTTACTAGTAAGTGGTAGGTAGGGCAAATCATACGTGGCTCTGCTAGTAATATATGCACGGGTGAGGCGAATGGTGTTTCTTTCCTGAAGGCATATTCTTCGATGTGCGACTTGAGGGGTGAGTCGAGTAGTTTGTTGAGCGTGAGTGTGGAGGGCATTGATCACATCTTCATGAGCTCCATGGGAATATTGTCATTCCTAGCACTCTGATTTGTGTTCCTAAGGAAATGGACTGTGTACTGAGTGGCTTCTCAAGGTTAGTGGTTTGAGCCTGTAGAGAAAAAGTTGGGATTTAAAGGATGACCAGGATAAGCCTCTCTCCGTTGTAGAGGGAGATGAATAAAAGCAATGTTAAAAAGGATCGCGGAAAGGGCCACCGCTCCTTGAGGGGTTTCTCGCGCACCGTGCTGGATATTTGGGAGTGTGTAGGTGCCTACCGTGAGGGTTGCTATTCGGTTGCTGAGGAATGCCCTCTTGTAGTTTACATATGCCTGCCTACTTCTTGTGTTTGTAGATTTTCAAGAATTGCAGACTGCGTTACACTATGAAATGCGACCCTAAATCTACCCCAACAATGGCGCGTGTGTCGCGAGTTTTTGAATCAAGGATGTGGTGCTTTAGTTTCAGGAATACGTCCTCGGTGGCGAGACCCAGACGGAAACCAAACAGGCAAGTGGGCAGGAGCTCCCATTCCTCGAGGAAAGTGCAGCGTCGTGTGTAAATTACATGTTCCATTAATTTTCCCACACAAGAAGTGAGAGAATTAAGTCGGAGGTTGGTGAGGAGAAGCGCTTTTCCTGGTTTTGGAATGAAGACCACTTTGGCTTCCTTTCATTGGGGCGGCAGGCTGCCTTGTTGCCATCATTCATTAAAGTAATCGGTTGTTCGTGGTGCCCGCCTCCCAGATTCTCTGCTGGCCCGTGTATCCAATCGTATCGCTCACCATAACAGAGTGCAAAAGCCATGAACCCTGGCTCGTAGCGTAATGACACTCAGGAGCGCCCACTGATCGTCCAGGTCAGCAGGACCTCTTGTCAGTTGTGCCGGCAGTTAGGTCTGTTGTACTGCGGCATGACTGTCAGTGGCACTACCTGTGTTCGTTTCATCTTGCGATGGAAACCCGATTGAGCGGAGCAGATCAGAAAATTTCTCTGATTTATTAATGTTAGATATTTAAGAAGATACTGAATGCTCTTTTCCGAATTCACCAGAAAAATTCTATACCCGCTGCTCTAAGGCAATAGACCTGTCAGGAGTTGTCAAGTCAGCATTGCCTTCACTTCTATGTTATGACTGGAACGAGCATATCTTGAGCGAGTCAAACAAGCGCTGCCCGTCTGTATGCTTTTGATGCCTGTTACTTTCCTACTTTCACTGAGGCCATGAAGCGCGTCTCAAGAGCAGCAAGCAATTTCGCTAGGAACACTATTTGTCGCAAGTGACAGCTACGACGGCCAGCTATGGTGCTGCCACTGAAAGTGCATAGCCCTGCCTAAATCTCCCGTTGAATGATCAATTTAAAGGCCGAAAAATTAGCCGTGATGTGTTTCATCACTTTCTGGAGGTGTTGAGAAGACCGCGTAACCAATACTGCGGAGAAATCTCCACATGCACACTGATCACTCAACCAGCAGGTCTCCTTCCGCTCTGGCCGCATGGAGTCGTCCTTGCACTCGATGTAAAAGATTTTGGCGGGATAATCAGCCTAGATGAACGGTGAATGGCGACCAGCGCTAAAGTAAATTTTTCTTTCAATAAACACAGGGGTAGAAGCACAACGAAAGCTCACTCGAATACGCCGCTCGGTTTCTATCTACTCTTCTACTCTGTGTCTCCTAAAAGCGAATTCTCTTTTCGCTCGGTCACCGCTACACAACAATGCCCAAGTTCTCTCACATCACCTATTCTCTTATTTCTACCGCGTTTTCTTGCTCGCCAATTATGGCAGTGTACTTCTCAAGTGGTCCCTGCATCGGCATCGCGTGCGGAAGCTGCGGGGTTCGAACCCCAGTGCCACCGGGTACTCACCGGTGCTAGAATAGGAACAAGCTTTCCCCGGGCCTGGTGCTCGGCTGATCTACGGTAAATTGCTTGGTAAATGGGTCTTAGACACCACCTTGAGTAGCCCAAAACACCTTGGCCTTTGCCACAGATGCCCTCGCGCCATAAAAATCCATCATCACCTGCTCGTCCACAGACTGCATCTCCTGTCGCCTTGGAGATAGCAAACTGCCGCCTGAAGTGTACCTATTTCAAGGATTGTTCTACTGAGAGAGCCTTTCGCCAGTGAACCATACTAAAAGGCCATATATTGGGGAGAAATTACATGAAGACGGCTTGCGTTCATCATTCCCGTGGCATAAATGACTTTAACTAGCTTGGCAGCTTCATTTTTGGCTTTCTAGAGCTAATTAAGCGGTTCAGAGCAAACTAGACATGCCTTGAGAGGTGTTTCGGCGTCAGCTTATTTTCGAATGCTTTTTTTTTATTTGGCAAGGGAATAAACTAAAAAACACAGGCATGCGTAGGTGGTAAAAGTTCGTGCAATAATGCGTCGCCGAACTGTCCGTTGCTTGGTTCTTCAAAATATTGCGCATATATACCATGTGATACCAATTTCTTCACTAATGCTTCACTGTCCGAAACACTCTGCAGCTGTGTTTAACGGAATGTCGAGGAGTGTTCCTTTTACAACGTCGCTTCACGCTTCCAAGTGCTTATTTTACGCCTGTAGGCCAGAAGCTTTGCCGCGTTCCACCTTCAAAAAGGTTCCACAGCATCTTTATGTGCATGTTAACATTCCAAGTATCGCCTATAAGAGCAAAAGGCAAATAAGCGACGAATTTGCTGCAACTTCGACTAAATATCTTGCACCTGCGCCTGCATCTGCGCTCACAACGTATACGGTCTATAATTTTGAACAGAGTATAAACTTGTAGCAAGCATTTAGCTCCAATTATAGTTTTTGCAACGGGCGCTGCTGGGAAAACTCTCCCGATCTTTATGCTTAAAGTCATTTACTGGAGTAGCGCATGTATCGGAACACTTCAAATGCGGAAGCCGTAACCGTCGTGGTACTTCCGTCCTAACTCGCACAGGCTGGAGTTTGTGCCTCCTGCCACTATGCCACCTGCCGCAGACACGGACACGCAACAGCCACGTGACGTAGGACCCAGCCACCCAGAGACACCCTCTCCGGATGCCGTCTGGCAGACTATTCTCAAGCTGCCCAGCACGGTAAGCAGCCGTCAGCAGTCTCGTTGCACGCGTGGTACAGTACCTTGGTATTCTTAACCTGCTAAGAGTGCTTAGCATCTGCAGGCGTAAATGTAGTTGGTGCATGGCTGGCGAGCAGGTGAACGGCTGCGGATTAACCCCTACTGAGGACCGAACGCTGGAAGAGGAGGAGTGGAAGGTCGTTTGTGCGTTGGTCGTGTTCACCGCAGCTGTGGTTGGCGCCACCGCTGTGGCCGCGCTACTGGTGCGCCGCAGAATCAACACGGAGCCGCAGCTGTGCACCAGCGACGGCTGCCTGGCGCATGCAATTTGGCTGCGTGGCCGCATAAAACACAGCGTGGATCCTTGCGAGAACTTTTCCGCTTTCACGTGCTCTAAGCGGATGCCATCACCCGACGTCTCCTACAAAGCACTGGAACACGATTTGCTCGCCGCGTGGTTTTCCGGACTCGATCCGCTCCTGGAGGCTGGCGCCAGTCGTCTCTTAGCTGCTGCGAAAGCGCACGCGGCCTTCCGCACCTGCATGGACCAGGAGCCCTCACACGCTGCTGTGACCTTGGCGTCGCTTCGAGACTTTATGCGCGAGTGCCACATACCGTGGCCAGAAGTGCCACTGACGGACGTTTCTCCTCTCGGCGTGCTCCAGGACCAGGCCTTTAACTGGCAGCTGCCTTTCAAGATGAGCCTCCGGCTGCAGCGCGGCGCACTCGGTGACCGTACAATACTGCTGAGCAGGGGGAGGTACGTGCCTTTCTGGGCCAGCCACCACATGGCGTTGATTTCGAGGCATGCCTACGAGAGCTACTGGGAAAAATATCAGGCCGTTTTCGCGCGTGCTGGTGCGCCATTGCTAAGTGCGGACGAGGCCCACAAGATGGCCGCGATGATGGGCGATGTCCTCGAAAGGCTGCTAGCCGTAGAAAAGCGGAAGACACCAACACCTGTCCGCTTCCAGCTGCAAAACATTGTAAAGTTAACCGGGAACATCAGTCTTGTGTCATGGATGGCTGCGCTGAACGAGAACGTAAAATCCATGCCAAATTTTACCTATACTGAAGTAATCTCTGTCAGCGACGCCGCCTTGATTCAGGCCCTTGGAAGCTTTGTTCAGAAGTTACAGTCGCATTGAGCTCTTGCAGCATATAGGGTGGTTCTTCGTGCTGACGCTCGCGACATTGGGAATCATCTCCATGCTTGACGAAGGCTTGGTTCAGACTGCACAGCCTGTTTTCTGCGCCTCTGAAGTAGAAGCGTCGTACGGCGAGCTGCTTGCATCTCTGTATGTACGCGCACGCTTCTCGATGGAGGAGCGCACTGAAATTGCCCCTGCGCTGGTCAATATTACGCGAACTGCCCTTGATAAGATGAGCTCAGTCCGCTGGAGCAATGATGTGTCGAAGTTGACAGCGCTGAAGAAGCTGGAACAAGTCAAGATAGTTCTCTGGCCATCAGATGACTTGCTGAGATTTTCAACCCTAAATGAGATGTACGCGCCGTTCTTGTCTCAAGCGGACACGTTCATTGCGTTCTGGCTTGACGGCCATCGTCGTCTTCGAGAGCTGACAGCCAATCATCAGTACAGCCTGATGCTCTCACTGCCCAGCAACTCGCAGCTGCCGCTCTTTGACAACGAGCGCCTGCTGGACGCGGTCGATATTTCAGTGGCAGCACTGTCTGCTCCTCTCTACTACGGCCGAAGCACTCCTGTCATGCTCTACAGCGGCCTGGGATTCGCATTTGCCCAGCAACTAGTAAAGGCCTTGGACAACCTGTGGCTTGAAGTCAGTTGAACTATTCAGTTAGCAGCAGCTTGATTTGTTTAAAATTTTCACCTTTAGTATATGTTGTAATGTTAGGTATTGTTGAGTATATTGCGTCCAGAAATGATAAAAATGTTAAGCTCAGCTTGAGGCTTTCTACGGCTAGCCTGTATAACAACTCAAATATTTCTGACTCTACAGGCTCGGCTTCACGTACCGTAGCCGTAAAAGGTCGGGTACCTTGCGGACGAGAGGAAATATATTTTTCTCTTCCACTTCAAGTATTTCTCTCAAGCTCACTCTAGCTAAAAGCGGTATCTGTGCTAGCACATTTCAGCGGCGTCCTGTTTCAGGGGTCCAAAACTTGGGCACAACGCACTGAAATGCCAGTCTGGACGAAAAAAGCTATGGAACAAAAACACGTTAATTCTACTGAAGAATGAACTTGATAAATGAATGTACACACTCTGCACATGAGTGCCCATACGTTTTGGTATTTACACGTGTGTAGTGGGCACACATCATGACAGCTTGTGCCACTGTTTCCAAAAACCAACATTAAGAACTACGCACTTTCTGCGGAACATAAGCGCATAACATGCATGTCGTTAAATTTTTCTTGAAGCAATACACGTTCGAATCGTCACTTCTGCTGCCACTTTTGTGCATGAAACTTCGAATGGAATCAGTGTTCATTAGTAAAATACTGTTAATTCACATTTGACGTCACCATTAAAAATGTCAAAATCAACAGAATGTCTAATTATCGCGGGACCGAAAAAAACATAACAAAGTGCTCCCTCATCAGCATGCCTGCATTGCCGAAAAATTGCATTATCAATGACTGCTTTGAGCAAGACGTTTGCTTGGGGACAACTTTATTTCTCAGTTCCATAATATAGTGCAAATCGACATATATGTCCCCTAGATCATCTATCAGTCGGGACAATAGCATCCCGCACCCCAAATCCCCTCCCCCCCCTCCCCCATGACCCATGACGTAAGGTTAAACGGTAAAGGGTTCCGCATTGATACAAACAACTATTACCTTTTCAGTGGTTTTTGAAACTGTCTCACTTCTCGATAGACACTTCAAACGCACTGTGTGTGTGAGGGAAGGGAGCATAAGGTGGAATGAAAGAAAAAAGAGAGAATGAGGTGGCGCAGTTTTTCAACCACCCGGGGATCATAAACGTCCACAGACATAGCACAGCACGCGGGCGCCTTTTGCGTTTCGCCTTCATCGAAATGCGGCCGCCGCGGTCGAGTTGAGTTTAATATCCTCTGGAGTGCACTCGTGGATAATGTGCAGGCGGTCTGGCAGGTGGCGCTCGGATCCTGTCTGCGAAAGTCGCGTATCCTGGTTCACGATGTGAGCCTCCCGTAACTCCTGGTAGGAGTTGAGCACCCCCATCGCCGACACCTTAGCGTTGGACGTGGCCCCTGGAAGGTCCAGTGGTCGCTTTGTAGCCTTTCTAATGATGGTGTCGATTCATGTCTCATGTTGTTTCGTAGTGCAAAGATAGGGAACGTAGCAGAGTATCCTGCTGGTCACGAAGGCATGGGCGAGCCGAAGCGCGTCCCTGCCCCGCAGCCTGCCACGTTTGTTTGGAACGCTATAGGTCATACGTCCGCCCCATTCGCCTACGCGCTTGAGTTTGGCAGCAGAGGATTCCGGGATGAAGCTCACGCAGAGCCTGGCCGATGTCGTGCAGCTATAACGAATAAGGCGTTCTAGAAATTGCTACCCTTTTATACGAATGCATTTATTGCTTACACCTAAACTCGAATATGAAACAGGCGAAAAATGTTTGAGCGGCCGGAAACTCGGCCCTTTTCTCGATGTGCACTCTGCAGTTGTGTCCTACAGATAAGCATAATTTGTACTTGCCTTCAAGAAGACGCACTCATATTGGCTAATATGGTCAATTGAATATAATGATTTGAAACGAATAAAATACGTATGTAGGACCATCTACCACCGATGGGACGAAGCAAACTGTATCGGACATTTGCAAATTGATCGCGTCAATTGCAGGACTTGCTCGAACGATGGAATATGCGGGTGCAGACACGCACAGTAGTAATCGGCACGCGAGTGGTCGGAGCCTGAAGTACCGCATGACTCTCGCAGATTGAACCCAGCGGCAAGGTGGTGGCAGACACGCGGGAGTCGGCCATGTGGGTGGAGGCTGTCACCGGGAGGCGGCAGTGCTTGGTCCGTCCAGACTCGAAAGCCGCCGGTTTCCAAGACACTTTCCCGGAAGTGCCGGCACTCGAGCTTGCACATGCATCTTTGCTCTCCGCGCTTGGCCGTGACCGGTCGCTGAGAACCGTCCAAAATTTCACCGAGGAGCAGGCGTTCTTCATCGCCATCTGCCGCAGCATGTGTGACCATCGCGATGGCCGAGTCGGCGTACTCCACGGCGCCGACTGCAACAAGGCCATGCGCAACTTCCCGCCCTTCGCGTCGGCCTTCTCTTTCCCCAAATGATCACGCATGAACTCCTCCCACAAATTCTCCTTTTTCAAGTGACGCCCTCCGCCGCTACTTCTGTGCAGCTGCTGGCCACCACTTCGCGGTGTGTTTAGGCAAGGCTTATTGTTTACCAGAATGTTTTTGGTTTTAAATATTGGCTTAATTCTGGAACTTCACCTTATGTTACTATATGATGCGATGGTCTATCCACAGCGTTAGTTAATCTCGAACCACGCCAATATAATCTATCAAACGTACTTTCCGTAACTTAAATGTTCGAAGAGATGCATTGTCTTTAAAGCTAGAAATGACTTTGAGCGGTTTCAGGTAGCGGCCTTCCGGGACTTCTTTGAACAAGGCGATCGTCTTCGCAATTAGCTTCTATTTTTGCAAGAACTCCGTTCTTACAGGCTTCTCTCCGGACAGCAAAGGCAGGTCCTGCATACTTTACGTTGTGCTTTGCATGATCGCAAGAAAACTACAAAGTGAATCACAGGAGGCAAAGGGCGCAAAGACTAATCCACAGCACGCCAACTTTCCCGATTTGAATCGGGCGTTCTCAATAAAGTGTCTCTCCGCGTGTTCCTGCATTAATCAGATGAATTACTAAAATGCCTCTAGTACATTTCTGTGCGATTCAGCAAGCCTGTATTTTGCTGTTGCACGTCCAGACACGCGTTTTGTTACGGCGTTTTGCTGCGTGTGTGAAAGACCTGTTATCTATAGACCGCACGAGCCTTTTGTAGAAAACTGTTTTAATGTGCTCTTTACTTTTAAACTTAACTTTTATTGTGGTGTTTTTTGTGTGCAATCTTTTCAAATTCGGAGTGCTTATGATTGCTGAGCAAAACTTTTTCCTACAGTGTGAAACTTTCTTCTTTGTTGGGAACAAGACCCCACGGGCGCTGATGCTACCTGTAGCTGGACGGAAGGACTCCTTCTTCAGTGCTCCGATGAAATTCGCATTGAAAGAAGAACAAAGATGTTTTTTTCAAGAATATATATATCGATGTATGGAGTTCTGGCCACGATACATCTTTGTTCATAAATATGATGGTAGTGAAGCACCACTGTGGCAAGCCTATCGTACGGCTTTATGTTTTAACGGTCTCGCTCTGCGGGAATCTCGACAGCCTGATGTTAGCTTTTTCTCCATAATAAATATATCTACACTCTGATCCGAGCAATCTCGTAGCTCATTATGGATTTCTACTTTAGCTGGCATCCAACGGGTAGAAATTTTCGTAGCTTACGTCTATGCAAGTAGCGCGATTTAGAGTTTCTCTTCAGAACAGAGAATCTTCTTCATTGAGATACAACGAGCACATCATAAGACTTCTAAAAAGTCGGATTCAAGCCACCTAGCACCAATAAGAGGGCCGACCCGCCAGTCTAAACATTATCCCTAACCTCATAGCCCTGCCCCTCTTTGTCACATAACAAATAAAAGTTCGTTTCTCCTCCGCCTAAAATCTGTTTCCTTTCTTATGTTTATGAGAACATTAGACAGCACATTTTTCCTCTTATATTTTAAGGCGAATGCCTTACTAGACCTAAGAGACTAAATTCCGCCGGCGACCATCGTTAAGCCGAGAGGTGGTCCCAGATAGATGGCGTAGCAGGACCCGTCGTCTAGCCACCGAATCCGCGTGTGCAAGGACGGTATGCACAACTGATACCAGATATTTTGAAATATCGCAGCAACAGTGCATCTGTGGATTCCATTCGCTCACGACGATGTTCTCGAAGATTTCCAGGAAATAGATAACAGCGCGAAATAAACAGGGCACTAAACAGCGTTTGCGTGCGTTCCTCCCCTTCATGTCCTTCACACATAATTACCGCACGAAGACCACGAACGAATCGGGAAGGATCGCCTACAAACACGGACAGTCGCTGCCCTTACAACTGATTCATTGCGCCAAGGCCAGGTGAGAAAAGCTAGGTATAAAGGCTGCATAGCACATGCGCTAAGAATGCAGAAAGAGGACACGTGCCAACGGCACATCGAAAGGCATTTCTTTCCTGGTGGCAGAAAAAAGGTCGTGCTCAGAACTATACAAGAATATCAAAAATTTCTAAGCTGTTCGCGCCTCTTTTCGCTATATGGTAGTCTTTCAGGCGTTCATGTTCGGTGTGATCATTGCTTTTGCCAAGTATCTTTGCACTGTCAAAATGCGGCAACATTGACTGTGTAGCTCCTGCAATGCTATGCCAAGCGCACGCCCTCGTCTTCCCTAAATGTCAGCTGTGCTTCCTTATGCTTTCGTTAACGCATCTGTCAGTTTTCTAGAAAAGCGCTTGTCGGCCAAACTGGCTGATGCGTCAACGACCAGTTCAGGGAGGACGAAGAAAATTTAGATAACAACGAGGACGTGCGCTCGGTTGAGCATTGCAGGACCTAGAGTGTAAATATTCGCCGCATTTCGACAGTGCAAATGTACTTGGCAAAAGCAAAGGTCAGACTGAACGGGAACTTCTGGAAGCCTAGCATACAACAAAAAGTGACGAACTGCGTAAGCGTTCCTTTGATATTCCTGTACAGTTCTGAGTGCGACCTTTTTTCTACTACCGGATAAGATGTACGTACCTTTGGATGTGTCGCTGGCACGTGTCCTTCTGTATCCTGCGCTCATGCGCCTTTATATTCACCTTGCCTTGGTACAGCCGCGAGTAAAAAAGATTAGCACTAGTTACATGCCACAGGAGCGGCAAATAGCAACCCTCGGCGCTGTGGTTGCGAACACACCGATAACAATAGTGCCAGGTGTGTTCGCAAAGCACGGCGCTGTGCCAGCCGCGTGGTGCGATTTTCACCACTCCGGTGAAATAATTGTGCTAATATTTTTTTTTTTACTCGCGACTCTACAGTAACTCAATTGTGAGTGCAGCGATTGTCCGTGTCTGTAGGTGTTCCTTCTGTGTGTGTTTGTGATTTTCGCGCTGCAGTTATGTCTCAAAAAAGTCACAAACTTGCCCAAAAGCTCATTTTACTCCTTCGTGTACTGTGTTAATGCGTTATCCTTACTGGCCACCGTGAGTGACTTCAGCGATGTGTTTGTGTGTGTGTGGTCTTTCTGCGTCACAAAAACAGAAATCTCAGACAAAAAGTTCCACGGGGATGGATTCTAACCCAAGAATTTCCCGCGGGAAGCGAGTATAGAAACTCATATCCATGACGAGTGCTTTCTTAACTGCGTATAAATCAATCCTACTGAGCTACCAAATGTTTCGTCTTGGCTAATATGTCACGGTGTACGTATAGCCACGACGAGTGCCGAGTTACGTAATGGATAGCAGTGAACATAGTCTGTGCGGCAAGACAGCAGCAGTGGCAGCGGAACTTTCCACGACTTCATCCTCGGTGGCGAAAGCCAGCAGAAGGTGGATGACGTATACAAACTCCGCCTCCTTTGACGTCATAAAAAGCTACCGCGCGCTGGCCTATAAAACTTCTTCGCATCGCCGAGTCGCGCGGGCCTCGTGCCAAACATAGACCAGGCCAAATGGGCAATGTCTTCGCGTGTCTTAAACAGTGTCTTAAACACACCACTGTTTCGAATAAAAACAACAAAAGAAGGAGAATGAAGCGGTGTGAATAAGACGGTGGTGGCAGTTGTTCAGCAGGAGTTTAACGATCTGGATCAGCCAGGGCTCCCCAGGGCAAACACGAGATCCCCTGCAGTAGGCAGCCACATGCGTGGAGAACTACGCCAGAGAGAGAGGCCTGGCATGCTCCACCGAGAAGTCGGAAATTCTACGAGTGGGCAAGAGACCATCAAAAGAAATATACAACATAAGAATTGAAGGGGAGGTCCTCCCGGAACACAACATGATCAGAGTGTTGGGAATGTGGATCCAAAGCAGCGGGAAGTGCAGCCACACCCTAAGCCTTCTCCAACAATCAATGCAACAGGTCAGCAGAATGATCACCAGAGTAGCACAGAGAAGATTTGGCATGAAGGAGAGTAACACGATCAAGTTAGTCAAGAGCCTGGTGGTCAGCCGCATAACTTACTCCCCTACCACAAGATGGCACAGCACGAAAAAGAACAAGCAGACACTTTAATCAGGAAGGCTTTGAAGACGGCCCTAAATCTACCAAGAAATACGTCAAACGAGAAGCTCCTCAAGTTGGGAGTCCACAATACGTTTGACGAGCTAAAGGAAGCTCAAATATGGGCCCAAATGTACAGGCTCCAGCAGTCAACCACCGGCCGAGCGCTCCTCCGAAGGCTGGGCTACTTAAGTGAAGAAGTGGAAGATAGGATTGCGGGCATACCTGATAAAATTCACCGGTGTTACGCTCCCACGTGCTTTTCCTTTTTGTTAACTGCGTTCAGGTGAATAGCCACCCGATTCTTGGCCGATCCCCCAGTGTGGGTATGTGCCATCTTTTGATAGGCTAACAACAACAACAACATTCGCCAAACACTCAGGGTGTGCCCAATCCCTCGCAATATGGACCCTAATCTGCACGCAGGGAGAAGGGCTGCGAGAGCAGAGTATGTAAAAAGAACTTAGCTGAAAAAACAAATGTAGTATACACAGATGCGGCTTTGCATCGATGGAACAGAAACACGAAGGAACACAGAGTATTATCGGTGGCATCAAGGGGATATAGTCACCAGTATATCACAGACCGGCTGCAGAGTATCCGAGGGGGAAGAAGCTGCTGTTGCGCTGGCAGTAGCTGAAGGATACCGCAGAAATAAATCGCTCACAATAATCACTGACTCCAAAGAAGCATGCAGGCACTACACTAATGGTAGGATCAGCAAGGAAGTGCTACGCATCATCTTCCAGGCGGGACCCCCGAACAAAGAAATTCAGCACAAAATTTTCTGGGTGCTGGGGCACACCGAGGTTACTGGGAATCAGAGGGCCGACGATCTAGCTCGCGAGCTTACCAACCGAGCAGATACATCAAGTGACCCTGAGCCCACCACAACGGTGGAACCATCGTACGCGGAAATCCTAAATCACTACAGAGGACAGAGGATAGCGTATACTCCACCACACCAGCTATTAACGCAATATGAGGCAGTCGGTTGGCGTAGACTGCAAACAGGAAGCTTTCATAACTTACACATACTTCACAAAATGTTTCCGAACCAGTACGCGGACACATGCAAGTGGTGTGGAGCCACCTTCACTTTATACCATATTACATGGGAGTGTAAAAACAATTGTTCATTCCATAAACTTAAAGAGCCCAATGCGGAACAGTGGGAGAGCCTGCTCACCAGCAGCGTGCTGGCGGTCCAAAAAGAACTGGTCCAGCATGCGTATGAGGTATCAAGACTCAGTGGGGCCCTGGAATAAGGGCACCACCCCTGGAAGACTCGGAACTTCAACATGAAGACACCCGGGCCCCGCTGAATCGAGCAATTTTTGGCGCCAATAAAGTTTCTCTCTCTCGCTCTCTCTCAGCAGGAGTTAAGAGTGAATAAAAGGAGGAGTTTTCAATGGCCAACAAAAGATGTTTCCACAGGTTTTAAAAAACCAAGTGGTCGTTAATGTCGTTAGCACAATAAAACCTTGCTCATGGAGGGCATGAACTGTAATTCTTTTTTTCTTTCGCTTTGTTCTTGTAGTTACGACTGCTCGGTCTAAGTCTGTCTGCTGGGGTTGTTCCCCGGATCACAGCCAAAGCTACGAGCAGCGTGTCTTAACAGAGCGCCGCCAGGGGTAGGAAACGCCGGCCAGTTCTGGTTTCCACTACTTCAGCGCACCCGGTGAAGGAAGGACAACTGATGTTTAAAAATGAATCGTTCGCGCACATGTCGCGCAATTGTACGCCGCTGGATAGGCTGCTGGATGGCTGAATTGGTTCGAGTCCTGCTCGGAGACAAAGCATCTTTTTTTCTGGATAACGCTGTCATGACAACGATACGACGCTCGAACTGGCTTTCCTACGGCCGTTATGGCAGCAATATGCGTTGGCGTCTGCACTAGCTGGTCAGTGGTGTGTATTGTTACGGGAATAATATGTATATGAAGTTTCCTAGCACTGGCTCCGCCCTCTGCATGGTTACCGGCTGCCCAATGTAAAGTCGACGCTCAAACCCCTGATAATATGCGAAGCGTGGAGGATCTCCAACAGCCACCCGCTGTAATTCCATATCTGTGAGTATGGTCGCATTCATTGTAACTGCCCGTGTGTACAGCCGCATTGGCCGCTCTTGCTTTGTCATCTACGGACCATAACCACTGCCAGGGGGGCTACCACAGGATATAGACGACCGGGCGCGCAGTCGGAATATGTGCAATGCCACCTCTTCCACTCTGCATCGCTGTCTGCCATGCGCTTCCCGCCTCCAGGTCAAGTCACGCAGCGGCTGTGCGAGGAAGGCTGCCCCAGAGCACACTGGGAAACAGACAGAGGCAACTTTTGGGGGAGAGGTTGCTTCGCGGCAAGACAGCGAAGATCCTCCAACGATGACAACATCATGCACCGAAACGAAGCCCATGACGACAAGACTCAGTACAGCCTCAACGACGCCGACTGCCAAAACGACACTCCTCGATCACAGCTCGAGCGCTGGACGAAACCCAGACCAACGCCCAGACCCGACTCCGCAGGAGAACCACCGGCATTGAAGTAGCTATTGACAGCCGCACGGTGGACATGAGAACGGACATCTTTGTCATCGGTGGACCGCTACTAGCGAAGCTCAAGAACATGACGGCTCCTTGGAATGGTCCACAGCCCTGTAGCGCTGGAGGCCTGCTTGCTTCGCATATGCGACGATACATCCTACGAGTAACCTTCTAAGAGCACGCTTACTTGCGACCTTAATACTGCAGCAATATGTTTTAGCCGTAATCTCAGGCTTCTTACTGAACATCGAGCAGTCATTAACATTCAGTCCGAATTCGTCATCGTTTCGACGGATGAGGCCACACATTCAACTGCGACCCCCGAAGGTTTAGGCGCCCTCATTACTATTGCGAAAGAAGTGAGCGTCTAAATCTGTTCAAGCGTCATTGTCTCATCGAACGAAAAGAAGGTGCTCCGCTACCACGTGCTCGGAATCTGAAGAGGCGTCCGTTACAAGAAGGGTGAAGCTGAGGTGGTGCTAGCTAACACAAGCAAAGCAAAAAAATACATAGGCCTCAAAAGAAGAACTATATAGGTAACGTTTAAGACGTATTTTCTCTCTGGGCCCTTCTTTTTTCTGTATTTACATGACGTCATTGTCTTTGCTTCCAGCTTTCACGGCCACGTGAAAAAACTTCGGACACTGCTAGAGACAGTCAAACCTTCAGGCATATTATTGAATCCAGGGAAATGCCACTTCACCTGTCAGGAACCGCTCCTTCTAAGGCACATCGTAAGCTTGACTGAAATGCGTCCAGAACTACAAAAAACAGCACCCATAACGCAGTTCTCGCAATCGGCCGATAAGATTTCCCGCGGAAAAGATTCCGATAAGGTTTATGCGCAAAATTCTGGGACTGTATACCCGCACCGCCAGTTTGAAGAAGACTTCTCGCACAATGCTGACCCCTGACGCACCTGTAAAAAAGTAGACGATCATTCCAATGGGTACAAACGCCGCAAAAGGAAGCTTTCAAGGAATTTAAACGCTGTTTGCAGGAATCACCAATCATTGCCCACTTCGATAAAGGGGCCGAAACCGAGATTCCCTCTAATACAAGAAGTGTGGGACGGCGCCCTGCACTTCTAAGTGAGAAAATGAACAGCAAAAGTCATCGCCTACGTGTGCCTCTCGCTGCCAAACGCAGAGGTTAGCTACTCAATGACGGAAAAGAATTCACGTTCGATTTGCGTATTTGGTCTAACTATAGTTAGGTCAAATGCGAATTAGGAGCGCTAGCGCTTCGGTTTTCACTTCGGTTCCGGTGTTCTGGTCCATTATTAACGGAGGGAATGTTCGGATAGCGATAATGGATATATATGCGGAATTGGTCGTCCTCTACTTTATATTCACAGACCCCTGGCAGTCCTCATATTGCTCCTGGCGCATTGATGCAGCGCTTAAGCGATGGGCCACTGCCATGCGATAGCAGATGCTGCCATCGGTGCGGCTTGTGAGACTCAGGTTTCTCTTCCGGAGCAACCTCGCGCGGCCAGTCATACGTTGAACTGCCGCCTGCCACGGTGGGCGGTTTGCTCACAATCCGGTGGGCAACTTGCAAGATGTGTATATATATACACGCTTGGGCAGGTTACCCACAACCTGGTAGGCAGGTGAGCATCCAGCAACAAAGCAAGCTTAATTCAGACAAACACACATCGAGTAAATGCACACAATGCTCGCTAAAAGTGCTGCCGCACTAAATGATTCTTTCGCTTTCGTCTCAGACACATCAAAACTCTGCCACTCCCTATAGAGAAGGCCATTTATGCTTGCCAGCGACTATCACGCGTCAGTCTGGCTTCCTAAATTCAAAGAAAACTCGAACCACCTTCATCACTGGAGCTTAAGACTCGTAGTCTGTCGTCATCGCAGTGTGCAAGTCTGGACACAAGCACTCCGAAGCCGACTGCATGTCACGAGGCTTTGTCGACGCATCTCCGAAAGACGCAGGTGAGGCCAACTACCTTCCGGCTATCAGGAGCAGTACTTTCGCTCAGCAGCAACGTTCGGACACAGCCCTAGTGTGCCTCATCGACTACCTGCCAATTTCATCGACGAAGATAACTTCGACGTCACGACTTACCTACAGAACGCACAAGAAGCCCTACGCTATGCCCGGTTACGGAATAAGACCAGCAAGGCACAGACGCTCTACAACCTAAAAAGACGCGACATAGAATAAAAGCCCGGCGGCAAGAGTATGTGTTTTAATCGCCCATTCGCCACCGCGCTCTAGGCTTGCATTGTATGGCCATCACATAGTGACTGCACCATGTAATTTCCTTGCATGGCGACAGCACAATAAAAGAAATAAAAAAACTATGCATTAAAGCGTCTCCTCCGCTTGCGCATGTGCGAGGAACTGAACACTGTGTTAATGAAAGCCGCGAAGCTATCAGACTACAATATTTAACAGACACCTGCGAAAAAGCAATAATGTGGTTTTTGCTCAACATGAGCTAATTTCTACCAGATACTTCGAAGTGACGCCAGTATACTGGGCTGCCTGCTATGCACACCTGGCGCCTTTCATCCAGAGACACAACTGCTCCCGCAATGTAAAACCAGGAACCAAGGATATTTTTGTTCTACAATTACGTAAGCAGAAAATAACAATCTCTAGAGCACCCATTTGCACGCATCCATAAAAGCATGCCACAGGCAATTCCAGCGCAGCTGAAAGCAACATGTGTACACGGAATAATAGTCTCTATAGTTGCGCGATTAGTTCCCTGTTTGCGACAAGGCCGTGCTCGACGCGCAATATCATCACACGTTAGTTTCATTTCGTGGAGCACCAGCCTTCAACTGACTGTTATTGTTTCGTGTTACTGGCGAACCTAACGCTAAGAACATATAGCAAAAGGGTGATTGGCGACTCGCCCTGAAAGTCTATTAAGTGACACCTCTCCAATTCGCAAGCATCGCACTGCGTATTACTCTTTGTATGCAATACTTCCGCGCTGAAGTAGAATACGGAAGGCGTTGCTCGTTTCCTGCAAATAAAATACACATTAAAGCTTACTTCTACGCGAAACACGGACCCGCAGTTCCCAATCCATGCAAAGCATGCAGCGTAAACAGAAGTTTATCCTGTGTAGACAGCTTTTCTCTAAACCCGTACAGCGTGTCAGGGAGGATATCAGTCTTCCTCAGGAGTCGCTTCAGTCGGGCGTTCACGACCCTCTCGAACAGTTTACCCAGACACGACGTCAGGGAGATCGGTCGTAAATGATCAATATCGCATGGCTTATTGGGCTTGGGAATAAATCGCACTAAAGCCAATTTCCAGGAGTCGGGGATCTGGCCCTTGTGCCAGCACTGCGTGTTGAAGTATTTCACTAATTTTCTTAAAGAGATGTCATCCATATTAAAGAGCATCTTGGTGTTTATCTGGTCCGGTCCAGGAGCGGTGTTCTTGCGCATGACGTCAAGCTCCGCCCTCAGTTCCTCAACCGTTACGTCTTGGTCCATCTCTTCATTGGGTGCACCGGTGTACGCAGGGAGAGGGTACGAGGATCCCAGATCGAGGAATTTCCGTGCAAGTTCTGCAATGAGGGCTTCGTTGTCCCCTTTATAGCTGTGCAAGGCGTTACAGAGCGTGTCTGTTTGCTGTTTCCGGTTTGAGTTCGGCTCGATAAGGGATCTGAGGATTCCCCATGCTTTAGCCGTGCCCATTTTACCGTTGAGCTCATCACACAGCTTGAGCCAGTTTTGGTTAGCGAGGTTATGTGCGTAGTCATCCGCTTCTTTGGTGAGTTCTGCAATCTTGGTCTTCAGCTTGCGATTTAACTTTTGCCTTTTCCACCTCCTTGTCAGAAATCTCCTGGCTTCCCACAGGTGTAACAGGTGCGGGTCAACTGCTGGAGTTTCCTCCGTGGTGTTCACTGTCGCAGAATGCCTGGCGACGGCTTTCATCTGCAGCGCTGTCCATGCCTCAATATCTGTGATATCTTCGTCTGGGAGACGTGCGAGTTCCTCTCTCCACTTGTCCCAGTTCACAATCTTAGCCTTGCCAAATGGTTTCCGACATTTAACTCCCTGAACAGTGCAGGATATGATGAAGTGATCACTGCCCAGGGACTCGCCAGTGTTAGACCAGGTGGACTGCAGGCAGTTTTTCACAAGCGTGAGATCGGGACAGGTGTCTCTGCTGACGCTATTACCCGCTCTGGTGGGATGCAGGGGATCCGTTAAGATTGTGAGCCCTTCTCTGTTAGCGATCTCAAGGATCCTCCTGCCTTTCGGGCTGTTAAAGTGATATCCCCATGCTTGGTGGGGCGCATTGAAATCACCGGCTATGACGAGGGGGTCCTTACCTGCCCTCTTGATAAAATTATTAAATAGCGTGGCTATCTGACGACTTGAGTCCCTGGGGCGACTGTACACTTTCAGTATGGCACGCACCGGTAGAAAGCGAGAGAGGAAAAAAAACTATTTCTTCAAGCCAAATTCGAGGAGGTGTCAACATCCAAGGCTAAGAGTCGACCAGGATCCCCAAGGACCTGGCGGCTGCCTAGGCTTGACTGATGACTTCTTTACGCTTACCTGGGTCCGAGCTAAGAATGAGAGCCTTCCATGTTTCTTCATATCTAATGGTCCTTGAGTTGTTTTCCAAGTTTGTGAATGTCCATATCATATATGTGGATCATATTTGCCTGTCCCTTGCAAAGTTTGTATTTTCCGTCGCAACGCCCCGGGTACTATTTGCGCAATATGTACGGATTCGGGTATGTGCCCGTCTGTAACTCCCTCCAAACTGTTTCCTCATGTTTCCTGAGCTTGCGATCAGCTTCTAGGTATAGCTTCCGGTTCAGTATGTAGTGCTGAATTATGTCTGTGCATCCTATCAGCTTGTGTTTGTCCGAGTTGTCCGGAAAGCGAGACCTCGAGCCAGTTCGCTTCCCCTTGATTTCCTGCCGGAGCATGGTGCACGGGGGCTCAGATAACGAGAATTTGGCCCTCGACTTGGTTTCTCTCCGGGATTTTTGCTGCCTCCTTAGAGACGCGACCGCAGTTGTATTTGTTAACTGCGCTCTAGAGTTGCTATGACATTGGCGTGTTTCGAGGTGGCTGCTTTTGCAATGGCCACTTCTGCCGCCACTACGGAACTATTCCTGACCGTGCTGTATTTTCTTCTTCTCATCGGATGCCACCAATACCTTGTCCCTTCCTCTTTCTCATTATGCCGCGTCGACGTATAGTACGTCTTTCCTTCCTTCGAATCTTGACCGAAGAGCTTAAATCCTGCCTTTCCTCCTATCTTCGTGATGCACAGGGTGCATGTTTGTTGCATTTCGATCCTGTCAAAACTATCGGAGATCAGGCACCTTCCGTGCTGATGCGCATTCAAACACCTTACGTTATGAAGAGTGAAACCCATTCACTCCTCACTCAGAACAAGACCGAAAACGAAGAAAGCGCCTCCTCTGCTCATCACTCATCCATTAAGCTGTCATTCTACTTTGCACCGCAGATCGGTGCATTTACCGAGCAATGTCCATTCCAAAGGTGGCCAGGGAAAACCCGAGCGGCTCATCCTCAGGATCAGCTGTCGCTGTACAGGCCCTGATAGCCTGAGCGAATGGAATGCCGCTTCGTATACAACTCGACTCTAAAAAAAAAAAAGTCGTCGCTTCTGTGTGCCCCGGTGGTGACGCTCACCAGTGGTGGCTCTTCCTACACTCCCTTCTGGCGAGCCTCTCTAAGCGCCAATAACAACACTGGAAAGAGGCTCAGCGTGGTAGACGGTATGATTTTGACAGGTTGCCCAATTTTTATGCGCTCGTGTTCTACTCAATCGCACAGAGGATCTCGAGGTTCGCTCTCTCAAGTTCAAACTTGGCGTATCGCTTGATAGCCTAGCCTACCCAGTTGGAACTCTCAGAATCAAGCAGAATAGAGGTAAGCAAGGGACTGAAAATTGCTGTTGCCGCGTTCCCGTCAGCCCCAAAAATTCCGACGCCAATCGGTCACTGGATCCACTCAGTGCTCTCCAAGTGGCACTCAAGTTCTCTGGAGCCTGAATACTTTGACGGTGTAAGTAATCGAAGCGCAATACCTCCATCATCACCTGGACAATATATGTACGTCACGCCGAGGTACTCCTGCTTACGAAATTAGCTCAGCACCTGCGGAATCACGACCGCGTTGTCCACAAGTATACGAGAGCTGCTGTCGACACGACATTTGGCAGGTACGGCAGCATTAAGGGGTTCAAGCCACTGCTGGCTGTTGATTTCCTTCCTGAGGGGCTTAAAAATCTAGATGTAGCACCACTCATTGCTCTGCAATGTCGGAAAAGCGTGGGCGTGGTGGTCCTTCTGCACGATGTTCGAGGCGTTCAGGGAGAGTCTTCGGCAGGTGGGTTTGCCGGGCAACACCGCTGTCGCGGCGCTGAGCACGTTTTTCACGTCCATACTTCTACACGGACAGTTATGGCAAAATTCTATATCTGCAGGAGTATCTACGTGACTAAGGCGTCCTCTCGGCAAGGTTGCTAACCACTTACGCTCGTGAGGACGGTGGCAAAGTCAAAGAGGTACG